>NC_079339.1:32526388-33126388 GCF_029582105.1 Oenanthe melanoleuca
TTCTTTCAAAGGAATGATACAAACACTGTTTAAAACAGTGTATAAAAATGTAAAGACTGTGAGTTTACATTTAACTTAGGATCTGTCTACCAGACTAGAATTTGACTCTGAATTTAAGTAAACATGGTATTTCATTCTTCTAATTGTCTAGAAAGCTATCCATCTGCTGTACTTACTGTTGTGAAACTCAGGTAAGTTTCTATTCTAACTGTGAATTTAACACCAAATGAGAGTAGATTAAAAGCTTACTTTGTAGATCTGTAAGAATTTTTTTAGTTGCTTAATAGTAAATAATGTTTTTTAAATAATCTCAGAAAGCATTTTTTCCTTATCTAAGAGAAAGAAGCCTTTATGCTTTTGTGGTTTAGGTTTCTACCTTTTTCTGTCAGATTTCAAGCCTTACTGTATGCTCAATGTAAGTAACCTTATGTTTACTGATAAACCAAACTATTTTTCAATATGTTAATAAAACTTTAAGCCTGTAATTACAGCTTAATTATTCTCAAATATGAATGTTTTCCCAGTAATGACACATGTGAAGGCTGATGGCCTGCCATTTAGCAGTCTTATAGAAATGTGTTATTATTGTACTAAATCTGTGAGCAGTTATGTGTGAATTTACTTCTGTATGTGGGAGGAATCCCATTGAGTTCTGCTCATATGCCTAAATTCTGTGTATAAGATTTTAATTTATGAGTGTAAAGCTTGTAACATTGATATTAATGGCAATTCTGCCTGGGATTTAGTAAAGATGAATCATATATTGCTTGCTTACTTTGAGCTGCCCGTTTGAGGTAACTGTTTGTTCCCTTGGTTGGAGTTGAATATCCTACTTTCCAAGCAACTGACCATGTGTCATGCATGACTGAGAATATGCTGGCAGTCATATTTCCAGTTCTCCTAACCATTGCCTTGATTTTTCTAGGCACAGTCCTTTGGTATCTGAAGGGTTTTATTTAAATTTAAATGCAGTTCCTACTTATCATTTTTTGTGAACCTTTTTTTTTTCACCTAGCCCCCATCAAGTCCAAAGGAATGCTTTATAGTTTTGAAAATTGCTTAGTGTGAAAAGAGAGACCCTCTTTGCAGTTATATCTGTAATCAAAGGGTTCCTAGTTTTCTAAGTCATATTAAGCCAATTACAAGACAAGAAAATATTCAGCATAATGTTTTGAAGTCCAGATGAATCTCTTCAGGCACATGTGATGTCAGTGGTTTGATTTTCCCAGTGATACACTAACCTTGGTGACATGCTCATTCTGGTACCTTCTTCTCAAATGAAAAATCTTTATCATAGCATCCACAGTGTAGCAGTAACAGTGTATTTTGAACACTCATGAACTTTGGACAAATAAATGACTGATACTTTTCTTTCATGATGTCCCAGAAAGTGGACATCACAATTTAAACCTGTAAATCTCACTGCTCTCCTCTTGCTGGTCCCATTGTTTCAAGGGAGTTCACCCACTGTCTTGGATGTACTGCACTTCTGCACCAGTCTGAAGATTTATTTCCTAGTTTCTTTAAGAGGACATGATGCCAAAAATCAGCTTTAAATTTTGTTTTAAGGAAAAAGAATAAAAAAGGAAGCAACTGTACAAAAAAATAACCTTAACCATAATTAATCCCACTTTTCTTTGAGTTGTGGTGTTCTACATTGGATGTCTTATTCACATTCTCTTTATTCTACAAGCTTAGCAGGCTAAACAAGGTAATCAGTTCTGCCCTTGGCAGAGATAAGTGTTTCTCACTTAAAAAACACAGGAATAATAATTTGTTAGGAAGTGAACATCTCTTTCTTTCATCAATTTCCTTTAAAAATATATATTTTTAAGATATTTCCAGTGCTATTTCATATCACAAATGCCAGGAGATGTCCAGTATCGTAAAAGCATAGGTTTAAAAATGTTATATGAGACCATATTGCACCTTCAGCTATTATACTGACTGTCTTAGATTTGTCTTTGTAATAACCAGCAATAAATACCACAGTCAAAAACTGTCGCTGAGAGAAGTGCTTTAGATTCAATGCCCAAGTAGTGGTTAAGCCAGAAACAGTAAAATACACAGTTGTGATCACAAACCATGAGGACTGTATAACTGAATCTGACACAAATGTAAAAATAAGTTTTCCACAGAGAACACAAGACTTTCTCCACAGATTCCATAGCAGAATGAGCCTGTTGACCAACAGCTTCATCATATTCTGCAGTGCCTCTGTAGAAGCACTACAGCACTACATGCCCATATGCCACCTTGTGATGGGACATGCTTGAAGCATCAAAAGGACCAAAATTTTGAAAAATTGAAATACATATCTCTATTTTCCTATTAGAACTACTGCATTGTCACTATTCTCAGCTGTACCAGATTTTATAGAACAGTAAACGTGAATATAGTCCCACTATGTATAAACCAACCCTTTAACTGGCTGCATTGAAAAAGAGTTTTAAAATAATTATACCATGGTATCATGGCATATCTGATATACACAAATGCAAAAATTATCTTGACTGAAACTTAGACTCCTGTACTGGTTTCCACAACAAATTCAGTAACTATCAACTTTCTGCCAAGCCATCTTTGGAATGTTTCTGCATACATATTACTTTCCTAGATGTTATCATAAGTTACCTGACTGTTACCTAAAAACTTCGATATATAAACTCATATAGATATATATGAGTCCACCTGTTTCCATAAAATAAAAATCTGTGCCAAACTGTTAAAAGATGCAATAAACAATCAGACCCTTATATAAACATTTGTTCTAAGCAGAACACGTGACATGTTTGTCTCAGTCATCTAAAATGAGTTTTTAATCAATAGAACTCTCCTGTGAAAAAAGCCACACAAATAAAGTATTAGGAAGTAAATGATTTGTTGTCACAATCTGTCTATTGAATTTTTAGAACATCGTTACACAATTATAGTCTATAACAGAAAAAGATCCTACTTTGGAAGAAAAGAATCTTTCTAGAAAAATCCTCTCAGAACCATCTGCCCTGGTTATCAAACAGCCCTCTAGCCTTGCTGAGCTTGTCAGTAGAAGCAAACGGTGTGCAACACCAAATACACTTAATGAGTAAAGGATGTACGTGAGCATGAAATTGAAAACTTGCCAAGACATCTCTAAAGTAAATAATCCCTACAACAGACCTATTAAATGTCTTTGTATTCTATACCAGCACTTCCAGGATTGTAATATATTGCAAATGTTTTCATGGTAATTTTGCAGGTGAAACTGAGCCATCAGTATGCTCCAGATTGAAGGTCCAGGAAGTCTAGAGTGAATAAAAAATTATCCAGATAAACATTGGAATAGAATAATCATTCTGTAATCTCTCAGTATTGGTTCTTAAAGGAAACTCACAAAAAATATTTTCAGAAAGTGAGAATAAGGACTCAAATCAGTAGATCTAATTTTGAAAAAGTAGTTCTACTATGAACATGCTGTTGCTGACATTATTATCTTACTTAACTTCTATATGCTTTAGAGGCTGTAATTTACCTGTTTTGGTGTCTCTCCTAAGTAGTATCTTCTTTTTTCCCCCTTTTCCTCCTCTCCTCTTCTCTATAGTTTTCACTGTTTTTATAAAGATAGTACAACTGATACCTTGGTAGGTCTACTCACCTCATATTTAGCTTCAAAAGCTGTTGCATTTTTTCATATCAGTCACCCACGGTATTTCCTATCAACATGCCCATTATTCATACTTTTTCATGTTCTGCTTCACTATGTTTTACAGAATGGCCTTAGTTGGCATTCAGACATCTTTTTTATGATTATTTATTCAGTATTGGCAAATTTATTTGAGCTCACTACATTATCTTGGCATTTTGGCACCACAAGTCTTTCCATCCCCCATCCAGTTTGTTTTCGTTTGTGAATATGATGCATGAGAGCCTGAGGCTTGAGCTCAGTAACTGAAACATTGTCTCTTTCTCTAGAGGTTCAGTTATGTGATTATTGTGACAGGTTTGAAGTGCTCATGTTCCTTCCCTTAGAATTTTCACTTGGTTAACTGTTTGTGAGCCATGCCATGCCCTAGATAATTCATCCCTAGACATTCGTTAACATATACAGACAGAAACAATGATGTGGTTCTTTGTGTAGCTGGTATTTCTGCTGACTTAGGTTTGCCCAAATTCCACTTGTAAGGATGCCTTGTGTTGCTGTGTAATACTGGGACACTCACATGGACCAACCTTTCTTTCCTCTTCACTGTTTCCTACCATATCCATATGCTTGTTTGTTCATAATAGATGTTTTCTACTGTAATGCAGTTTTATGGCTGTATGAGAAGATATTCAAAACTTACTAGATGATTCAAGACATCAATTTAGTAATTTCTGTACCTTTACTTCTCTGGAGAAATTATCTTTTACTGAGACACCAACATCTCCAGATAAGCATAGCTTTATTTTTATTATAGTACTGAAAGTAAGTTCCAGGTGAACTGATTGTGATAAATTAGTCCCCTCTGTATTCTTACACACTGAAATACTGTTGAACCTCAAAAATAAGTCAAACTGGGTTTTTTTCCAACTAGGTTTTGGTCTGTGTTCTGTCATCTATTTTAAATGTGAAACCTCATTGCTTTTAGCATTGTTTTTGGTGCTGAAACCACAAACAACATGTTGAGTTGGGGAATTGAAGCACTGTGCTCTTCAGATTGTTCCCCTTCTTGAACTTCTTCAGTGCAAATAAACTATATGGGATTTATCTCCCTCAGGCAGTGCAAGCAAACAGAGTGGTTGTCTTGTAAGTAGGGGATTGTTTTTCATGGATCTTGAAGAAGTCATCTACCTTTTAAGGTAGATTATTAGCTGCTTTCCCATTTCCCCACTCTTTCCTTTTGAATCCAAGGGATCACAGATAATTTTTATCTTTCTATTTCTGTTGACTAAGCTTCCTTTTACCACCATGAAGACTTGAAAAATGTCATTCTTTTAAGACAGTATTATCGTATCTGCTGTTGGGGAGGCAGAGCTCAACTCCAGGTAACATTTCAAGGATTGAATACATTTTATCCCTGAGTTCAGCTGTATTGTTTCTCAGCACAGACTCTCTCAACGTAACAAAAAAGTCAACCTTGAAATCCTGTGAGAGAATCCTTTTACAGAACATTCTCTTAGTAGCTCTTTGTAATGAGACAGGACAACATTTTCAAAACAAGGAAAAATCTCTTAGTCAACCTGACTGTTGCATTTTAGGGCAGTTGAAAATGGAAAAGCCAAACTTACATGCATGCCTATGCCCAGATTCTCACTTGTTTTAGGCTTAAAGAACCAGGATTTGATGCACCACAAAACAATTTTTTACAACCTTTTTTTTTTTTTTTTTTTTAAGGTCAACCAAAGTCTTGTTTGAAATTATTTTCTGGTTATTTGTCTTCCATTGTACCTCCAAATTATAATAGTATTTGTATTCTGAATTTTTGGTGGATTTTTTAGACAAATTCTGGCATGTTAATTTATGAAAGCATGTTATATATTATATATTGAAATGCATTGCTTCTTGAAACATTTTTTCAGTAAGCACACTGAGCTTACTGAAAAAGGGGTTTTATATTTTGCAGTTACAATCCAGGCAGGGTTAAAAATAAGGTAGCTCCAAAGTTCTGATCAAGTTTGTGTTGAATAATTAGATATACATTTTTAGAGAAAATTCCATATTCACTGTTTTCTAGGTAAGATTATATTTTTAGTATACAGTGTTAGTGACCTGTTTTTTCTCTTTACAGTTAGAGCTTTATATCAGTGTGGAATTTCTTTTCCCCTAAATATCTTAAAAACTGTTTGTGAATTATTTTGTGGTCCTAGGGGATGAGAAGTATGACTCATTTGTATTAGGCAGCACATTTATTTTATTTTTTTTTTAATATTTTTTTTTTCACTGTGATTTTTTTGCCCTTATATTTGGTAAGAAAGGTTAGGGGGTTTTTTGTACTTCTTTGCTGTATTCCTTCCTTCCTTGCTTCCTTCCTTCCTTCCTTCTGAAAATAATTCCAATTTAAAAACATCTTGATTTTTAAATATTACAGTTTCTAATATGTAGATATTTGTGTTCTGTTCCTCAAATTGCTTGAAGAATGCTCCTATATACTTTTGTAAAAGCCTAATTCATTTCTGTGAAAATATTTGTTGTAATTCCTCAGAAGGATGTCTTACATAGTGCATCTATAAGTTCTGTAAAATTTCATGATATTTCATGAAATAAATTCTCATTAAATTTAAAGAATTTCATTATATTAAATATTTACGTCTGTCATTCCTGTGTTTATGATAATTATTTCCAAGCCATCCAGTAACATATCATTAAAACTTGAGATACTAAATGAAAAGTATTGTTTCATTGTGCAGGAAATAGTTTATAAATATTTGCAAAAGAGAATAATAATCTTGAAGCAGTTGTTAACAAAGAATTCTGATGGTCATAATAGTTACATGAAAGAAAAAAGAGTATTAAAAGGTACGGAACAATTAGAATATTATTTAAATGTCAGTCCTGATCTCTTGATTCTACTTTATGAAATACTGCAGTATACTGTAATGATTTTTTTTAAATATTGCTCTGATAATACTATCAATTTTATTTTTTTTTTTTTGTTTAATGTCAAATCTCTTGCTAAAGAAGAGTAGGAAAATCACTGGCATATCTGTAGAGACATCACAATTTTCAAGATAGAATTTTAATGCCAGTCTGAATCCAAATCTTAAAGTTGAATTGGATAACCCACATACATAACTTCTAATTTAATGTTTATTTCTAGTATATATGCCAAAAGTTATATATAATTTTCATTTGTACATACTTACCACAATCAAAAATAATCAATATATGTAGAAAAAATATGTGAGATTGCTGCTCTCTCCATTATATTTCTGCTTCATGTTCCTCACAATGCACCTGTAATTGTAGTGGACCTGTATTTGTAGTATGGTGCAGTCCCATCATTTATACATTAATTTATCAAAGAAATACCACTGATACTAATCATGTAAACACCAAAAATTGCTGCTTATGTTGGATACACTCAGGTTGATAGTATATCCAGGGCTAAATACTTGAATTAGAGCATATTCATGTTGTAGGCAGTGGTATTTTTCTCTTTACTTTGGTTGGAAGAGGAGCTGGAAAAGATGCAAAAGTGAAGGAGAGAATGAAATAGAAAAGAGCAAAGAATAAAATTAAGAGAGAGAATGTTGAAAAGAAAAAAAGAATGTAAAATACATCAAATAAGTAGATACTGAAAAGGTTAAAACTGTGGGTTGAAAAGGGAATGTTTGCAAAGGTCGGTTAACAAGAGGTTAGCTGTCGAATCATAAACAAAAAAAAAGAAATGGAGGAAAAAAAAGGAGAAACTAAAACGAGTCAGACAGTCAGACAGAAAGTAGGCAAAGTGTAGAGAAATGAAGAGAGAGAAGGAAATTCATCCTGCTGGAGATAGTTTCTCCTGTCACTCACAGATAAGTATTGCCTCTAGAAAGGTCAGTTCAGGCATAGCCAAATGACAGAAGTGATAGGGGGGAACCACATCATCTGATGTAAGGTGAATAAAATAGGGCTCAAGAAGTCGTTTTTATCATTGATAGGACAGTGTTTACTTTGACAAATCAATGAATTCCCCCTTGGAATATTTGGGGAATTCTGGTGATTATGACTAACCTTTTTTTTAATCCTTCCATTTCTGAAGTCAAATTTCTCACCTAAATGCATGGTATAGCATATTCTTGTGTGAATAGAATATTGAAGCCCTATAAAGAAACTGATCTTGAAAGAGGTAGTGAATACCAGGACCATACTTCAGTAAACTATAATGTAGTTAAGAAAAGGGTTTGTGCAGCCTTATTTGAAAACTCTTGTTTGAGAAACAGATCAGGTCTTCTGTAAAGAAAACACAACATTGCCTTGTTTCAGTGATGCTCCCAACTTCAGTATTGTGACTACAATACAACTGCTGTTTCAGGTTCTTTTTTTCTAAATTTATGCTTTCTTTCACCCTGTAATTGAGTGTTAGGTATTTAGAGTCTGTAGGATTTTATAAAAATTAGTAGTGCTGACTACTATTTTAATTAGGTAACAAGAGGAAAAACAACCAAGTGCCAAATTATGTATAAAGCTTCAGGATTTCATTTTCATGGTTGTTAAAGTTGCCATATATATTTAATCCCGTAGATGATGTTATAAGTAAGATGAATATTTATTTCATGTTGCAGCATATTCCTTGCATAATTGACAGAATAGTTAGTGAATCCTTCAGACTGGTTTGGTTTGCTCTTTTTGTATTTGTTATTAGTCACATGAGGTAATGTTGCATTTATAGTTAATTTCCTTTTACTTTAACAAAACTGTTTTACAGGATAATTTTGGATTATATTAGCAAATAGTAAGGGCATGACAGAAAGAAAGCAGCATGATAAACGTTGTGACCTTCTAGTGAGAAACAGTATGGCATGCATAAAGGACTGCTGCATTAAATGGACAAGGGGGGAGAAGGAAGTGGGTAATTATTTGTAGCAGTGCTTTTACTGTTGTTGGAATGAGACAGACTAACAGTGGCAGCAGTCATTTTGCTGAATCAAAGTCCATGTTAGTCGCATTATACACTGCCACAAAAGGTTGTTAAGGCTGGTATTAGCATGTACCACTGAGGACATTGGAAGGACTCGATCTGTCACACTAAATCGCCTTCTTGCCCTCAACCATTGAAGTCTCCAGCTCCTCTGACATGTTCTTTCATTAATGGCCTGGCCTTGACAACTGATCCTAATTGCCTCTGAACCGCACTTCATGTATTATTGGTGTCTGCCTGCCCTGGTTCTTGTCAACAAGCCACAGCATGCACAGGGTGTGCCCGGTGCCTTTTGCTGAAATGATGCTCACATAGTCGTTTACCTCTGAGGCTCTGGGTCTCGCTGGGAGTGAAGTGTAAAGCCAAAGATCTTCCTGTCTCTTCTTAGTAATACTTTAATGTGGACCTGTGCTATGTACTTATTAGGCATGTATGAAGACTCAGAATAGCATCAGGCCAATTATGCAAGATTCCATTAAAGCAGAGACTGTAAATGCAAAACAAAACGTGCCTGCATTTCAGTTACTGAGTGTTTGTTTATTCCTTCTGAAAAGCTTATTGAACTAGAATGTATGGCTTACACTCTGTTTTTCATAAATAAAAATTCTGGGTTTATTTAAGGTAATAGTATAGAAGAAATATTATCTGTAATATTGACAGAGTTCCTGTTGATTGAAATATTGACTACAGAAATAGATAGGAAAAGGATCCCATTAGTTGAGATGTTAAAGTAAGGAAAAATTGAGGCAAAACTATACTAAAATCTTAATGTTCTTTCCTTTTTCATGAAACAGTTTTATAAATTTATTTATTAATATTTCTGAGAATGTTTTCAAACATACATTTTATTTCATAAAGCAGTACCTTGCTTTTCCCAATTCTAAAATCTTTTAATTTTCAGGCTTGCAGATTGTCAAAAATGTACAATTTTAATTCTACTTCTGCAATATGCATTGTGTTTTTACTGTAAAATTTTATTTTTAAATCTGTAGTCCCATATCTGCCAGCCCAAAACATTTATATGTTTTAAACGTGGTTATGATTTAAGACCTCTATAATTTTTTATAAGATTTTCTATGATTACTTCAGTCATCAAGAAGACTGAATAATTTGAATGGGGAGCCTTTTAAACATGCAAGTTCTACCAGTGATAATAAAAAATAAATCACAGAAGCTCTTTGGTGCTAGGTATCATTTAGCCTAATCTAGACAGTGACATTTGGGCCACTAACAGCATAATCATAGTTATTGCTACAAATTGCTCCATGTTTGAGTTTTAATGTTATAAGTAAATTATGCCACAGGATAAAATATATGCTTCTTTGGGAATTAAACATGTTTATTTCAGCAATGTGGATATGTAATACTAGGAGAAGGCAAGTTTCTTTCATGTGGTAATACTGCCACCTTCTGAGCCAGTGAAGAATGATTCAGAGATGCAGCAGTTTTCTGTCTTGGGGAACTTTCTGAAGAATGTACTGCAGGTTGGTGGTTTGCTTGGAGTCAGCAGTGTAAGGTCCCAGACACAAAAGTGCTCGAGACTGGAGATTGCCTGAAACCTGTAGCTGAAATTGTTTCAAAAAGCACTCTGGGAGGCAGTTTAACTTTTCTTGGAGATTGCAGTCCTACTGAGAAAGTCTAGACAAGAAGAAATAGGAGTCTATGATGAAACTTATGATAAAAATGCTTTTCTAAAGATGTACTGCCATTGAAGTCCAAAACCAAAAATCATTCTTCCTTTGTCAAAGGACTGATCTTGAGTTAATTCTGATACAAGAACGACATAGAAAGTTCAGTGGTTTTAGGACAGAGGTGGCCACAGCTGGGATTAGAAGATGAAGGGGCCTGTGGATGTTCTTTCACCATCATTCATTCAGACAACGTGCCCTTCAGCAGAACAGCAAGGCCTTCTGATTTTCTCGAATTAGGAAGATTAGCATGAAGCGCATAATGCGGGATGATGGAATTTGTCATAATTTGCATTGTCCTGGAAAGATTCAGTTTGATAGAGCGATGCATCTCAGAGCATGTCATGTCCCACGGGCAGGTCATGGAGGAAACTCGGCAGAAATAATTTCGCGATATGTGCATCAGTTGTAAATGCCTCATAACCAATTTGTCAAAAAAGAAAAAAAAAAAAGAAAAAAGAGGGGAGGTCAGGAGAGTTGAAGGAGGTGGGCATTTGCCCAAACACACATGGAAGTTATATATGGTAATGGTAAATTAGACTTGTGTCATTTTGGAATAAGACAGGATTACATGCAAGTAATGAACACATTGACTAGATACTTGTCAAGTTACTGGTACAATTTTTTTCTGTAGTTTATAAGAAAGGTGGATCTTTCACCAATTGCCTTGTGAATTTTATTTATGAAAATTCCTTAGAGAAATTATGAGACACAAGAGCTTCAGGATCAGTTTTCTGAGCGATTGCTTCTGACCTTGATAATGTTCCCAAACTGCAGATAGAAAAGGATAATCAGCATGTAGTTGACAAAACGGACATGACAGTGTTACTTACATGCTGCGGCATTTCTGGAAATAGGCATGTAGAATTCAGACAGGCAAGGGGAACACACTTATTTACAGTAGCATAGCAAGAAGAAAAGGTCCAATGTCATGAATTGACCATGGTTTATTTATGGACCATCTGACAATGAAGCAACAGTCTTTGATATTTAGAAATCTTTTTTGCCCAAGAACATTATAACTAGTGCTCATAGGCTATGTTATTTATCATTTCAATATCTGGTTCTACTTGAGGAAGACATTTTGCAATGTCTCCTGTATTTGTCTTTCTTTATACATTTCAAACAACAGATTAATGCCGGTGGTTCAGTAACACTGATCATTTGTGACAGTTGAGCATTTGTGAGTTGAGGGTCTAATAACAAAAACAAAATAAAAGAGGGAAAAATAAAAAGGAAATTGTCACTTCTAAGGACCTACTTTACTGTCTGTGGGATCCAAATAATTCTTTCTACCTGAGGTTGATTGTCAGGCTGCTGTCTTTCAGATGGTTAATGTAGAATCCTAATTTTTGAAAACTGAATTACCTTAGGGTACAACTCAACATAAATAAATCTTTGAACACCCAGTACCTAGAATCAAGATGCATGTGAAACCAGCAATGCTGCAGTTACAATTTGATCAAGAGTGTTGATGTGGGTTTTTGGAGAAAGTATTTATAGGGTTCTGCATTAAAAAAAATGTGTTTTAATAATGTCAGGCCAAATCTCTCAAATTATTTTTGTCTGCAAAATATTAGCTCTCTGTATAGATGCTGTAAGGTCCTGATATCTTGTTTTTTTGCAGTTTACAGCTTTAAGTTTGCAGATGAATTGCTATGCTAGCCAAGGATCATAATTGATGTGTGGTACCGGTGAAGAAAAAATACAATTTCAGTAACAAGTAAAGGCTCCTATATCTTGTCTATAGCTTGAAAAAAAAATGGACTGTATCTTTTATTACATCAAAACCTCAGATCCTGTATTATTTAGTATTGCACTGTACATGTGAAGAAAAAGAATGTTTAGAAGCCTGAGTGTGGTTTTATTGCTTTGCTGGATTATACGTGCTGATTATATTTTTTAATGACAGAATAAATAATCTTTGCATTTCTGTATTTAAAGGTTGGTTGGTGTTTTATTCTTAAGATACATTCTGGTAACTTCTGAGTGAAAAGCAACAAGTGTCCAGTTTTTCTATAGCTTTTTTACTGATGTTTTTCAGAAAATACTTTGCACTGTCTGCTGGTCACTTCATTAATGTAGCTTGACTTTGAGTTTTGTAGCCTTATGGTGATGAGTGAAAAATTTTGATTTAGTAAGTAATCTTTGAAAAATTCAGAGCAAAATATCTCTAATTGATAGTGTTTTCCTGTGTTACTTAATTATAGAATATAGAAATACAGCATCTAGTGGTATGAAAGCAGAGCTCAAAACATACAGAACTTGTTGAAAAATAAAAGGTAATAATATTTGTTATGTAAATTTTTCTGCATATTTTCCATATCTGATTGTGAAGGTTCATTTAGCA
Organism: Oenanthe melanoleuca; assembly: GCF_029582105.1. Classification (NCBI taxonomy): domain Eukaryota; kingdom Metazoa; phylum Chordata; class Aves; order Passeriformes; family Muscicapidae; genus Oenanthe; species Oenanthe melanoleuca. The sequence goes on from NC_079339.1 coordinate 32,539,006, forward strand.
CATTTTATAGGGTCCATGTGGTGTCACCATTCAGTAGCTTATTATGTTGGGTAGAATTCACACATATAATTTTTTTTTATTACCCTTGGAGAAAGGCAGTATGTAATATGAGATATTTGGTGTAATTTTCTTTTAAATGGGGGGCATTCTAAGATAAATAAAAAACTGAAATAAGGACAAAGTTAGATGCTACAGTAAGGAGCCTGTAAAAGGAAAACTGCAAATATTTTTTCTAAATTTATAAGGATTTCAGAGAGAAAAAGCTAAAACTGCTTCCACATCTGGAAGTTTTCAGAGAAATTAAGGGATAGAAGACTTTGCTCATGCACAGAAACTGTTGTTCTTTGAAAATTACTTTGCTCTAAAGGAATTTTTGTCTACTGATTATCAGTGACTTCCAATTTAGTTTATCAACATGAAGAAAAACCCGTTTTGTTTTTCCAGTTATTCATGGCACAGATTCAATCTAGAAATTGCTGGTTGATCTGTGTTCTTTCTATTCTTAGAATTCTTAACTTAAAAGATTCTTCAGATTCAATTCTTCTGTAATACAGAATATGTATCCTTGTCTCCTGATTCCTTAGAGCTTCCAATGTAGTTTTTAGCTTCTGAACATCTGAAAATCCCTGTCTGAAGGCAGAAATTGGAATAGTCTGTGGTTTTAGCATCCTTAGTATGTTATGCCAGTCATCCAACTCAAGAGAAGGCAGAGAGAATGGAAGGCAAGAGAACAAAATTCATTCAGGGAGAGGACAATCCTTCTATTCATCTGGAGTTATGTCTTTTACTGGACTTCATGTTCCTGGCCAGTGAGACTTTGGGCTTCATCCTTTGAGAACTCAATGTTTTAACTTTCTGCAAAAGCAAAGTAGTGCAAAACAGGCTTAGTGCAGGGGTCAGCATGGATCTTTTTTACTTGTTTTGGTATTAGATATGGGGATGTAAATCTTAAACCTTTTGATGCCATATAATAAGAAGTTTCTTCAGGGAAGAAATTTATGTAAATAATGGTTCTGTAATTATATAACTATATAGAAAACCAAAGAGAAGCTAAATATTTAAGTAATTTTCTTTGTTGGGAATTCATAACTAAAGCATCTGTTTAAAATCATTAGACTATTTATGAATTCTCTAGAAATTTAGAATAATATTTTATAAAATTCTATTACTGTATGTCTTAGGATTAGGAAAGGGAGGAGGCAGTAATTTCTCTTTTGGTAGACCGGAGTAAAATACAGTTAAGTCAGATAGTACTTTACAAAGAGTTTGTCCTCTGCATCTTCTTTTCAATTGGTCTGTAAAAATGGAAAAAGGGTTGAGGGGAGAAGAAATAGGAGTGCAGAATTAATATCATTTATGTGTGAGATACAGTGAACATAGTATTCTGACAGCATTACAGTAAAACTATTTAGTGAATCTGGGAGGGGAAATACACAATCCATAGATTAGAAATTGAGTCTGGACTGCACTCACACAGCTAAATTGTACAATGCTCAGTCTGTTGGCATTTCAGCTACTTCTGTATTGCATTGTTCTGAGAAGGTAAAACAAGTGGAAAGTAAACCAGAAGATATTAGCATTAAGAGGAATTGCAACTAGACAAGGAAACAAGAGGAAAACTATTCTTAGTGACTAGGGATGTCTGAGGCTCATTCATTCAAATGTGGAATGGTGTGGGATGGAGCTGTGAATTACACAGATGTCCTGCTCATCTGCCAGTCCATGCAGGCATTCCAGAGAATCAGGGAATGGTTGAGGTTGCAACAGACCTCTAGAAGTCATATTGTCTGACCTCCTGCTCAGGCAGGGCCACCCTGAGCAGGTTGCCAAGGACAATGTCTAGATGCCTTATATTCAAGAATGGAGACTCCACATCCTCTCTGAGTGACCCATGCCAGTGCTCAATCCCACACAGTAAAAGAATGTTTCCTGATGTCCAGAGGGAACATCCTTGTGTCTCACTTGATGCCCTTTGCCTCCAGTCCTGTCACCGGGCACTGCTGCTGGAGCCTGGCTCCATCTTCTCTGCAGTCTCCTTTCAGTTATTTATATATACTAATGAGATGCCCTTCCTGAGCCTGCTTTTCTCTAGAACCAAAATAGTCCAAGTTCTCCTAGCCTTTCCTACTGGGTGAGATGCTGCAGTCTTTTAATCATTTTCGTAGCCCCTTGTTGAACACTGTCTCTACTGGGAGACCCAGACCAAACACAGCACTCCAGGTGTGGAAACAGCACCAAGTAGAGGGGAAGGATCAATTCCCTCCACTGCTGGCAGTGCTCCTCTGAGTGCAGCTCAAGGTGCCATCTCTCTATTATATTCTATTACTATATTACTAGACATTACTATTATTGCACTATTACGAGATTACTATTATTGCAATTTGTGAAGTGAAAAGTGAGGACTCTGCCCAGACTCTTGAACAATGCAAAATGTCCCTTTCCCACAGATCTTCCTGTGTCCTCAAACAAAATAGCAATAAACTGTGGAACAATATAGGTCTGGGTTATAGCAACATTTATGCTTGTTTGAGTAAAGAGTATGTAATTTGTTCAAGAAGTTAACTGGTTGAACTGACTTAGATGTATTTTTACTTTAGCACTTCAGAGTTTGGAGAAAAGTAACAAGTATTGCCAAGGTTTAATTTGGCATAATTTTTAAAAGCTGTTACTTTTTTTTTTTTTTTCCTAAACTGGAATTTTTTTCTTAAACCTAAAAATTTGGAAGAAATTTCCAGAAAATAAATAGCTTTTGATTTATTCTTATAAAATGGATAAACCATAAAATAGTTATTTAAGTGTGAGTTTTCTCAGCAATGTTGAAGGAAATTAAGATGTCGACTATACTTGCAGACATCTCATTTACTGAATCTGTAGTGTTATTCTGAGAAGTACTTGATGTAGGGCATAGAAGACTGTAAATTGAAAAGAGAGGAAGCAGAAAGAGCTATGGATGAGTGAGACCTCCAGTATGACTGGTGTTTTCCTGTCCCAAGAGGGAAGACCAAAGCGGATTAAAGATGAGCAAGTTCCAAGTGATTAGTTCAGTTTATTACACTCTCAGCTGAATCCCTCTTTGTCTGTGTGCTTCCCCAGCCTTCCCTCCTGTTCAGAGTATCAAAAAGTTAATTACTGTAATTTAAGAAATGTACATACAGATCCTCAGTGTATGTAAATCATGGAGGAGGGTCTGAAACGTTGCTAGCCTGTCTTGGCACCTCACCACCACTTTTGCCATTCTTTTTTTATTTTAGCTTTATGTAATATGTCTGTTCACAATTCTGTTGTTTTCTATGCTAAGCAGGAAAGGTGGCTCTTCATACTTGTTTCCTAGCCCTATACACAATTTTTATTCCTTCATCTATATTCATCTATATATATATTATATTTCCCTTCCTTTTGATTATAGAAAAGGTTTCTCTGCAAAAAGAATTACTTTCGTCATTTAACTAGCATTCAGAAGAGCTCAGTTTGACAGTAATTTAAAACAAAAATAATTTATTTTTACCATACTAGTAGTTAACTAACTGTATTTTCATATTAAGACTGCAGTTCATAAAATTTTCTATTTTTCCGAGTTCTCCATTTCTCCATGGGAGCTGCTAGCTGCTAAGCAAATTTGAAACTCTGGTTGTATGTAAGAGAGACTCAAATATGCAGAAGTATGCATGTATGATACAGATATTGAATTTTTGTAAAAAATGGGATTTCCTGTGGAAGTTGAATAACTAATAGCAGTTATTGTGGCCTATATTTTTAATTTCGTTCATCAGTGTTGCATCTGCACTTTCTGGATATTGAATGTACTTTGATAATAAAATTCTGCTCTATGCTACACGTATGTAAGTAAACTTAAGAGTGAAACTTTAGTCCATTATATGCCAATTACAGTCCTAAACAGGTAGTAGAGATATGCTGAGCAGTGGTTGGGTAAGAAATTTACCCAATGTAAATAAGAATCTTTTTTACCAACTGCAATTCTTATTTGCTATGAAGTGCTAAAAATATTAATGAAGTGTCACCCTGAAAACAGTGTTGTTTCATATGTAAAACAGAGTATAGAGAATGCTGGAATACAAAAATTGAAGGCAGTGTTTAAAAGGAGTTGGAGAGACAAAGAAGCAATGCAAAACTTAGGGATTAAATGCCAAGGTTTGTTTGTTTCTTACTCAAATTCTAGCTTTACTAGGGTATATTCTTGTATGATATGGTAAATTCCATTTGAATTGAAAGTTTATAGCAGTAACTAGAACAGCAGCCACTTGAGATTTGTTTCAGTATATTTATTTATTTACTTAATTTTTATTTTCTAAACAGCTTTTTTTTATTAAATGCTGTCTTTTAAGCATGTAGATATGCTTGAAGATCAAGTTGAAGGCAACCCTAATAAAAGAATTCAGAAAACCTGAAGGACTCCCGTCATGTGCAGAGTTCTTACGTTCTAGGGAAGTCTTATAGGAGAAGTCTCTTCTGTGTGTGCATCGTAGGCTTGATACATGCTTGTATTGTGGGCATGTCTGAGATGTGAATAGTCACAAGTGTGTGTGAAGTTTCTGCTCTGGATGAGCTGACAGATGTCTGGAGATGTATAAATGCGGAATAAAATTTATGGACAGAAGAAAGCGAAAAAAAAAAAAAAAAGTAAGTTGAAGAATGATAAGGCTGTTTATGCAACCTGATTTTTCTTTCTGCTCTCCTCCCATTCAAATGACTTGCATAGACTTCTGAAATTTATACCAGCCTGTGAATCACTGCAAGGGTTTGTCCAGAGCCTCCTAAAGATTCAGAGGAAGTTCAGATGGGAAACCAACTCTCTTTCCTCAACAATTTAGTGCCTGGGATTCCACTGAATTGTTTTTGGTGAGAGATTGTTTTCTCAGTTACTTTTTTTCCCCCATGTTTATCTTTTTCACATTTGTGTGTCCATTTCTCTCATAGGAAGATATAAAATATTCTGTATTAATGTTGCAGGTATTCTGATAGCTACATATATGCTACCTGATTTTAGATTTTGATTATCAATATGTCTTGATGCAACTGTGACCCTCAAAAAAAGTGATGAAAATATAGCCATTTAAGTGCTAAATAAAGATAGTTATTTATTTCAGCTGTAATGGTGTTAAAGATATTGCCTTTAAAATACATTCATAAAATAAACAGTAGATGGAAGATCCATAAAGATATTGTTTTTAAGCTTCACTTTGAAAAGCTCATGGTTAGGCAAAACCAGAAATTTCTGTTCCATCTTTAACCTTTATTCCAGCTTTCAGATCAAGTACCTATATAGTTATAATAATTGCTTATAAGAAACTTTAAAACTTTAGCATAATTGCAGTACTTTTCAGCATTAGTATACTGAAAGATTTGGGGTGTTTTTGAATTATTTGAAATATTCGAAAGAGAAATTGTTTATTTGTAATGAGGACTGAGGCATACAGATGTGAGATTTACTCATAATTAAATTTAACTCATTTAGAGGCAAATTGACTACTATGTATAATTTCAAGAAGTCAGTGTTTGCAACTGAAAATATTTTATTTGTTTGAAAGAGATTCTTCATAGCACTCCCTTAAAATAAGAGATTAATTTTCTGCTACGTGTATAAATGTAAGTGAAACTTCCCCATGGCTCTGTACTAGGTGATGCCATAGTTGTAATTTTCATTTCATTAATGAAATTAATGTGATTAATTCAATTTTTTGTTTTAGCTGAAATAGGAACTATACCAAAGACCATGTTGCTCCATAGAATTGAACCATGGAATTCAGGTCAGAAAGTACTGCTTAGGTCAGGTTTCTCCAGTTTGCTGTCTTGTAGTAAGAACAGGCCTTAATGTATTGTGAACTTACTGTGGCAGAAGACACAGAGTTAGAGAACTCAGTTTGTGGATCATGTCACCAAGTAGATACAGGGTGTGTCCAGAGATGTTTAGTGTGGGCAGGTTTGAAGCATATGCATATAAGCAAGGCCTGAAGTATTAAGGAGAACTTACTATGAAAACTTATTCAGCAGGAGTTTCATGTGTGATAATCTTTCACTTAGAGATATAATTTCTGCTAAAGACACACTTGAGATACACCATGGACAACAATATTGTGTGTATTTTCATAGGTTATTTTTATGTATTATATAGGTGATGGATTCTAAACATCAGGTATCAGGAGAGTCAAACTAATACAAATTGATGGTTTTTATTAATTGATTGCAGGCTTACATTTTAGCACTTCATAGTGGTTTGTTGAGTGGTTGTATGAGCAGTGTAATAGTATCTCACTGGGATCATGCTGTCAGATCCATGGATATTGCAAGGCTTAGAGTTTCATCATTATAGGGCCTTTGTTTACTTCTACTGTTATTCTACAAAAAAGCTTAAAACTACTATGTTATGTCCTTTTTTCAAACTGTATTGCTGCTTTTATTATGCATAACAATTTTGACTTAACTGTGAGATTTCAGACTACACTGCAGTACTCTGTCAGCTGTAAGCAAATGACTCAGCTGTCCTGGAGACTAAACTCTGGTGTCTCCCTAGAATAATTTTTAAGCTTTACTGACAGTGTGACTTCCAGGAGCTCTGGATGATGCTGTGTATGTTTGTAAAGAAACATTCTGTTTAAGTCTCCAGAGCTATTAGTCATATATCCTTCAGGAAAAACTTCCTGTGAAATCCTTGCTGTGAATTAAAATGTTTTTAGTATACTTGAATAAATTACAACTAAATATCTTTTTGAGGATGAAAGAAGAAAGTGATCTGATTAGGAATGTCACCTGCCATGTTGCAAAATACATGATGTTACTATTACTAGATTCATGTTAGATATCTATGCATTGTTTTACTGCTAATTCAGACAGTCTGGGCTCAAAGATCTAACTGGGTAAGATGGGATATGAAAGGTTGAAAAATCTTGGGATGCTCATTGAAAATCATCTGAATATCTGTTTCAAATACAAGACTTCCTTTCCAGACCTGGACAATTTTTTTTATTGTACTGGTTCTTTTCCTGCAAATTTCTGTGTTACCGTGTTTCCTTCATTGTTAATTTTTCTTTCTTTGGAGTCTTGAACTCTAGAAAAATGGCCAATTTGTATGCATGGAGATTGTTTAAAACCATAATTAACCTTTTAGGACCACTGTTGCATCAAGTTTTAGAGTTGGTTGTGAGACACTGTAAATTCCATAGCATACTTAGTCTTGTGCAAGAAAGCAGACTTAGTTCTGTTGTAGTTTAATATATTCATTTTATGCATGTAATTATCTTTAGGTTCATTGGTATTTTTCCAGTTAGGACAGACAAACCCAGTGCCTTTGTGATAGAAACCCTCTTAGCTTGTAGAGGAAAAAGAGGCCCTCTTCAATGTCTTAGCAATCCAAGGTCAAACAGGGCTGATAGAGATGATCAAAATCACTTTGAGATCTCTAACATGCCAGACTTCTACAACAGACTATTTTCGTCACAGTAAAAGTCATGAATATATATATGAAGAGAGAAATATATGAAGAAAGAAATTACAATTACATTCTTGCATTAGAATAAAAACCCTAAATTGTTATGATTTTTTTTTTATGTTTGAGGGTTGACCTAGGAACTACTCCTATCAAGGTCAAATGCCCAGTAAGCAAGATTGGCAATATTGAGACTAATCCACCAGCAGAAGAGGCTTCTGTTTACATCTCTGCATGCATGGCAGTTCCCTGTCTCTGTGGAAAGGGGATTGTAATAATAATAACTGAACAGGATGGGATTCCTGAGAAGGCTGGGATGAGTGAAGTAAATAATATACTAGCACTAAGGGCAACTGTATTACTGAATAATGTTTGATTTACTTTATGTCATGTTGGAGTCATATGGCTTGCAAATGTTGCAGCTGTTCTATGACACGCCCTCAGATGAGACACACTTGATTTTATTCCCTGCTGGTTTAACTCTGTTAAAATTTTGTTAGTCATGCTAAATTGGACTTTGACAAATGTTATCAAATATATGTAAATTCTGGAGGTTTTAGATTGTTCTCAGCCCTTGGACAAAGAGCACATAAAGTTAAAAAGGAAGATATATAGGATATGTTTATTTGGGACTTGGTCCTCTAGAGACAGTCACAGCACTCTTCTGATAGTGGGAGGGAAAGGATTTGAGTATTCTTTAAATGGGTGGCTTACTAAACATTTGCCAAACATTTTCTTTCTGGGCCTTTCTCTTATGTGAAAGAGTCTGTCAGATCTTATTCTGTATTTGAGGAATTGCCTTAAGAATCTCAGTCAACTCTGCCTGTGGCTCAGATTGTGCAAAGTTCCAGCTTTCTTTGTAACAGTAACAAGTCTGCAAAGTTATTTTTTTCCTAAATTCTGAAAAGGTAGCAATAAAATTGAATTCAATAAATAAAATTTGAAATTAGGTGAAGATAGGGTGATGACAAGTTTTCAGTGGTTACAAAACATCCTTTCTTCCAACTTTATACTTTAAAATGCCTGTTAACTTAAGAAAAAATAATCCCTGGGCTGAAATATGTGGTTTACTTACTTCCCATAGTTTCTGAGTAAGTTTCATAAAAATTTTTTAAAATCACTTTACCTATACAGTGAGCTGCAGAGTCTTCAGAAAAGAAGTGTTACAGATCCAGGTAATGTAAATCAGAGGTAGCTGTGGGTAGAAACTTTAAATTTGCCTTTTTGTAGCTTGTCTCAGGAAAAATCCCTTATATATTAAGAAGATTAAGTATAGCAATGGGAAAGCAATATCAAGAACGTATCAGGATTTTTTGGGAAAAATTATTATCTTCTAACATTAAAGTAAAGGAATAAATCTTTGCAGAAGTCTGTTAATTTGATTGTTTTACTGTGTTTGGTTGTTTACTAAATGTCCTGCTAATAAGTTTGGGTTTATCTTCCTAAATAAAATTGTACACTCATAATGCAAATGCATTTATATTTCACTTACTATCCAGTCTGTCTGAAGTTTCTATATGTATCCTGAATTTTTGGTATTTCCTGATGAATGCTTAAATTTTAATCTCTGGTATGTTAATATTATGTTTATGTGAGTGTTTACTTGTCTCCTTATGTGGTAATAAAATTGAAGTTGAAATTATTGATAAATTAGTTTCCTGCTTATGCTACTCCTACTTTCTCAGTATTTAGACTAATATTAGAACTATGTTTTTAATACAGGGCATATTCTAGCTTTTTTGAAATTGCTTCTTTATTCCTCCTGCACTTTCCTTGGCACCTGTATGTGAGAAGAAAGTATAAGCCAATGCTAATATTGTGGTAGTTTCACACCCAAAATGAGGACTGATATTGCACAACTTCTCAGAAACCTGGAACACCTTATGCCTTTAATATTTACTTCTTTTCAGTCAAACTGGAGGAACCATTTAATATAAATTTATATTAACTCTTTTTTTAAGAGCTGTAATAGTGATTTAGTATTTCTTCTGTGGGAGTGGAAAGAGGACTGTAATGTAAACTAGAATATCTTTGTTAGGCATCTAATCCATGGAAATTGTCTAAAATAAATTATTTATTTGTAACAATAAATTTGTTGCAATAATTTTTTTACTTGTTCATTCCCATTTTTCCATAAAAAATAGCAAATGCAGACAGGTTTATGTTAAGCTGCTTGTTGTTTTGTTACGAACTTGGAATGAGATTATTTGCTTGAACCCCTCTATCTCTGCAGTACAGTATAATGCATGTCCTGATCTTGCCATTAATCACACAGCAACTGACAGTAATGCATTCAGCAAAAACAGTGGTTACACCTTTCTTATACTCACCATCCTCATACAAAACAAATGATCTAGTGCAGCTCAGTATTCGTTTGATTTAAGCCTTTTTGTCCTATAAAATGTCCATAATGTTTTGTGAGCTTTCTACAGACAGCTAAATTTGAGAAGCTTGCCATCCAATTAAAAGATAATGATCATGAGTTCTGTAATAATCAAGTTTTGTGTCCAAATTAGTTTTCTAGTCTCATGCTGATCTTCAAGAAAGCATTTCCCACATGGATGAGACTTCATCTGCATAATAGAAAGTTTTATTCTTCCCAAGAACAGGAGTTTTTATCCCACCTACAAAAGCTATGCTGGCCGCAGGCTACTTAGGGTCTCAAAGATTTCAGCTAATATAGTGAAAATTTCATTGAAAATGTTTATTTGAGTAAATTAGAATGTCACTATTTCAAATGTAAATTTTGAAGCACTGCAGACAAACTGTAGCCTCTTAGAATTAATCAAGTGTCTTTTTGAAACATGAACATACATCACACCATTTCTGTTACAGTAATATTTATATGTGCATGTATTTTAGCTGTGTATGTGTATATATTTTATGATCAAAGTTTATAAATCTTGGAGCATGAATTACTGAATTCACTGTAGTTGTGTATTACTATTAGCAGCAGCAATAAATGACCAGCTCCTTCAAATGTGACTGGATTTATAGATGCTACATCCTTTGAGTAATGAGCTGTTCTTTACCTTGACACTTTTCATGTCTTAAGTGTTTTTAATCACATACTGCTTATATTACATTGATTATCTGAAAGAATGTTGAAGCTTTAATGATCCTTGTTTTGTCAGTGTAAGAACTTAGCAGTACCCATCATATGATGTTATTCAGTATGACAGTTACTCAGCTTATACTTCAGGGAAAATATCAAAGCTAATATCTAGTTTGTAGTATAAGTAATCTTTCATGATTACCAGTTAGGATGATTTGGGACTACCATCACCCCTGTGGCTCCTATATTCACTTTTTCTAAAGATTTTATATTTCCATTTGTTAGTCTTTCTACTCTTCAACTGCAGTTGCTGAACAATAAATGTGAATATTTTTTACTTCTCAGTCTTACAAATAATAAAATCTAAAATATAGCAGCTCACCTAGGTAGCAGAGAAATTGTCCTCTGATATTGTTTATCTAAAAGGAAATGTAGGAGAAGATTGCCATGACTGCAGATTTATTGGACATTTATATCATATCTGTATGGTTATGCTGGTGTGTAGTGCTTGGCTCTTTCTTGCAATAACTTTAAAGCCAGGGAAGTGACTGTTGGATTGACAGGGTGAAAGTAGTAGTAATAAAAGAGGGGAGAAGAAGACAACGTGCATTTACAGTTGATATGTTTAAAACTTATACTACCTCCAGGTCATACAGATATAGAGGGAACGTGACTGACCTGACAGTTATGGAATTTTTGATCCATTACTACTTAGCTTTCAGTGGAACACTTTCAGACCCACATGACTTAATCCTCATTTACGACATTTCTGTTTAGCTTTATTTCTCCGATTCTCAAAGTGACTGAGATATTAATATTTCTATATAAACAGTGACAAATATGCCAATAGCACTTCAAGAACAAATAAAAATAAATTTCTTCTTTCATATCTTCATTATATGGTTAAGGCATACAAATTGATATTCGTGCACACAGTCATTAATGACAGCATTTGAAGACTTCTCTGTTAGTTTAGATAGAACTGCATTTTTCAGCAAGCAGAAGTGGAAGATATTAAGTGTTGGAGGATCAGATATTAACCAGGAAAATGAAGAATTTTTGCCTTTGCCTTTTATTGGGAATTCTTTGTGTCATCTTCCTCCTATTATCAGCCCTTGGTCATTTCTGCTGGATAAATATGTACAGAAATATGGAAGCGCCACAAGCACTTTTGCTCTCAACTCTCATGATTTGTGACTCTGCTCAGAGTATGTCTGACTAACCATTTGGCTAAAATGGCAGCACTATCACAGCCATTTCAGCTACTATCACTGTCAATCCCAATGAAACTGAATGGGTGCAATTATGAGATATTTTTAGGCAACATACTTTATATAGACAGGACCTCTGAGGGCTGCAAATTCTAGGACACAGGGAAGGATGTGCAAGAACAGTACTTTCCACTTTAAATTACATGTTTCAATGTCTAATTAGAAAGTTTCAGTGGTTTCACTGCTGTCATCTGCTTTATGTCATAGCAAGGAAATAGTACATATTTTCATTCACTTTGGTTTTTTACAGATTTACTCTGTGTTTTAATGATATTTACACTACACAGAACTAAAGCAAGAAAAATTTTACATCACCTTGTGAGCCTCATATATTGTGGACCAGTTATCCATCTAGAGTTAAAAACAATGGTTGCAAACTAGGTTGCAAACAAATTTTGCCTAAGGCTTGAACCATAAATTAAAGTATTAATCGTCCCTGTTAGAGACAACTTTTTTTCCTCTGTCTTTTAAAATAAAAAAGAAAGTAGGTCAGAGAAATTTAGGATATTTTAGAGTATGTACAGTATTGTATTGTTTGCCAGCACCTAATTTACAATTACAGAGCTGCATGAATATTGAAATGATTCAGCTTCCCATTATAAATGTATGTGGCAGTTTGGTTGTTGATCAGTTTATGAAGTTAATGCAAATGAAACTGTCTTCCTGTCAGCATTTGAAATATATAATGCAGTCATGTTGTATATTCAGGGACAGGCCATTGACAGTCAATTAACAAGTTTGATTGGTATGTCAACTCATTCTTTTGAATTGTTAATAGTATGTTAATAGCATTCATTTCTTTGTGCAGTCCCATTTGCAGCTTCACAGTTACAGCTATTTTTTATGATTCTGAGTAACCTAAAATAGTGCCTTAATAATAGATTATTAAACACCTGTCTGGTGTAGCTTAGGGAGGTTTTTCTAGACTGGGAGTTTGCAGTGGATCCCTTTGATATTCAAATCAACAAATGATAGCCTTTTTATTCAAAACGTAAGTTCTTTTGATGGTTAGCTTGTTAAGAAATATTCAGCTCCAGTCTGACCTGATCTGGTTTCCCATGGAAAAGATCTGATGCTGTTTGAAGGTTCATAAATGGAATGCCAATGACAATTTGTTGTTGACGTTTTGCTGCCTCAGCCTTCAGATGCTGCTGGTTGATGTGCCGCTTTAGCTTCACCAAATAATGCTTGCAGGTAAATGATCTTCCGATTGATCAGATAGTTTCAAAGCAAAGACTTCTCTTCTGTGGTCTGTAGTCATGGTTTTTAGGCTTGGAGGGGTACTTTAAAAGATGCATCAAAGTTGACAGATGAATCTCGAGGCAAGGAATTATGGGAGACAGCAGAATTATGGGAATATTTTTGAGAGAATAACATATTAGCAAGAGTTTTGAAGACCTTCAAAGGTCTATCAAAGCAGCTCCCTATAGCAGATTTATTCCTCCTTTAAAAAAAATTAAAATTTGGCATACTGGTTAACTCTCAATTTCCTGTGTTGGGAAGGTGTTGAGCTGATTTATTGGTTTCGAATGATGTTTTAAATGGCATATTTCATTTGAATATTTTGTTCTGTGTACAAAGCCTAGTCCTGCAAGGTGCAATTTCTGCTTTTACTGAGGTTTGCATAAAATCAATTACATCACCTTGCAAGGCCAGGATATACAGTGAAAAACATTTCTTTACGTAAACATCCATGACATTTAGTTATCATTAAAGTCAATACATAAAAATAGCAGTTGGAATAACTCTTTTTCTCCACCTTTCTTCATATTACAGACATTATTCTTTTATACCCTTCACCATTCCCCATTAGTGCTCTTCCTGATTGTAGCACAGCTATTTTTCTGAAGAATCAGACTAGCTATTAGAAGTTCAAAACATACATCATAGAAACAGTTCATTTATCTTTGGTTTGAACATTTAATTATTCACTATCAGGATGTGATAGTTTTTCTGCAAAAACATGTAATTGTTTTTTGTTAGACAGCTATATGAGTTAACTCATTGAGATCTGAATGTCAGAAACTCAGGTTTGGAGTCAAATGCTGTGAGCAGTTACATTGCCAAATGTGAACTCTGGAACTGCACAGTGAAAGATGCTGTGTGTTAACTGTGCCTCGCTGGACTTGGTAACAAATAATTTGTGCTGATTAACTTAGGCCAAACTTAACAACAAAACCCAGTATTTTCTGAAAAATTCTGAAACGTAACTTAAAATGATAGTTGAACTGTCAAGTCAGGCAACTTCAATCTTTATGCCATAGAAATAAAATGTAAAATTTATATGAGACAGTTTCCATCACTGAAAATTTTGCAATTTTTGCATACTTTTTGAATACTGTGCTATGTTTAGCTGGTAATTAGATGCTCATTCTGTTGGGCTGAACAAGCAAAATGTTAGACATTTTCATTGTCATGCAAGGTTGTGTTTTCAGTAACATTCTTAATTTCCCTTAGCTCAAAAAGCAATATCAGATATTTAAACTGTCCTTGGCATAATTTGTAGACTTTGATACAGCCTCTGTTTTTGAAGAGATACCCTATTGGTTGTTTGTAAAATTTGAATTAAAAGTTGAACGCTTTTGTGATACTAATGCCATCGATATTGTTTCTAATTCATCATTTCTGTGCTTAAGTTTTAACCATTATACATCCAAGAGAACTTCTTGATATCTCATGTTCACATTAGGCTTGTGTAAACACTTTTATTTTATTTTCAAAAATGTGGTAAAAGCTCCCTCCCCCAACATGGTTTTTATTTTGTAATCTAGTGTCTTTTGAAGCCTAAATATTTCACAAAAACTCTATTCATACAGAATTATCTGCCTGAATGTTCTGTTTGAGTGTTCTGTTATGTAAGGCCCATTTTATGTGTCTTTCATAGTGTTTAGTGTTTATCATTTCAAAAATTATAAAGTAACAATGACCATTTCATAGCAGTTTGGAATGCTTGTCATCTCCTTTTTGGATAATGTTAGACTATCGAGATAGAAATCCTAATCAGTCATGTACCAGTTTTGATTTAAAGTTCATTATAAAGCTTTTGCACATCATAACTAATACTTTTCATCATAAAGTAGGATCATGTCATCCTATATTATTCAAGATCACGAATTTATTTAAACAAATTAGAGCAGTTCCAGTAGAAGATATTAAGAGATGTGCTTCCTGGAGTGCCCATTGTCACAACAGCACTATCATTATCAGGCAAAAGGAAAATACTAAAGAAGGGATTTGAACCTGGGTCTCAGCAATATTGCAGCTGATTAACCTAATTGCTAGATTATTCTTTGCTGCAGTCTGCCCCTCCCTTCCTCTTACTTAGCCCCTTTTAGTTTCAGCATTTGGCTTTCTACCCATTTTTCTATATCAAAGAGCTTGACTCTGTAATTAGTTTTTGCTAGCAAAATAACTACTTTTATTAATAATGCAAACAAGAGGTACGTAGTAAATTTGCACATAGAAAATTTGCAGGCACTGGTTCTTGACATCACTTAGTGATGTAAGATGGATAGAAACATGGTTACAGCTTGAATGGCCCTAAAAGAGATAAGTATTTTATTAGTAATTTTTTACTTATTAATATATTGTCAATATGGTGCAATTTCCAGTCCTCAACTTTCATTCTTTTAAGCCACTTAGAAAATTCCATGGAAATAAGTACTAAAAGGAATAAATTGAACATACGCAAAACCAAAAACTACAAAAAAAAAAAGAGAAAATGTATAATGCAAGATAGTAACTCCATACCCAGATGAATATGTATTACCATGCAGAATGTAATTATAATACAGTCATAATCTAATTATTAAACAGAATTAAAATATTTTTTTTACAGAAATTTAATTTTTAAATGCGAGTTACAGCTTTATCAATAAGTTCTTTTCTTGAAGTGCTGCCGATCTAAGTGAATATCTGCCCACTGAAAGCTCCATGGTAAATTCTGCCTCATTGCATGGTTAGGAATTTAATATTACTTTATATGAGGAGGTTGTCCACTCCATTTCTGATGAAAGGTCAGTATTTAAGCATACAACAAATAAATGTTGTGAAAATGTGTTTGGATGAGGGTATTTAGTGTATTTCTGAGGTTGTTGCTGTGTTTCACTAATTTCCATTCATTTTATTTTGTTTTGTTAGAAATCTTTCGATTTTAGAATAGTTAATAGCATGCATTTAACAAAGGCAATAATTTCCTCGTGCATTTTGTTTCTTGGATTGCACTTCATAAACACTGTAATTCAGATTACAACTGAATTATATGGATGTATAATACATCATCACTGTGAAACTGAAAGTTCTTTAAATTTATAGATCAGGTCATATCTTACTGCTCAGAACACAGAATTTTAGCAACGGATTCTTGCTGTACTGCTGGATTTAGTAGGATTTTGCAGTTGATACTAAGGAGTCCCTAATATCCAAACTGATTTCTTTGTCAAGCTTGGCTGAATTCAAGATGCAGAAAAGGTAATATGACATTAGTTGTGCCAAGAATATTAAGTATCTATATACTTACAACATCTTTGTTGAAAGTTTCAGTTTCTGTAAGTATAATCAGAACTTGACTTGCAAATTTTGCATTGGAAGATGTATCCCTAGAGAAAGATATTTGCTATTTAAGGAAGTATTATCACTGAAATAGGAATAAATAAGAAAAGGGCTGTGATAAATACTGCATGTCATGTTGGTTATATTTTATATGCATTATTATTGTGTATATTGTACAGGTATATCTAGCTGCATGAACAAAGTCTCCTTTCATTTCCACTGGGAAATGGTGGTTATAGGTGTTATAAATTGGACTTCTACACTAAATAATCTTTGTCATACATTAAGCTGTTTTAGTGTTGGTTATTGCTTAGGTAGTCATAGATTTAAGTAAAATCCATGTGAGAGTAGGTATACATAGAGAAAGCAAAACAAAAAAAAACAAAAAAAACAAAAAAAAAAAAAACAAAAAAAAAACAAAAAAAACACATTCTATGGCTCTATGAGAACTATTACTTTTACCTTACTGTAGTTACAGTTAACTTGTTTTCAGTTATCTGGTTCTTGATTTTATGCTGCTACTTCTTTATCATCTCCCAGTTATCCAAACCTTCTTAAAGTAGCCAGTGACAATTATGAACAGCACATTTCAAGTAAAAATATTAAGCCAAGTGAAGGCTGGGAACAAAATCTTTTCTGTAAGAATAGAATGTCACGGTGTTAATGTGTTTCATACACTGTGAATTACTGTCGTGTGATGAACAGCTTTCACTTTTCAGTACAGAGTATTTCTCTGCCTATCTGTCCCTCTTCTGTTTATAATCACATTAAACTATTTGACAGTTGGCATGAATAAGAATTGTAGACAGGTAGGAAAGGAAAAAAACCAACTCACTCTTGATAGGATTTTATGACTGGAGCCTTGATTCTCTTTGGATGCTGAATTCCACAACAGTGGTGCAGCTTTAAGTAGTAGCATCCTCATTGTTAATAGAAATTTAAATCTAGAAATTTCTACTGTGCTCTCTTGGACTGCTTTATCACTGTAGTGATAGTTGAACTGCTTATTTAGTTTACTGTAAGTAGAAATTGTCAGTAGAAGCTTCAGTTAATGTGGGGAGGAGATCATGAGATCCCTTTCTAAGTAGATTGTGTGTTTAAGGATAAAAGTAGAAGAGACGAAGTCTGTAATATAAACATATGTAGGTAGCTAAGGAAATCAGATCACTTTCTTTTTTGTTTTTGTCTTCCTTTAGATAGCATGTGTATGGATACAGTTACCCTATAACCTCTCTCCCTTATGTGCTATCCATTTCCCTAGAACTGCAGAGAAACTGTAGAGAAGAGTAGAGAAAAATGCAGAAATCGAGGAGGGAGGATTATTTTGTGAATATGCCAGCTGTATCTTTCTCTGGTAATATTTTATAAAGCTTTTGCTATGAAAATAAATTTAGGATTAAATAGTAAAACCACAAATGAACTATGTGGGAACCCCAAATAAGTGCTTAGGTCACTTCATGTAAGACATTTTCCACCTGAAAGAGGAGGCTAAAAATCTGGGAGGGGAGGTTAATTTTTACATCTTGACCCTGGCAGATTAAGATGCTTATCATAATTTGAATGCTGCTATGCTGAGCTATAAACTGAAAAACAGTGTTAATGAAGAAATCTAAACACTTGAAAAAGAGTTGGCCCTGGAGAATCATCTGAAGCTTTGATATCACCTGAACTTTTATAGTCTTCCTTTTAAATTATGGAAATCATGTCATACCTTTTGTAAAGGTTATCATACCAGTTTGGAGAATTTTAACAAATTTTATTCTTTGATTAGACCAATGACATGGGAACAGAGACTGCAACTTCTTTTGTCCTATACTGAACATGCTTCCAATAAAGAGCAGTTATGTTTTAATATAAACTGTTCAGCAATTCTTCAGTCAAGTTTTCTCCCTTGTTCTGAATGTCTGTATTTCAAAATATTTTTGCCATATGTTCTGGCATGAATTTTCATTTTTCCTGAGCTGTCTCATTTTCTTATTTGCTGCCTTTATTTCAAACCTATCTGTGTCCATTTTTATTATTTCTACTGGTGCACATTCTAATTTAGTATCCTCTATGGGTTTCATTATCATGCTGTTAATCCCTTCTTTCACTGACTTAATGAAGATGTTAAACAAAATCAAGCCTAATTCCAATCCCTACGGCACCCCACTTCAGTTACATTGGCATTTTCATTGCTCTTTCCTTACAGACTATCAGCTAGTTAACAGCATTTATAATTAGGAGAGTTAAAAAATAATTTCCAGATATGACTTATCAGATATTTTAAGAATCCTTACGAATTATAAACATTATCCTACCTTATCTCTGCATATATAATTCTCTAAAAAACACAATCACCTGCTGTGTACATAATATGCATTTTCTAAAACTGTGGTATCCATTGCCCAGGAGTTCATGTCCACATTGAGTCTTTACACTCTTGGATACTAGTCTCTTCTACCTTGTTTGCCTGGACTCTGACAAGGCTTTTAGTTTTTCTAATGTATTCCAATTTAAGTGTCTCATTCCCAATCCCAACCCCAATTGTTAGGAATAGACTCATCTGAGTACATTTTTCAAAAATTTGTTTTGTTTGGCATCTTTATTTGAAGTGACATGAATAATAAATGAGGAAGTGTTAATCAGTTTGGAAGTTTTACTCCATCTTTTAGATAAGGTATGTTCATAAAGCTAAGTGTTCTGCAATTTTTCACAGTTGGCAGATTTGCTAATGTGGTTGTGTGAGAACTTGTGATTTTTTTCAAAAGCTTGAGAGGAATGGTAGGCTTTGTAAAAGGTGGCAGATTAATAGTCATGAAGACTAGAATTCTACTGTCCCAGGGAAGAAATGCATCAAAGATTAATACTCTTGTTAGCTTGCTCATTTTAAAATAGGGAGACTGCTCTTTTTATATTTAGGAGAAAGCACCCTGCAGAACGTGGAGAACAGTTTATCCTCTATGGCAGTTAAGTCTTTGAACTGTCTGCTGTAATTTTCCATGAAGGAACTATGGGTACTCTGGGCACTAGCACAACACGTGGGTCAAAATATGTGAATTAAGTAGAGAATATTTTTACCTCAATTCTATTCATTTCCTCTCTCTATTGAAGATTCCAAGTTGACTAAAACAAGAATTGAGGAGAAGATTTCGGACTAGCGGTCATTCCCACATGTATGTATTAGATGGCAAGCCTTTTCCCCCCACTTCATTGGACTCTTTCTAGATGTTTATAACTACAGGTTCTGACTTTAAAAGCTGCATTTATTTTTGACTTATATCTAATTCTCCCTTGGAATACGAATGACAGTTTTTGAAGTGGGTTTTCTTCGTGAAAATCTCGGGTTTTTAATCTTTGTCTTCTGTAAATCAGAAGTGTGGGGATTTTATTTCTGTCAGTTGTAGAGCAGAATAAAATTGATTTGACATTGATCAAGACTTAAAAATAACCAATGCATTGCCAGAAATATGTATGCAACTATTACAATTTTCTGTGATATAACAGTTTTTAAAAGATTAGTTTCAAGCTAAGACTTTGACTTTACCTTTTCTGAAGTTTTTGACCTGATCATCCCTCTCAAGTGTGTACATTGAGCATTTTGTTAAACTTCAAGGTGCTACAGAGCTTCAGGAATGTATTAGAAGAGATTGCCTGATGTAAACCCAGCACTGTCAGAAGGTATTTGTTTTTTAGAGGATTGCAGAAGTGTTTACAATTGGGAAGTATAGACTATGACTAGGAGGTACTCATTGTGTTGGTTTAGTATTCATAACAGTATTGTGGCTTGTTCAGATGCACTCTTGAGTTTAAAGAACTGGCAGGTTTTGTGCTGCTCAGTGTTTGTATACTGTGTGACATGATACTTCTCCTTGGAATCATTTAAATTAGGAAATGCACAAAAGTTTTGAGTATGTTGATGGCATTATGACACTGTGTTCGATGTCAAATATGACTTTGTGGGATGATGTATCTTAATTTTCCTAAACTGCAGAGAAAAAAAAAATACAACCTACGTTAGCATTTATGAAATTGCAGTACTTTTTGACTTCTTGTTAAAAAAAATGTTCTATGAATTTTCAACCCTCAAATATATAAATTCAAAGAGAAAAATTTAAAACACACATTGATAAAATAAATTTTAATAGCAAAGAGCAATAAAAAATGATGAGTGTTTTGTAGTTTTGTAGCTTAGGTGATCATATACATATTGAAACATCCATCCCAAAATGAGAACTAACAAAATGGACTAACAGCATCTGAAAACTGAATTAGAAAACCTTTAAAACTGTGGGAATATTACAGTTCAATAAAATAGCCATGATATTATTTTAATTATTTTTAATTGTTATTTAGTTTTTTGACCTAACTAGGAAAAAAAAAGTCCAAAGGGAAGTTCTGAAGTTTTGAGTATGGTGTGCAAACATTTGACGAAGTTATATGTGAAGTCTTAGAAATTTAAAAAAAAAAATTGGTCAAAGGTAACAATAAAATTTGTTATTTTTATTGTTATTGCTATTGTTATTGTTATTGTTATTTAGGAATATATCTTTCATCCTTTAGCTACTGGTAACTGTACATTTTTTCTCAGAAGAAAGCTTGTATCAAACTCAAGTATGTGTTATGAACTCATTCCTGGAATTTTCAGATAATAAATTTGTAACAGTTCAAGAAAAACGTGAATTATATTGAAGGCTGGATGTATTAGAAACATGTTAGTCAGTTACAGTTTGTCTTCTTAGTGTGAACTTCAAGCTTTTCAATTACCTTTTAATGCCTTTAAAAAGTTTATTCCTACTAGTCAGCTGAATAAAAGATGTCACATTACAAAAAGCAATTTTGCCATCATTATCTAAAACAAGAGGGCCCTAGGAAGAAAGGATTATCATATATTGAATAAAAAGTTCACCACCTTGCAGCTTTAATCCCGTTAGAAAAGATTATTTCTATCTAACTTAATCAGCCAGAGGTCTTTATTGCCTGGAGTATTAATTGATTTAGGTCTTCATTAAGGTCAGAGGTACCCATGGCTGACCAGAGGCAGCCTATTAGTGTGTTGTCAGTTCTGCTTATTTACATTGACTGAGCCTAATGGGGGGTTGTGTCACTGTTAGGTCAGGGGGTCACCAAACCTTTTGTGCACCCTGACCTGTTAAAGGGCAGCAGTCACTCAGACACCAAACTGCATTCATAACAAAGATTTGGCTAATTGCATATTGACTCCTTCCTTCCAAGAAACATGCATTTGTGATGCAACTATTAGCATTTTCCAAAGTATCTGTGGATGAATGTTAGAAGTTTCCAGCAAGTTTTATATTGTCAGTTAATCACTAGCAAGTTTTAATAATACCAGCAGGAGCAGTTTCATAAACTTCCCATAGTTGCTCTTGGCCTTTAATAAAAAAAACAACTCAGTGCATATCTATAGGTATCCCATTACTTCTGTTTCTTTCTAAGCAGCAATAATTGCAGCTTTTCTAATTAGCAGATTAAGTTAGACCTCAGTCAATTAAGTCTGGTTTTCTCACTGTTTCTTTCCCTGATACATATATATATATGGGAGATGTGTTTTATATATATATGGGAGATATGTTGTGTCCTTTTGGTAACTTTGGATACTGTTAAAAGCTATTTCATGGAACAGAACAGTTCCAAGTGGCACCAAGTCAGTTCTTCTGACTATTCCTTTCCATGATATCGTAGATGCTTTCCTTCTTTTTTCCTAATAATTGAAAACATCTTAGGGGGGCAAAAAGCTACTATACAGCCTTCCATTGGTAAAAGCCATGCCATAGGTCTGAATTATACTTATCCCTGCAAGATAACTACACTGTGAAAAATAACAGTTCTCAAATAATCTCTTCATTTTCAATCTGTGAGAGCATGCCTTGCATCCTCTGAGGTTCTGATTGTCCACTGAACTCCCCTGATTATTTACGGTTGTGCTGACTGAGCAAAACAGCTGCTAAACTATCATCTTAACTTATAAGGACTCACCTTTCATTTAACTGGCAATGATGCAAATGAAAATAAAAAGGGAAGGAATGTGGAATCACATGTGGCCCCATTTATAACCCACTTACTGCTGTGAAGCAATATTGGAAATAATTTTATACAAGCTTCTCAGTAGTATGAAGCTTGAGTTTTCAGGGCTGTCTTTGGTTCAAGTCTTTACTTAAATTTTAGCACTGGAAATATGTGTATGGTCTGCAGTGAAAATCGAATCACCAGTGAGACATGCACTGTATACATAGTGATCCTCTAAGCATCAATATAGATCCTTTCTATTGTAGCTCTGATTCTACACTGAGTTTCCTGGATAATGCAAGTCCGCCAGGCTGGATACACTCTGAGTCCATATCCTGAAAGATCTTCTGTTATCCTCCTAAATGCTCCAAAAAGATAAACTGTTGCAAGGTTCTAGCAGGGTTTTGCAGAACACTTTCACAGCACAAGCACTGACACCATACATTGTGACAGCTCCTCTTGTAAGATTTCAGCACTGTGAACAAGATAGTATGATGACTTCCCTGTTTTAAATGCCTTTTACTCTGCTAACAATTTTCTGTATAATGCTTCAAACATTCCAGAAACAACGTCTTGAAATCTGCTAAAACAGCGTTTGTACTGGTTTGCTGCTTTGTCCTTGCTGATTATTTATGCTTGCTTTTCATGACTGAGTCACTGGGAAAGAGAAGAGAGACGCCCCTCCTCCTTCCCTTATTCTAAATTATATCCCCTGAAATACAGTTGCTGCAAATCTGTGGCCATTTTTTTTTATCCTTTTCCCCTTGCATCCACCCTTCCATAACATGGTGGCTTGTTGGGAACATTGTTTTTCTATTAATTGCATCTTAAGATACAAACAAGTATGTTAGGAACAGAGGGGTTTTTTCAATTGGTTTTTAAAAAACTCTGCAAAATTCCCACTGAATCTTAGCCAAAAGTAGTGCCAATTTTGCTCAAATCCTTCAGAGATTTTTTTATGACCTTGCTTATGACCAGTAGGGCTAATTGTATCAGAACTGTCCAGGATACTTTAAGAAAGTGCTATCTTGGTCTGTATTTCAAAACACTGACAGATATTTTGTCGTTAATTAGTATTCATATTATGTCTCAAACAATCTGTTCAAGAATAGGGGAAGTGAACTGGTTGAACAGCTCTTCTGTCTACCTAATAATTAGCATGGGTGATGCATGGAAAACCAGCAGCTCAACAGGGGAAAGAAGGAAGAAATACCGTCAGTGTGGGGTTTTTTTCTGTAGAAGTATAAACTACCTGCATTGGAGTTTTTGACTAATGCACGGATTTCACTTTACAGAGGTGAAAAAGAATGGTTTGCTTTAAAAACAAACCTGTGCCCCTCTGAATCATATCTTTCTGAATTTGTTTCTCATCTTGTCAGTATGCCACTTGGTAGCTGGCTGGACTCCCTTGTTCAGTGGCACATATTTTAAAATAGCGCTGTAAAAAAAAAAAGACCATTTGTTCCTATAAATCAAAATATTGCTTTCATGTATCTTTTCTAAATTCAGGATTATATATAGCATTATCAAACAATATTTCAGGTATTGTAAGCCATTTAAATAGTTGATGTGTGTCGGTTGATATATTGTTTTGTCTCTGCCTCCTCCCCCTCTTCAGCTGCTAATCATAGAACTTGTATGCCAAATTGTATAAGATACTCTTCCAATAGTTACATGTGTGAGTCTTTTGTGAGACGCAGACAGTTATGAGGACAGATTTGGAGTTGCATATGGGTCTGTCACATGGTTTGATTGCCATGTCTTCTAGGACACAGATTTCTTTTTTAATTATTCTTAATTCTGAGGAATTTTTGCAGTTTATACAGTAAGTTCTGCAAAATTCTTCTGAAAGATTCTTTGCACAG
This sequence comes from Oenanthe melanoleuca, assembly GCF_029582105.1. Classification (NCBI taxonomy): domain Eukaryota; kingdom Metazoa; phylum Chordata; class Aves; order Passeriformes; family Muscicapidae; genus Oenanthe; species Oenanthe melanoleuca. The sequence goes on from NC_079339.1 coordinate 32,563,195, forward strand.
TCCATTTTCTCTGTCTTTACTCCTAGCAAAATTCTTCCTGTGCTGATTTCAAAGCTGCTTACGCCCACCTTACTTCCCACTTCTATACTTAGTTATCTTTTGATAGTGAATAAAATTTACTGTTTCACTGATTAGGAAATGCACAGACGTTCTAGAGAAATGCAGCATAAGCCGATGAAAAGTTTTGATATTTACATTGAGATTTTATAAAAAAAATCTTCGAGATGTCTGAATAATAAGAATAAATGTTTCCTTTGCTGGCTGCTGTTAAAAAAAGTAGGTCTTCAGAGTGTTGCCGGGAAGATTTTGGAAAATAAGCTCAAAGTAACTGCATTGCAGTAGTAAATCTCGCCACGCATTAAAGTCCATTTTCAAAAAGTGACCCATCCCTTTATTCAAGTAGCATTCTTCAGGATTTTATTTTCAATCTGCAATTTGCTTTTACCTTCTAGTGGAATATCATCATTTCTGTTCATACACAGTTATTTAGGTGTTCTGCTAATATATTTTTACAGTATTTCTAAATTAGTTTACTAAAGATATTACAGATATGTACTGATACTTTCTTATATGGTTTTCTATAAAACAAAGCTTAAGACATATAAGATGAAAAAAATAGCATTGTACCAAAGATAACGTGCATCATTGCTCAAAAGGAAAGAAAAAAAGAGTGAATTTAACCATGTTGGGCATCATTGTGGTCCAGCAGCTGTAACAGTCCACATCAGATTATTGCTTTGAGCTGACACATACGTCCGTGCATTATCTTCAGACTGGCACGTTTGATCTATTTGTAACAAATGATGGCAAAGAACAGTACTATTGAAAGAAACAAGCTGGAAGGCAGAAAGGTGCTTCTCCCAGAGCCTTACGTATGTGCTGTGCCTCTCTGGCAGGTTGGCGGGGTCGCGTTCTGCGCGGGACAGATCGCCCTGGTGCCCTGCACGCTGCAGCTCATCGGCGGCGGGGTTCTCGCAGAGGCCAGCCTTTCCCTCCGGCACGTTGGGCGAGTTCTGCAGGCCACGAGCCAGGGGGCTGCTCTCCACCACGTCATCTCTGCCAGCTGCTACGTGACCGACAGCAAGAGCATCCCTGTTGCTCGCTCCATATGGCAGAAGAAGTTGAGAGAATGCAGAAAGGTAGCTGCCCTGCTCGTTTTCTTCCTTCTGGGTTGTCTTCTTTTCCTCTCTGAGTCTTGAAGTAATGTCAGAATTTTCGCAGAACATTTCAGAAGGGTTCAAGCAAAGGTTTGATTGAGCTGTTATGTTCTGGCTCATAAGTGGTTGTGCACAATTCAGAAAGGAAACTACTTAATAGAAAGTTATATTCACCACTAACTTTGTCTTAATTCCCCAAAGCATTGTGTTAAAGAACTCTTAAGGAACAGTCAATTTCTCTAAAAAAAAATGTGAACAATACTTCGTTTGAATTACTTCTGTCCATATATTTCTGCATAATGAGAAAATGGGCATTTTACTTCAACTTTTTGTCAGTTGTTCTGTTGAGGATTTTTTCCCCACTTGCTTACAAACAATATTGTATGATAACTGAGTTTAGAAATGTACTGCTCATTGTTGCTTTATATTAAGCTGGACTTCTAAGATGTCATCTGGACATGCCTGCTGGTTAACACTTGATTAACAGCATAATAATTTTCACAGTGGTTTATAATGATGCCATAGTAATTCCTGATTTGTCTGTGCCCCTTTCCATAAAATGTTCCACGGAACACCCAGACAGCATTAAAAGGTAGTGGCTGCAGATGCTGTAAATGAAACGCAACTTCTACCCAAATGCATAAAAACCAAATGCATAATTGCTGTATCATTTGATATAGCCTAATTATTATGTTTTCTGGGTTCTTGGAAGCATAGAAGATGTTAATATTTTCATAGAAGAAGGAAAAAAACACCTGAAACTTCTATTTGCTTTTGTCTCCAGTCTCTGCACATGGCAAGTGTCTTCCTGTGTAAAGATGTAGACTTCACTTACATGCTTATGCACCTCAACTTTTTTTACTAACAAAAACCACTCCTAAATAGTGTTTATTACTCCTTCAAGACAAGATTCAGATCCAGTATCAAATCTGAATTAGTTTTTTTTAAATATATATTAGATATATATATTTAAATAATTTTTTTAAATAAATAATTCTGTGACCAATTAGTAATATACCATGACCAAAAACTCTCTCTGCTTTCTGATTTGCAATACATAGGATTGGAAGACAGACTGTTTGTTACTAAGGTGGCTAGGCAGAACTTGCTTTTTTTATTTTTTTTTAAACTACCTGAAAAACACTGATGAAGTTGCATACTTTTGAGCTATCACTAACATCTGTTCCATGTCACTTTTTGATTGTTCAAGCCATAGCATAAAAAACTGATTGTTGGCTACATGTACTCCCATGAAGTCATAGCTGCCTGACAGTTTTCAGGAATCTTCAACATCCTGCAGCCAGACAATCCTGTAGGATGTTCATCAGTCTTATGCTGTGCTTATCAGATCTTGATTCAGTAATGACAGTATCAGAAAGGAAAAAAAATAGATAATGTGTGCCAAAGCACCATCTAAAAATGCTTTGGAAAAAACCTGAATATAAATGGGAGTGAAATGTTATTAACAGCTGCATATTGTTGTTTCTATAATTTTGTCAATAGGAGGTTCAGACAGAGGAATTAAATTTTTTTATTAGTAGGGGTTTATGTTCAAAGTAAAGCAGAAAAAGATACTTATCAAAGATTTCTGTTACAAGGAACTAGAGGGGAGAATTACCCTGCCCTGAAAATACGGTTGTCCTGTTAATGAAAATAGAGATTTTGTATTGAAAAATGATAAATTGTCTTTTAGGAACTTCTTGAATTACAGAGAGAAATATCAATTACTTCTAAATAAATTTAAATATTTTTTTTTAAATCTGGATAAATTATAAAAAAGCGGATTTTAGGTTAATCTATTTTTTTCCTGAGGAAGTATTTCATATATTATAAACAGAGAAGTGGCTCTAGTGAGGATGGGAGGGGACTGTAAGAGAAGGAGCAAACAGTAACAGTAAGCAGGCTGCACCCCCTAGCAACTTCTAAGTTGTTTCAGTCACCCAGCCTCTGGTCCCTTCTTTATTCAAGCATCATTCCTTCCTTCTTTACAACTCCTTTCTACTCCTGTCACCCTGATTTCCCTCACTCCGTATGGCAGCTCAGTGCCTGCGCTCCCAGCATCATTCCTGCTATAACCCCCTCAGCCTCCCTGAGCTCCAGTTACCCACAGTCACCAAGGATTGTGTCCTTAGAACTGGAATACAGCCCCTGTTCCTCTCTCTCCTTCCTTCACATGTCCCTTTGAGTCACAGCATCATTGGAAAAGCCATTTAGGGTGACAGAGGAAACAGAAATCTGGTGGAGGGATGTAAGATTGTAGTAGAAAGGAAAAAAAAATTGTGGAGAGGGAAGGATAAGAAAGCAGCCTCACTAAGGGTTCACTCAAAAGATCACTACCTAAATCACCTGGCAAGTTATATTTGGATTGACATATTGAATGTACACAAGAGAGGTTTCCTCTGTTAAAACTAAAAAGGTTTTGTAAAAATTGAGATCTACAGTGAGGGAGCTGAAGTTAGCATTTAATTCTGTAGGTGCATAAAACTGAATTTTTGTTGCTGGAGAAATTAAAATATAGTTAAGGGAAGCAGTGGTTAAAATTAAAAGAGACTGCAAAAATAGCATATAGACAATTATGCAAAAGAATAATTAAAACCTAGGAAGTCTTATAAGAATTAACAAATATGAGTACCAGCCATCATCTGCTTTCTTCCACCCTATTTTTAAATTCCTTCCACAGTTTCTTTGAGATCGCCAGGCATATTTAGGGACATTTCAATACTCTTGAGAGGAGATAAACTGAGGGACCTTCTCTAGCATACCTAGTAGCAGTTGTGTGGTAGAACAATTTCAGTTTAATCCAGCAGTTAGCATTTAGGGCATTTTTGGGCTTTGTGTCTTGGTGCTTTTTTTAAGCAGCCAAAAAAAAATAAGCTTATACCATTGCTAAAACTTTCTGGAAGAAGAGCTGACAGTTTTCCAATTAAGTCTCATCTTGTGTTTTTCTTTACTTCACATCTTTTAATGACAGTGTCATGTAATATGATGATTTTATAAGCGGTTTTGCTAACTCACTCAACAGAGTAATCAATAGAAAAAAATAAGCCAGATGGGTTGCAGTCCATTTGTATTGGGTGGGACAGATGGCATTATTGATAGATGGAAATATTCCAAATAATTATTGTATAATGATATAACAGTGACTGTGCCTGAAAAATTTTATTAATTTACTTTGTGAATGCACTTTACTCAGTAGGGCTTGAGTTGTACCATTTAGACACTTCTCTCAATATTTTGAGTTGGGAGCTGAGTCTACACCCTAACTTCTCCTTCCCCTACCCATGGGCTTTCTGTCAGAGACTTGCCTGCAGTATTTTGTTAGACAGTTTCAAGTGGTGGATTGTAGTTCTGCCTAATACAACAGATTCCCCTGGGCTTGCTGAGGTGGGCAGGATCATTATTTCATATTTTTTCTACCTCTGAATGCTTGTTTTTTGCTTTCTCTTGTTATCCTCACCAATGCAAAGAAGAAATGTGCTGTGCTGTCTCAAGATTTCAGGCATTCCAGCTTGCTTAACTGCTGTGTTTTCTTTTTCTTGCATCTTGCTGATTCCTGGCAAGACTTGGTATAGCTAGATAAATAAAATATATAAATTCTGATAAACTGTATAATGAATACTCATTTCCACTGTTGCTATTCAATTGTATATTCCATGGAAAAGTACTGTGAATTAATTCTTTCTGTGAGATAAGAGCACATTAACTTCCTAGCAGAAAAAATTTGAGGCAGTTTGCTGCTTTTGAAATAAATTTGTTTAGAAAATGTCTGAATGCTAAAGATTAGTTTCAGTTATTTTGGTTGGATGAAATATATACAAAACTTGAAGGCAGATTTTCCAGAACTCTCTGAAAAGTTATCTTTGATTTGTTTGTTATAAAAAGAAAAAAATTATCGGGAAATACTTCAGTGTATTTAGTACACAATGTTCTGTTATCAGTGGAAAGTTTAGAATTGGTTGTGTTTGGAAGTGAACCCAAAACATTGGTGAATTGAGATTTTGAGACAGTGAAAACAATATAGTTTGTTAAGATTATAAGACTGAGTTGCATAGAAAGATAATATTTAATGTAATAGCAAGACGTATTAATAGCACTAAGATCATTATATCTTTATTTTCAGCAAGTCACTTTACACATAGTATTTTTTTTCCTTAAATTCTGATATTATATGCCATTTCTCCTCTGAGTTATCATGCCAGGCAGCTGCCAATGTATTTTCCATCCTCAGTAATGAAAAATCTCCTTGATGAAATACTTTGTGTGACATAAAAATGTATCTTTTTACTTTTATAACACTGCTTGCATTAGTTGTCTGATACTCTCCCACCAATAATTTTCTGAACAAACATACTTCAAACTTTAGAAGTTCACCAGCTCATCTTCTTCTGACAGAAGTTTTCTTTGTTTTTTTTTATGGTAAGAATTCAGGATGAGTGGCTGTGATTTCATGATTGTTTCAAATCCAGCAAATAGTGCTGCAGTTGACTTTCATTCAGTCAGGAATGCCAGTCAGGTTGTTGACAATGTGTGTCTTAATAGTGTGTAATGCAGAAGTGATGGAAAAAAGATTCACAGTGTTTTATCTGATATATATTGTGAATGGGTTCCACACTTATTTCAGCACTTGGTAACTTCATGCCAAATTTTAAAATCTAAATTAAAACCTTTTGGACCAGATTTCAAAATTGCTTAGATGTCAAAAGATGTAAGTATACCCAAACTAGAATTTTTAAAGATATCTAAGAGCAGTCATCTAGGGCACTGGGCCCTGTATTGTAACTTCTTTATAATACCATTGCTGCTTTCCTGTATCTTTCCACTTTGCCTTACAAATAATGTAGGTCCCAAGTATAAACAAGTTAAATCTTGAACAAGAATCCGTCTAGCTACATGCAGTTGTTTCCTGGAGTAATTAGTGTGTTTTCATGGCAGTCATTTAGAATGGCATCATGCATCTGTAACAGCAGTCTGTGCATTGTTCAGACATTCCTGTCCTGTTTGAAGGATACAGACTGTCATGAATTTAAATAAAATTCATGCATTCTCTAACACTTTATCCTAAGTACAACAGAAGTAGCTTATGCTCAAATAGTGCAAGTTGAACATTTTTCTTGCTGCATAGGATTGGACAAAGAGAAAATTATATACTATACTATATACTACATATATATACTATATACTATATATATATATATATATATAAAATATACTATAAAACTTAAAATGAAGTATTGAAAAACCTTCCCAGATTTCTGAGAAGATGCATATTTTTTCACCATCCTGAACAGATGTTTCTAAGCCAGTAAGACTCAGGTACACATTTTTGTCTAATTTATTATATGTATTAATATTTTTATTTAATTCAATTGTTAGATTTCCAAATAGTGTTGTAAATTGTGTGTCCTATAGATAATACTATAGGTAATACTAACTTAATTGGTCTCCTTATACCAGTTTCTTGAACAAAATAACCAAAATATTAGTAGTAAAAGCAAACAAGTATTATAAAGGTAAAATGACAGATTAGAGCACTGCTACCTTTACATTGCCATAAAATCTCACATAGGTTAATTAATATGATTTGTAATATCACCAGAATAAAAATAAATATTTTTTAAAAGCATTGCTGGCAGCCAGTACCTATGCCTACCAAAAATTCAGTAGGAGGAATATGCATGTTTCTGTTTCCCCTTTTTTGTCCCATCAGGTTCATAACATCCATTTTGCTACTAGATGCTATTTTGAATGTTCCACAGTTTGATAGCCCACATTCAGAACACACAGTACATTAAATTGCACAATACTAGTGTGTCTTTCATCTTATGCCTGGTGTATTTCATTTCCCCTGTGTTCAGATTAGACAAAGCTTTTCTACTCATTTGGAGCAACTGTAATGAGAATATTTAACACAGGTCAAAGGCAGATAGTGGAAATACAGAGGTCCTTGGAAATAGTCTGCCATTTGACACTGGGCAACAATGGGAGGTGAAAGGTTTGCCACTTGAACTTTTTTTTAAAGAAGACTGTAATATTATATTTGTAACATTAGGAAAGCTTTAATAATGTTTAAAAATTAGTATAGTTAACTAAAAGAACATTACTTTAACTAAAGCTATTTTTGGAAATGGAATATATGTGTATAAAAATCATATGATTGCATAATAGTCTAAAGATTATGCATGACTTTAACTTGCAGAGTATAAACAAAAAAATATGAGCAACAGAAAATAAGAAAGGAGAGCATTTCTTCTATGATCGTTTGTGGAGATATCTACAGATACAGCCAAATTCTCAACTGGTATAAGTCAGCATAACTGTGATTTCCTTGAACTGATTTACACTAGCTTATTTTCCATTTACAGGTAATATATCCATGCATTTGAATGTTGTTTTTCAGGTAGACAGAGGGAAGAAATGCATGTCAAGTTATTCAGGGAGGTAAACAGCCTAGTTTATCCAGGCTGACTGATCTTCCCCTGCAGCAGATACCTTATAAGACTGGTTTTGAGTGATTCTTCATCTCCTTTGCTGAAAACATTAATTCTGTTTTGAGCCTGTCACTTTTGTGCTAAGCAAGAGTGCATATATGCATCCACTGTTCACTCTGGTCAGAACCTCTGGTCAAAAGTCTAATGTGTGATGACTGTGAAAGCCATTAACAGTTTCACCCCTGAAGCAAGTACCTGTTGTCACTGCCTCATAGAGGGACAAATGCCATTTTGGTTGAAAAGTGATCAAGGCCCAACTTATACTCAAGGAACTTCCCTATTAAACTGTAGTCCAGATTACATGTAGGGCACTTTAGATGCCCACAATGAAGGATTGAATTTCAGGATTTCATGACTTTCAAAGTTTTTTGTTCTCCCTTGGATGAGGTAATCCTGTTGATCAGGACTGAAAGAAGAGCCATATTACCACCTAAACCTACATAAACATTAGCAACTCATCCTTCCTAAAACTGCAGCAAGGTAATCTCTTTCAGACCACAAGAGGCAGTCAGGGGGAAATCCCAGATCATATGACACACCATGCTCAGCCATAAAAATTGGAGAACTTGGTCTTCCAAGGTGGCTATTCCCTGCTGGCTGGTGGGAGGAGGTGAAGGATTGGCTTTGCATTGCTGTTTTTATTATGTTCACCTACTAAATGTCCTTACCTCAGCCCAAGAGTTCTCTCATGTTTGCTCTTCCTATTGTCCCTCCCATCCTGCTGGGGCTGGGGGGCAAGCAAGTGGCTCTGTGGAGAGGAAAATGCCTGGGACTCAACACCTCAAGCAGATTCAGCAAATTATCACTGAAGACAACTCCACAATTAACTAGGAAAATTCATACCTGACCTCCCTCGTCAAGCTTCAGTCAAAATTAGAACTCAAAATATCATCTCTTCCCTTTGAAACTATGCATTAATCTTGTCTCTATTCAGATACATTAATGTTCAACTATCAAAAAACCAAAAGGGGGTAATAAAAAGTAAATTAACTTGGGAAAGCATCTTCATTCTTCTAGTGGAAATACTTCTTTACTATTTTATTGTTTGATCCAAAGTATCCTACTAAATTTCAGTACTTGATTATCCTCATCTCTAGTTATTTGTGCTGGTCATAATAATAATTTAATTTACTCTTCTTCCTCCTCTTCTCTGAAGGATATCACATGGTCTTCAAAATTAATAATAGATCTTTAATTTTCTTATTCATAAAAGTCAAAGTAACTCAAAAATTATTTATGCTTTCCTGTACTCCACTTTCAAAAAAGCACAGTGTGAAAGTGAGCTTTTTATTTTGAAACTTCTTTAAATTTTTGCATAGCAAAAATGAGCAGTGCTCCCTGGTCAATACCCAGTTACATGCATGCCAGCTAGCACTGAATAAGCTTCCTCCCTGTTTTTATTCATTTTCATTGATGAAAAATAAAAATGCATCCAGCTGATATGTTCACTTCTCATCAGTCCTTAGGATGTAACACCATAAACACAGGGGATAACACTTGAAATATAACTTTGATTTTATCTTGGATATTATTCAGTGTTAATATTGTGCAGGTCTTTATGCATCTCACCTATAAGCACCTTTGTGGAACCACCCTGGCCATCCTCTGTAGGAGACCAAAATAGTTACTTTTGCATATCTATATATCTATATATCAATGAAGAAACCAGTCTGAAAGAGGATAGTGCAACTGTTTACAGAAGAAAATACTGATTGTGAACCATTTTTAATTAAGATGGTGATTTTGGTAAAGGCTTGTTGTAATTTGTCAAAGGAGTGTTTGTGTGGAGTTGCATATAGCAACCCAGCAATGCACAGTCTCATAGGCTCTCTGTGCATGTCCTGCAGATCTACATGGAGGAGGCATACATCTACAGATTTTTCTCTCTCTCCCTTCTCTTATATGTATTTATGCATATATAAATTATATATATATATATATGCACATTACAAGCATATCCATGAATATGTATTTGTAATTTTTCTTAGTATAATGACTTTTAACAAGGTTATATATTAATACATGTCACTTAAAGGCCATTTACTGAAAACCTTCCATTCTAATCTTCTGTACACGGTGTCACCTGCCTTCAGGAATGTGAGTTAAGATCCCATTATATATTTCAGTAGTAATCTGAGAGACATATTTTAATGTTCAGAAGAAAAATTTGCTTTCCATACAGCTCATTCCAGTGACTGCTGAGAATGGCTACAGATTTAACTAAAACTTGGCTTAGAACTTGTAGGTTATTGTGAACTTTCTCTCACAGTGGATCTGGCTGGGGTGGATTTAATTTTCTTTACAGCAGCCCCAATAGTGCTGTGTTTTAGATTTGTGGCTAACACTGTTCATAGCAGACCAGTATTCAATATTGTCTGTTACTGGACAATGCCTGCACAGCAACAAGACTTTCTCTTTCTCCTACTTTACCCATACCTAGCAAGAAGTCTGGGGTTTGGCTGAGCTTGGAGGAGTTGTAGCTGAGATACCTGAGCTGAATTGACCAAAGTATTATATTGTATTATGTATCATATAGATTCATTATTTTTGATTGCACATCTTTATATCATGTCACTAATCAAGGTGGCTACCACAATGAGGGAGAGGCTGACAGTTACTGCAAGTTTAGTAGTGGCACCAGAGTTTTCAAATTGGTTTTCTTCTGTCTCCTACAGCATCAAAATTTTCTTCCTTGTGTACTACAAAATTTAGTTACATGTTTGACAAGAGTAGCTAATGATGCTGTACATGTGCAGATGAACAGATGATATAATTAGAATATGTAAGGTGAAAGCTGATATTCTGTTTGAAAGTTGGATCCAGAGCTCATTGTCGAAGTTCAGAAGGAAGCAGACTTTTGACAAAAAGGTCCTTGCCATCAGTGTCCAAAATTCAAATTCTATCATCAAATCTGTTAGCCTTAAAGCCCACAAAGTGGATTTTGACCATTAACTTTGCTCATTTTCTATCCCATTTGGGTAAACCCATTGCAAATTATTTTCAGCTGAAATCTTTCCATCTTGAACATCCTTACTTCACTTCAACTCTTTTTCCTAAGTGCTTATTTTTGACACTACACATGAAGAATAAAAACCCTCAGAGTGACAGTCTGTGATCATGTTTCATGTGACAGACTTCATTTGCTTTCAGTTTGTATTGCTATCAATTTATGACTTTGTTCCTTAAATACTTATCTTTTTTTTTTTTTCCACATTGTAACTGATATATTGAATGATATGTTTGAGAGGTATTTCAAGGAACTTAACTTCAGTCATTAACTGGTTATGTCTTGGCTCAGGAACCTTTAGTTTGCTGAGAGAAAGTTACTATTTTTTAAGCAAATAAAACAGCTTTTCGATATGTAATTATTTTCTTATCAATTTTACATTTTCATGCCCTTTTGAGCATCTAGCATGCAGTGCTTGAATTTACATTTAGCTCTGCAGGAACTGCTTTAAATATTATTATTAAGAAGGAAGAAATCGAAAATCAAAGTGAATTTTTAGTACAATAGCAAGGTATAGGAAGGTGGAATTGCAGCAACAGCAGCCTGGATTAGTGTATGGAACTAACTCACAGCTTGATGGAAAATCCCTGCTGGGGAGGAAATGTAGGGGAACTGGCAGAATTTTGCTACATCTGCTCCCTACTGCTAATAAGCTTTAGCCCATTTCATTTTTATTATGCTTGGTGTTTAGATATTTTGCTTCCAAAATTATATCTGTAACTATGAGAACACATAAAAGGAAGCTCGACAGGTAGGGCTGTTTAAAAATTTAAAACTATCAGCAAGGGATGTTAAAGGCCATAATGAGTGAGGTGGTTGCCTTCTCAGTGTGGGATTCTAGAGTTCAGGCACTTCAATGCTGGTAGAAAGGCTGAGCAGAAGTATTGGGTAAAACCGATTTCATAGCTTGAGTGGCTTGTACAGCCAGAAGGCACTATTAGATTATTTATTCTGACCTGTATATCACAGACCATTACATTTCACCCAGAAATTCCAATTTTGAACTCTGTGAGTATTCTTGCACTAAAATATATCAGACCTTTGGAGTTCCAAATACTTTATGCCACAGGGTGAGAATGAAAAGGCTGAGCTCTGCATGCAGTAGGAGGAGGGTTTGTCAGGTTGGTAAGTGCACATGGTAGCATGACTATTTCTGCAGAGTAAGGCAAACAACCAAAGGCTTGTACATAAAAAGTGGAAAACCATTCCTGATCCCTTCAAATTAAGGAAAAAAGATGTAGATATTCTTATTGTATCAGAGCACTTGTATCAGAGTTCTGCTGAAACCAAAAACAGTTCTCTAAAACAAAATAAAATAAAAATTTAAAAATTAAACCTCCACTCCCCAAATCAGCTATAATAAGCAAAAGACTTAATCTGTCTCATGATACGTCCGTGGGAGTAATTAAGAGGGAAAATGAGTCATGTCCATTTTTAAAATTAATAATAATTGTCTAATTCTGCATTTCAGGCATTTTGCCCCTTTTGCAGACCTGCTGGCAGCCCTGTGCTTCTCAGTTTCCCAGTCCAGACCCATTCACTGCAATACTTTGAACATGTTTTTTATCTGAATAATCAGTGCTATAACTAATATCTATAACCAACTAAAAATGAGAGGGAAATGGTATTGCATATTTTCCATTTGATATTAGCACATGCTTACCATAACTGATTATACATTTTAAAATCTTTCTTTTACTCTGATGGGGGCATGATTATCACATACAATTATAAAATGTATTTTGAAAAGAGACTGAAATGTATAAAATTCATTGAATAGTTGAAAATTTGCTGTCTGTGGGGCTGATGAGACTGTGCTTTTAGACAATGGGTTAGGACAATATTGTGATACTTAGCTGAGGAATGATGCAAAAAAGAGAAGCAGGAGATGCTTCTTCATTACTGTGCATGCAGAAGCCTATGTCTGTCTTTCAAAAGGCCAGTTTACATTTTTTGGTTTCTTTCAATTTATTCTAACAAGGAATTATTTGAGCTTCCTTTGGAAGAAAACTTCCAAAGTTAATAAGTCCAGAAAACAGAGGTGTTAGCCTAGTTATTGCAGACTCTGTGTGCATTCTTCAGGCTTTCAATTGTTTATTAGTTCTAGAGACTTGTTCAAAGCTGATTATGTCTTCACAGAAATGTGATCATGATTGCTCTTGTTTTGATCCTGTCAGAGCTTCTCTTGTTTCTGAAGTAAAAGGATGAAAACACAGTGATCCAACAATAGAACAGAGAAATAAAATTAACAAGCAAATGATATCCTTCTGTACTAAATATAATCAAAAGAGAGCTTGTAAGCTTGTGTCTTAAACTTCAACAGAACCCTTTTTTCTATCACACAGAAATGATGAAAATTTATACCACTTCTTGGCCTCTGTTGACAATCATGGTAAAAGATAGAATAGCAAGTTTTTAAATTATTCTGTTTGAGCAATATAAGCTATAGATCATGTAAAGTTATTGAGCTGGTTTCTTATGAACACTCTATTTTCATGAGTTCTATATTTGCTTTGCTTTTTTATGTAATGCTTACCTATTCCTCCTGTGCCACTATTCAGAGACCATTCATCATGAAATTTTTGATTCTGCAAGGATTTCAACACATCCTTCATGCACCAGAAAGCTGTCTCAACTTATTAATCAAGCTTCCTGTATATTTATTGTGGGATTTGGGTCCTATGAGTGTTGTTACTTAATTTTTCTGGTAGTTTCTACTGATGTACTTGGTTGACTATTGTAAAATTTTAGCTTATCACCTTGTCTAATCCTAATAATAGCCATCAATATATTGTATAGATTTAAAATTCCCTATACTCTCACTAAAATAACTTGGGATATGGTCATTTCATCCTTCTACAAGATGCACCTCTGAGAAAAGTTAAGCTGTTATGCTTGGCATGTTAATTGTCAACCATTTCATATCTAATTATTAATTTTACATCACTAGCTACATGCAGATTTCTTTTCAAAATTACTAAAATGAAAATTTAATTTGTATTTTTTTCTCATGTGAGCAGGCAGAATTATAATCATATCAAAAGAATACGTTAATTAGAAATCCACTCAAATTACAAAAATTGGTTGAAAACACTCTGAGAAATAGTACTACCTCTAAATTTCTATATTCCTATTTGTTACCCTGTATCTGCTTTCCCTTTGTAATGTTTCTGTTTTCTAAAGACAGCTAAAAACTCCACAAAAAAGAAATTATTCTGAAAATTGTGCTATCAGATGCTGCTACAAAAAATAAAGTACCACTTGGTTTGCTCTAGACTTTCCATGATTCAGTAACACCAAAGTACAGGCTCAGTTTCCCAGTTGACATTGTACAAAATAGTTTCTACGTGACACAGTGGTTACTGAGCTACCTCCAGCTTTATCCAACATGCTGAGGAATGAGTAAAGAAGACTAAAATTTCTGAAGAACTTGTCTCTTTTCATATTTACAGCATTTATTCTACAACAAATATTCAGTTTATAAGACTTCATTTTTAGTCTTCCCATTTTGTGTTAATGTCTTTTTGACATTCACCAAATAATTTGTTTTATTTCAGAAAGAAATACTAAATGTCTGACTATCTTATTTTTGTATGCTTTCCAAAAAGAACATTCTTATCAATTTTATTGTTATAAAACACTATGTTACTCGTTGTTTGAATTCAGATGTGGTATACCAGGAATGCATGTGGCCTATTTATTAGACAAACTAGGATGTTGAAAAGAATTGCTTCTATCCTACTTTTCTTTTGGAACTGACATTTTTATTCTTATGCAGTTTTCCTAGTGGAATCTTTACTTTTTTAAGTCATAAACCTATTGTTGTAAGAGACTCTAGCAAAGCTTAATCTGGATCTCAGGAGTTTGATGCACTCTGTTTAATGCAGGCAGTGTAAAAGAAATTTTAAATGTATTATTTAAAGGCACTTTAATCTTGCCACTGTAATGGTGTAATAATGCATACCATATAAGGTTTTCATAAACTCAGCTTCTAAAAGTAACATCACAGTATCTTTCTTTTTGTTCTCCAAGTCACTTCTTTGTAGAGACAGCAATTATGCATTCATCTCTATCTCTTATAGCCTGATTCCATATTCAGCTGAGAGATAGATAGGCCTTAGTCCTTACTAACACAACAAAAAGAATGTTTCAAAAAGAATGTTTAGAACAAAGAGGGGATAGTCAAACAAATTTATATAATAAATGTTAAAGGCCAAAATGTGTACCTTTTCAGTTTAATTAGGCAAAATGGTTAAATAATTAAACAATAGATTGAAGAAAGGTTTGTCTTTAACTCATTATTCCTTTGTTTTAGAATTTTAATAGTTCTGCCTTGGATTTTTTTAATTACCAAAAAAAATATTTATCAGATTAGCACCTTTAAAACTAGATTCTGTGTAAGTTTACAAGCCTTACAGCCCAATGTTTTTCATTTAACTCTGCCCATTCTATTGGATTCTGATTTGGTTTGTAGCAGTATTGTGAATGCATCAGTCATTCATTAGCATGAGAGTATTTTGTGGCTCTCTGAATATGCACAATGAAAATTGGGCAAATCTTTGTTAAGAACTGAGGCACAGAAAATGTAAGGATTTGGCAATACTGTGAATCAACGTGATAATTTCTTGTATCACTGCAAAGCTCAGGAAAGTATTATGCATGCAGCAGTTCAGATAGCACTTGCTTTAATGTAGGGTTAATTGCAAGTTTAGAAACCCACTGTCAACCTCTGTTGTTCACCTTGCTCCTTGGGATATGGAAGAGCTACTTCTGAAGTAAGCACATTGATTAAAGTGTTAGCTAAGGAATGTTTCTACCAAGCTGCCTTTTTTCAGGTTAGACACAAATGCCAAGTACATGAAGTTCCCATTAATTTCTCATTATTAGATACTGAATTGTACATTGCTTAATAACTGTAGTACTCTGACCTTCAACAAGCCTTCAGTCAAGCCTTTTGACCCTTTCTGTTTCTCACCAAGCATCTTTACACTTCTGCAGATTTGGCTTGAGCATCCATCACAGACCCTCTTTAGAGGGGTTAACACAGAGCAGTCTGTCTGGGTGGCTCCAGTGTAAGGCAGCTCCAAACCCCTGTTCCTGTGGCAGGTGCCTAAAGCAGACAAACCTGCTTGGCACTGTCTGGGACTGGGCTGTTGTGCTTTAGCTGTCCATGCTGTCTCTATCAGTTAAGGCAGAAATTAAGATACTTATGTCCCCCTAAAAGCAGCATTACAGTTCTGTATGTGGTTCTCCTTTTGGAAAAAGGAGAACAGGAACTTTTTTCCCTCAGAGGGGGTAACCACATTGAACTCCCACTTCCTCCAGCCCAATATTCTGGTGCCAGTACCTTTGCTGAAGACTCTTAGGCTCTCAAAGCTGTTACCTGCATTCATCTACTTGACTTTAGGTTTGCAATTCATCCATAAAATCAGCCTGGAATATCGCAGATAATCATAAAATTCCTTTAGAACCATGGAAATATTGGAAGGGACTAATTGTGAAAAATCTGTGAGTCCATACAAGAAATCACAGTTCTTTACCAAAGACACCACTAGAATCAGCATAAATGCTTATTTAAGAACATAACAATAACCATAATGGTGTAGACTTTGCTTGGTATTTTGACTCCAAACAGTAGCCCTAAACAGAAGATAATGGTAAAACCAATAAAAGCATAAATCTACCCTAATATTGTCCTAACCACAAACTATTTTAGTTCATATTTAAATTGATCAAATCAATTATGTTGTATAAATCATAATCTTTATATAGTTAGTAACATATAAATTAAAATAATATAGGAATTCTATTATGTCTCTTTTTTAATGACCACTGAATCTGTGTTCTAAGAACTTGTTCAGGCTCACATTGAATCCCTGTAAAGTTCTTGCAACCACAGTATTCTCCATCAAGGAGTTGTAAGTGTCACCCACCATCGTTCATTTTGAAACCATGCTCTTACTAATGTCATTTGATGGTCCATAGCTCTTTATACAGAAAGACAAGTGTGCAAAATCAGTTCTTATCCCTATACACTCTTTGTATGTCATGTATGACTTTGTAAGCCTCTGTCTTCTCCTTGAGAAGGCTGCAGAACATTTCCAGACAGACCCTCCTGAGCTTTTGATCATACTTGTCCTCCTCTGAATATATTTTGGATCTAGTATGCTCTTTTTCAATTGAGAGATCCAGAATTACTCAAGATGTTGGTGAATTGTGAATTTTTACAGTGGCATAAAGTTACCCAATTTGCTTTGTTTCTTTATTTGTTTTCTTAACTGCTATCAGCTTCTGTGGTTCTTTATTAACCAGTCCATGAAGACTTCCCAAGATGTCACTTAGCTTAGCATGGCAGTTTTCTCAGTGTTTACAATCAAAGTAGAGTCAGTTTCTCAGCCGTCCTAAAATGTGCTCTGTACCTTTGGTTTTTCCTGTGAGTTATTGAAACATACATCACAAGAAGAATACTAGTATTTTCTTCAAGGTGGGAAAAGTCTTTTGCTGAGGTGTGGGGTTTTTGTAAAGCAATGTGTTAAAAAATGTTTGTAGTCCTTGTCTGGATATGGATATAGATACAATGCATATATGGGATGATACAGATACAATGCATGTATTTAGAAAAATCTGTCTTTTGGTTTCCTTCTTCAAATGTTCTGGATCTCAGTCTTTTACACCTTTGATAAATTAAGCAGCAGATGATCCTGTTGGCAAAGGGAAGATATTATGAAACATGTTTTTGAGGGCAGTCTAATGTGAGATTCAGTTAGAGCTAAATCACTTGTCTTATCAAATTTTTGTTCAAAGTTTTGGGATCTACCATTTCCTAGCATGACAGAATCGGAATTCTGTCATAGTGTGATCTCTAAGATGATCCAGTTTACATCCATTCCTGAAAAGTCATGGTTGTAGGACCATTTATTTTCAGAAGATGTCTCCTTCATGTGGAACAGATGTTACCTGATGTCCTTCTCCAACCCTCTTTAAATCAGGTCATGTGGAGAGCTACCTTGTAGTATTTGTTCCTTGAAAGGATTAAATCCTATGGAAAGGCTAACAATTAGAAATTAGAAATTAGAAACATGCTTTTCCCATTAAATAATTTGGAAACTGATAGCTAGAAAAATAGGGTTAAAGGCAAATATCTTTAGATGACAACCACACCTACTGATTAATTAAATTTATAAAGATTTGTAAAATTCCTTTTAAGGAGTCACTGCTTTCAACAATGTTTGCCCCAACAGATATGTCTCTCAACAAGAATTTTAGAGCTTCACAAGAATTATTTGAGAATTATTTTTCAAAAATTATAACTCAAAATATATGCTCTTCTACCTCATTTTTTTCTGATCAAGACTCTGAAGCTGTAAAAGAAAGACTAGACTAAAACCTGTGCTCCTTTATAGAACAGTCTACAACAGTGCGCTTAGGCAAGAACTCTAAAAACATATTTTTATTCATAGTACCACAACTGTCCACCAGAAGTGATGAATCTCATTGATGAGAGTGCAGAATCAATTGTAAAAACAATTTAGACAATAAAATAATTTCTCTTCATTTTCACTCAATACTTACTTATACTGTTTTTATCATCAGATATTTTCTTATCAGACCTTATATATTCATCCTCATTTACCAGACAGGCTATCATAAAGATATTCAGTTCTTTAAGAAAATTGTAAATTTCTGAGAGGTAAGTCATAAATGCAGTATCTGAGTGCAACACAAATGTCAGTGATTTCTTGAAAATATGTCAGAAGTATTGTGTTATGTTAGAACTATATATATAAGATTCTGTAGCCACTGATGAAAGATTGTTAGTCCCCAGTAGCTCTATCATTTGTGCTTTGTGCAAACTCTAAAGCTAAAGGTTATAAATGTTATGGTAGCATGCAGGTGCACCATGAGTAGTCTTTCACACAGAATGATTCTCATTTGTTAAATTTGGAAATGTACTTTCTCCTGGCCTTAATTTTCATGTAGTTCTTCATATTCTAAATGGCAGCTGAAGGCAAGCAGAAATAGCGAGTAATTGATTTAACAACCTAAGACAAGTACAGGGAAGTAGAAAAGTTTGTCGTAGTGCTTGATGTGACCTGAGAGAGCTTCTCTAGACTGTTTTTTTCTAACCAGTACCTCAGCACCTTGGGCCAGCAAAATGGCCTTTAAGCCTGAATGAGCATGACTTTTTTTTTTCTCAGTGCAAAGCTCCAGTATTTCATCCTTTCAAACTGTTTTACAGCACTCAGAGCAGAATTATATTGACAAGGTTAGAATTCATCTCCTAGAGGAGAATACTGTGCTCCTGTTAAGTGCTAATATAACATTTATGTGTAGCTACTTTAATAACAGCCCTGGCCAGCTAATGAAAGTACTGAAAGCAAACAGTACTCTGTGAGATTTTATTATGACTGAAGTGATTGCAATTTGAGACAAATTGTCCCTATTTCTGTTACCACATCAAAACCAGAAATGCTAAAGCAATTGCTACATGTTTGGGATAGAATTACACTCCACTATCGTTAATATAGAAGTAAGTGCATTTTTCATGTAAACAGCTCACAAGGGTCGAGCATCAAAGATATTCTGTGCAAAATTCTTGTCAATAACTTTGTGAGTGAATTTTGAAATAAAGTGCCTGGAACGTGTCATTATTTCTTCCTTGCAAAGTTGAGAGCAAGTGGCTGAAAATTGAGCTTGTGAATTGAAGGTACTGCGAGTTATGTGGCCTTATCGACTTCAAGCAAAATGACTGGTTTGCCTTGTTATTATTTTTCCTTTCAGAGGTCAGGCAATGGACAGTATTAACAGTATGTACTGGAATGTAAGCAAACTGGTATATAGAAAAAGTTATTATCTGTGTACAGATGTTGTCAGTCACTAATATTAAAAATTCCTAATATACTTCTCTTCATAAAAACTGAAGAAAAAGTAAAGAAAAAAGTAATCACTGGTCAAAAAAAAAGTATTTCAACTGCTCATGTATTTGAAAGCTATTTAAAACTATCAGAAAGAAAGGAACTCAGTTACTCAGATGTAGCTGACCAAGTTAGCTAATTATACATGCTGGTTGATGTGAAAACAATTTAAATATATGTTCTCAATGAGCTGTGCTATTTAAAAAACACATTCTATCTTCTAAGAGCATTTGGTCAGGATAATTCTGCTGTTTAGAACTCTCTGAACTATACTTTTTCTGTATCTGTACTGAATCTTTAATACTCCAACTTTTAAAATAAAGCTTATGTAATTTACTGACTCATTTCTGTAGTTTTGGTAGTTCCTACCATTTTTTTATTCTTCAAAAACCTTTGGTACAAACAAAAGTTGCCATATGCAAAAAGACTTCTTTCGATGGCAGGATGAGTGCAAAATAAATTATTATCAGCTTCTTTTTTAATGGTACAGGCATAGTAGTGGTTTGAGATTGCAAAAATGAGGAGATACTGTCTGATCAATTCATAATTGCTCAAGACAACTTTTCAGTAAGCAAAGTTGAGGGGAAAAGCAGTTTCCATGAAATAACTGTACTGCATATAACTTTTTAATATTTTAACTAAATATGAGGAACATTAATGTGTACAACTCTGTAATATGGATAATATTTTTTTTATCTTCTAGGTTGAAGATTCAGAGATGTGTAATGATGAAACTGCAGTATGTGGGTTGCTTGCTGTGGTTGTAGTATCTCACCTACCCAGGGATGCTGCCATTGAATGGCATGTTGTTGCAGTAGTTGATGATCCACTCCAGAGAAAACATTTTGCAATGAAGATGTTGTCAGAGGGCTTCCAAATTGAGTGTGAATCTGTGGAGTCTAGTTCTGCAACTTGTGCATCAATCTCTGTACACCTGAGCTTGGTTTCATCATCCACTTCTCACCTTGATTTGGATGGAGCTCTTCATGACTTAGTTGCTTGTTTAAACAAGCTGTCGACAAACTTTCAGAAGACTGCAGTGTCAGTCCTTTGTCCTTTAGAGCTTTCTTCAAGGCGCATGTCTTTGATGCTGAAACACTACAAAAAGGTAAGACTTACCATGACAGGGACCAGGTGTCGTACTAAACATAAGGTACTTCTTATTTGCTACTCCATTAGATTTCATTGGGAAAAAAAAAATAAAATAATTAGAGGACTCTTTCAAGGCTAAGAAGGCCAATGGCATCCTGGTCAATAACAGCAATAGTGTGGCCAACAGGACCACAACACTGATTGTCCCCCAGTACTCAGCACTGGTGTGGCCACACCTCGGGTCCTGTGTTCAGTATTGGGCCCCTTACTGCCAAAGAGACATTGAAGTGTTGGAGCATGTCCAGAGAAGAGCAGCAGAGCTGGTGTAGGGTCTAGAGATTAGGTTATGTGAGGGCAGGCTGAGGGAACTGGGGGTTTTAGCCAGGAGAAGAAGAGGCTCAGGGGAGATCGTACCAGTCTCTACAACTGCCTGGAAGCAGGCTGTAGCCAGGTGAGGGCTGAACTCCTCCCAGGTAAAAAGTGGCAGAACAAGAGGAAAGCTGCAGGTTGCAGCAAGGGAGGTTGAGTTTGAATATTAGAAATAATTTCTTCACCAAAAGGGTCATCAAGCATTGGAACAGGTTGCCCAGGGAAGTGGTGGAGTCACCACCCCTGGAGGTATTTGAAAGATGTGTTGCAGACTTGATGCTTAAGGACATGATTTAGTGGCAGACCTGGCAGTGTTAGATTTACAACTGGACTCAATGATCTTGGAAGCCTTTTCCAACCCAAATAATTCTACAGTTCTACAATTAGAGATACATTTGTTCTTTTTCTAGTTACCAGGCAGGTTTCTCATATTGAAAGGTTCTGCTCTTGGACTTCCTGAAGTCCAGACAGATTAAAGTCCTGAATTACTTTTGTTCTAATCTCACTTCTGATTTTGAGTAGGAGGTTGGATTATATCATCTTGCTCTAATCTGAGTTATCCTGAGAAATACAGCCACCTTAGAATTCAGTGAAGGGAGAATGAATCTTTTGCTTAAAAGTGTTTGAACAGTTGGACAGTTGTGCATTTGGTAGCCTCTTTTTGTCACAGTCTAGAACCATGTCCAAATAACCAATTTCTGTCTTCTAGCAGGAACTCTTTTGAGAATAAATAATGAAATATTAATGTTTTAAGATAAGGAAATGGTGTTCTATTCTCTGGAATAGAGTGTCTGGTTTTGAACATGGGCAGATTTCTTACTTATTTAAATAGATCTTGGTATCCAGACAAATTTTTTTGGGTTTTCCCCCAAAGTTTATTTTTCAGAATCTCACTTCCTTAGCAAGTAAAGAGAATACAGAACAATAAATGTAATATTACAACTGCAATTTATTTCTTATGTTGTAGATCTGCACTGCATTTTGAGCTATACTCTATTTGGGACAACTAACATTATGCAAGAGCACAAAAGCTTTATGTCAGACCTACAAAACTGGTACACCATACTGGTATTGAAATCAGTAAGAACTTTGTTATCAATTCGAAAAGGAACAAAATCAGATCCTTAGTCTATATTTATCTCAAACATGCATGCACTTTAAAAATCCTTCCAGACCACAACTGATCCATATTAATTAGCTGACATAAATGTTAGCCCTCAAATATTCTACTGTCCTATTTTTTTTCTTAACCTGCAGCAGTTTTTGAAGAAAATTCAACTTGACATTGTTTAATAGATTTAAAGTACAGGAATTGAAAGCTATAAAAATGTGGCATAGAATAAGCATATTTAATCCAGGAAGCAAGGAATGAACATATAGTCTGACAGAATGTTGTTGTTTTTACTACATCTTGTTTAAGAGCTAGAAAGAAACCTGATAAAACATGTTTCTGGCATGGGATTAACATTACTGTTTCGCCTGCTTTCTTTCTGATATTTCTCAGGCCATATAATAATTGCTTCCAAACAAATTTCATTTGCTTTATAAAGTATATTTCTCAATCTAATGTATTAATTGCACACATAAAATTTGATTTGGTTCCATTCATTTTATACTACCAATAGCATAGACATAGAAAGACTTGTGTGATTGTCATATATTCATTCTTGTGTTCAGATCTCTGCACTGTCATAATAATTCCTGTCATTATACCAATTTTATCATTATCCCCACTGGTAAGAAATACATGCTTGCAAATCTGTAGAATATATAGAATACATTAAATTTACAAGGGGCACTAATTCACTGATGAAGAATTTAAAAATAAAATTTTTCTTCTTCAGTAAAGTTTCTAGAAAGTTCATGGAATGGAAAAATAAGTGTGATATATATTCAAAAATAATTTCTCAAATTAAAGTGGTTGTTGCTGAAGTGTATCTTGCTGATAATTTCTACCTGAGAGAAGACTATTTATATATATATATATGGATATATATATATATCACACACTTTTTCTGGTTCAAAATCAGAAGTCTAATTACTAATATATTGTTAAGACAGAGGACATATTCAAGTGTACTGGTAATATGTGTTCTTGGAGCTTTGTAAGATGTGCAGTCTTCAGTGAAGCATCATCAGCTTTCAAAATGATGCAGCATATTAGTGAATGATGTCCTTGACTGTCCTTTGCACTGGTAGTATAATTCTACTTCTCATAGTTTAAAATATACTCACATATATATTAACTCTCAGTTTAAAAAGTGTTGTGTGAGGTGTCCAATTTGTTCCCGTTAATTTCAGTATCCCATTGACAGTGTCAATAAGCAAGATGACATATTCTGTGTTTTATCTTCTCTGTTATTATTGGCAGTCTTTAATTTTGAACAGGCAGGACTCCTGCAACTGTATGTGTCCTTTAGTGTGTATCCCAGTTTTAATATACCAGAGATAGTACCAGCTCTTTCCTTTGAATCCAAAGATACTTTAACCTTTCTCTAAGACCAGATCAAGGTACTAAGAGATTGTTAAGTTCTAGTAACAATAGCTCCTTCCATTTTCCCATCCAGCTCCTTCCAGTTTATTCCTGTTTTCCTCTTCAGCCTGTCCTGTTCTAGACTGCATGTATCTGAATGGGACAGATCCCAAGAGGGAGCAGTACTGGTTTCCACAGTAGCAGTGGCTGTGTCTTGTCAGCTCTGAGCATGGCCAAGACTTGTTCATACCTTTCTCTGTAAAATTGTCCTGAGATATTTTGAGTGTTTGGACATATACTCAAAATCACTCAGTGGTGATTTCTGCTACCTCCAAAGGTTACTTTCTGTTGCAGAGTAGGTCTAGGTGGGTAACAGAATTTACTTATACTACTGCCTTTCAAACACAGACTACCATTTCACTGGGACAGAGGATAAAGTAGAAAAGTACTGATCTTTTCTAAATTTGTAAATTTGCAGGCCTAGTACACGGACTCTTAAAAAATTTGCTTCCTTGATGTGGCTACCAGAAAACAAATTATATCAAGAGACCAGCTGTTCAATTGCCATTTATTAATTCTGCTCAGGTAGTAGAGGTTGCTAACCACCTATATGAGGATCCATTAGTGACACATTTGATCTCTGATTTGGGTTAGACATTATTAATCCTACAAGTAGTTCCGTCCTTTTGGGTCTTCATCTGCCAGCAGATACATTTTCTGCTGAAGAAAAATAATATTGATAATGTAGCAGGGAATAACAGACACTTTTCTTCAGATATTTTTAATGTGAAACACATAAGACATGTATCTGTAATAGAAAAGGTAGAAATTCTGATGCTTGCAAATCAGGAAAGATGGTTGAGGGGATAGTTGTTCCAAGTTAGTGGATTTCAGGAGGACTTCCATTATGTCATAAGATTAGTAGATAGTCTTCAGTAACTCTTGTAACATCTTGAATTGAAATGTATTGTCTCCCCTAGCAAAATCACAGAAAAGAAATAAAAATAGCATTTTTCATATTAGAACTTAAAATTGTTGGAGTGAAAGGAGCAAATACTGCCACAGGCCTTCTCAAGTGAGCCTCTGATTAGATAATATGGGGATTTTTGGTATAAAGAAGTTGTCATTTATTTAAAATTGTCCAAATAAATATTAGAAATGTGTTGTTACCTGACAGAGTAAGATGAGAACCAGGAATATATCTACTTGGCATATTGTAACAGGTTATTGGAAATTATTACAGCCGGTGTTACGGGTGTCAAAAGAAGCTAAAGGTTTGTAATGCAAATTGGAGACAGATAGCTTTCTGTCATCCTAAGACCAGATGTGAAGTTTTATTGAAGAAAGTGTAGTACTGATGGTGAACTTTTCAGAGGCAATCCCTCATAACATGCACGAGCATTATTGGCGCCATGCTGAGACCACAGAACGTATTAGAAGCAGGAGGATTAGATTAAGCTGACATATATACTTAGTAAGATGCTGTTAAGCTGTTAGAAGTCTTTAACATAAATTTGACTATTTCTTTCTTATTCTCATTCAAATGTGCATTAATATAAATGTGTCAGGATGATTTGCTATACCGTGCAGTTGACTAGATTATACTTCCGTATAGGAATGATGAATGTTTATAAGTCATCACATTATGATTTAACAAGCCTTGTTCACAAGATGTATGCAAAATATTTTTGAATATTTATTTGGGAATAGAGAAGGTCCTGCATTCACCAGACACCATATTACACAATGCCTCTTTAATACTAAAGAAAAAATGGACTGGGAATATAAAAAAGGCAAAAGAAAGCAGGAATAGACTGTCTGGTAGGAACATTAAAATGAATATACAATTAGTGTTTAAAGTGTATCTGCTCTGTAAATGTGTAGGTCTAAAAGTCCCTTAGTACTTATGAGTTTATCAAGTTTCAATGATACTATATATATATTTTTTAGAATTTAATATGGGCTGAGTATAATTCAGCTCAACTATAAAAAAATCTTACATGCAATGGGACTTTTTCTTCTGTTGCAAGAGAAGCCCTGATGGTTAGGCACTCATTTAGAGTCCTTGCAATGACAGAGTAACACCCTGACACATGTACAGCATGCAGCTTTGAAACCAAAGATTTTCCATCTAGTAAGTATTCTATTTGATAAAACATGGCATTGTCAACACATTTTCCAGATGTTTTCCAAAACACAGAGTTTCCAGTACAGAGAGAATGCATTATATAGTGTAAATCTGAGAGAGGAGGAAGAAGATCAGTTGAAGATACCAAGATGCATTTTTACAATAATGAGTGTCTGTGTTTGCTGAAGTTTAATATTTTTTTTTTACCAATGTATTTTAAATTCACACTGGAAATTATTTCAGCTTAACTTTCTTGATGGATATGCCATTATACAATGGGAAAAATTCCCCATGGGCACAACTGGAATCATTAAACTTCACACATTTTTTTGTAGGTCTAAACATTCTCATATGAGAAATTGGTGTTTGCTAACCAGTTGTGGAGAGCTACTCACATGAGTAGAAACCAAACAGTCATTAAGAGCTCTTTACTGAGTAACAGTGAAGCAGGTATATAAACCCTTTTTAAATCAAATTACAGTCACTAGCTCAAGCTTTGTGGGCAATAACTGAAATGAAGTATTTGTTGTGGCTGAACAAAAATATTTTAAAATGTCATGATTGTGTCTGAAATAGACTGTAAAACTTAAGCTTGGTTTTCTACTGAATTCTATTAATTTATTCTCAATGGAAAATGTGAGAAGAATTGTGAACCTGAAAGAGGAATATTTCAATTTTAATTTGTTGGGTTTCCTGTTAAGAAAATATAATTGCCAGGTATAATAGCACAAGCAAAAAAAAAAAATTACATCAGTACTTTGGGAAATTAATCAGCTTATAATATACAGAAGCCATTAGAAAATAGTGATTAATGAGTATGTTTGAAATGATGTGTGAAATGATGTGTATCAAATGACATTTTAAAAGGATAAAAGTAACTAAAATTGGTCTTGAGCCACAGAGGTGGCAATCTTGCTATTGCTACCCAAACTATCCAGTCAAAGAACTGATTTATTAAATGACTGTTAATATGCTGAAATTTTAAACTTTTTCTATTTTTTTTCGAGGTTGTGCTGATATTATAGATTCTGCAAGTCAATGTATATATTTTTTCAGCAGAATATCTCATATGAAATTATGGTAAAGGATTTTTTTTTGTTTGCTATCCAAGACATAGGGAATTGTTTTAATAGTAATGTTGTCTCTTGACTGAATTTGGATAGAGAAATTATTTATGCCTTTGGGGCAGTTTATAGTATATTAGATCCTACTTTAGGCCTTCTGTCTTCTAGGATGGGAAATTTACTTTTTAAGTACACAGATCCTAGATTGAGAAAAATTCAGTGCCTCAGTGCCAAGGCCAGGGACCAGAGCCAGAACTCACTCTTTTTCAGAGCAGACTACTTGTGACTTCTCAAGGTTGTGGATTGCACAGTTGTACATAAAAAAGTTGCCTAAGGCTTTAAATGGAAACAAATTCTTTAACTCTTTCACCCAAGGTTTATTTAGAATATCCTGTTATATCCTTCATGCAGAACACTAGCAATATATTGGTGACGTTGTTTTAAAGGGATAGTGTACAACTTCATGTCTCTTTCTGAATTTCTTCCACTAAAATCTAAGATCTATTTATATGTTACTCTATCCATCTATGTTTTCATATTATTTTGAAGTGTTCCTGACTAATTTGACTGGGGTTATGTAGCTTTTCTAAAATAATTCATTCACTAAATGAATTACTTGTATAGACTTTAATTTTCCTTTTGAAGTTTTACATCTTTCCTACAGGTGACCTGTAGGACAGAATGGACCTGTCAGAAAACAGACATTTTGTTGAAAAAATCATAGGTTATAAAAAAGAATTTCCAAAATGGTCTAACATGTTGAAAACAGATTTGCTTTCCTTTCATATGCAGTTTGAAAGATGCTAGACACCAGTGATCCAGGCAGTGGCTTTGCTGCTCAATGGTAGTTAATATGTTAACTCAATAAATATGGAATGAGAACTCAGTCTATTCTGTAATGAGTCAGAATGGTAATTAGCTCTATAAGTAATCAGAACAAATTAATACTCTTCTAGAAAAATGGTATCTTCTAGATAGGTCTAAGTGTACATGGTCTGTCCATAATGCATAATAGTCTGTAAAACTGTATAAAAGTTCATAAAATGCATAAAGTACAAACACATTACTGCAACAATAAAACTAATTTTGAGAAGCTGTTTAGTGTTTTGTCGACAGAGAACAGCTATAAAAGCATGGTGTCAGCCATGCAATCATTACCAAATTTGTATTATCTGATGTTTAATATGTGAGGAATATATGACCTGTCTAACAATCCAGAAACTATTTGTAACAAACACTTTTTAAGGACACATCACAGATTGTAGTTTACTATTACATAGGAAGATTTTCTCTGAGACTGTTTCAACGTGCCAACATTTTGATACCAATTTTATAATTCCAAATCTATAAACATTTAAAGAACTTTGATTTCTGAAGAACTTTTAATTATTTGTATAGATCCATCTCTGTATTACTTTTTATTTACAAGTGAAGGAAAAAAACTATGGTGGTATTTGGATGAGTGAAATTACATCTGAGATAGGAAGTCCACTGAGCTTAAAACAAATGTAGGCTCAAAATGAACTGGGCATAATATCATAACTGCATCCCTTATTATTATTTGTTCTAGATTTTTTATTTAGGACCATTGCTTGAAACAGAATACTGCAGTAAATGGACTTTTAGCAGGACTAGCTTGTCTTCTGTATTTCATCTTCTTTAGTACCAAAATGCTTGTCATTTGCTCTTTGTCTAGCAAACCTGAAAACTAGATCTATGAAAGAAAATTATCAATTTTGCAAGGAAGAACTGTGTACAGTTACATTTCCAACCAGTTGGCTGGCTGACCGTTGTCAGTCATTCTGTGACATAAGCTCTGCTCTGAAAAGTATCAGTTCTGCTCAGAGCAGTAATTTGTGTAACTCTTAAATAGAAAAAGCGTAGGTGAGGTTTCAGAACTAGCACTGAGTGATAGCCAAAACCACCCATAAATATAGTTTTCTACTTTCTCTCCAATGTCTCCTCTAGTTCTCCCTTCTCCAATATCTCAAAGTTAATTTATTTCTGTAAGATCCTGCCTTTTGTCAACTGTGGACACCACTGATGGTGCTTATCAGGTTTTGTCAGATGCCTTGACTGTTGTAAGACAAGCTGGGCTTTCCTTGTTGGGGCTTTTGCTTGAGGTAAGCAGCTGATGAAAATCTAACTTTTAAGAGTTCTAGTAAGTATAACAGTTAAATGGGTCATGCCTTAAAGTCCTTTTGTAAAATGTCCCAGTGTCAACCCTGTTGAAACCCTCTGTTCTGCAAGCAGTAGGATGTGGTATCTTCTCTTCTTTGTCCAGGCATATCTGTTAAATATATCTGATATCAAATACTCCTGTCAGGAGTCTGCCAGCATTGCATCTGAGCAGTCTCTGAGGCTATCCAAAATGTTTGGCCATTTGCTTGGAGACAGACATTACTTTTTTGTTATCCAATGGCATGTAATAATTGTTTACAAAGTTGTGAAGCTAAAAAAGAAATTGAAATAATATTCTGGTTCAAACCCCAAATGCAGGCAGAAACAACAGTATGAGAAGATGGCAGGGTTTGATTTAGTAGCCTGGATATTGTTGATTGTCCATCTGGGTGATGGAAGAAGCTACTTTCCTGAGGTCCAGACACAGCATGGACACAAGGATTATTTATTGATCAGAGTGAAAAGTGATGAGATGCCTTTGTAAACCATTGTCCCTGTTGCTTCCCCTGCCCTTGGTCCTTCTCCATAGTCTGACATGTTTCTTTTCAACATAGAGAGGAAGCCTGAAGACAGAAGGCAGAGTAAGGAAGCAAGGCCTGTTTGTACTCCACAGAGATGGTTAGAGCCAAAAAGACTCCTGTGTTTACTGCCTCTGGTGCATACTCAAAGTTGGACTGTGCAGACAAATTTAGCATCCTCAATACTCAGCTTACTGGTTTCATTGTTGCTACTCAATAGCTTACCTTCTCTTGGGGTTTTTTATGCAAACTATATACAAAGATAGGTATGCTTTCATGCTTGTGTTCTGTTTCTTGGTTTGTTTTTTTCTTTTTTTCAAGTCTGCTAAAAGTGGATCTGAATTTTTTCTTCTTCATAATTCTGGAAGAACTTGTGACTGGAAAATGATCTGAAGGATACTACTTCATAATTATTGTCTAATTTTTAAAAGTGTCACAAATCGTATTTATGCTTAAAATATTTTCAGCATACATTTGTAAAGGACTGTTTCTTTGTTTTTGAAAATCCTCTCGAAGCTATTCTCTGAGGTAGAAGCAAATATATAAAAACTATGCTTAGAATCCATAAAAGTACTGTAATTTTGTTCAACCACTTTACTGCCCACAAATTGGGCTTGGGATTTCATTTGACTTCTCTGGTATAATGATTCCATTTCACCATGAAAAAGCAGAGGGGAAGGTTGTTTTCTTGTTTTTTGCCATCTGCACTGTAGCTTGTAATCCAAGAACACAGCTGTAGCTAACCATCAAAAGAAAGTATTTTGCCATTGTCACACTTCATGCAATTAGACTTCGCATAATATATGCACTTGTGCTCCCAATAGTGTATTTCTTCTTAAATTTCTGATAAATTTAGGTTTAAAACAGCATAAAGTTATTATGTATTAGTGAGTAATTTCAATCCTTATTAAAACAAGCAATGAAAAATCCACTTTTTTTTTTTAACTTGCTTTGGACTTTGCTCAGCCTTTACAAGTAATGCATCATATCAGCTGGGTTAAAATCCAATTAGTAGCTCTAATCCATTGATACTGAAAGTGCATTTATAATACAGTACACTTTAGTCATGTCTCTTCTACTTGCACTGTAAAGTTTGAAGTATCACCATTGGAAAAAGGTAATTTTTTCCATTGTGGCAAACTAGAACATTTCTTCTCTTTCTGCCAGCTGGGATACCTGAAATACTATGATAGGATGAGAGTCAAAAGCCAATGTGCTTCCAGAGTCTAATTCATTTGATAATGCTTGAGGCATCTAAGGAATCCTGTTATGAAGTTCAATATTTACATATCAGAAATGTCATATCTTCTATAGAAAAAAACCTTTGTTTTCCTCATTTAAGCATATTGGCTGTATCATTTGATATATTTGATACTAATTTGATGGAGTTTAGTAGGTTTTCTAAAATAATTCTAAAATAATCTGCAAGATAACATTTTAAGCTATAAAACCCATAGAGAACTTAAAAACTTTGTTCAAAACTTTTGCTTATTTGGACAAAAAGACTTTAGGAACTTTGAAAATCGAAGCTTATTCTCTTCACCTAATAGTAATATTACTGGAAGAAAAAAAAAAAAAAAAAAAAAGTATTTGGAAGCTGTTGTTTCTAACATTTACAGAGTTCTGGCTTGTTTTAATTTCTTCTGCCAGGAATGTAAGAGTTAGTATTCCAGATAATTGGGTGAAATTAGGTGTAAGAAAAAAAAGAGTATCTCAGCACTTTTAAATATATCACAGCTATATCACATCCATTTATTGATGCTATGGATGTAAATTTCTTTGAGATGTACAAAGAAGTTCCTGTTTGTGGAGCAGAAGAATTGACTTTGTAACTTCACACAGGATAGCAGAATTATAGGGATTTATTTTCATGAAGTTCCTGGCTTAAGTTATAGATGCTCAGCACCTCTCAAAATGAGCTTCTCTTTAGAGGCAGTACAATGGTGAGAACAGTTAAGTAGAGACCTGAAGAAGAATAAGAATAGTTTGTTGAAGTGCATGTCTTGCTCCAGAAAGGAGCCCAAGATCAAATCTGTTTCAAAATTGCTCTTCTAATGGCCATAACTTCATCATTTTAAAATAGTCCAGAGATCTTGTCATTTCCAAGCTTTTATGAAAAGAACAAATAGAAGCCAGCCTAAAGTATTTTCTACAGCTATATATATGAAGATAAATATATTCTAATTTAGCTGATTGCTCTTTTTTTTCCCTGTGCATTAACTACATAGAATGTGCTTTGAATTCTTTTGTATTATATCATGTAGCAAAACTTACCTGCTGTGATTTAATCAAGTATTTGGGTCACTCAAACGACTATAATAGCAACAGAAATAATAAG
The DNA here is from genome assembly GCF_029582105.1 of Oenanthe melanoleuca. Taxonomy (NCBI): domain Eukaryota; kingdom Metazoa; phylum Chordata; class Aves; order Passeriformes; family Muscicapidae; genus Oenanthe; species Oenanthe melanoleuca. The sequence goes on from NC_079339.1 coordinate 32,594,925, forward strand.
GATTTCTATCTTTAGATGAGGCTTTTTTAATTTTAGTTTTCTTATTATTTTATCTTCTTGTGATTGTTTTTATCTGTGATAGCATGCAAAGCATCTAAACTTTTGATCCTTTAAAAATTTGGAAACAGAAACCTCAGCTGTTTAATAGTGTTTTCATTAAAAGTGTTGCTTGTCATTTTTGGCTTAACTCGGTTCAAAATACTTTATGCAGGAGTTTTGCAAACTTGTAAAGCATGTTAGAATTTCATTTTGATAGAAACCATGCTACATAATACCTCCTCACCACAGAAATTATTGTTTATTCTATAATAAGTTTAGCACAGGATGCGTATCCGAAAATGTCTTTGGCAAGTATGGATTGAAAGGAACACTTTGGTGTTGGGTAGGAGTTCAGCATATTCTTTTGCATTTTTTCATGGATTTTACATTTCACTTTTTGTGAATATACTGCAGAGAGACTAAAAAGCTTTTCAGAAGTTCTCATCACTTAAAGCATACTCATTCCAGTCAATTATAATAACAAGACTTTATCAGTTCCATGGTGCATTCATGTCATACTGTAATAGATCTGTTATCAATTAAGAACAGCAAGATGGTATGATTAGAAATACTAATGCTTTAGGTACTGCAAAACACTCGAAATTAATGTGGTTTGTAATGTAAACCAGAATTACTTCTCTAGGACACAAAACAGCCATGAATTATTATTGCATACTTTTCAGAAATCCTCTCAGAATAAAAAGGGAAAGTGAACACTTAAGAAAGTATTTGGGAGCTGTAGGAAATACCATGTTACCCTTTATTAGATTATAGTGGCATCAACAGAAAAAAAAGCTTTATAAGAAGGGGCAAACTACAACAGTAGCATGTATAGCATTATAAATTCTTTATGTATGTATGCATGTACCATGTAAATTGACTCATTCGAAATAGTATTTATTTTGAAGATATATAAATTAATGTGTTATAGAAAATTGCAGTAGCAAATGTGGCACCAGTTCAATACATATGCACATATCTAATCCAGTCATATAAACATTTATCTTCTTTTCTGAACTGAAGCTCACTTTTTAAATTATCTTGCTAAAGGTGGTCCCATAAAAAGACTGGGAAACAATAAAAATCCTTTAATGAATTTTACCAGGCCTGAGGAACTAAGTATTAATTAACCAGAGGACTGTGATAACTACATTAAATCAGAAGTGAGGATCAGAAAATAAACTTAAATGTAAAACTATTTCATTGTCCACACAAGCACAATTTATATATAGAAATATACATATATAATTTATATATGAACATATTCTGTGTAATTAAAGTATTTTGAGTAATTGATTATTATTATCAGCTTCCATGCCACAGTAATGTGCATAAAATATTCTCCTTTTCTTGTTTAGAAACATAGTGGGGGGATTTCTGTGCTGCTTATGTCTGTATGATACATTATTTTAAAATTTAGTGATTGCTGATGTTCAGTTGCCTGGCTTCATGTGGAGATAGAGTACACCTTTAGGTAGATGGATAAGAGTAGATGCTTGGGTGAAACTTGATTTTGACTATATCATTTTCTTCTTTTAAAAAACCTAGGATAACCTATGGCAAATTCTTCACTGTCAATAACCTTGTTTTTTTTAATATAAAGCTTCTCATCTACTTTTAGGTTCATTGTGACACTACAGTAAAATAACAGTTAGAGACCTAAAATGTACAGCTTTAAGATATAGCTATTACTAAAGCTTAAATATTATTTAAAGCACTTTACATGTAATTACTGATAGAAATTTAATTTTTAATAACTCTCCTGGAAAAATATATGAAACCAGGTATTTTAAATTATGCCAAAATTATTATACAATATTCCATGTTGTTATCATTATATGAGTCAATTTGATTATCCCAGCTTGGAATATTAGACTAGACATGAAGGGGTAGGAACTGTCTTACAAGTTAAAAAACTTATTTATTTATGTATATATGTATATGCCCATGAATATCCTCTTGCTCTCTAGTCTTTTCCAAGAAAAGTTTCGCCTTGTCAGGCAGCTGATCCTAATATCATCTTAGAGTAGAGAAGATATTTTGAAGTACAGACTTCCTTCATGCTGTTTTAAGTATGATTTTATGTAGGTAAATACAAGCCCTTTGTAGTTATATTTAGCTTAAGAACTAAGCTTTTCTTTTTACTTTTGTCTTGCTGAACTACTTAGAATTTTCTGGGTTTTTCATGTGTTCATAATTTGCCTAAGCAGCCTGCAGCCACTTTCTTCCTGACGTTTTAAGAAATTTCAGATATTTTCTTCTAAGCTAGGATTCAGGCTAGGCTCAGTGTTTTTAGAGACCATTTTAAGTTTCTACTATTATGAAGTATCTAAAAAATGTTATACTTCAGTTTTCATCCAATTGCATTTGATTGCAGCTCTGCAAACTTATCTTGGATTCTTTTTAGTTTTCGGAGTGCTGCATTGGAAGTGTTCTGTCTATTCACAAAGTGGGAACAGCATGGCAATAGCTGCTCAGGGGTCTCCAAACTCATTTTTCAGTGTACCAGTTGAAGAGACCATACCAAGACAGAGAAAGCAAATTTGACCCTTATACTGCTGATATTGTACTTCACAGACCATATCTCATCTATTATTCTGCCATCCCTTACCTCACAGGATACTAATGGGAGATGCACAATTTTTCTTACAAAAGGTAAACTATATAGGAACTAAACAACTGTACTTAATTTTCATATAGCTGCAAGTTAAATTGCAATACAGTGAATTGGGGGCAAGTACATTTTGCATCTTGAATGATCAGATTCAGCACTGGAGCTCTTGATACGGTTCTCAGGGAACAACCCTTCTGCCAAATGTTCGCTGTCACAAAAAAACAGGCTCACAGAAACACTGTAATCCTTAACAAGTACTTTGAAAAACAACTGCTGGTGTTCCTGCAACAATTCTTGTTAGTTTCACTAGTTGTGTTAAATTTGCAAGGTGACAATTCCATGATAGCTCATTTGATAAATAGCCTTTGACCATATATGAATCTTTTATCTCCTCCTAAAGGCTAAACATGTCTGAATGTTTGGAATTAATTGCATTAACTTCATTAATCTGTTTCATGATCTTAAAGCTCCTATGGGTGTTTTAATCTGGTGTTTGAGGTGACTGCCTTGATCATCCCCAAGCTTCATCCTGCAGTTGTGAACTGGAGTTGACTAGTTCACTAGGTTGACTTAAAGCTGTTTGACTGTAATTGTTGTTGCTTGTCTTCTTTATGGATCACAGAGTTTATGTTAGATAAAGCTCCTAAAAAGTCAAGTAATGAATAGGAAAGAAATAGAATTTGTCTAAAATTTGCTAAAACATTTTATTGTCCCTAAAAGCATAATCATGACCTTCTGTTGAAGTGGATAGAAATTGTAGCCCCCAGGAACTTTTCACACAGATTTCATTGCAAGTTTGAAGCTAAAATGAAAGGCCAGATAGTTCACAGCCATTCTGCAGGCTGTGCACTGAAAGATTATAACTACTGGATTAAGTTCAGATGGTTAGCAATTAAAGAAAGACTGTCAACATTCTCAGTCTTCTGTCCATGCAGAACTTGTTGAAAATTCATTAAATTCACCAGCATTAGTGTCATTTCCAGGGGAATATACAGCTTACTGCAGCAAATAATTACCTGGAAGTACAGATTCCACTATTCTAACTTGTATTGTAGATTTCCAATTTTATTCCTTAGCTGTTTCTTTAGTAGTCATGTATTTACATACAAATGTTTTTAATATATGAAACTATTACCAACCTAAAAGCTATTTTCTTGTTCTTACAAATTCTCACTAAGAAACAGAAGGTTCTAAAATTACCAGTTATGTTTTTCATCTTGTGCCTTCCGAGGTTTTGTTGGAATTTTGTAAGCAGTGGAGTTCTGGTGATGAAAAATAAAAAATACTCCTAGCTGTAGTACTTTTTATATTTTGATCTCAAGAGACCTTAGAAAGGAGTTTAATTTCATCACCTGAATTTTACTGAGAAGTAACCTGGAGACAAGAGAAGGAGGTAATGACTTATTCACGTTTTCTCAGTAAGCCTGCGACAGAAATTGAACTTTTGTCTCCTGAATTCTAGCCAAATATTTTCTCAAGCCTACTCTCCTTCTGCACAGGAGCACAGATTCCAAAATGCCAAAAGACATAAAAAGCAGACAATGTAAACAGGTGCAAATGAACACACAATTCATAAAATCCTGGCTCTACATAAGTTGGTGGCAAAACTTCCTTCAGCTTTTATGGAGTCAGGATTTTCATCAGGTCAGACCATTCCATATTTATACTAATGGGTCTTTTCAGATCTAATCTCTTTCTTTTCCCCCCATATACAGTTTGAGTTACCATAGGTTCTCTAATTAAACTTGGTACATAATTAACTGTCAGCTTATATTTCTGAAACAGACATTACCCCTATTCTTTGAATTCCTTTTGTTTTAAAGAAAAAAAAATATGTGCTGCCTGTTCTGAAACACACTAAGCCTGGTTTGTATCATCATCATTCTGACAAATCTGTGTTCTTGGCTTGGTTCCTTTGTATTTTCATTATATACATATTATTTTATCTTCTGGTGACTAATTTCTCTGTTACAGATACTGTTCAATTAAACATATTTTCATTTGTGCTATGACCACAGAGTAGGATGAAGAGAGATGTGCTATTGAAATTTTTAAGTGTATTTTGGATTTAGAGTATACATGTTTGCTATAAAAAATTAATGATAGCATTAAAGGTTACCACAAGTTAATTTTGTTCAGTAAGTAATGAACTCATTAATCTGGGAATTAGTAATTAAAAGTTTTTCTATGAAGAACATATTTTGCTCCTGACATTAAAGTTTGGGGTAGTGGCTATGGACATTCAGTCTCTCTGATTTTATTTGTTGCTTTTTTAAATAATTAAACTTAGCTTTCTCCTCCTTCAAATAATAGTCTGTGGCAGCGGGTAATAAGAATGTGCTGAGACATACAAGGCAATTATTTGACTTGGTGTCAAAATTAAATAATTTTTAATTCAACAGGAAGGACTTGATGTCTATGTAACCAGTGTCTTTCAAAGAGCATGAGAAAGGAAATACCTTTCTTTTCCTTAATGTTTGAAAGGAAGTTTACAAATGGCTGAAATCCATAGAGTGAACCTTCCTACAATCATACAATAATATCATGCAATATATTGATGCTGATTTACATAAAGTCACTCTGGAGAGCAAATGTTTTCTTGAACAAATTATTTCTTGAGGACTTTATTCCTTCCTTCTCCTTTTAAACTACTCACTGCCTTCAGAGAATTCTGGCTAATACCTTTCTTAATTAAGTGGTTCCAAAACTAATGTGGCTTATTATTCCTCACAGGAGAGCCTACTCTCTTTGGAGACAAGTGGTGGCCAGGATCTAAGACAGAAAATGCTTATGAGAAATGAAAGAAATTTCACTGACCATTGCATAAAATTGAAAAGGGAAAGTCAGAACAGGACAAATCTGATGTATAATTTATGGCCATTTTAAACTAGTGGTAGTTTCCTGAGAAGCTACCTTCCTTCTCAAACTTCTGATATGAAAAGTATTGGTTAAAAAAAAGCCTGCACCAAATCACAATATCCTTTCCAATGTATCACCTGTAGAAATGTACTGCTCTAATATTAGAACAATAAACTGAAAAAGAGCTGATACAGAAATTAAACATGCCAGCTTGTCCTGCAAAAGTTTAATTATTACTGGTTCTGTGTGTTGCACCATATACCGCTCTGGATATTTAATTTTTCTTCTGACAGCTTGAATTCAGGAGCTTGATCTGTTTTTTAACAACATGTTTGCTATAGAAAGTATTTAATTCTACTGAGCTGACATACTGCTGAGCAGTAAAAGAGCCTAGCTTACCCCAGCCTAGAGTAGAGCTGTGCTCAGTGTGGTAGATGCTGACCTGTCACATGGGTAAAGGAGCTTCAATGCTATGTAAATGAAACTACAGATAGAGACATAGTCTACTCTTACTGTGAGTAAGAGTAAACCTTGCTTATTAAAGTTGTTTTGGTGGATGTGGTGAAGATTAAAGACAAAAATTAAGCTCTTTTGAAAATACTGTGGCTTTAGGCCACACTAGACAATTGTTGCATATATCAGACAAATTTTGCAAGTAAATTGCCAGCAATGTATGCACATGACCTGTAGTCAAATTCATGGAAGGGTACAAGAAACATGGAATTCCTTAGGCTGTGCTCTAAGAATTCATAATAACAGTAGTGTAACCAGAGGAGTATTATCAAAAGTCACTGATGTGATTGTATTGCATATATCTAAGTCTTGTGGTCAGAACTAATGTTAAAGTCATACTTCCTAGTACAGGTATGTCAAACATAGTGTAGTTCAAACATATACCAAACTATCTTTCTCTACATAGAGTACATTGTCTGATGTTTTTCCTTAATGTAACAGGCCAAAGCTATCTATATCAATAGTGTGCCAGTCACTGGCATTAGGTGAGGATATCATATAAGTTTTATCAGTACTTACCAGAAGGAAATTGGTTTTACAATGAGGATAATGAAACACCAGAACAGGTTGACTGGAGAAGGGGCAGCATCTCTAAAAATATTCAAGGTCAGGTTGGACAGGGCTATGAGCAACCTGATGTAGTTGAAGATCTCCCTGGAAAGTTGGTCTAGATAACCCTTAAAGGTCACTTCCAACCCAAACTGTTCTATGATTCTATGACAAAAATTAAAAACATTTAATTTCTACCAAGTTCAATCCTAGTTGAGAAGGCATGTAATTGTCAACATTCAGGCATCTTTTGCTTCTGGCACTATTCTGTATTTATATAAGCAACTGATAATTTCTTTTTTATATTAATAACAAGCAACTAGTTAATATTGGGCCTTTATGCAAAATTTCATGAATTTCCTTTAATGTTAATGATGCCTTTACTGGAGTTCCCTTAAGGCAGTATAGCTTTGCTTTGCTATGCTCTAGCTGGCTGATTTTATCTAACAGAAATGTTCATTGATTTAAAAGGTAATGGAGAACTGTACAGGTTGAAAGACCTGATTCTAATTGATGGTTAATCAATTTTGAACCAAAATCAGAAGAAAAAACAAAGGCTACTAGCTAGGTGGTCCTATTCCAATCACTTAACATAGGTGGCTGTATGAGGTTAACTTTTTCATGTCCCACCAGCTGATAGAGTTGCTTCTTCTAGGTAATTACAGCTATGTCTGTGATGTGCCAGAAAACACTCTGAATTGACAGCATTCTCTGGACTGTCCCATGCAGTGCTTTGTGCAGTCTGCAGGAGGATTATGAGCTGGACAAATTAGTGAGTCACTTAGGCCAAACTTTCATCTTTATTAGGTCTATTTTTTTTTTCAGTGCTTTCCAAAACTTTTTCACATGGTCTTGGGATGACCTCACTGAAATTACTAGTTTTACCATTGATTTTGAATCAAGTCCAAATTATTTTCTTTGATCATGTTCCAAATTTAAAATATTTTTTTCATTTCTTGTCTTGATTAGTTTTTTGCCAAAAACAGATTAACATGTTCACCATTAAAATCAGCACCACAGAATCCCACCTATGGAGAACAGTATGTGTGAAAGAAGAGAGCTCTCTAAACTGTGCTGGTCACAGTGATCCACCTGCAAGTGTCCCCAGTCCAGAGAGTCAGTAGCTTGCTGCATCAATGTCTTTTCTGTAGCACTCTTCTGCAACATCCCTGTAGGCTACAAGCATGACCTCTGCAGTCATGCTGCTCCTGTTTGTGCATTCAGCTATTTAAAACCCTTTAGATGAACCTCAAAATACAAGTGACAATCTCTTCCACCAAAATCCTTTCCCCACCTCCCAGCTCTGCAATGTCTAACAAGATTCTGTGCCAGCAATCCTATAAATGTAGGCAAATATATCGCTCTGAGTTAGTGCCTCTTGCTTTCACCAAAGCACACAAAAGTTTACTTGGTGACCCTTTATTAATAATTACACTAGCTAGAGCAGAAGTAATATATTAGTCTTAGATAAATTTGGTTCTTTAGGGCTAAAATATGTGCATTTATCTTACCTAACAGTGTGTATATGAAGTGCTTGCTCCATAAAAAATTGCTTTCTATGGTGCATCCATTTAACTACGTCAGCTACACATTGCCCACCAAATGTCACCACTAAGACTGCCAGTGGTATGCATATCCTTGGGCAGATTTAAATAGCTTCCTTTATTTTAATTAACCTGTCAGAGAAAGCTTCTTCATTTCCAACACTTAAAATTGAGCTTGGCCTAAAGTCTAAATTTAGCCCTGCAGCCATGATAGATTTGAAGACCAATCCCTTTCACAAGGGTTTTGAAATGTTCTCACCAATGCAAACATAAGAGGAAATGCAGACTAAAAAGTAGCAGATCTGAGTAAGAAGCTTCTACTTTATATTGTTGCTTTTCTGATTATAACTGCTTCTAGTCAATTTCCTTTAAAACATCTTCTAAACCAGAATTACCGAGTGGCAAACTTCTGTATTCTGCATCTTCTTAAAATTAAACTCTTCTGTGCAATGGGAGTGACAAGGAAAAGTATTAGACTAAGAGATTGTGTTGTGTTTCTAAATAAAGTATGTCTAAATCATTCTGCTGTTACAACTGTTGTATTTTAGCTTTATTGTCTTTTATGAACATCAATTAAATTTCCATTTGAAGCTGATGTTTTGAGAATGGAAAATCATTCCAGAAGAATTTAAAATAGGAAGGATAGCTGACCATTTCATGTAAGGGACTGTGCAATGAAGTTGTTTGCAGTGATAACTCATTTAACCAGAGGCCTATTTAAAATCCTTGTTGCTGTTATAAACAAGAGTGATGCAATTCACAGTTGCCTGGACAGCTCAGATAAGATCAATTTTGTCTAACTGCCTAAAAGAAGTTAACTGTTTTGTTTAACCTAATGACTTAGGTTCTTTGTGTTGGTTGACAGACACCTCCAAGGGACCCTTCATCATAGGTTTAATAATATTTTGGAACAGAGGCTGTTTTTCATCAGATGTCTAGCTTTTAAACTGTTAAATTACATAAGAATAATTCCATCCTAAATTTAAAACAAAATCTGGTTTGGTGCAAACCACTGGTTTTGAATTTGAACTTTCCTATTTTAAAAAAGGTGTTTGCAGCACTCATACTAATGACTATGACTTATACTAATGAATCACCATAAATTCTTCTAAAGTAGTTTTCAGAGATGCAAACAAGTCAGAATTAAAACAGTCATTTTGAAATTGTGTCACTCATTTCAATGGACAAATCATTTTGGTACATCCATGGTGAAACATAAAGGTATCTCTATAGATACCAGCCCTTCTTACTGTTCCATGTCTGATTCTTTAAGAGAAAAGCCCAGCTAATAACTTTATTCTGCATCTCAAACAGTCTAAGCATTATGTTTCTCATCTAGCTGACTGCTTGACAAAATTTTGTATAAGAATACCCAGGTCCTAAAAACGTGGTATAAAGCTGTATAAATTACATTAATATCACACTTGACTTTTCTATACTGTATCTGACTCCTTATTTAGTAAGATATTTCATTAAGGAGCTGCAGAATTCAAGGCTTGAGAATATCCTAGGTTTAACCAGGCCTGTACAATTGATTTGTAACTATTTAATAGGAAAAAAAATTTAGTCTAATCACTTTTAGCATAAGTTATGTTCAGCCTGTAAACTCCTTATTATTCATATGCTAAGGGATGTGTTCACCCCAAGGATTTGATTGAAAAAATAATCTGCATTTCTAAAGAAAAAATAAGCAGTAGGGTATTTAATTCTTAACAGATATGTTGTGATGCATGTCAAGGCATCACTAACTCTTAGTTTTAAAAACAGTATCTGCTACTTGCTTGTCCATTGGCTGGTTCACTGCTATATCTGTACTGCACAGTCTTGATCTAATAATTGCTTATTATGCAGTTGTTTATCTGCTCATTTGAAACATCCTGAAATTCAGTCTAGCTCAGCAAATTGCTGTGCTTAAGGCATTTTTACATTCTAGGAAATTATAATATCCCCAGAAGGCAAAGAATTAATAATAAAAATCCTCTTTTGTAAAAGATTATCATTGCAGAGCAAATGGAGCAGATCTTCCCTATCCTAGCACATTTAATATTCTCATTTTTTTCCATGGAAGTTTGATGGAAAGACTGTGTGGGGATCACTGTTTTATTAACTTGTTAAGAGACAAATTTACTGAACCAATGCAGCATATTGATTTCAGTGTCTGCTATATGGAAAAGCAGCAATAGTAATGGATGACTTCTAGACATTTCCACATGGAAGTTGGCTCATTCTTTAGACATTCTATGATCTTGATTTGTCTATTTAGGCTGGCACTAAGGAGTTAATGATTCAGATTACAAGGATGTTTTCTTGTTTATTGCTTAGAAGATTTTCCTGCCTTCCAAATGATTTATTCCTAGTATGCCCACCCTTATTGAATACTTTGCAAAGGATCCACAGTTTGTCTCATTCTATTGGAAACAGTATTTTGGTGAGTAGATTTCTGGTTTAATAGGCAATAAACAGAAATTAGAACACTAATGCAGCACATTTTTCATGAGTTCTCAATACTATACAACAATTAAGAGTGAATTCATTTCTGGAGTGGGGGAGCTTAATCTAATTCTTAAAATCCATCACATAATTCAGATGACTTGATCTAACTTCCTTTATAATTGCAAACATACAAAGGTAAATATTGTAGCTAAGGTATTTACAGAGAAGGAAAAAGGTAACAATCAAATGAAACTGAGTTGCAATCCTTTAGATATTTTCCTTGAAGTTTTTCAAGTTGACAAGCATACCTGTCCTCCGAGTTTTATTTTTTGTTGTATATTTTGAGGAAAAAAAAAAAAAATCTTGTTGCTTAATCTAGGAGTTCAATGCTGATTTTATTTCCATTATTTATTTTCACATTGCACCATTCAAGCATCAGGCAAAACCCAAAGATCTCGGAGAGCATGCAGACCTCTATTTCTTCACCCTACAAAATGAGTGAATCATGTAGGCAAGGGCTGAAATCATAGCAACACAATTCAGAAATTAATATTTATATATTTGCATTTTTACCATATTTTTCTACATAAATGTTTGTAAGTTTCTTTCTCAGCTACCTATGTTGTATCTCTTAGAGGTCACATGCCTTTCTACTAAGAAATCTTAATCATCTAGGCAAAGAGTCTTTTCATTAGCAACATTAAGTCTACCACGTAAGTGGTTTACAGGAATTAATTATGTATTTTTGGGCCAAGCCATCAGGAATATCTTCTGGATGTTTTTATCAAGCCTTGCCTTAGAATCTGTACAACAGATAGTTTAAATTCTTATCCTGAGTTTCAAAAATATGAATAATTACAGAAATAGAAAGATGGCATTTGAAATAGAAATGCATATAGCATTTCCAAGTATGTAAAATTTACTTCTGACATAAATTTAGATCACTATTTATTATTATGTAAGCTATCAGCAAGGGGGTTTTAGAAGTATCAGACTTAAATGTTCTTGTGGATATACAGGATATACAGTGACCTACTTTGTAGAGATGGACAGAACTGTGTCTGTAAAAATATTTAAAGTGGGTCTCTAATGTAAAACATAATTTTAAAGAGTCTTATTGAGGCAGCATCTTTTACATAAGCTCTCAGATATACTAAAGCAGTAACAATTATTCATCAAGCAATCTCAAAGCATTCACAAAGACAGAAAAGTACTTTTTCTATTCTACAAAGTGGAAGTACGAAATCTAGAGGGTTTTTTTTACAAAGAAGCGAGTATTTCAGTTGCTTAGAAACACAAAAATGAGACAGAAAGGTCCTGCCTTACACTTAAGGAGTGTGTCTATATACCACTGAACCTTTTGCAAAACTAAATAAAGCATAGCTCTATACATGTACATGAAGCCAAATAAATTGCCCAGGCTCTTCCAGCAACTCAATGGCAGAGCTGGCAGTGGCATTCCTGCCCCTTGGATCTTTATACTGGGTCCTTTCCCCTTGGCCATCCCTTCATCAATTGACTGAAACATGAAATCATTGTTTTACCTATATCAACCTTGGAGGAACAGGCAAGAGCTGAGTATGAAGAGGTGGTTCATCTGAGGAACTTTGACAAGATGTGCAGAATGCAAGTGAGCCAGAAGCACTTTATGACACATGCAGAACCTGAATTACAGTTCTAGTAATCATCAGCTCCCCTTCTTCTCTGTCATTTCTTTATTTAATATATTGCATGCAAGAGACTTACCGTGCAAGTTTTATAAGCTTGCAATAAAAATATAACAACTGTTGTATTAAATTATTTAAGTTGTAAACCATTGTAAAAAGCAGAAAAAGTTATATCTATGTGGAGACAGAAAAAATTATTGTGATGGAGTATAAAATATATTGTGCTGATTACTACAGAATTTTTGCCCAGTTTAGCATATTGTAAATCCTTGGTTGGCCTTAAGAATGAAGCTGCATGTAGATTTTTGTAAAGAATTGTGGCAAGCGGTTTAAGAAAAATTAATCTAAAATCAGATTTATAATTTAGAAACAAATCATCAAAAATGTGACAGCAGACAAAAAATATGTGAGAGGTCAAAAAGAGAGAATTGTGGCAAAGCAAAGGATCAGTATTTAAAACTTCCAGATTTCCCCCGGGGGAAAGCTAGAATTCTGAAGGAAATGGATAGCCAACTTTTTATTTTAAGCAAGTAGAGTAGTATTTTATTCTTCAGTGCTATGCTTTATTAAAGAAGTGTACCAATAGCTTTGAATCTGTCTGTATTTATACTAGTGTCATTTAAAAGAGCTAGATTTATCAAAATTAGTAACTACAAAGAGAAATAAATATATTTAGAATGAAGTTCTGACTATAAATTATAAGAACTAATTTTATTTTATTCCACTTCTTTACTTCTGGTAAGTCAAAAATGAAACTGATTAAATGATGATGATTAATAATAATAGTAATCATCCTCCTCCTTTAACATTTTCCTGTTTCACTTTTGATCTTACCAGATTTTTTGGGATGTTTAGTGACCCCACGTGTTCTTGGGGCATGTTGCCAAATAGTTTTCTTTGCCCTGCATAATTATTTGGCAGAAATTCAGATAGGCAGAGCATATTTTGTTGCCTTCCTTTCTACCAAAATGGGCTTTCTGCAAAAGAGAAAAGGAAGTGATGTCCTCATTCTAATGAATCTTCCTAACAGTGGTGTAATTGAAAAACTACCTTGCAAGAGACACATTTTAAAAAAGAAAAGTCAATTTGTTCAGCTAATGTAGAGTAGAAAATACTGGTAAGACCACTCTAGTGGTGATGTTCCATGTGTGACATTCTCTGAGAAATGAAGGCCCAGGACATAAAGTATCAGTGTTAAACCAAAGAGAGGGCTGTGTGGGCGTCTTAGCTTTACTTTAAAACTGACACCTCTTCCTAAACAATTTATTTCTCTCTACCTGTACTGCAAAATTGTTAAAACCAGATCTCATGCTGTTTAAAGATCACATCTTTAAACAGAACAAAGCACAAGGATAAATTATGTTCTCACTATGCCTGAGAGGTTGGGCTTCTGTTGGTAGAAAATATAAAGGTCACCCTTCCATCACTTGCACTTCATGTTTCTTAAAAGTGGTTAAAGCACCACATACATTTTTCTTCTGTTCATTTTCAATTTCATTAATCCAGTATCTCTTTGAGCTAACGTAGTTCTTAACAGAAATGTAGCTTAAGGCTCCAGGAGCAGAAATTGCTGTCAAAAGAACCAGTGATCCAGCAGAGGAGCTGTCAGTGCTGCTGACTAACAGGTCACCTGTGGGTCCTGGCCCCCCTACAGGTCTAGGGGCTGATCCACCTGGGTGAACCTGAAACCTCTAAGCAACAGACCAGATCTGAGCAGCTTTTCCATTTACTGCTGGGCTATGCTGTGGACTTTACCTGTCACACAAAATGGAAGAGTTACAGAAAGCACTGCAGTTTGTGTAATCCCAAAAGGCAGTGTACAAAGGGTTTTGGGTTTGCTTTTTTTAAAAACAGATGTTTGAGACCATGTATTTTGGTGAAAAAACAATCTTCCTTTTTTAAAATATATATTTGTGTGATAATTTAACTTCATTGCCGACTTTCCTGATACACTGTGGTATAAAACATACAGCAGTTTTCAGTAAGAAATCATAAGACAGTTAGATGTATAGCCTTATGACAGATATAACAGAATATTTTGTCATAAAGTCCACAGGTAACTTTCAAATGACCTGTAAACAACCTCACCTATTGATGGTGGAAGGAGAGCAGAGGTCTCCAAGCAGTGAAGTTGTTTAACAGAGCAGGTGGAATGTGTGCACCACTGCTCTTCTGGGACTGTGATTTTAATTTCCAGAGATCCAAGAGCAGCCCAAGCAAAAGGATGATTCAGTTCTTTGCCACTGTAATGTTGTTTGTAAGTGTCCTCACTGTGGTATGTTCTCAAGAGAAGGGGTGCATGCAGGGTCAGCATTGGGGCCAGTTGCTAGCTTTTCTACAAATTACCTCAACAAATCATGTAATTCTTCCATCCTTCTCTATGGCTCAGTCTCCTACCTGTCCTGTGTTCCTTTTTCAGCTCTCAGGTTTTTGTGTCAATGGTAAACTCTTGGTGGTAGACTTTGTCTGTTATTTAGTGTTTATTTAGTGCCTGATAAAATGACACCTAAGTCTTGCTGAAGGCTTTTGTAAATTGTGCTGTTAATAACTTCGAGTTAGAGCAAAAATGACTTGCAGCTCAGATTGCTGTGTGGCCAAGTTACAGACCCTTTTTCTTTCATTTTGCTGTTGGCTGACACAGCTGAATGACTCTCCCAAGCCTCCTGTTCCCAATTCCATAACAAACTATGAGCTCATATTACACAGGAAGCACTAGCACTGAGATTTATTTGTCATCCTGGGAGGCCATGAGAAGGAACATAGGACTTTCATCTCTCTCTTTGTTCCTTGGCTATAGGGAGTAAGAGGGTGCTGATATCTTGTGTCACTGCCATATGGGATAAAAATCCAATTAATGTAAATCTGTCATATCAAGGGGAAGAAACTAGTGTGGCTATCAAGAGCCCACAAATTTCTGGGTGGTTCATCAGCAACCTCTGGCAGCACAGTTTCCCCATTAAAACAGAAGCTGGGTTTTGTTCCATCTTCAAATACTGCTCTACCCTTTTTTAAAGCCTGCTCTGGCTAATTTTACATAAGTTATCAATTGCAGCAATAATGAAATTTTAGTTATTTGTTGACTCACTCAGCACAAAAGGCAGTGAATGCCATGATCACTCTGTTACATCTTCCAGGCAGCTTTGATTAAAGTGCTGTGAAGCCAGACCTGGATCAATATGAATGATCTTCATCGACCTAATAATGTGTTTAACATGTTCAGTGCACTTTTATCTGTTTCTGTTAGAATACACTGTTTGCATTAGTGCAGGAGACTGATTTAAATTTTCAGAGTTCTTTACAATGGTAAACATTAGAAATAACCTCATTAGTTTGCAATGGTACTTTATATAAATATATAATCTACCATGCAATCTCCTCAGCAGGTGTAAATTAGCATAGCTACCATTTAAAGTTGTTGAGAATCTGGCCTAGAAACTGAAAACAATTATTCTATCAGTATTATTTTAAATTATTGTAGCTTAACTTAACATAAAGCAAGTACAACATGATCTTCTTTGTACCCAATGAAAGATGCTTACCACAACATCTTTTAGAAAGCTTCTCTATTATTTGTAGACTGAATTCTACCAGCAGATGTATGTGGTGTCCTCTAGTTATATAAACATCTCTTTGTGGTCCAACCTTTTGGATGCACTGTGTCCAGTCAGGTATTTCTTTAACCCACTGACTTTGAAGACTGTTTAGCAGACTTCAGTAAAGGAACAAATGTGGAAGCTGTACCAAACATATCACTTGGGGATGTCAAAGCACTTAACAAACATTGTTACAACTTAGTCCATGTGTAACCACTGAAGGACATATTTGCTTCAGTATGTCTCATGACAGCTTCTTAAAAAATATACTTAAGTGAATTTAACACTTGTGAAAGGTGCCAGATTGACAGGCCCTGGAGATAAAAGTTCTTGCATTAGCAGCAGGCACAGCCGGGCTGCCCACACACGCTGCCCCTCCAGTGTCCCCAGCCCTACCTGAAGGGCACAGCCACCAACTGTCCTGCAGCTTGCAAATCTGCCCATCTCTTGCTCCTGGACTATGGGCCAAGAGTCAGTAGCTGTAATTTGACCCAAGGGTGATAAACCAAGTTCCATAATTACTGCACAGGTGCTGTTGCAGTTGATCATTTTCACACCAAGTTTTCAACTAATCTGGAGGAAAAAAAAAATGAAGTACATGTTTATCTGATTTAGAGTACAACAAAAACATGTGTGTGAGCCTCTAGTGAATCCTGTGGTTCTATCTGCCCACACAGGCACATTCAGGTGAGAATAAAAGAGTGTAAAAGTACATACACATGCTGTGAAGCACATTCTTAAATGCCTCCTGAAAAATGGGCCCTCACTGCTTCCTATGTTTGTAATAATCTGTCTCCATTCATAACTCATCCCTGCTTGGTGTCATTACAGCTTATCCTCCCCAGAGATTGTGGACACAGCTGGCATACAAATTCAATAACCATCCAACCTATAAAGAGATTGGATCGTTACAGGGTTGAAGGATAGCACACAGGGAAAACAGGCTTGTGATCTTTGCACTCTGTCATGCTTTTAGAAAAAGCTCAAGTTCTTCTCTGAGTGATTGCACTTGGAAAGTTCAGTCCTCTGTTCTATTTGAAATTATATTTAGACCTCACTGTGAGTATTGGAAGGGCATGCTTAAGTGTTTCTTTATTTAGTGCAGAAGGCTAATGACATTTTAAACAAAAGTGCACATTTATAACCTTGTATAGGCCGATTCTCAGTCTGTATGTAGGAGATGACTAAAAACAGAACCCTGGAAAACACACAGCAATGACTTTTCATGTTCTGCTGTTTTCTAAGCTGTAGCCAGCAGCTTGAAAGAATTATTATGGAAGCCAAATGTTAATTCTTTCTGTTGAGAAAGAGCCCTAACTAATACACAGAGGAGCTCAGCAACATTTGTTTATCTTTAAAAGAGTCACATTTATTTCTGCAACTTGCCATTGATGTGCATGATAACATACCTAACTGGACTGGTACTGTGTGCACTTTGGAAGGTAACTAATAAAGTTGGGTGGCTTATATCTGTTTTAGGGATGGCATTTGGGTCTGAAATTGTAATTGTTGTAAATATTCATATATTTTATGATTATCATTCCCTTATTTCCTTTTCTTCTCAGCATTTCTGGTGTATCTGTCACACTGTACAACTTTGGGAAGCATTCCTACAGTCCATACTACAGCTAAGATGAAGTTTAGGTTTCAGAATTTGGGAGGAAGTTCACAATACAGTGTATCCTTGGAAAAGGATGTTTTAAGATGGTAGTGTCCATAAACTCTGCTTGAATATGTTGCCTCACCTAGCCTCAGTTTTCCTGTGCAGGCTGCCTACTACTATTAAAAAAAAAAAAAGAATTTTAAGTCTTCTTCTCTTTCACAGGTTTGGTCTCTTTAGTACTCTTAGTTTCATGTTTTATTCAACCTAGTTTTATATACTCCATGTACCTAAATCAAGTTTGCTGCTGGACTGTTTTTGGGTGGGTTTTTGTTTTTTGTTTTTTGGGGTTTTTTTTGTTGTTTTTTTTTTTTGTCTGCTTGTATTTGTATAGTACCCCAATGGCATTTTCTTTCCAGTAGTTCCTAATTTTACCTATATCATGTTATAAATTTCACTTCCACCTGCTACTTTTTACCTGCCAATACTATTAAGTCTTTCTTTATCAACCACCTTTTTAATATTTTTGACCTAGTAGCTGGCCTTTTGCTTTCAGAAAGACAAAAGGCTTTTCTTGTCTGCTAATGAGAGAGGAGGAGGGCAACACCAGCAACCTTCTCATACAGAATGACAATGCTCCACTCCCAGAAAGATGCAGAGGAGAAGAAAAAGATGTTTACTGTGTTTTTCTAAGATGCACAGTATACTTGGGCACCACTGAAAACACTATTTAGAAGCAAAGGCTTCCTAAAGTTTACCTACCCCATTCTGAAGCTCTTTTTCAGTTCGTTAGTTGAAAAGTCTTTATAGATGTGAAATACTGCTTTAATTCTGATTTTAAAAGGCTAGAAACTGAAATTCCTTATTAGGGAATGATAGGAGATAGGTTCTTTCAGGACTGAGTTAAACACAAGCCTTCAGAAGAATAGAAAGGGGCTGGTTCACTCCCATCTTCATGTAAATTGAATTACAGGGTTTAGTAAGTGAAACAGATCACAAGATAAACCCTGAAGAGGCCAGGAAGCACTAATTAACACCCACAGTGAGTAACTTTTCTGAAATTGGTCTTTAATCAGACTTTGCTCTGAAAACAAAACAAGATACTGTGGCAGCTTGATAAAAGAGATGCATCACCAAGGCTGACAGGCCCACAATCAAACCAATACTAAAAATAACTGTTTTGTCTACTAATTTTCTTTCAGATGCTAAAAAAATGCATGAGCTACAGTCTAAAAAGACTTGTGCAATTACCCAGCCAAGTGACTCAGCTCTAGAAATGTGAAGGCCCCCCCTGATTATGAGTGAGCCCGTTTTCTTTCCCAAACCCTTCTGTTGAAACAGAGGAACAGCAGAGAGGATTATGAGGCTGGGAGATGAAGAGGCTCTGGATTCCTTCAGAGTTGATCATTTTACACCATCTGTCCCTCTCCTGTTGCTGCTGGTGGTGCAGAGTTCATGCATCCTGACTGACTTGCTAGTGTGGATTAAGATAAGCCAGTCACTCATTTTCCTTGTATCTCACATGAACAGTAAGGTCCATGACTGCTGCCTTTTGCAACTTCTCACTAAATCTGAGAGCTGGAGTTATCAGTGTGGCATGCAGGGGAGCACAGCTCATTTTACTCATTTCTTTTCATCTGCTTAGCTGTAGGAAGAGTTGCTACAACTCCTGTGGGTGCCCATCAAGCCTAGAGCAAATTTCATTATGTTTTCACTGTAGCTTGCTCAAAAACATTGCTAGAACTGTTAGGTTTGGGATAGATTCCAAAGGGATAAGAAGTCCACTGCACAAACAGGACTAGCAGTATCATATAAGAGAGCACTAGAATTGTCTTTATAGCAGATTTTCCTCTTGGCACAAAAAGGACAGAGAGCTGTTGAAGCAGGTCCATGGGAGGGCCACAAAATGGTTAGAGGAGTGGAACATCTCTCTCTTGGGAGGAAAAACTGACATAGTTGGGGTTATTTAGCTTGGAGTAGCTCTTGAGAGATTGTTTATTGGCCTTTCAGAATGCACAGCTTATTAGAAAGATGGGAGAGACTTTTTAATAGGGCTTGCAGTGATAGTGTACCCCTTATCCAAGGGGTAAGGATTTTAAACTAAGAGGGTAGATTCAGACTAGATATGGGGAAGAAGTCTTTTACAATGAGGGCAGTGAGATACTGGAACAGATTTCCCAGAGAGGTGATTGATGTCTCATCCCTGGAAACTTTTCAGGTCAGGTTGAATGAGGCTCTGAACCACCTGCCTGGTTGAAGATGGCTCTGCTTCTTGCAGGGGAGGGGAGTGGACTAGATGAGCTTTTAACATTCCCTGTTTAATGATTCCATGATTTCTCTTGGTGAATGCTCTGCTGGGTGAAGTGTTGCCCTCTTTCTATGTCCAAAGTGACAGAGTCCTATCAGTCTGGATCCTAATTACCATATCCTTCATAAAAGAGGTTGCAATTATTTAAAATGGCACTCCAGGATCAGGGACAAGCTGAAAAAGGATGGCTAACATTGGCCTTAGTGCTTCCAGTACAGGCTGTATTTTCATCTGTTAGGTGCTTACTTGAAAAAGGTATTTTCATTGTTACAACTAAAACCAGTTTACTGCAAGGTGAAAGAAGTCTGTCAGTATGGATGGATCCATGTGAGGAATTCTTGGAGACAGGTTTTTATGAAGGATTCTTTGCAAATACAGACATGCAGATCTGGCTGCTTTGGCAACTGACCAGGCATATGACTTGAGTTCCAACCACAACTACCATTCCCTCTGTAATTTCTTTTTTTTTTTTTTTTTATTTTGTGGTATATATACTTACAAATAGGCCTGAAACAGTAAATCTGGGGGTTTTTTTGAAGTCTAAATTATACCAGTTACATTTTTGTTAACAAATGTTATTCTGTATTTCACATTCAACAGGAAAGATCATTCATCAATTGTTGTCCTTGAAAGAAGGGAGAGAAATCTACACACAGTTTAAAAAATCTCAGCCACACAGATTATGTTATGAAAGTTATGTAGCAAAGAATGTAAGTTGTTTTATAGTCACAGTCCCAGGGAAATCACAGGTTTAAAGTGGTTTCACAGCCTTTTCCAAACTCCTACTGGTCATTTGTCTCATATATCATGGCTATAACAGATTTCCCCTGGAATTCAAGGCAGCTGCTTAATTTGTATTCAGATAAATATCCTAAGCCAGAGTGACTGAAGTTGTATTCCACGAAGGAATTTACATCAGTTTTGAAAAATCAGTCCCTTAAAAGTACAATGACCAATGAAATAATGTCATCAAGAATAGTAACAAAAAGCATAAGGCACCACATGAAAAGCCAAGCACTGGACTGTGAAAAATATACAAATTGTGATTTAAAATCCTTACAGCTGCAGAAAAAAAAAAAAATCAGCACAAAATCATATTTTGCCAAGTGACACCCTTTTATATTCCAACAGTATATTCTTGTTTACTGGGTTTGATTTTATTTTGGATAGAAAGACATTAATTGCAATGATGCAAGCAAACTATGCAGGTTTTTTTTCCCAAATCTTATATTCCACTGCATCATTTTATATTAATAAAAATATGTGAAAAACCCTGAACTGTAGAAACAGACAACATTTTAAAGCACAGTTTCTATTCTTGCTGTGGTTGTACACCACAGAGACAGTCAGCTGCATGTTTAAGAAAAAGAGGAGCATCTCCAGTTTCTTGGGTTTCACCTTTTCATTGCACTGCCTGATCATTTAAGGCAGAGGCTTGTTCCAGACAGCTTTAATTAAACTATGCTGTGAAACTGTATATAGATCAATGGAAATGATCCATAACAAGCTAATCATGTATTTAACAGTGTTCAGTCCAGTTCAATCACCTTCTAACATTTCTGTGGCTTTACATTCATGTGGCAAAGCCCTGAATGTGTATATGTATTTTCAATCCATCTCATTAGTGACCATATGCTTTGGCTTCAAGGGAGACAAGAACTGTCTGCAATCTGCCAGGGATTTAGGGACATCAATAATTTGTGAATAGTCATGTTGGTACTGGTCGAGGGGTTAAGTGTTCTGCACACCAGGGGCAGATCTTTTGGGACTGGAACTCTTAGTCAACTGTTAGGAACCTGATCCCCTCTGATGCATCTTTTCAAAGTACATGCTGCATGTCAAATCTCTGCAGCAGAAGCAATGGAGCTTTATTAGCTCAGGGATTTAAAAACCTGCTCTAAGCAATGTAACAGTATCTTTTGGTTAAAAAGTGAAGGAAAGGTAGTAGTAATATGAAAGTGACTTTTTATGTACTGGGCTAAATGTGATCTTCCTTCTTGTTACCATTTTCCTTTTTGCTACCATTTTCTTTTTTCATATGAGCTATTAGATTACTACTGCCCTGCAGATATACAGTGAAGCAAGAGTATGGCAACAATAAAAGGGACCTGATTTTGAAATTGTGGATTCTGTGGCCTCACCTGATACTGCCTAAATCCTGCAGAGGCCAGCGACAGCAAAGATGTAAAAATCACCTCCTAGTCTTTTGGAATGACCCTTTAGGAGTAATTTCAGAGCACTGTTTTTCCTACCTAGTATGAAAATCATATTTAAAAACAATAGCTTGCACTTAGTTTGTGTGATGTTATATGGAAGGGCTGCTACGTCAGCATAAGAGATCATCAAACTATTGATTTCAGTATTCTTTCTTCACAAAGCAATGGCAGAAATAGATGGTAATGCCAGAAGACACTGAATAAATTTTGTGCATTTTTAAGTTTTAGCTGTGTCCATATTCCTCAGCTGTACCCAAGTAAAAACCAAAAACAAAACAAACAAACAAACAAATAACAACAAAAAAAAAAAAGCATAGCAGTGCAGGAAGACAATTCATATGGAGCCTGCTCCCTGAATTTCTGTGGGTCATTTGGGAGAAGGGGATCCATCTTGCAGGATGAAGTTCACCTGCTTTGAGCAAATTTCATGTACTTACAATAATGAAATCATAGGATGGTTTGGCTGGAAGGGACCTTAAAGACCATCCAGTTCCAAACCCCCTGCCTTCCACAGGGACTTTTCACTACACCAGATTGCCCTGAGCTCCATCCAACCAGGCCAGGAACAATGCCAGGTCTGGGGCATCCACAGTTTCTCTGGGCAACCAGGTCCAGTGCCTCACTACACACAGTAAAGAATTTTCTCCTAATATCTAATCTAAACCTACTCTTTTTCAGTTTGAAGCCATTTCCCCCTTGTCTTATCACTACAGTCTCTCTCCATCTTTTTGGTAGGGTCCCTTTAGGTACTGGAAAGTCACACTAAAGCCTTCTCCTTTCTAGGCTGAACGAACCTAATTTTCTCAGCCTTTTCTTGTAGTAGAGATGCTCCATCCCTCTGATCACTTGGTGTTCCCCCTCTGGAGTCCCTCCAGCAGGTCCCTGTCCTTCCTGTGCTGGCACCCCAGAGCTGATCAGCCCTGCAGGTGGGGTCTCAGAGCAGAGCAGAGGGGCAGAATCCCCTCCCTGCCCTGCTGCCCACGCTGCTCTGGATGCAGCCCAGGGCACACTTGGCTCTCTGGGCTGGCAGTGCCCATGGCTGGGTCATGTCCAGCCTCCCAGCCAGCAGCACCCCCAAGTCCTTCTGGGCAGGGCTGCTCTGACTGTCCATCTCCAGCCTGGGCTGATACCAGGGGGTGTCCTGACCCAGGTGCAGCACCAGCACTTGGTCTGGTTAAATCCATGAGATTCCCATGGACCCACTTTGAGCTGTGTTGTAATGGCAACAAGGACATAGATTTCAGGCAGCATGGTGTCTTCCAACTCTTCCTGTTTACATGCTGCAGGCATTGGTGTAAAGGCACCTCAGCTGGGCTGTTGGCTGTGTCAGCTTCCTGAAGGAACACCCTTTAATTTTTTTTGAGATATTTGCTTCGTGTTTCCCTGTTGACTTCTGTTACCTCAGGAGTCCCTGGCTGGTCTCCATAAAACTGGAAGTGTGCTGCAACGTGGCTAGCATAATTAGTGTGGACTCTCACAGGAAATGAAAACATCCACAATGCACACCACTTGTTTGCTGCTTGATAATCACCTCTTTTTGCTTGTACTTAAACATTCTGTATCAGGGCAGTTTAAATAACTGTAAGACTGACATCAATCATTTATAGCCTCTATTAAACCTCCAGTAAACACACTCACTCTAACCCTTTGTCCTTTACTTGCTTTAGCTTTTAAAACCAACTTTTATAAATATGATGCACAACTGAGCAAGCATTCCCATACATGATATAAAAGGAAGGACATTTTTGGAAATCTTTGTATTCGAACAAAGAGTTACATATTCAGAAAACACTCATGGCCAAGGCTCTTATTTATCTAAAAGCATATTTTGAATGAGTAAAAAAAATATAAATAGTATAAATATAATTTCCCATCATTAAAAATATACAAATAATATTGGAAGACTTAGAGTAACTTATTATAGCAGGTAAAATACACAGCTGTCAATTCTTTTAGTTTGCTATAATTGCATAGGTTGCCACAGAATTACTAATTGTGCATTGTCTTCCATGAGACAATTTTACTGTTTTAGAAAATCCAGTCTCTGCTTTTTAGGGGAAGTTTGCATAAGCAGACTTTAATCCACAATTTTTAAGTGTATAAATATGCACATCTAAGTTGCACTGCTTTAATATCAAACTAATTGATTTGTAAATACAGTAAAATATTTAGAGGCATATGTCCCAGATTTTTATCCACATTTCATTTATGCATATAGGCACTGGCAATAGAAAAGGTCGTTAGGAGAGGTGGCTCTTCCTGTTTGGCAAGCAAGTCCACTAGGGCACATTCAAATGTAAATATTTAAGGCTATTTTGGCCACCTCAAACCCACCAAACAATGGAGTTCTATTTCCAGATAGCCCCACTTTAAAATCCTCCCTTTAAAATAAATACCTGTACTTGTATTGGCAGGTTTTAGCACTGATTCACAGCTTTTAAGCCTGTGCATAAAATGTTGAAGTCTAAAACCATATTTTCACTATTTTAATTGATAAAAAAAGAAATGTAATTTTAATAGGGTGTAATCAATGATTTTGAGGTGGCTTGTCTTTACCTATTCCACTTAATGCCTTCTGAGTCAGCATAGCCATAAAGTTTTCTGAAGTCAAATTTTTCAAGAAAAATGCTAGTTGATAGTTAATTACTGGGTCACTGCTGAATATCTGTAATACAGAGAATTTTTTTGCACACCAAATGAAGAAGTCCTTTGATCTTTGAGATGACTGTTGAACTTT
This sequence comes from Oenanthe melanoleuca, assembly GCF_029582105.1. NCBI lineage: Eukaryota > Metazoa > Chordata > Aves > Passeriformes > Muscicapidae > Oenanthe > Oenanthe melanoleuca. The sequence goes on from NC_079339.1 coordinate 32,619,597, forward strand.
GGCTCACCCTTGTCCATCTTCACCTCCAAAGTCAATGATACTAATACAAAAGGAAGCTAGCAGAATTTCAGAAGACTGGTACGGTCTTTGCAATATTTTGTAGGCAGCATTGCCATTATTACATTAATTCATGCTACTGCTGCCAGATAAAAAGAGGAGTTTTGGCTTCAGTGAATACAATTGCAAAATTCCTGTTTTATCCTGGATGAGGTAACACTTTGACTGAACTGCCTATTCGCAGTTTCACAGGCAGTGACGCCAAAAAAAAAAAAAAAGCTCTGACAGTCTGCAAGTTCTGCCCTCTTTACACCCTTTCTAGCCAAGATTGCTTAGTGTTATAAAGAATTGCCATAATCCCAGAAGCTGATGACAGAAATACATTATTGAAACAAGAACCTTTGCAGGCTATACCTTATCATTAGGAAATGTGGGTCATTCAGCAGGTTTTCAGTAGTTTTACTTGGGGTTCTGTGTGGCTTGTTTTCTAGTATGTTCACTGAGGCTGAGCACAACCAAAAATGTCTTGAGTCCAAGTTTAAATTTTTCATTCTTTTCTTCTGTATTCTAATTAGATCTTCTCAATCATTAATTCTGTTCCCATAGTGGACTTTTAAATTTGCAAACCTCTGCCACACATACAGTCCCTTTAGAGCTTCTTGTAGCCAGATTCTGTATTTTAAGCAGTTTGAATCTTACTGTAATTCCAGATATTCAGTCATATATGTTGCCATTCCTGGACTTCCTCCATTATATCTTCAGGATGGCATGCATCCATTAATTACAAATTGAAATTAAGTTCATTATGTTTTTAAAAATGGCCCACTTTAACTTCTTCTCTTTTGATTGATGTCCCACAATGGGACTTGAGAGAAGAGTTCCATTTATAGACAACTATGTGCTGATCATCCAAATATCAAAAATAACAAAGAACTGAATTTCAGCTGGCCTTCTGGTATTTTTACTACCTGCTCTAGTTCAATTCTCTGTATCTGAAATCAACAGACCACTCACTCACTCAAGGTTGAGAAATACATGCATTTAACTGTTTTGCTGACTTCTGGCCTTAGGCGACAAAATTAATCTTAATCTCAAATTAGTCAAGAAGGAGGTGGGAGATTTTCCTTCTATATAAAGTGAAAATTAAAGAGTTGTATTTCTCTTCCTTTTGTTAATTGCTACTCCACAATAATTTTAAAAAAAGTATTTAAAAATCATTCTTAAGAGATGGGCTACAATAAGACATGAGGGATTCATTAGTTGTTTTGTTTCTATTTTAGGACTGCAAGAACACCTTGAAAAATATTTGGAAGAGAAGACCCCAGCTCTGATTTTAGTACCTGTGGTGGATTTACCCGACAAAGATGTTATTCATATAACATGCTGGCTAAGCTAGCCATTTAAAGGGATGAGTTGATATCAAAACACACATACATTCCATCCAGGAGAGAACAAAGAAAAGAGTTGATACTAATTCCATTGGATACTTTAATGAAGCAATATTGTTCGATTTAAGCAAAGTTGTATTACCTTGTTAATGATGCCTCATGATCTGTAATAGGTTTGTATGAAGAATAAAGTTTTTTTTTAAAATAATGTACTTTTTTCTGACTTGTTTTTAGATGTCTGCAGGTTATAGCAGGTGACTTTTGGGAAATGCAGTTGATCTGATCACATTGGTTCTTTGATATATTTAGGTGTGGTTACAATACACCAGTTATAACTTTAGATCATTTGGATGGAGGTGAAACTAGAATATTATTTCCAGTATAGTTTTAAGGACTGGATTGCTTTCAATTTTGTGTTGAATTTACTCACTTGGGCCAACTCACAAAAACCTTATTTGTGGCCAGATTTTAACCATTTCCTAGCACCCAGGAAGAATTATTCAGAGTAGTATTTAGGATGCACATTTTACTGAAACGAATAATGGAAATTACGGCCACCTTGCTTGGATTTGCCACCTTGCTTTCTAATCCAGGGGTATTTTTGTGTTTTATATCTGGAAGACAGCTGTTCTTAAAAAGCTACCAACATTCAGGTAACTAGCAGCTACCAGTATTCACAGCTGTTATGGACCCCAATCTTAAGTTTTCTCCAGAAAATCAACAGGAGTTTTATCACTGCTTTCACTAAAACAGGTTCAGACACACAGGTGAAGCTCCTGTCAATTTCATTACCACTGATATTTTACTCATTTCATAAGGTCATAGGAAAGAAAGCTTTTTGGACTTTGCTTGAAGCAGTAATGCACTGCAGAAAAATCTTACTTTCAGACAAAGGCTACAAGATTAAATCTGCAAGAATGAGTATCAAACCTTTGCCTTGCCTATATTCTGCATCTGTATCTCACTGCTTCTCTTCCAGAGTATGAGCACTGGAGCTAGGAGGCCAGCACTCCAAGTTACCCTTCTCTATCCTCAGCATATATTTGAGATACCTCCACAAAAGTCAGCTCTATGGCAGGACATTCACATTGAGGTGACAACAAGGTGGACTTAACATTCCAGCTTAATTATCTTACCCACTATCAGAAATGCACTTGGCAGCACCTGATATAAAACAAGAGACTAAAGATAAGAGGATCTTCCTCTATTAGAACTTCTACATGCCCAGCATACTATGCTGATCAATATTTGAAATTAGAAACTGTTATATGTTGTTGTTCCTTACTATTGCTTCCAATAATGTAGCAGAGCTGCCATCTTCTTTAGTAAGATTTACTTTTTTCACAGATTTATAAATTTTTTTGAAAGGGGCAAGGCATATAACAGTGGATAAATAAATGGTTGTATTTCTTAAGGAAAAAAGTTAGTTGATTAGTATTCAGGATCATTTTTAGGTTAGACTTAAACATATTTGATCCTTTCCCACGATCAGAAAAGGACTCGTTAATACCTGGATATGCCTGGTTTATTTGAACTCTACTCTTTTAGAAGCCTAAATAATTTTCTCACTTCTCCCCGAAAATACCAGTATTTTATTTCTCTCAGTGTGGAGTGTCCATGGGCCACAGACACAATGGACTGTAAGAGAAGAAGAGAAGATGTACTTTCAGAGAGATAAGGATGATGTTTAATTTATCATTGATGCCTATGGAAACCAAGGAGATGGCATAAGTTTCACTGTAGCAGTCATTTTTTTCACTGTGAGTTTAAAAAAGATACTGAAACACGTTGATCTTTGCTTTTATACTGTACTGGATACTTCAAGGTGGCAGGATATTTGCTCCTAAAAAAACAGCTTTTCCTGCAAGTCTTCCTACAAGATTCATGACTCAAACTAGCCTGCTTTTTTTCTCATTAGAGCTGAATTGAGAAATGGTAACAGAATGTATTGGTCTGAAAAACAGTCTGATCTTTTTCTCTCAACTGAAAGTAAACCTTTTCTTTGAGAGAGAGAAATAGAACTTCAATAAGTCTAAATTGTGAATACATAAAAAAGAATAGTTTGCTGACTTTTTCTCCTAGAGAGGCTTCAAACAGTTTCTGAGTGGTGTGAATGACTAAAACTTTAAGATCAGTCTACTCTGTTTTAAGTATGAACAAGGTCATTTGTGCAACATTGATATGCAAAGTAGGTGAGAAAAGTGTTGTGCCATAGAGAGGCCTAAGACTTTTATAATAGAGAGAAATAGCACCATTTTATCTGCCTTAAGCTGCTGTACTTTCATCAGAATTACTGGGTTCTGCTATGAATAAGATGTTTCAGCAGAGCTCTTTTTGACTTTGTAACAAAGTGGTAGTTGAAGACATGAGGTGGGGAGATGGGTACAGACATCCACACAGACACAGACATACACATGGTTTAGGGAAAAGAGGAAAAGACATCAGTACTCAAAATTTATAGATACAGGTGCAGGGGGTGTAGTTTTTTTGTTATGGGATTTTTTTTCACAGCAAGCTTAGGGGAGTTAGGATTACCCCAGCAAGTTTTAATCTTGAGACTATAAATTTCCATATATGCTAAGACACTGGTTTTGAGGACTCTGTATACACACAAATTCTTCTGTTTCTCTGATTTTTACTAAGCCTGCAGGGAAAGGTTTGTATACTTACTACGACACAAAATGTTGGCTTATTCCAGCACTCCTTGTGTTAATGGCTGGAAAAATGTCTTTAAAAATGCAACCCAAAGTTTTAATTTTTATTTTCTCTGCTTAACAGGTGTTAGAATATGTCTTGCACATCTTCTCTGCTTCCTTTTTTTTCCCAAAAAATAATCTATGTCTTGTTATAGTTCTCCATGTCCATAAAATTTTGTCTCCTGCCTACTTTTAAAAGTCTCTGTATATCAATTTCTTTAATTGCTTGAAAATGAACCAAATGGCTCTGTAAAACCAAAACTGATTTAGTAACTTTGTGCTCTACTCATTTCAAAACCCAGTGATGGCAGCAGTACCAGTGAGCCTTTACAATGCACATGGCTAAGCTGCTATAAAGCCACCAGAGCTGATCTTCCTAAATAGATCTTAAAATGACATTGAGATCTTTTAAGCAGAGATTATTTAATTTTTTCTTCTGTGAGTTTTACAGTTAGGTAATTCAGGAGCTGATTTGTTACAGCAGATAGCATGGGTGCATCTTTCCTCTTCAGAAGTCTGATGAGTACTGGAAGGAGGATGTCTCCTGAGTATTAGAGAGGTAAGCTGAAGCAGCTCTTCTCCTTCAAGGACATCCTGTTCAATCCATTTTCTCCTGTCTATGTGCAGAGTCTAGTCTATCAAAATACAGTGACTGAACAATAATTTTATTTCAAATAAATGAGTGCATTGGTTTAATAAAAGATTTTTACTGTATGGTGTAATAGTTCTCTAAATGAGCACTGAAATCCTAAAATACAGAAACTTTTCATATGTCTTAGTTAAATCTTTGTTATTTCTTTCAGGATAGCTTTCCTGAAGCAAAACTAGTTTGTTCTATGTATTAAAGTAAAACTGTTCTGAGATCTCTGATACTAACTGGCACTTATTATTTAAGTAACCTGCTTTTACTATTATAAATGTCTGGCATTGAGAATACATATTAAGAATACTTGACAATTTACTAATTTATGATCTTTTTACTTGTATTTTAATATTTCTGGCAAGCCAGCCTGTGTTGATGTATTAGACAAACATTCAAAATACAGACTTGAGATCTTGAAAGCTTTTTTTTTCAACTTTCATCTGAACACTGAATATTTTTGACCTATTTTAAATTTTAATTTTAAAAAACAGACTGGGTACCTGTGAATTGAACTCATATGTTACATGCAAGTGCCCTTTTACTGATGATTCACTGCTCACAATTTCTTGGATTTGACTTCTGTTGGATTAATTCATGTAAGATTTGCCTGTGAATTCCTGCTTTTATCATTTTTTAGACCACTGCCTGCTTTTTCCCTAAATTCCCAAACAGTCTGGTTGTTCTGAGGCTCTTGGCACAGGTTATGTCACTGGCCCTAGGTCTCCTTGACATTACCTCGGCTCTCCAGTTCACTTGCAATGTTTAAAAATGTTTAAAAAATATTTGTTGGATATGTCTGCTCATCCTCTATTTCCTATTATAGGGCTATTTTGTGACTGTATCAATCCTAAACAATTTCAAAATGCTGTTTGCATGAATTAACAGGGTTGATGAGACTTAACTGTCCACAGTACAACAGGATGGACTCAAAATAGGTCAGATTTCACATTTGCTTTTCCCAGCTTTCAGAAATTCTTCTCTGAATTATAAAGATCCCCAGTTCAGAATAAAACAATGGTTCAGAACAAAAAGACATGCTGAACTAAATGCCATGAACAAACTGACAGCTGCCCTGATCTAGTAACCTGTTAGGGCACATATTCAAGCCAGGAGGCAAAGGTTAGGGCCAACTCTACCCCTTTCCTGGGATAAGCATATCCATTAGATTTCATGTGCCTTTATTTCCATATTTGTATGTTTTCTCACCCTTGTAAAGGTGTTACCAAAGGGACACTATGTTGTAGTCATATAACCTGCAATAATAAAAAGTTTAGACTGAGTGAGCAGCACACATGAGTGTGAAAGTAATGTTGTAGTGGGAACCAGAATGAATGTGATCACAGACAGAAATTTGCATGAGCACAATCTGGAAAGCTTTTCTCCCAGCACACTGCCTGCAGCAGTCTCAGATCACAGAATTCTATAATACATCTAGCAACATTAATGATACATTTTACAGCATGATTCATCCCCGATGATCCTGAAGTGCTTCACAAGTCCATCACATAAAATCTTCTTGGTCCATCACTGGGCAGCCTCCCCTGCCCAGCATGAGTGTAGGCAGGTCTCAAGTCATGCTGCTGGGAGAAGAGCTCCTCCACTCTCCACAGTCCCCAAGTAGGGGTAGCTGCTTTGGCAGAAGAAGCAGTTTTCAACCTCAAAAGATCACCTGGCAGCCAGTTACTACTTTTTGTTACTCATGAGAAGATTTTTTCTACTTTAGATTTTGCCATGATAGAGGGGGAAAGTCTCTCTTCTGTGCTCTGTCTCTGTTGTCTTTCTGCAACTCCTGCTACTGGCAGGTGTTGACTGTACTGTCTTACCATAATATCCTTCATACATCACATTATTGCCATACCCTCACTTCACAAGAAAGATATTGTTTGTCTGAGCTAGAAGTTGAAACCATTGCATTAGGGGTGCAAGCATTACTTTCCCTTCACTGATTCCCCTGGGTTTGTTGGTAGCTGCCTTGACATTAGTTTATTTTGTTGCTTATAAAAGACCAGAGGCCCAGAAGGAAGAAATACATTTCTCAGATGTAAGTTAACTCGTTGCAACAAAGTTCAGTCCTACTCCCACACATAGCCAACCGTTCTGCAACAAGACCCAGATACATGCAAATGTGGAGCCTTTTGTAAATTACCACAGCTCCAGAGCTCGATCTGTTAAGGTTCAAAGCAGGAGGTGTTAAAGGATATGAAATAATAGAAAGGAAACACAGACAAGTTACTGCCAAAGGAATGGTATTACTAGGAACTAGTGGGGAAGTCGAGCTAAAAAGGCAAACAGGTCTAGGGACCTAAGGGGTTTATTCTTTATTTATGGGATGTCTTTGAAGGAAAGGACTCTGGACTGCCTTCTCACTACTACTAGTTCTTACTATAAAAGATTAATGAATGAAGAACAAAGAGGAATAAACAGAGGTGCCAGGAAAGAGATCCAGAAGTGAACTTTAAAATGCATCTCTTATCCCTTCAACAAGGTAAATGCTTTGTCTACTCTCACAGCGTGCTCTGGTCTGGGTCTGAAGGTGAGGATGCCTGAAATGAGGGTAATATGTAAGAGAAGCCACCAGCTGTGCACCATGTTAAGGGACATTTCTCCTGGGTACTGCCACGAGGAATGTGGTTAATAGGTCTTGACTGTGAGCTGTAGCTCATAAATGTGCTTCTCATCTGTACTCCTTGATCAAGGTGCTGCAGTGTTCCAAGATTTTGATTCAGGAATTGTCTTCATTGTTATGGATCTTGTATAAAACTAACTATTGGAATACTGAAAGTCTGAGTATCTCATATTGCAGCTAAGATTAGGCAAGCCAAATGTGATTCTCTTTATGCTACAGTCCCCAGTGCAGACAAAAAGCTTTCTCAGGTTGAGATCCTGCCACTCACGTAATTATTTAGAGAAAGACAGCTCCACTACTTCAACTGCAGTACTTCACAAGAGGAATGGAAACATTAAGAAAAGTTTTTTCTTTGATGTAGAATATGCTGCCACTTTTTTGTTATTAAAATAGGAGCTAACTTTAAATAAATAAAATTTTGCCTGGAGGCTTCTGAAAACTAATGTTGTGTTTTGACAGTGTCATTTTTCTGATTCCTGAAAGCATTATGTGAGTTAGCTCAGGACTTCAGCATGATTTTTCTTCTATGCTACATACAGTGAATTAGTTTTTCAGCTCTGTATTTTATTTGATTTCTCTCTCTCACATAGGCAGTGTCGCATCACTATGCAACTTTCCTACTTGACAGCACTCCCCAAAGTTGGGTTTTCCCCTTTTTAATGAACAGGTGGATCAACACTCTGTAAAGGAAGCAAAAAAAATGGTACAGCAAAGTAGAGGCAGCCACCATTATTTCTTATCGAAAAAAATGGATGGAAATCAATCATCTTTGAAAACAAACAAAGGAAATTAAGACGTCACACAAAACCCCCACAACATAGATTTTTTTGTTAAAAAACTCCACACTACCTTCACATGCAAATTACATGTAATGCTTTTCAAATTGGATTTGTAGGTTTATGTTCCCTTTATTTCAGCTTTTCTTTAAAGGATATTGATGTAAAAATGACATAGGATTTTGAGAACAAGCAGATAGATAATCTTTAAATAACAGCTGACTTGAGACCCCCCTGTCTTTGATGATAATTTATGGCCCTCTTCAAAAGAAAAAATAAAAAGTCATTTAGGTGTATGCTCAACTAGAAAACTCAAGTAATGTGTGCTTCATGAGAGAAAAAGGATTGCTAACAGCACCGTGTGCCGTGCAGCATAAAGTGCAACCCTAAAACTGCACGTTACTGAGCATTCTTAATGTGCTGTGAGCAATTCCACACACTGTATTTCAAACACTGAGTGCCCACCCTAATACCTACATATATCAGGAGTGGCTACATTTTTAGCTACATGATTTCAAGAGACAAAAAAAAGCTGGCCAAAGGACTTCTATTCCACCTTGCAACTGTCAGACTATTTCATTTTCTATCTGAATGAAAGGAAAACACTTTAAATTATATAGGGGTTGGGTTTTTTGGTGGGTTGTTTTTGTTTGGTTTTCTTGGGGTTTTTTGTTTGGTTAGTTTGGTTTGGTTTTTTTTTTTCTTTTTTTTGTCATGGTTATATTTTTTCCCCAAAAATGTATTTCTTTTCTAATGGAATGCCTAATTCTATTTAAAAGATTAATGTTTTAGCATACTTAGAGACACATTATTTCAAGTTAAAAAAAACCAAAACTTTCTGGTGTAAACAGAATGCAGAGTCCTCAGAACCAAGAACTCTTACATTCGGATGTTGACATTGAACCTTGCAAGAGTTACAAGTTATATATTTATATAACTCTTCTGTCCTGTAAAATATGGACAAAAGTAATGGGTATGGATTAGATTGTTCTGAAGATTCTCTTGTAGGCAGTGACAGGTATACAGAGAAGTATTCTGTAAGTGGCACGCATTATAGTAAAGAAGAACATTCCCAGTGTTCTTCATGTCCGTGGTTAACAAGGTAATTTTGAGTCTGAGTTGTGACAAGACTTTTTAAAAATATAATGCTGAGTTTTTCACTTGCTTTCTGGTCCACAAGCAGACTTCAGGATGGGTGGGAATGCTATTGCAGGTGCAGATTGGCCCAGGAGCCCAGAGCATAGCCCAGGCTTATCTCCTGTACAGCTGCAGGGTTACTCTTCAGATCCTGCCTGGATTCTTCCATATCTGCACTACAGAGCAGTATGTAGCATGGGCATACTTTGTCTTCTGTCATAAGACATTGTATGCCTTCAGTCTTCTTCCTCTGTTACTAATGTGTTTCTTTTCTCTCTTTTCTTTCCCCCTCTTTGGGTTCCTATTCCTCTTCTTTGATTTTATTTTCTTCTTTCTCTCCCTGGTACTGTCTTAAAATGTTCAGTGTATGTTCAAGAAAAGGAAGGATCCATGTGAGCTCTTCTTTTGCATTCATGACTATGGACCTTAGAAATCCAAGATGAAGATCATAAGCATGGTGAGACAGCACACAGAAAAAAAATGCTGAAACATGCACCTGGTCCCATTGGCATCAGATATATTTAGAAATGCAAACTGTAAAGTTTCATAGATCCAAAGCAAGGTGAGAGCAAGCCTTACATTGTACCCAGGTGTCAGCTGCATCTCAGCAATGTGACTCAGTAGTGAAATACCATCTGTCTTTACCAAGCCCCACATACATCTTTCAAAATGACCAAAGCAACTGGGAACACAATTTGTATTTTGACTGTGCTTCCAAGTCATTTAAGGGCCTTCAACAAAAGGTTTCTTGGGAAGGTAATATTTTATGACCTGGTAGCTTGAACCAAGATTTCCAAAGTTTAGCAAAGCAGACTATATAAATAAAGCCAATCTACTGCAAAAGGTGTTAGAAAAATCCTGACTATTCCTTGTCTCTTTTACCCATGTGATGTGAGGCTTTAAAGGAGGTGCACCAAGAGTGCCACACCACTTAGTCTCAATGCTGAAGCCAAACGCCTCTCCTAAAAACCTTCACCTTTGCATGGCTGAATCTGCACCTTTGCATGGCTGCTCAAACATAAACTGATTTCTTCAGTGGTGAAACGCCAGGACAGGCTGTGTGTCAGTGTCTGAGAGGAATTCGGAGATTCCCCTCAAGCCCAGGCTTTGGCCTTGGTCAGCCCCGCGCTGGTCAGGCCAGGCCGTCCCTGCCGGCGCCCTCACCGCTGCTCCGCGCTGCCCTCCTGCTCCGGGCCCGCCCTCAGGGCACGGGCCAGCCACAGCTCTGCACCTGTGCTTCAGTGTAAGGCACCAGCTGTGCATAAGCACCTTACAGGCCACCGCTTTACAACTTCAAAATCCGCTTGGAAGCTTTTGTCACCGTTCCCAGGCAGAGGCATCCCTGCCGCTGCCGGTGCTGACCGCATCTCAACCTCACACTCTCCCCCGAAATGGAAAGGCGGTAAAGGCGAGACCGAGCAAAAGCAAAGCAGCCCTCGGCAGACTGCGAAGGGGCACGGAAAAGGGGCTTTGGTCTCTCCGCTTCCCCTCCGTCGTCCCTTCCCCGCTCCCGCCCGGCCGCGGCAGCCGCCGCCATTTCGCGGGCAATGCTGCCCCCGCCCGTTGGCGCCGCGCAACAGCACGGGGCTGCCCGCGGGCCGCCGCAGGGGCCGGGGCTGAGGGGCTGAGGGGCTGAGGGGCGGCCCGAGGCCCGAGCTCGGCTTCGCTCTGCGTCTCTGCAGCAGCGGGGCAGAGCGAGTACAGTCAGTAATTAATGGTAGTAAGTGTGGTTCCTGATTGATGCTTGAAGTGTCATGGACAGCAAACGCATACACAAAGACACACCCCCCCTTACCACGCCATTTGCTGATTTGCAAACTTAAGGGTTTGTTTTAGTCAGTTTTGTGTTTACCTTTCGGACCTAGATGCATAAATACAAGAATTACATTCACAGCAAATACTGAGAGATACGAGTATAATGTGTCAACCGAGAGGGAGAGAGAATGAGGCTGCATCATGAATTGGTGCCAAAGGGAGAGTTAAAATGCAGGAAGAGAAGAGAAGTCTGCTCTGCTTTAGACTTTTCAAACCCCTTCTGTCGGCTGCTTTCTCATGCTGCAGTTCTTCCATATGCTTCCTACACCCACCAACACACCCACCTACACACACTCGCAATTTACCAACATACTTCATGTCTTTGCTGAATTAAATTCCACACCATCATCCAAATAAAATAAAATAAACAGCTGTTTTCTTTCCACCAAAACCTAATGTTTTCTGACTTGCCACTTGCGAAGCATTTGAAAGAAGCAGGCTGCAGGAGATGCTTTTGTACTGGCACATGGTGATGCTGCACACACAGCCAGGGCTGGACCAGGACACTCACTTGTGCTCTTAGAACCCTCCACTTAGGAAGGGCACCCTCCCCAGGAGCTCTGCAAACAAGAGTAGACTGTCCTAGAGGTCACTGAGATCCCAGAATACGCTTTGATTGGGTCTCTGGCCTGATAAATAGAATATTAAAAGCAGCATAGACAGGCCGGGCACTGCAGAACCACATCACAGGTATTTATTTCACAGCTTCCCTTCCTGTGGGAGAAGTGCATCTCCAAGTAGTGCAGACACCAGAGGCTGGCTGGCATTTACCTGTGTCATTGTCTGTGTTAGCTCCCAATTGAACTTCCAGCTGAAATTTGAAAGCCCAGCGCACAAACAGTAGGAATGCAGGACCTAGAAAGAGTTGTCAACAGGGTCCTGTTGGCAGACATTCCTGTGGATTGTCAGCCATGGCCCAATGTACATCTCAGGAGGTCAAAAGGGTTGAAAGCAACACAACCAGTTCAAGTGGCCACCTCAATATAAGTATGACTGCTGTACCACTCCTTTCTGACCCAACATGGCTGTCCAGCTCTGGCAGGAACTGCTCTCTCAGATCATCAGTTGGTCACAGCTGCAGGAGCAAGGCTGCTGCACTGTACAAATAGAAATCAAATAAAAGAGCACTACCTAACTCAGAGCTGATTTGTCATCTACTAGAATCCAAAGACCGAGATTATATGCCTGGTTTATTCATAAAGCACATTCTGAGACACAATCACATTCTTTAAATTAGCTGTATCAATTTCCCAGAATATTGTGTATGTAGGTACATGCCAAGCCAGCAAGAGCAACTGAAGGACTCAGATGCCTTCCTCTCAGCTCAGTGCAATTCAGAAGTCATGGATAGTCATGAATACTGTCCTCATAACAAACACCCAAGCCAGGTTGGACCTGGCACAAAACCCAACCCAGAGAAGAAACAGCACTCTCCTCTCATATCGTACAGTTCATTGGGATACAGGAAAGCCATAACCACAAATGCATTTAAAATGCATGTAAAATGTGCAGAAGGTTCTGAACCAATATTAGCTGTTATTTATTAGCAATTCACTGACCTAGTTAAGTTTCTGGTTCATGATGTAAGTTTTCATCTATCCAGCCAGTCTTGAGTGCTGTGCGTCACTGCTGTTATTGGGTACCAACTTTACACCTGGAGGGGTGGAGCAGCAGTCAGTGGTACAGGATGGGATACAAAACAGAAGATATTTCACTTCCATCTCATCACACATCAACTCAGAACTGCCCTCTGATAAAAGCAGCTGAGTCTCAGCTTACTGCAGCTGTAGAAAAAGTCTTTAGGCTTTCCTTCCCTTAAATATATTTATTTTCTTCCTCTGCAGATGTGCTAAGGAGCACCAGGGCTCAGGGGAACTGCTGTTACAGGACATATGAGCTAAAATTTTCTAAAAGTTACACATGTTGATGTATGTATTTTGGTTCTAAGTAGGCCATGTCAGTGAACTGTAAGAACTAGAACCCAAAGAAATACCTGATCCTGTTGTTTATCCTAAACATCAAAACCCCTACTCAGCCTTATAGTGCCACTTCCCAGTTCATGAGAGAAATTATTTGCCTCAGATGTGCTTGCCCAACTACTTTTTATGGTTTCTTTACAGAGCTACACTCCTGATTCTCCATGTTGCTGCCATCAAGCAGCTCTCCCAGAAGCCCAGAAGGACAGTCGAAAATAACTTACAACAACTAAACTAAGTAGGCGGAATTAGCTATTTTAATCCTTTGCTCCAAGGACAAAGATATATGTCTCTGATGAGTACAGAATAAGATAATGCAGGTCACATTGGCAGGATCTTGTCATGCTGTTGATTAACAGTTGAGAATTACTATTGAGCATGAGAAGAACTGTGTTCATAGGAAAACCCAAAAACTTCTAGCCATGGTTGGTATTGAGCCAAGGAACAACAAAAAAAAACAACCCAAATGATTTCTCTTTTTCAAAGCCACAATTCTTTCTTACCTTATAGGTCTTTGCATCACTTGACATCACATCTTTTTTCTTCATCTATTAAATAATTGTTTTTGCTTTGACCCATGGGTTTTCTCACTTTGTTGTTTTCTTTCTATCTCACTGGGAAGAGGGGAAAAAATGAGTGTGCAGCTGTGTTGTGTTGGCTGTTGGCCAGGGTCAATCCACCACAGCTAACAAAATTTCATTAAGTCAGTCAAAATGCCTTGAAATTACTCAAATTCTTCCTTTTCATAAGGTATTTTGACTAACAAACAAGCTGCAATATCTTCAGATCCTTCAGTTATCTTCTCAACTTTGGTTCTATAATCCCTCTCATATAAATCAGGCTGTCATGGCAGGCAGGGAACTTCTGCATTTCTTTGGCTACAGGAGGACTCAAGGAAAAGAAACCTGTTAGAATAGATCTTCTGGGATGGACATTAATCTGTCTTATTTGTGGAAGAAGCCTTGGAACATGGTGCTCCAGGCCCCTTTACTTGAGACACCAGGAATGTACCTAGTCAAAACTAGCAGCAGGAAGCACTCTGCTTCAAGACTGATGACTATAAGGGGTAAAAGAGAAAAGGAGAAAAACTCTCAGCACTCCATCTCTGCATATTGGGAACCTGATTTTGGCAGCTCTGCAGGCTAAGAGCTCTGCTAAGATGTGTTCTCTCTTAATATTTTAATGAGCTCAGCAAATGACAGTCCCAGCGGAGTACTTGTCTTTGTTGCTGTTGCTAAGCAAAACAATGGTAAAAAAAGCTCCTTTTCCAGCTTCTAAATCATAAAAACAACTGAACCATTTGTTTGATATGGGCAGAAATTCATTCGACCTCTATGCCAGCTCAACCCACATGCCCCAGTTCACTCTTTCATGTTTTTCATACATACTTGTTCAATTTCTCTGACATATGCCATGACACATCCCAGTTTGATTGTCCTGCACATCCTATATACACTTCAGGCCACGCAGAGTCCATTCAGTTTGTCCTATTCATCTGGGCTCCAGCACAGCTTAATGCAGGTTTCTGTTCTCTGGATTGGCTGAGTATCTTTCCTTGCTGGCTCATGCACTTTTAGAGTTCAGCAATAGCATAAGAGATGATGGCATATTTTTGCATTTTTGCTGTCTTTGCTTTTCCAGTGACTTCCTGCTTTTCTAAAAAAGCTTCCTGTTTTCTTTTCAAATTAAGAGACGTTCCAGACTCCCTTTATTTATCAAATAACTTTTTGCTTTCCTAATTCTTTCTTTCTCTTTCCTTTCTCTCTTACATTTTCTTTAGCCATCGCTCTACATTTTCCTTAGCCATTTGAGTTTTCACTCATGGGTAGTTAAAAGAAGTTCTAGTCTCACATACATATTGATGGGGCCTGATATCTACCCTGTTCTTCAATGGCTTGTCTTCACAAAACCTGCCTTGTGATAAAATGTTTTATCTAACGTGATGTTAAACCATTTTGTCTGTAATGTGAGTAAGGAAATTCCTTAAAGTGTCAGTGAATGGTAATTATCCCTTTCTGATCAATGCTAATCTCTGATCCTGAACCCTGACCTGTAAGACAGAGTCAACAAGCATATTGGGGAGCTACAGATCCAGTTCCAGTTTGAATAATGAGGCAAAGCAAAAGATGCAAGTGATCATTAGCACTCCATAGGCCATTGGTAATAGATTTGCACGAAAAGAGGGGAAATTTCTACCGTTTGGTGATACTGTCTGACAGAAGTGTCTTCATGGCTGACAAAAATGCTGAAAAAAGAACAGTAAGTAGGAGAAAATATTTTCAGTCATACTGAGTGTTTAGCTTTGATTAATCTTCCTTTGACTATGGAATTCAACATTTCAATTGTGCTGCTCCCAGGTTTTTAATATAATGAGATTACTATAAAAACACTATCACCAAAACAAACAAACTCTAACATAGCATCAATTTTCAAGTTCCAGTACAGCAGCACTTCCTTTTCCTTCTTGACAAAGAACTCTGAGTACTCATGAGCTCACTGTCAAGGAACACTTTAAAGGAAGACTGCTGAATCTCATAAGTGTTTTCTATGCTCACCACAGTTGCCTTTTTGTCTGTCTGCTGGGCACAAATCCTGAGCAAGGTACAATGCTCTACCTCATTTTCTTCAGCCTTTTGCTCTCATCTCTGGAATCTACACCTTTCAAGTGCAGTTAACCGATTACACACGGAAAAGGAATTTAATAAATCACGTAGGCACACAGTAAAGGATTTTCATGCATTCCTTTCCTATGTAAATGGTCTGTAACTTTTTCATGAATCAGGCCCATAGACTCTTTATTTCACATTTCCATCCTCCTTTCCCTGTAGAATTGCAATTTAAATGATCCTTAAACTTTTGAAGACAATTAAAGGTTAGCTTTGCATATCAGTGACCTACCAGCAATTCCCCTGTAAAGCTCTGATATATGTACAGTGTTTGATCTACACCTGCCTGATTTCAGGAAGGTAGAAGTGTTTCCATGCTGCCCTGAACTCTAGGTAGGGTTGAAAAATAGACTCAGAAGACACCACAAAATAGCTACCACTTCCTGAAAGCTTCACACAGTTCAAGGACACCATTGAGGATTGCCATGATTTTTTTACTCCATTTGAGTTTTGAACAACACATAAATTATTAATAGGGTTTGGACTGCCTTCCTAGAAAGATTTAAGAGATGTTCAGAAAATACTTTTGGTTGGTTACGTGCTGTTTTTCTTACATCAAGCCATAACAGTATTTTGTTAGAAATTGTATAGCCTTTATTCCCAGAAGCAGCAATGGAGACTTATAACTGTGACTGTCTAAGTAGCTCCCCTCAACCCAAAACCTGTGATTTCTATATTGCAGCAGCCCCATCAGACATGATCTGTGTGGGTTCTTAGAGGAAATGAAAGCTGCCTGACAGCTTGGAATGACCATGTGTGACATGATCAAAGGTGGAGTAAGATCTACCAAACCTGTAGGGACTCGGCACGTAACTAGATTTTGAGTGAATTGTGAAATATTTGAACAAGATTCTTTTCCTTCCTTTTCAGCCCTTTCCAACTTCCTCCCTCTGGAAAAGCACTTTAATATGTAGAATATAAATTAACAGGTCTCCAAAAGAGTTGATACACATTTGAGAAAATATTTTTGCACAGCATGACTGGACAATTTTATTCCATTTGGGACAGATTCAAAATACAAAAATTACTATAATATTGAAGGGTGGAATAGCTCCAAATTCTTCCAGCTTTTTCTGGAACAGACACAGCTTAACTACTATTGTCTTACACCATGACTAAATATAAATATTATAAAATATTTATAAATAGTAAGTGCTAAAGTGATGACATTGTGGAGTTTTACTGGAACATGTAATTCCTGTTATTAATCTGGCATTTATAAATTTTTTACTACTGATCACTTAAGACAGTCATCTGTCCATATAGGTTGTCTTATTAAAGAAAATATTCATGAGGAGATGGAAACAGCTTTGTGATTTATTCAATCTCTCTGACACTGTTTCTGCCAGTGTGTGTGCTGATAAATGTTAGGTTAACTGTTTCTCTGTTTGTTTAACATTCTCCTGAGGAGGGCTTGATGTGATTTAAGCAGTCTCATATATTTAAAGTACAGCATTAATATCTAGTCTGCGGTGAGAAAGACAAGGAAGGGCCACAGGTGGCACAGGCACTATTCTCACAGTGGATAGCCTTTGTCTTCCTTTGTAAAACCTTATTTGCATCATAAAATACTACTGATCTTGAAAATTTTGATTTAGGAAAATATAGTCTGGAAATTACATTCTGCATTGCAAGACCAACAACCTAATAGGACTTTGTTTGATAACAGTCTAATATCTGTTCTCCACCTTTTTTTGGCTATCTTTGCATGCAGCTGGGTATACAGCAGCTTTTTCTTAAAGTAAAAAGAAATTTTTACAACATCCTCAATAGACACAAAGGCACACATTCACATTTGCATCCTTTCAAGCTATTTTCTAGAACAGCCAGTAATACAGATGTGATGAATCAGGCCTCAATTGAGATTCCACTTGCATCCCTGTTTTCCAGAGAGCATTTGGAATTGCTAAAGTAATTCAAAGTCTGAGATTTTTGCCTTATTGTCATGAATATTTGTTATGCCTTGTCTGCATTTGATGGGCACCTGATTAAAATGTAGAAAGCTGAATCCATATGACAGAAAGCCTCATTTTTCTCACTATAGACAGACTAGAAGTAAAAGACATTACTAGAGAAAGCCTACTAGATCAAGTAATCCCAGTAAGGTTATGCAAAAGTGGAGGGGATTTTTTTGGGGTGTTTGTTTGGTTAGGTTTTTGTAGATCAACCATTATAGAGGAAATGCTATCATTGAGCATCAGCAATGGAAAAACCAGGCTGTTAGAACTTCATTAAATACTTGGTGAGAAGAGCTGATGGAGACTGCTCTGTATCCGAGATTTGATTCACCTGCAATTGCCAAAAAACCACACATCAGGCTTCAAGGGAAGTGCTCTCTACAGGAGGACTTAGAAAGTAGATTATCTAAAAGCTGTCAGCTTTCCTTTGGTGAAATGATAAAGCTGACAACCAGATAGTTTTAGTTTTGGATGAGCTGGCTCTGAGGTTGCAGATGTTACAGAAAATGTAACACATTCCCTTCTGAATTACCCTTCATATAATGTAGTGCCTGGTGTGGATAAATGAGATTACCCCTAAGAGTTATTAATTTCAAAAACTGGGTCTGCTGTTTATCCATAGATTCAAATAACTTTTTGTCTTTGAGCCCACAGGCTAACTAAAGTTTTTAAAAGAAGGTCAGAGATTCAGCACTGCAAGGCTTTTATCACCAAACATACAGCTGCCCTTAGGGCAGTTTCCTGCACTTTCTAAAATATCACCTGACTACAGAAAAAAAATCACCTGACTACAGAAGCCAAGATGATTTTTTCAGATAATATCCTGAAAAAATCGACAACTTTTGGTCCTTTAATACCTTCAATTTGGGATGCTAGTCAGCATCAGCCTCTACTACCTGAATAACTACAGTCCAGTTGTTATTCTCTGGAGTTCAGAATGAAATGTTAGGGCAAGTTCAAGTCATGGTCAATTTTCAGAATCCCTAGCAGGGCCTTATTTCTCCTAAAATACTGATTCAGTGACTATTACACACACAAATTAAGTCTTGATGTCTTTAAGTTAAAAGCCACTTCTAGAAAATTATCATTATTATTATTATTATTATTATTATTATTATTATTATTGTTATTGTTATTGTTATTATTGTTATTATATAACTGAGGGATCTGCCAAAGAAAAACCAGAAAATTTCTGTAATGTTACCACTGTCATGTTTTGTTTAACAGGTGCTAAAATATATTAAGCTGACAACTACTATTGTCAAAGAATCCTTTCTGTGTTTTTGAAGTAGAGATAATTGCTTATTATTTTTCTGAAATTTCACAAAGTTAAATCCAGGTACAAGAAGATGTATTTGGTGTGTTCTTTGAAACCTAGGCCTTACTGGCAAGCATGCTGATTTCATACAGTCAGTAACACACTGGGATTCATGGTAATCAACCAGCTGCTGTGGTGCAACCACATAAAATATTGTATTTCAGGAAACACAGATAGGAAAATTAGAAATGGATCCCCAAAGACATTTTAGGTGTTGCAACCAAGTCCAGTCAACTATATTAAGAGATAATCTAATATAAAGGAATCCAAGGTCTGGACAATAAAATTTATCATGCAATGGGTTAAGCAAAGTTCTAAGCTCCAACACAAACACTGGGGATAGCTTTTCTCTGAGTCAAACAATGAAGAAAGTTTGCCAATATGGAAACAAACCAGAAATGCCACACTGAGGGAGGAGAATTAATTTAGTGGTTTTCTACCATCTCTGGCAAACAGACAACAAAAAAGCCCTTGATCTTCTCTGGGAATCTATGGACATTTGCCACTCAGTTATACTTTGGAGTTTTTTGTACTTGTCATACTTCAGGAAAAAAGAATCAGTTGGAGAATGCATATTTAGATGGCATGAAATGATTCAGTTGGTGCTAGTACTTGACAGGATCTCTAAATTTTTAACTACCGAAATAGTAGTTTTCATCTTGTGTCCTTTCTGCATAAGCCACTTCTGAAAACAAGTAAACCACACCCTATTGTTCGTTCTTGCTGCTCTCTCGTGAGTTTCAGCTGGCAGCCATTGTTCCTTGCATGGGAAGAGATAATAAGCAGTAGATACCCATGCAGCTCCATTGCTGCTCCTTCTGGAACACATGACGATTCACACTGAGAACACTGTGCCATACAGAGATTTCAATACCACAGTCATTACTACAGTACACAAACTTCTGTCTGCATTAAGCAACATATTCCAATATCTATATATGAGCTCCATCAGTGATGCAGAGCTGGAGTGCCTTGTTCGTAGCCTGCTGGTTAGGTGAAATTTGTGAAGGCAATTCAGTTACTGATGTATGTCCTTCTCATTCCTCACTCTCTTAAATAAGGGCCAAAATACAGGCAGGTTGTCCTGGCAACCTGCTCAAAGGATCAAACTCCTTTCCCAGGTACAAACAGATGAGGTGATAAGACTTGCTGTGCTGGTCATATACTGAATGTATCTGCTGGTGACCATATCCTTTACTTCCTTTTGCAGCTGGCATCCGTAGTTTCTTCAGACAATTTTTAGCACATGCTTTCAATATAGGGCAGGGGTATGCAGGAGTTTTTATGAGTGGGATCAGAGTGCAGTTATTAATTATTTTTGTAGTACTATAAGCATGCAGAGTTCTCTCTGTTCTTCCTAAGATAGCTAACAATGCAATTTAAACACAATGTAGCCCAATTAAAGGGATGAAAGAAACAAAACATGGGGCAGTTGGAAGAGAGCAGAGGTTATAGCATTATATCTACATGGTTAGACAGCAAAGGCTAGCATGTAAATGTAAATTTCACAAGGTAAATTTATGAGAATAGAAATAAAATAAAAATAAAATTATTAAATGAAATAAAATAAATAAAATAAAATAAATCTATGTCTTTTATATAGTGGAATTTAGTAATAATGATAACAGAGGTCTCTATAGTACACCAAATGAGGTTACCCTTCCTGTTAGAATGTTCAATTCAGAAGGAATAAAAGTTAACAACTGATCAAATCAAATTAAAATATAGAATCCCCAGCATACCCTTTCATCATGCTTTAATGGCATGTAAAAAGCACATACTTAGATAACCAAGTGAATCTGAGCAAATCTTTATGCACAGATGTCACGGACAAGGACTTACCTCAGCTTTTTACAATATTCTTTTGAAGAGCTGCAAATCTAAAACTAAATCCAAATGTATAATTACTTAGGGATTCTATATCCAGAGAGCAGGCTTGGATCATTTGTGAGAGCAAAACCAGTCCAGCATACAAGAAATCTTTGAACTGTACATCCCATTTAAGGGTACACATAAGCTTGTATATGAAGAACAATATCCAGCTGAAAAGTCAAATAAAAAAGGGCAGTAAAGCCAGCCTTTTCTTGAAGCAGTGCCTGAGGGAATCTAAGGGAATTGGCTTTGTGGAATTATCTGGAAAGTGGATTCAAAGCATACTATTATCATTCTAAAATATTCCTCTCTCGTGGAATTAAATTTTGTGAATACATCTTTGTTTCTCCGCAAAAAGAGAAACTATGTAAGTTACTCTCCTCTCCCAGCTTCAAAATCCTGGTGGTTGTTTCTGTCCTCATTAGGGTCTCACTGAGTTTTGCTATTAACCTCTAAAGGAATAAGACTTGATTGCAATACTACTTCAGGGGCCTCTGAAGATTCAGTTGCTAATCCACTTTTATATGTAAATTACATAAATCATTGATTTATATGAAACTGAGGGAAGGAGAAGCTTGTGATTTTGCTAGGTAGAGAATCAAGGCCTCTGAAATTGTCAGCTCTCAGAGTTACAAAATTAAAAGAAAAACAAACCCCTGCATAGAATAACAAGAGTATCCAGTTCATCATCATTCTGCAAATTGGTACCTTTATGGGTTTTGCTCTTTTTCTTTCCCATCCCCACTGTTCTTAATAATTCAGTACCTTCTTTCTTTAATCATATTATTAAAGGCAATAGACTGATGATTCATTTTGCTTTCTTTGCTCTTTCAGTGATGTCCATTGATGAAGACTTACTTTTCAGTGCCATTGACTCAGTTATCTAAATTATTTATTTGATTGAGCAGTTCAGTGTATCAAACTTTTTTCTCAGTGTAGCAACTACTTATAGCTCAGATTAGAGTTTCATATTGATTTTCTCCTGGAAAATGTGTATGAAATGGGTTGTGTTTTAAAATGCCAGAAGAGGTAAAAGCAGGGCTAAAGAAGATATAGCTAAAAAGATAACAATAATTCCTTTTGCTGTAGCAGTTTTTACATTTGTTCTTCTTTAAATTTTGAATGAGTAGAAGATTTTGAAAATTATAATGGTGCTGAAATTCCCATAAGGAACCTCATTTCCTGCTGATTAGGGTATTAGCCTAAGGAATCAAAGTCAGATATACATTTTCTGCCTTTTGCACTCAGCACACAGTATTAGTCCCTGGCCACTCGAAACTGTAGAAAAAAATGGATTTAAATGTCTTCCCCACCCAAAGCCTGTACACTAAATCATCACCTCAAAGACCTCATGTAAATGTTCAAAGAATGAATACACACTAAGAATATTTACTTCACAGAAAGTTTTTGAGATGCTTCATTTGTGTTAGTGATTTCCCCCTGCCTTGTTTGTCCTGACTCTAAGGAAACCTAGGCTGCTTGTTGGATATGTTGGTGTTGCTCAGCTTCATTTTCTCCCACTTTTTTATTCTCCTATGACCATCAAATTCATAATGCCTCCTTCAACTGCTTTCACAGCTGATCCTATTATCCTTTCCTACTCCTATCTCCAAATAAAAATTTTTTAAAGATTTAATTCCTTTCAGTTTTTCATGTAATCCTGTAAACAGAAGTGTTTGTTTCTACCCAAATACTTGAAAAAAAAAGTCCGATAAATTCTTTTCATTGTGCTTCATATGACATTGTAAAATGTTATTTGCTTTGTTATGCCCACATTCATAGTTTTCTGCATAATGCTCATATCACTGATTCAAACTTTCCACTGTAAATGAATATTGGCAAACCTGCCAATCCCCAAAAAAGAAAAAATATTTCTGTAAGATATTTTGAGCAACAATATTTTCTTCACCTAAATACAGTAGCTCAGGATGATGGAAAAAGCTTTTTCCATTCAAAGTCTGTGATCATCTGGTGTTTAGATTCCTAGGAATCTACAGTTCTGATAAGCTCTGTAGGATCTGTGTAAAGCAGTTATCAGAGACAAGGGTGGAAGCTTGATTGAGTACAAAAGAGTACAAATTAGTAGAAATTATAAAATTGAATGTGAAATATACAATAAAATGTGACTACTATTTGGCAGATGGAAAGGATCTTTATTGTCTATTCCATTTGTTATGGAGACGATACAGAAAAAGCTTTAAGTGCAAAAATATTGGAAATTCCTTGACTTGAGACCTGCTACTACCACCTGTATCTATGTCTGCAGAATGTAACTTTGGGAGAATTGACAGAAGCCATTTTCTCCAGATAGAAAGAATGTTTGTTCCTAGGCATGATGTGACACCAAGTGCCATGGTGTTTCACCATTGCACAAGTGAAACAAATTTCTTTTTAAAGCATTTTTTTTAATCAAGAAAATATTTGATCTCTCCATTTTTTAGAAACATAGTGAAACACAGAAGAAGTCTGAAAGTCATATTTTTCTTTATAGTAGACCCTGAAACCATTTTTATGTGGGAGATGAATGATACTTCCCACCACGGTAACCCCAGGGTTACCCCACCCTTGTAAGCAATTATATATTGGAGCAAGACCATCCTTTAAGTGACTAATTTGTACTGAAGAATAAATTTTTAGTGAACAGACTGCGAAATGTCACTCAGATCCTTTGTGGCAATCTTATTAAAAACTAGATTGGCAATGCTAAGTTTTCAGTGTATCCCTTTATTTGTCCTTAATTTCAATAACATAGAGCAGATTCCTTCCTCATTAGTGCTGGATCTTATTGTACAATATAGCTAACAAATACATTATTTTCCATTTACAGCACAGAAAATCATGTGCTTATTATCAAACCCAGTCCAGACCATATAACCCAAATCCTTCATATCCTGAAATCTTCAGTACCATTCTCTACTGAAAAATTTGAGGTGCAAAGTGTTTTGATCATGTTTGACTAATGAATTTAAATAGCTTTTATTAAATATTTTCTGAACTTAAGTGCCTATAGAACACTTGGAAAAAAGAGTGTAATTTTTGAAATATCAATTCCATAACTTCTGAATTAGTGCAAGCACTCTAGGTAAAATTCCAGCCACTCCATAGACTGGATGCATTCCCAACCACCTCTTCGCAGCACAACAAGCTCCTCTCTAAAAAAACTTTTACTCAAGATGAAAGACTAGACATGAGTCTGCTTAGCTGGACTCTTAAATATTTCAGTATCAAAATGAAAAAAGTAACAAAATCCGAGGTAAGAAAAAACTTGCGGACATTTACCAGTATTCTGAGTGGAGCCTCACGCCTCTGCTCCAAGGGATTTCTCTGTCTGTTCTCAAGTAGCCACAGACACAGTGCAGCTGCATAATCGTGGTTTAGACTGTTGAGAAAAGAGTTGCATGGAAAAAAACTGTGAGAATGGGGCTGGCTTAACCCTCCTTGCTTAGAAGCTCTGCTCAATTCCCTGCTCTTTCGCTTGCTCCCCACCAAGGGTCCTTGCCCATGCCTGGCCATGTTCACCAGTGATCCAGACTTGATCCTGACTTGCTTTCACAGCTTGGACTTGCACTTGTCTCACCACCACAGATTTGTCTGGCAACCCCTGGACTCTTGGCTGACCCTCATTGCCATCTTCAGATTTGCTGTCCTCTGCTTTGGGTTTGATGAGACTGGACCTTTGTTAGTGTAATCACAGACCTGCACCTGTCTTTGGTCACCCTTGATTCCTGGCTCCCTTTTCTTCAGAGAGTAGAGAGCATCTTGCTCTTGGTGCTCTCAGACAATATCTTCAAATGCCATAAGAAATCATAATACACACACTCAAAAAAAAAAAAGAGAGAGAAAAATGGAAGACAAACACAGCAATGGATAAAAATCCTTTTCAGGTCACCTTAAGCATTGCTTTTTTGGCAGAAACCAATTTGAGTATTTATAGCCAAATTAAAACCCATTGAAAGCACAGGTCAAAATGGAAACACTGACCCTTGCCTACTGCAGGGCTAGTGATCATCACCCCTGTCTAAGTACTTGTAAGCTGCTTGCAATAAAAAAACCTCTTAGTTTCAGCCCTCCAAGTGTCAGCCCTCTGTACTGGTTAATATTATCGAGGGAATCCTTGCCTGACAGAAAGTAATTTAGGATCCATTAAATATGATTACTTGGCCTTGAAAATGATGGATATTGAGCAGAATTATAGGATCACTTTACAAAAGAAAGGTCTCTTTTACATCCTTTCTTGTGGGGCATTAAATAAAGTCTGAGAAAACTCCTAAGGGATTTCTGGCATTTATGGGTTACATTTATGAAAAGAAGGATTGATATTCATATTAAAACTCTAAAAATTTAACAGGGTGATGTGGTAAGCACATGGACAGCTGAGACATGTCTAAAAAGTGAGTGACATGTTCACCAACTGTTTTCATTGCTTCAGTTATACTAGAGATATGAAAAGTGCCTTTAATTTCAGACTAATCTTTCATGTACTCTATTGGAATATTAACCCCAAGTGGTTTCCTAAGTTCCCCATACTTCTCACTATATCTCTGTTTTTAACTGAAGTATTTATGCCAGGGGTTTTCAAAATTCTTAGGTCACTGTTTTCATCAATGTCCTTTACTAGCCATATGTTGAAAGGGAATTTGTATAGAGTTATATAGAGGCTTGATATGTTTGTGCTGCTTTAACCTAGCTGAAATCTATTCCTAAGAACATACCTTAGGTACATGGGAGGTTTAACATCTTCATTACTAAATCATCTGCCTAAAGTTCAAAAATACAATGAAAAAAGACAGTTTGATCTTCCTCATAACTAAAATTTTAAACTTAAAATAAAAAATTTTAATTTTTATTTTTATTTTTCCATGAGAAGGTAGACTGGCTGGCTGACTTATCCTATTGAGAAAGTAGGAAATATGGCCCCCAAAAATAGAAAAAATATTTTTTGATGGTTCCCCCTGAAAATAAATCCTTCTCAAGAATCAAGGAGAATAGGGGAAAAAATATAAAGAGAAGATAATAATTAGGTCTTTTGCAGTGATCTTCCTCATCTCATTGTTTCCCCATAAGAAGCTTCCCTCGAAACCACAGCATCCTGAAATCCCAATCCTCACTCTGATTATTCTCTACAGATATTGCCTTGCAAACAGAAATTCCAAGCACTTTGCATATTGAATCCTCCTCATTAACCATAAGGCAGCAAATTCATCATTAAGACAAAAAGCACATTCATGATCTACTTCACAGACATAAACAGAACCACAGTTTGGGCACAGCACAAGGCATGGCCCACTGACAAATCTTGGCTTGTGTGCTTTCTGTTATGAGATTAGGAGGAGGTTTAATATATCTTTGAGTTTCAAGCCAGTGTTCTCAAGGAATTCCGTGCCAAACTGATTTTTGATTGCAGTGTGTATGTTGAGCATATATTCAGACATTGCAAGACTGTGGATGTGTACTTTGAACCATTCACATACACTGGCATTTAAATTCTAGTTATTTTAAAAAATATTAATATACCCACTCAATGACATTAAATCACCCCTCTTATTTTCAGGTCTGGCTGTATGCAGTGCACAGTGGAAGCAAGTCCAACCCTTTCCAGAGGCAGCCTTTCTGCTACTTCATATAATGTGGGATCACTTGTACCTGTGTAAACATGGCCCAATATTTTATGGGACTACAGTGCTTTAATTTACACTGACAACAGCTGCTACATGAATACAGCTGGGGAGATCTCAGGATATCTCAGCTTCAACAGCAAAGTAGGTTAACTCTGAGCTGTTTTCTTTTAACTAGTAAAACAGCAACAATCAGCAGCTTCATGCCTCAGGCACACATCACATACAGACACATGGGTTTAAATTCCTGTTGTGCCAGTTGCAGAACAGAGCAGTGAAGTGGGATTTTTCCACATCCCCTCTGAATGTCTTAGCTATTTGTTTGTTCAGGAAGAGGGGCAGTCTCACTGTACAGTTTCCATCAGGAAAAACACATGCCTGACATGAGATAACTTCACCAAAAAAGGTTGTCTTAAAACTGATGGATAGGTCAAAAAATAGTTTTAGCGAATGAGTATTTTTTAAAAAAAAGGTGGTTTCATCAGGCAGTTCTTGACCAGTTCCACTAATGTAAGCTTTGCATAAGCAAAATTCATAAATTTTGATGACTTTATAATATGCTAAATGTGTAATTAAATTTATACAAAAACATTTCCTGATGGTATCACTATAGTTTCATAATCCTCAGCATGCAAACACAGCACCTCTCCCTTTTTGAAAGGAATTTATGGTTACATAGCTGGAAATATTTAGAAACATACAAAGTTTCTTTTTGTTTATTTTTTTCTTTCTAGTACATACCTGAAATCCTGTTTGAGATAATGACACTTGGAAAGCATATCAGCTAAGTATAGAAGGAGGTGCAGAGGAAAAAAAAATATGTGGTTTTAAATAAAGGAGCACTAGTCAGCCTTTGATCATGATACTAAAAACTTTATTAACTATGTTCCAATGTATGGAAGTACACTTAAAATATTTTTAAATTATGCATAATCTAATTATTCCTCAGACAGCAATCTTAGGTAGCCAGATTAAGTCAGAAAATTTTTACGGTGGCAACATGAACCATTCCAAAACAGGAGTTCATAATGGAAGTGCTAACACAACCTTAGCACATCAAGTGCCAAGAGTATAACCAAATTTAAAACTATTTTATTCATCCATTAAGTGTATTGTCACAGTCTGGCTGTTCAGCAGGAAAATAGATGATGACAGCATGCAAGCAAAATAAATCAGGATCAATTGATGCTGTTTATGTATTTTCTAAGTTTCAAGAATAAAATACAAGTTTCAGTGTTGTATTTTTTTATAAATGCTGCTGACTGAAGCTGAAGCAATCAGAAAGTTGTGTTACAGGATACTTTTCTTGTACATCTTTCCCCTCTCAGTACTAGAAGTGAACATAATGAGAAGTTGCAATACCCAGGCTGGAGAGAACAACACTTTCATTCTGTGAGAGAGTTTAGAAATGTGTCCTTTACTTTACTTGAGTGCATCAAAATTGTACCCTAAGTTTTTTAGTTTCATGCTCTTCCAGGGTTACATTTACCTTTGAAATTTGCCAGTTTTTTTCTGAGGGTTGAATGATTTGCAGCACCAGGTCTCATCATGCTGTATGTATGCACCTAAACATCTTTCCTTTGCATTTCTGTGATTACCCTGCACTAAAGTGTTTTAAAAACAGTGCTGAATGCCATGGTCACACATCACAATGCTCTGCAGTTACTGAATGTATTGCTGGATTTATGATGTCATGCACTGTTGGACCCCTATCAGAAAATGATATAATTTCAGACCAGGAGTGAAACTAAATAGTTTCTATAACTTCTTTCGTTCCATTCTATCATTTTTCTTTTGTTGTTTTTCTTTCTCCTAAACAGTGCAATTTTCAAGGTACTGGCAGGTAGCCTGGAGATCTGCTATTTCTAATGGTGATTAATATAAATAGACTCCTGAAAAAATATCTGAAGTTGTGCTGTGACATTAAAAAAAAAGCTTCTGAAGATATGAATGAAGACATGGCTCAGCAAATATTGAGGGGAACTGAGAGGAATCCTATGGTCCACTCAGACAAAAACATTGGATGGTGCAGGACTGGGAAGAGCAGTAAAGCAATTATGAATTGGCCAATGTTGACTATTGCTGATTAGCAGGTAATTACAGCATTCTTAGTCAATCAATCATTCATCTTGAAATTAAGATGTTTGTGACTACTGAGTGAGCATCTTTTTCTCTAACTCATAAGCCTGAGTAAAACATAAGAGGTTTTGTTGGTCTGTGGTCATTAGGTTCCAGAAAGTGCTAAGGCAAGAAATGTGATACATGGAACTATTTTTCTTTCACTCCAGTTGTCAGCATTCAGTATCAGAAACGAAACCTTCTCTTTGGACAGGTGTTTTGGTTTCTAATCTTCCTATATATTGTACTGGTTTCTGCCAAATAACTTTTAGGTGCTAGGATTGTTTATCTATTCATTGGTGGAACTTCTACAGGTTTGAAGTCTTCTTATCCTTTTGAAGTTATTAAGTTGCTACTATACACAAGATGTGTGGAAAATGTGTAAAAAAAACCGTACCACATAAACTCAGAATTCATTATAGGATGGCAAAATCGTGGTGTGCTTTTGCTAGATCAAAAACAGAGATAGTGAAGCACCTTCAGCTTTTGACTCAGTGAAACAAGAGTTGGAATGGAAAGTTACTAAACTCGGAGCACAGAGCCCAGGAAGTTGTTTGTAACATTATTTGCTTTCCGATGAAGGGTTAAAGCAGAAATTGGAAACTAAAGAATGCATCAGGGTTTTCAGAATAACTATGTAGTAGTGATCACACTGCTGGGTAGATGAAGTATCTGAGTGAGTGAAGCGTCTGAGTGAAGAGTGAGTTTTGAAGGCAAATGTATCATTTATCCATACTGTTTGACTGTGGAATCTTTCAGAGTTAGCTCTGGGCAAGAAAGTATCTTTTTCTGGCTAACTCAAGAACATACCTTAGGGAAAGACAGGTCCTAGGGCTTCATGCCTAAGCCTGGCAGCTTTTTTATGCTGTCAGTCTGTGCAGTGGTATCAGACGGCTGATGTCAAGCAAACAAGTGGTTTGGACTCTGTTCTAGAATACCCACCAGGGATGGTGAACAGATGAAATTCAGTTTGTCATAAATGGAAACACAACTACTTCCAGATTTTAAGAGGATCACCTGGAGCTCTTAGGATTGACCAGACGTCCAAGATATATTTTTTCATATAAGGGACCTCAAGAATACTTAAAGTACAAATAGCTGACAGTGTCCATAACATATGGTAAAAGGTAGACAATCTGTGGAAGTAAGGAATGGGACCCTGAAAAATCAGCATTTCCTGTCTCTCCAATGCAAGGGGGAAGTAGGCAGATGTAGGCTGGCATTTAAAGGTGTTACACTCTCATGACAGTTCTGGAGTAGTCAAGGACACACAGGTAAATGTGTAGGCTGACATGAGTACCCATAATATATTTTAATAACTGGAAGGCTTGGCAGGTGTGTAGAATTTACCAATTTTCTATTTTCTTCTTTTTGTTACTCAAGATAATTTAAAGCTGAAGTCACAGTGAAGCACTGTGAGAGGGAAAATATCTTTTACTTTAATATCCAATCCTACAGATCTTATGCAAGTAAATATCTAGCCTTAGAAGGAAAAAGTTTATTTTTCTCCAAGCTAATAATTTTGTACTTTCTGCAATATGACTTTAGTTGACATTAGGCACATCTATTAAATTTCAACATATTTCTTGAGTTATCAGGTAATTTGATAATTTGACAATTTGATTTGTCAAGATTCTCTGCAGTGTAGATAAAACTAATTGTACTGACAGACAGGAGTTTTTGAACAAGTCAATACAGGGGCACTGGAGTCTAAGAATAGAAAGGATTTTGTAGCTCATCAAATCCAATTTCCTGGTGCCACAGGTGGTCAAGTGTTTCATGTTCTACTGCTGTTATATTTCTGGAAAAATAAACATGTAACTTTCCTATTTGTATCACTTTAAGTTTTATAAGTTTTGCTGCTGTGTAAGACTCTCAGTTTCCCTCTCTTTTCACCTACCCAGTGATCCATATTGAAAACTAAGGCAAAATATTCATTGCAGTTTGAATATTCAATGCATTTTGAACCATGCACGGTTTATCCTCCATTGCTCCTTTCTCTTCAATGAACAGGGATGTCAATTAATGTTCTCTTAAATTTATGTGGTGAAGAGCCTTTTGTTATTTTTTGGTTTTTTTTTTTTTTTTTTAAAGATTTATAATGTTTGATTTTCAGTAAATCCTATTTCACCACTATACTTCACATCACTGATGTTCAGCTTTCCTTGCTGACCACTATTTGGTTTAATAAATTCTAATTTTGTGAAATTCATCCTTTCTTTTGAAATCAATAGACCTGAGGACTAACTTCTATTAATCCACCAGCAAATCAAAATGTTATCTGTATGATAAAGATTGTTTTTATGACCAGCTATTCTTTAGTGCACATACCACTTCAAAAATCAAATGTAAATCAGTTCTAAAATAGAATCAGCTCCATTTGATTTGGTAATCATTCAGTATTATCTACCACATCTGGGGGTGACTGGTTCTGAATAATCTTATTGCCACTTTTCTCCCACAGAGTGACACAGACACTGATTTGTCCAGCAGTAATTTTGGCTGTTGTGTTCCTAGATCATTTATTTCTCCTCAGCTAAAGCTGTAGTCCCACAGAACTATAAGCCTGTTTAAATGTTAGGTCCTTTTGTCTTTCAAACCTCCATCAGCTCCAACTACATTTAACTTTGTCCTTAATATCTCCAATGATGGACATCTCACAACATCTCTGGACAACTTCTTCCAGTGTTTTACCATTTTCAAAGCAAAAAAAAAAAAAGTTGAGGATTCTTTCCCCATGTTTAAGTGTAATTTCCTGGGTTCTGTGCCTCTTGCCTCCTGCCTTTGCAGTGGTGGCTGCTGAGAAGAGTCCAGCTCCTTCCCTCCCTGCCACCCACTTCAAAATGTATTTAAACACATTGATAAAGATCCCTGCTAAATCTTCCCTTTCTGAGGCTAAACAGTCACAGCTCTTTGAGCTTCTCCTCACAGAGCAGATGCTACTTAATCATCTTAGTGGCTTTTTGCTGGACTCATTCCAGTATTTCCAGCTCTACCTTCTACTGGGAAGCCCAGCAGTGGGCACATACTGAGAACATTTTGTTCTCTCCATATCTGTTTTTGTTTAAGTTAATTTTACTGATTCCATGAAAGGAATTAATTTCCATTTAATGAAAGGTCATTTTAGCTCCTGCATGCTTACATATATACCTTGGAATTATACTGTAATTTAATGTTTCAGTGATGTAAGGAATACTTTATCACTCAGAGGCCACCTAAGTTAGCAAATGGCATTGGATGTGCAAAGTCTTAAAACTCACATAGTAGACACAGCTCATGCAATTTTATATTGCATTTTAATTTTTCACTTCTATATCACCAGAAATTTCTTTTAAATGGAAACAAATGACTCTGCAGGAAGGAGGTGAAGAGAAGGGGAACTTTCTATGGAGTATGTCAATCTGTAGATTAATTAATACATTGATTCCATTTGAGAGCCTGAGTGTACCTGTCTTCCCACGGAGATACCCACTGTGCAATCAGTGGTAATTTAAAAATCAATTGCTCTTCTGTAGTAATTAGGTTTGTCCATTTAAACAGGTAAAATTGATAGAGCCTGCAACTAATTTCAAAGTGGGGATTCTTAAGGGATTATAGAGATTAAGAGCTGTGAGCCAGCAACTTGTGGGTTTTTCACTCAACAAATTAACATCTACATACACTGGTCTGTGTATAAGTTTCAAGTACATTACACCAGATAAGAAAATTATTTTGAAATATACTGCTAAACAAAGCATAATATATTGCTAGACAAAGTCAAAAAGTTAATGAAAGTGATTCCTAAAGGTATTGAAATATAATTATTCTTACATCTCATAAAACTAAATCTGTTGTCTTTAAAATTTCATCACATTCTTTCGAAATTTCTCTTTATTTTCCCAATGTTTTTATAAGTCTGGCTGAATAAAGTTTACTCTTCTCAAAAATTTCATTAAGAGTTGTTTTCTGTTTTGAGCATACAGAGAGAATTTATGGAGTTCTTGACACAGTGCTTAATCAAATAAAATATGATACTTTTGCGTGTAGAATACATATTTCTGAGATTCATTAAACAACTATCTTCCCTCAAGGCAATTCATTGTTATGCACCAGAGGGCTTTAAGATGGACTATTTAGGGAAGGGGGAAAAAAAAAAGCAGAAAATAGGACAAGAGAAAACGGAAGAAACCTAAGACTAACATGAAATGCATATTCACAGTTTTAAAAGCCTTTGCAATTTACTGCAGCCCTGAGGTGGCATTAATTGACACATTAGCAAGTTATATACTGTGTTATGTGTCTATTTAGCCTATAACACAATAAAAATAACACCAGGGGAATCGCTGTAACACATTGCATATACAGCTTGTGTTTAAAGTAGGGAACACCTTATGAAAGCAGACAAGAGCAGATAAATGATAATGTGTTGCAGTTAACTCACAGACTGTCCCTGCAACTCATGTAACTGAATTGCCAACTGTCAGCTTGCAGAGACATCTTCCCAATACTTTAAGGCAAAATCTTATACTTCCTAAAATTAATGGGAACAGAAATTTATTTGAATGAGGTCTGGTTTTCCATATCAATAGACTACAGCATATACCCACAAAAAGACTAATCATTTTCTGTTAAAATTGAGACTGAGATGCTAATATCTACTCCAGATAGTGTGCCTTCTACAAGAAGAGGAGCAATATGCATTTAGAAAAATAACATTAAAGGATTACATAACTTACATTCTTTTGTAAAATTTTCTTTCACAAATGAAGGAACAATTCACCTTTTCAGGATCTTGAAATTCAACACTAGCCAGTGAAATTATGCTATTGCACAGTTTTTTATTTAAAGAAACTTTAGGAATTCTTTCATTGTTTATTTTTTATCTTTCATTTTCTTTGAAACAAATAATTTTAAAAGGATCTTGCAGGCAATGTTATAGCTATCACTAGAGCTAATTCTGTATAATTTCTCAAGTGCCAAGCTAGATAACAATCATGCAGATTGTTTCAATATGCTCCTGGTTTATTATCTATTAAATGTAACCTTGTCTAGATAAGTAAAACAAGGATAATATGTAAACCAAAGCATGCACATCCTGAATATTCTGCATATTCTTAGCACATAGAAAACTGCTACAAATGTTAATATTAGTGTGCAGGGGAATTAATAACATCTGGGTGTGGAAATATTAAAAAAGGAAAAACCACCTAGAGAATAGTTAGAAGAATGGTGTGTATCCACAGCACCTGGATTAACAGATCATCAAGATCCCAGCACATATCTACCTACAGCTTCGGAGCTCACAAGATGAGGCAAAGGGCAGCGAGTAAATCCCAATGGCTCACTGAAGTGGGACAGGATTGTGAAAATAAGTGTGGTCAGGTTACAAAAAGACATATCCACAACTGTAAAGTGGGAAGAAGGCATTAGTGAATAGCTGAAATCAGTTTAGATTTAAAATAAATCCACTTTCCATACCTAGGAGGTCTTGTATTGTTGCTACAATATTGCAACATGAGTTCCTGAAAACCCTGCCTATTTTTTCTTTGGTGTCATAAAAACATATAATTGACTCCATGTGTTTGCAGCATTTTCTACAAAAACATATTGAATTAATTCACCTGTTTTGCTATAACTGGGCTAGGATTGCATTTAGTATTTTTTGGATTATACTTTCTGGTAACTTCCAGAACTACACAAGAAGATTCTCAGCTGGTATTTGTGGGGGTTATATTGTTGGGTGGACTGCCGCTGGACAGACTCAGGAGCTCTCTATTTTCTGTTCTTGAAGTTTTTAGTTTATTATTATTAGGGTGTGGGTATAAGAGGGAGTGTAAGAGAGAGAGTAGAGCATGGAGAGTAGAGAGAATATAAGAGGGGTAAGAGTAAGAGAAGTAAGAGAGCGATTTCCCGTTTACAATACAATAAGTATTCTTCTATGATGAATATTCTAATTTCCATTAACCGATCTAATACAATATACTAATTTCCTAATATTTGCATGCAAACTGTAGGAATCACTAAATTACCATGTTTTATGGCTTTCTTATCTGTAACCCTTATCTTCAGACCCTTCCTGCCATACTTGGAACAGGATGTCTGTTGGTTCTTTGGTATTTGTGGCATTTGGCATCATCTAAACAAAGGAAGAGGCCCTAAACCTTCATATGGCTGTTTTCAGCCTCTAAGCTGAAAACTGCTAACATTTCTATTTCATCTATTGTTTCAGAACTACTTGCTAGGCATTCATATTCATAAGATTTTTCTAATTTCTTCCCAACAGATATTCATTGCAACAGCATCTTTAAAATGAAGAGAGCTACAACAATCTACACCAGCTGTGGGTCTGCTACAATAGTTTGTTACGAGGCACTCAGCTGCTTGTGTGCTTGCTTCAAACCAGACCACAGGTTTTGTGAGCAGGCTGCTAAGGCTAGATATACTTTAAAATTAAATAAATGCTTTAAAAATAAAAATATATCTATTCCAGTGATCTGCAGTTATTAAATGATGAATAATATCTCTGAATAGCTTTATGAGATGCACATGGCAATTATTATGCACTTTTAATCACTGGAGGATGGACATCTAGAAGCCTAAGTGACTTCCCTGTGGTCATATAGTGTTTCCAAGCTTTCAGCTCTAGGCTGTCCCAATCCCCATTTTAACCACAAGACTTGGCTCCCTTCAGGGAGGTTAATACGTGACTCTATGCTATTGAAGCAACAATCAACACTAGCTAAGCTGTTTGCTTGAGCATTTCAGCTTAAATGGAAATAAATTTTCTTCTGTAGCGTTGCAATTTGGTTTGTGTGCTGTAAACTAGGTCAGATGTTATTTATACCACTGGTGATGAGAACGATTTGATTTCTAATGTTGCTAAGTTAAGAAATAGTGATTGTTCTACTGACATTTGTTTCCAGGTATCAGAAAAGGACATTTCTAGATATCTCAAGAACAGTTCTTCACAGACACCAGGGCCTGCAAAATTATCCTTAGGGTAGTAAATGCTGCCAACTTCTCTCTCTTTAATTTATACAACATTCATGAGTAAATAATTACTTTTTTATATATACAGCAGTCGTTTGGAGGTTCCTCAGCAGAGATAATTTCTACTTGCATTCTACTTGTAGGACTGGGAGAGAGGGCTTAACACCAGAGCAGAAAGACAAATTAAGTTACTGCAGCCTTTGTAAAACTTTACTAATTTACATCTTTGATATTTTGTTGGTTCTGCCCTCTTCTGTTCCTCCTGCTAAGAGTCAGATCCTAGCCTTATCCATTGTACTGAGATGGAGTCTCAGTAAAAGGACATCTGAAAAAAGATGAGTGAGCTGGCAGTCATGTTTTTCTAAGAAATTAATGCTCCATGTGCAAATTATTTAATTTCCGTCTGCATGAACAAAAGAAAATAAGTTAAGCTCTTAGGAAAATGCATCTGTATGAAAAAAATAAACCTCTTACAAACTTTATCTCAGGAAATGACTTATTTTGTCTTCAGTGTTGCAATTTCACTCACAAAGATGGTCAAATCAATTACCTGATGTTTTAAAAGGTGAGGTTTGGTGAACTGTCTTCAGGAAAAAGGAAAGCACAGAAGACATTTACTGGCTCTCTGTAATTCCTGGGATATGGCAGATACCTTAAAAATAACAAATTTAAGAAAATAAAAAAAAAATTCTGCAGTCTGTCTTTATGTGCTTTTGATAAAGAATTTAAGATTTGACTAATAGAGTCCATATTGAGCTGTAAATGCAAGTGGCTAAGTCACAAGTCTAGTGACTAAAAACTCTCTGTCTCAATGGGGGCAATGTAATTAGCCTCATCCATGTCCTCATGTCTTATTAACAGACATTTTTGATGAATCTCTTACATTTTGCTGTGCCATTTGTATGTTCTTTTATGGGCCAGAATCACAGAATAGAGTCATTTGGCTTGGCAGGGACCAAACCCAGCTTGTCCAGTCCAACCCCTTGCTGTAGATAGGGACATCTTTCACTAGACCAGGTCACTTAAAGCCCATTCTACTGGCCTTGAGCACTTCCAGGGATGGAGCATCCACAGTTTCTGGGCAACTTGTTTCAGTGCCTTACTATTCTTATTTGTGCAATATTTATTCTTTATATCCGATCTAAATCTACTCTTTTTCAGTTTTAATTTTTTACTCTTTGTTCTGTCACTATAAGCCTTGGGAAGCCTTACAAGCCTCCTTTAAGCACAGGAGGGCAGCTCTAAGGTCTCCCCAGAGCCTTCTCTCTTCCAGGCTGAACAACCCCAGCTCTCAGTGTGTCTTCAGAGGGGAGATGCTCCTTTTTGTAGCCTCTTCTGGACATGCTCCAGCATGTACTGTGCTGGGTGCCCCTGAGCTGGATGCAGGACCCAACAGTAAATGGTTTCTGTCCCACTCTGTATGGCCTCAGCCCTTTGCTGGCCATTCCTCTGAGGTAACCTCAGCCAGGCTGACTAGTGCTGGGCACGCGTCCGTCCTTCAGCCCATGAATTCCTGCACTTGTTCATTCTCTCTCTCCTGCAGAGGAGGCAAACCTGCCACCTCTGTGTGTGTGTTTTATGGGTTTTAGAATTCCCGGGCAAGCCTCTCTTTTCCCCTTCCCTTGCAGGTACCACTTCCTGCCCTTTTAGGCCAGCTGGTTTGGCTTTATGGTTCGTTTAACATCATATAAAAAGAGCGTAACTCTGCCACACGCTTTGGTTGCAACCCTGCAACCACCGGGAACTGGCTATTTGCTTCCAGGTTGCTGAAGTAGAAAATATGCCTTATTCGTACAGAAAGACGTGCCACACCAACTAAAAATTAATCAGCGGGGCCGGGGCATTTTCAGCCCGGGCACAAACGAGCCTCGCCCGTCCCGCGTCCCGGCCGCGGCCCAGCGGCGGCGGGCGGGGCCGCATTGCGAGGGGAACGGAAAGCGGC
This sequence comes from Oenanthe melanoleuca, assembly GCF_029582105.1. Lineage (NCBI taxonomy): Eukaryota > Metazoa > Chordata > Aves > Passeriformes > Muscicapidae > Oenanthe > Oenanthe melanoleuca. The sequence continues at coordinate 32,657,109 of NC_079339.1, forward strand.
GGCCCGGGTTTCCCGCTGTCCCGGTGCCATCCGGGGGAAGCGTTCAGGCGGCAGCAATCCCGGGAGACATGAGGAAGGTGGAGGTGAGGTGGCTGCCTCTCCAGGTCGCTCCTTCTTCGCTCCCGGTCGCTGCCTTTCCCTGGGCCGAGCCCCGGGGCACCGCGGGGCCGGGCCGGGCTGGGCCGGGCCGGGGGGTCTCGGTGCGCGGCGGGGCCGGGCGGCTGCGGGCCCAGCAGGGAGAGCCGCCCCGGGGGCCGGGGTGCTGCATATATGTGTGCATATATCCGCGTGTATATATGTATATGTGTGTGTGTGTGTGTGTGTGTGCGCGGTGTGCCGGCCGTAAGGCCCGCCTCAACACCTGCTTTTAGATTCCTAACTGCATTTATGTGTGTCCTGTTGCGGGAGTGTTGGTGTCAGACCCAGAGGTGTGAGGCCCCTGAAGCAGAACGTGCCTGTATTCTTAAACCAGCCCTGCTTCACCATCATACAGCTTTTACTTTGGTTGCCTTCAGGAAATATATCAGAAAGTTACAAGGAAAACAGGAGAGAATGAAGAGTGTTTGTTTAAGGAGCCATAATGCCTGATGTTGATTTCTGTGTAACTGGCGAGTGAATCCATTTCTGGTGAGATTTATTTTTCTATTGTAGTAATCTAAACTTTTCTCTCGGGAGAGCTGGTGAGGGAATCCAGCGGGCAAAATGTTTTTCTTGATGCTCAGGTTCCTCTCTTTGGCATGCTATGTTTCATAAATCAGCTGCTAGATTTTCACTTTCTGATTGTATCATTAGTGTTACTGGAAGCACCTTATATTTCTTCACACGTCTATGATTATAATTTGTTTTCTTATAAAATTGTTTCTGGGAGATCATAAGCATTAGTATGCCTCAAGGATTTGAAGATATACTAACAATAATGCAGAAGAATCCTACCTGGCCCATTTTGAAATATATTGAATTTTCAATTCCTAAATTACTTGTTTTGAATTACAATAACAAGTCACTAAAAACAAGCAAGAATATATTCTTTTATATAGGGTCAGCTATATGGCTATGAGAATTTGAGAAACATTTGTACAACCTTCTTTGGAGACCTCCAATGTAGGCAGAGCAATCTCCCACAAAACTTATTTGCTCATTAAGAAACACTTTTCAGCTGTAAGGACAATAATATACTTGAATTCTTTTTACTGTAATTTGAAATCATTTTCATTCCCAACAATAAATGGTTTAGGGAACAGCTTATTTCTGTTTTCCTTAAGTGATTCTTCTGCTTTGTCTTGCAGTGGTTGTGTTATTTTTTAAAAATGTGTCTCCTCTTTTTTAACCTAAATGTTCCTAGTTACTTTAATATTTTCTTGTATATTTTGCATTTAAGCTCAGATTATTCTTGATCCTCTTCTCTGAATTCATTCATTCTAATCAGTTCATATGTTTGACTCAATTTTAAGGGCAATATTCAAAACTGGGTAGACTATTCCAGCTGAATTCTGAACAGTAGTAAGGAAGTAAGAAGGAAGATTTATATCCTCTCAAAGCTTTACATCTGTTTCACTCATCCGGATATGGATGGTAGCCTTTGGCATATTCACCTTCTGTTCCAGCTTATACTCTAGGTCTTTTCTGCTTTTCTGCACCAGGGGATTATTCTGTCCTAAATTGATGATCTTGCTTTTCTTCTTATTTAACTATCCACTTCCTGATTGGTTGTTTGCTTTTTCTTTTGTTGTAGCTTTTTTTTTTTTTTTGGTAACCCCAAAATACCACAATGCAAACTTTTCTGGTTAGTAAAGACTGGATTAAAATTTGGAATTTTCTTCCATCATGTTTTCATTTTGTTGCAGCTTGCTGCCATCTGTAATATTAAAGAAACAGTTAATCATTAAACAATACTACTTAGGAGGGTACTCTCTGAACTTTCAGTGGCCTACGTAACTCCTTGATTCTATTTTGCTGCATGACCTTGCAGCCAAGATGAATAGTAGTGACAGTGTAATATTAAATTGGACCTTTGCCATAAACTAAATCCTTATCACATACTGAGGTATGTTTTCTAACTCGAATTAGGCCAAGCCTGTGTACTTTCAAGGCTAGCAGGAAGCAATATTCCAAGCTTGTCTTTTGCTCTTTGATCTTCAGCAGCAGCATGTTTATTCCTTAGATGTCCAAGGCACAGAGCACCCTGAAATAGACGCCTGTCCTTAGTAAATAGGATTTGGAAATATATTGGGGCCACACAGTAATGCCCATCTTGGCTCCTTTCTCCTTCCCTTGCATCCCCTTAGTTTAGCTTATCTGAGCCTTCAGTCTTTCACAGGGCAAGAGGATCACAGCAAGAAGCTCTACTCTGCTTTTGACACCTTGTACTACAGAGCATTTTCCTCATTCACCAGATAGAATCTTAAAAAATTTATAAGCTAAATACAAAATCTCTTGTGTAATATGCCACAGCTGTCTCTTACTTCGGACTTTTCCTCTTTGCATGTCACTGTAGTGTTTGAGCATTTTCCTGATGTGTAAATTAGATCTGTATGACAGTATGATAACTGAAATTCATCACTCTTTACAGTTCTTCCTCAGGAGGTTTTCTTTTCCTGCTAATGGAGGCTGCCTTGAGCTGCACAGAAACTCAGCATAGCAGAGAATCTTTCCTCCTTTTCTCAGCCTGCCTGTCTTTAGCTTCATGGTAGCACAAACTAGAAAGCATTTGGTGTTACACACTTACTATCTCTAAACTCCCAGCTTTCACATGATGTGATAACTGGGAGGAAAAGGGGGTCTCCTAAAAGTGTTGTGTTTTCTTGCATCTTCAGAAAGAGACTGAAACTGAGTAGCTGTTAAAAATCTACAGGAAAAGAGAATTGGAAAGGAAAAGTTGACTTTCTCAACTGCTTTATCTACCTTGAACTATTTTAGTGAGATTAAGAAACTCTTCAGTGTAATGACAATCACATCTAAGGCAGACATCCAAATGTTCCTTATAAAGGCCCACAGTTACAAAGGAACATATCTGTTAGGGGTGAAACAATTCTACCTCATGACCAGGTTTTCTTTCCATTAAGCTTAAGAAAAGTCTTGATTCAGCAGATATTTTCAGTCTTTGTGCATATTTCTTGGATCTCATTGTAACTTGCTTTAAAATGCAGTAGGCCTTTATTCTTTGTAATTATTTTGAATAAACATTCTGGATATTTATGAATTTTTAGAAGATAAGGGCATTATCTCTCTGTGAAGTGACAGGGGTTTTGGAGACACTGAAGAAATTTTTTATTCTGCTGGTATGTTGAATGAATATGCAACTTATGATAACTTTGAGATACACAAGACATTTCTACTAACTAATTTGTGGTAGTTTGATACTACCACTCACAAGTGCTAAATGCTAAGTTCTTGCTTTAAAGTTTGCTCCCTTCATCTGTTTCTCTTATATTGGTAATATCATAGATTTATTTTATTCCACTTTGCTTGTGGACTGGAATACTCAGTCTTAGATGCTGCAATTTAGGAAGGAAGTGACCAACTGAAATTGGTCCAGAGATGATTAAAAACACTTTTTTTTTTTTTTTTTTTTTTTTTTTGAGGGCGGGGGGTTGTGGATCTAAAAGCAATACTTAGAAAACTCCAAAATTTTCCTAGTTTTAAAACAAAAGGGGAGTAAGGAGACTTTGAATGCATAAAGCTGTGACAGAGAACACTGACAATAAGTTTGTAGTAAAGAAAGGCTCAGCTGAGTGCAAGGAAAAACTTCATAAGAGGGTGAAACTTTGAAGCAGGAGCCCTGCTGAGGTTATGGAACCTTCCTCACTGGAAGTTTTTAAGACCACTTTGGAGGCTGTCTAGATATGGGTTGGCCTTACAGTGGAAGGCTTGGGCTAGCTGTTCCTATGAATGTTTAAATAACTTTTCATGCACTCAGGAGCTTGCAAATTATTTTTTTCCTGTTTGTAAATCATCGAGCTAAGACGCAGTAGTTTGTCCATGTTGAAAATTAAAAGAAATTTAGAATTATTTTATTATTTTGGTTTAGACTAAAGCAATTATATTAATTATGATATCTACCTTGGTATTCATGATGATTTCACAGTATATGCATGGTTTGGTATCACAACCCTGATAGTCTAGCTTTATGGTGAGATAACAAACATAGCCTGTGTTTTTTCCATGTTCTGGGAGTTTATTATGGTTATAGTTTATGGCTGGTGTGTTGCTCTTGCTGACTGGCTCCAGCACTTGCTGTTTTGAGAGAAATAAAAATTGATTATACTGCTGGATAAAGTTGATAAGATGCAGAAACATGAATAGTAAATTTAACAATATATAAAAGCTAAGTATTTTTCTTTTCACTAACACTGCATTCATTTAATGTATTTCTGAAGTGCAAGAAATCTTAGTTCTTCTCTTTTTCTGTCATCTTCATAAATATTATATTTGGGAGTTAGAATTACTGCTGTAGAGAAGACATTCCTTACAATAAGTTCTTGATTTTTTTTAAATTAATGTATTGTAGCTGAACTGTATATTATTTGGAAGAATAGATGCATTTGTAGCACCGATGACTTAAACTTGTTTTTTTCTGAAAAGTAATCTAGTTTTTCTGTATCATATAACTAGTGATTACTCTGTTGCAAGGAAAGTATTTTAAGCTACATTAAATCAAGAGTGTTCTAATCTAGATACTTTTGGTATCTTATGTAGAAAACAAAAGACAAACCTAGGCAATTATGTATTAATATAGGCTAAATAATACTCTCTTTCTTATTTTAGGGATCCAGTGGGATTTAAGAACCTCTCTCCTAAGAAAACTTGCTGCTTCTACAGCTTTCCATCTTAGTGTGCACTTGATTTCACTTGAAATACCTATCTGAAGAAATTAAGAGTAGGTGAGGTGTAATTGCCTTTTAAAAATGTTAAAAGTTCAACATTGTGTAACAGCTGTCAAGATACCCAAGAAAAAGCCATATATTTGTGACATGTGCTATAAACAATTTGAAACTCCATCAAAATTAGCTAGGCATTATCTCATACATACTGGTCAAAAGCCATTTGAATGTCATGTATGCAGTAAAACTTTTAGGCAGCTAGTCCACCTGGAGAGGCATCAGTTAACCCATAATCTGCCTTTTAAGTGTATTGTTTGTTATAGAAACTTCAAAAATGTAATCACTTTCTTAAAGCATCAGAAGCTTCATAATGAAAATTATGAGACTGATACAAAGCAAGCAGACAACTATGTGAATTCTGAGCAAGGCAGGGTCACTCGTGGCATATTTCATTGTTCTGTGTGCTGGAAACCCTTTACAACTGAAGAGAGGTGGATGCTGCATCAGTGTCTCAAGTCAGATCATCTACATGGTGCCAGAAGGAGAAAGAAGAAAACTCACACTTGTGAATCATGTTACAAGATGTTTCCATCAAGATCCAAGCTAGAAAGACACTTCCTTATTCACACTGGCCAGAAGCCTTTTAAGTGTTCTTCATGTGGCAAATCTTTCAGACAGTCAACACACTTGAAAATTCATCAGCTTACACACACAGAAGAAAGGCCTTTTCAGTGCTGTTTTTGTCAGAAGAGATTTAAAATACAGAGCAAACTCATGAAGCATAAACAGCTCCATGCCAGAAATAAGACTTTCTCCAATATTGTGTGCAAAGCAAAGACTCTTAAATATCCCAGATCACACAACGTGTTGGAAGGAAAATGGGATAGTTTTGAGAGGGCTGATCCACACGTGTCACAGGAGAATGACCTACATGGTGCGCACTCAATTTATATTGTACCTTTCCAGTGCCCAGCATGTGAGCAGTGTTTTGAAACAGAGCATGTTCTAAATTTGCACAAATGTTACTCAAAAGGCAGCAGAAGTTCAAATAATGGTACAGCAGCATGCAGACACGCAGTCAACAGGAAAAATAAGACGCTGATGAAACTGAAGCATACTGGAGGAAAGGCAACAGATTTTTCTCTGACTGACAGAAAAAAAATGAAATCAGGTCACACTGGAAGCCCTGACCTGGTTACAGCTAGAGATCAGCATTGTGATCAGCATGTGTCCACTAAAGCTTCCAAGGACTGCCGGAGCAGGCGTGACATGCACAAGTCAGTTTGTAATCGGATGAAAAGAACGTTTGCTGTGCCATTGCCTTGGCAAGAGTACCCACAGCCTCTCAACTTGGGCAGTGGTTTAAAAGGTGTGCTTCCTGGTGAAAGCATGGTAGATGTTGATGGCTCACTGGATAATAAAGATGAGGCTTTTTATGGTTCATCAAATGATAGTTTTTTTGATAATCCAGAAGCACTCCACTGTGCTTTTTCATCTTCTGCTAAAAATACACATAACAGACATAAAGTGTGTAAATGTGACAGATGTGAAAAAATTTTTCCATCTTCATCCAAACTTCAAAGACATTATCTTATACACACGGGACAGAAGCCCTTTGGCTGTAATGTTTGTGGGAAGACATTTAGACAGTCAGCTCACTTAAAAAGACATCAGCTCACCCATACTGAAAAGAGAGCCTGTAAAAGCCCTGTTTGCCAGGTAGAATTTGAAAACCTGAACAAACTTTTCAATCATCAGGGAGATCACGCTGAATTTAAGTCTTCTCAGCCTGTGGGTTATTCTCAAACACCTTCACAGCCATCTGGCTTTCAAGAATTTGAGCTGATTCAGTCAAACCAAACAGCTGAAATCAAAGTTGAAATCGAGTCAGGGGATTTTGTTCTTGACACCAGCAGTAGAAACCCACAGCCGTATTTGTGCAGTAAATTGTTGGAAACAGAGCAAAGCTGTTACAGCTATTGGCATGATTTTTCTGAAGGTACTGAAAAAAGTGAAGCTGTTAACAAATTATATCAATGCAGTGTCTGCTTTAAAACTTTTAAATCTCCTTCTAAGCTTGAAAGACATCACCTAACACATGCTGGACAAAAGCCATTTGAATGTTCAGTTTGTGGAAAAAAATTCAGACAGGCCCCACATTTGAAAAGACACCACCTTATTCACTTTAAAGAAAGCTTAAAGCTTAGTCCCACTGAGGAACAAGCAGAGAATGTATTAGTTTTATCAAAACGGGATAATGTCCTATGAAATAATTTTTAAAATTTTTGGTTGCATAATTATAAAGGATTTCTATTAGGCCAAATAATTAACTGAAGGGGATTATATTTTCTATTACGGAAATGACCTGGTGAAGTTAATTTACTGTCTTCAGAACTGTCTACTTGATATAATTTGTGAGATATTCATATTGAGATTTTTTAAAAAATGCAGTAAACATTCTTTGCATGCCCTTTAGCTAAATTAATTAATAAATACACATTCATATTGTATCAATAGTGTTGCAGAAATCTGCAATGTTCCATGAATATGGTAATTATCACTGAACATAAAATACTATATGGGAAAACGTAACACTTTTAAACTATCAGAAAAGTAAAGACAAAAAGGTAATTTTGAGAATATTAAAAAAAAAGGTCCTTTTAGCTTCTTCTGGCTCCCCATATGTTCCAAGCAAATGATTCTTGCTGTATTTATCCCATGCTTTAAAAAAATTGTTATTTTTAGGTAAAAGAGAAGAGGGTAGAAAAATGGGAGAAAGTTCAGTGAGAAGAATGTTGATGTGGTGTTATAGAATCTTCTGTTTCCTATAGGACAGAAAAAAATAGCTGCTTTTTTATTTACACTTAATGTGCTTGGAGAGCTATACATAAGGAATTAGATAATTTCCTTTTTTATATAAAATACAAAGAGACAATGCTATCATATTAGGATTTATAATCAATTTATCCATTTCACCACTTCATTAACTCCACTTGTAAATCCTTTGCCTTCTCTAGCATTTTTGGCCAATTTATACTTTACTGAACTATTTTGCAGTAAGAAAAGAAGACAAGAAATTATCATTAAGGTTACAAATGGGCTTAGTATCTGTTCATTCTCCTTTCCTTCTAGCATACGTAGGAAACCAGTAAAAGAAATGTTCTGTAAGATGTGATAATAACTCAGATGAGCAGTTTTGTCAGGAAGTCGTTCTCATTACGTTAAATATAAGAGACTGAGAATTTCTTTTAGCTAAAATTAAGTAATTCTGATTTTGTATTAATAGGATATGTAGTTATACTTTCTGGTAAGTAAATGGTTTTGTCTGTTGCCAATGGGGCTGGCAAGAAGTGGACATGCAGTGGAGCTTCATACATAATGAACATGTATGAAGTTTGTTTCTTCTTTTTTGTCCTCTGAATAAACTATCTTTTACAATACTTTCTTTGTTATGCATCTTTTGAATAGTTGAATCCTGAAGTTCTTATTCCTATTTCTAAATTAACATATCTGTAAGATACATGACATTTTTTTTAGTATTTAAACAGAACCATATTTATTTAAGTAACATGGGTTTGATTTTTTTTTTTAATTTATTTTGGAAATGGCATGAACTTTGTGATAGTTGGTGAATATGAAGGGTAAAAGGAGTTTTATTTTCATACATGTTATTTTACATTTTCAGCGAGAATAAAATGAGGAAAAAAACTCAGAAACATTCTGTAGTTACTATGCTTTTGTATAACAGACAAATTCAGTATATAATGATGATTATAGTTATATATTGAGATTTTTTCTCCCTTTGTGAATTGTTTCATATTGAAAGACAAAATGCTGTATAAAATGTTTGGAAAGCATATTGTAGAGCTCTTTTAAAATACTTGTAATAAACTATTTTATTTATATTGTACATTTAGACTGTGCTTTATGTTTTGAAACTAGCTAACATTCATTATGCAGAAAAGACTGCATATCAAAATACCTTTGTATGTTAGAACAATAGGTGTGGTTTCAGATTTTTTTTTATCAAATATAAATATGTTTAAAGGTAACATCTTTCTAAAGGAGTTACAGTAATTTAAAAATGCTGTGAGTGTAATGTTTAGAAATCACAAAACTCTTGTTTCGAAAATATCAATTTAAGTAAAATTAAGGAAAAGTAATACAAAAAGTTATTTTGGAGGAATGAATGGGCATTTGCAGGAAGTGTTACTGTCTGATGAATTTGAAAAGTAATGAAATCTTTGGGCTTGGATTTCAGAGCCACAATATCTATCTGGCTCTCCATCCCTTCATAAAAAGTTTTGTGTCAGTATAAACTTATGGGGATTATTCCATAATTTTATGGAATAAAATGGGGATTTTTATGGGGATTATTCTGTAAACTAGCTAGAAAGGGGTTAAATGGTTTCTAAGAGTCAGGAGAGAAAAAAAACTGAGGTTGAAATTCTGTGTCTTTTGCAGTTAGCAGTAAAATTCTTCAAGTATCTTTGAGAATCTGAGCTAGAAAAGTTTTCTCTGTGTTCACAGTAACGCTTCTAGTTCATTAGTATGTCAAGCATTTTTCATAATGCTTCAAGGCAAGTTCAAGCCATCGATCTTTTAAGTATCTTTGGTGGCAGAAACATTGCCTGTGGTTCTGTTAGAATGAACTGATGGCTAATACTAATAATCTGATAGTACTGAAGTAGTGGATTTTTTGAGACTGCAGAACCAAATCATATTCTACAGAGGAAAACAGTGGGTCTTCCTGTATTAAAAATGAGCTCCTACTGAGGACAACTTCTCCAACAGCATGGATTTAGCCCTGAGGTTGTTCTGTGTGGAATATGAAAAGGGTCAAATATTTTGATACAAACATAAAAAAAAAAAAAAAAAAGATTTTTTGGAAGAAAAATTATACAATTGCAGTACTAACTGATCATACCATCCATTTTTTGACTAGATGTGGCTATGGATACCTTTAAAATGTTCATGCTGCACTATCATTGCAGTGTGTCACAAATGACTTTCAGGTGGCTTGAAGAGTCACTGGCAAAAGTATCATCAAAAGCAGGTTTAATGTAAAAGTGAAAGCACAACAAAGTTTGGCAACATTCACTCTACTGCTTATTAGATGGTTGAAGCACACAGACAAAAATCAGACTGAAATTCAAAAGAAATCAGTCTGTAACTAAAATCAACCTAAAATCTGTGTGGCAGCTGGTGATGGAAGAGGGCTAAGGATAGGAAAGAGTAAGGATAAAAGAAATAAAAGGGACCCCTCCAATTGTGTCACAACATTCAGAGGGGAGCCCCTTGCCAAACTTAGCCCCCATTTGACCAACAGTTTAGGCCTAAAATAACAGCACGTAAAAGTGCTCAATTTAAACCACTTCCCAAAAATTCAGTAGAATTCATATAACACAAGAGTAACTCACAAGGCCTAACTCACACATTAAACCTACTTCAGAATCCAAGAGAGCAACATTCACAGTATGTTTGCTTCAGCATATTCACCCTTGAACACGCAGAGAACTAAAGGAGTATGTCCAGGGTATATTCCTGTGAAAAACTTCCAAGGTCAGTGAAGTTCTCATGTCAGATGCCATTGCATCTTCTCAATGGGCAAAGGGCTGAGCCTGTGGGGGTATCAGCCCAGGCTCTGCCAGCAGTGTTCAGAGTACAGCAAGCTTGAGTTTACCAGCTGAGAGCCATGCCACTCAGAGGGCAAGTGCTGGATGGAGCCCACTGTGGTTCAGGAGAGCTCCAAGGGTCTTATTTAGGACTGCTATTTATAGGGTTGTTAGACAGTTGCCTTTAGTCACAGTAACTTTCCATCCTGGATGAAATTCGGCTCAGAAACTTTCTTTGTAAGTTTGGTAAAAAAAAAGTTGTTCTACTTGTGTTATTATGCAGGCAAGAAAAATAAGTTTCCAAGGCTGTTCATTAAAAAAACAGGAGTTTGTTAGATAACATAAGTTCCTGGGAAGAGACTGTGTTTCTGATAAGCTCGAGAGGAGCTCAGCCCCAGTGCTGTTTGTCAAGGCCAAGGCCCAAGAACAGTTCTGAGATCATGGCCCGAGGTGTGTGTGTGTGCATGGCAGCTGTACCCCTACACAAGGTTTGCAGAAAGTCAAAACATACATATCTAACTCTTCCTATTATGGCTACAGAAAAATGCAAAAGAGGAAAAAAGCATTAATAAACCACAGAAAAACTGTTTAACCACTGTTTTTCCCTGTGTGCTGTGTTTCTCACTCGGCTGAGGTCTGCTCTCACACACCCAGAGCCAACAAGAAAATTAGTGAGGCAAATGGGAGATAGACACAAAAGAAACTTAATTGAAGCTAGTTACACCTTAGGCTTCAAACCAAGATACTGGATCTAATGTTTAGTTTTCCTGGCTGTCTCCTAGTATAAATGTAAAACTCCAAAAGTCATAATCTCTCAATAGTAGCTCATTTGAGTAACACTTACCTAAGTACAGTTGGATGACTCTTAAATCAATAAAGACTATAGATTTAGTCCATCTAATGGCCCCTTGTAATGATGTTGAAAATGCCCAGACCTCCTAAATAACTGAAGTGGTAATGGTTCATATTCGTAGCACAAGGTTTTGTGGATTTTTAAAGTGTAAGTTTTAACTTAATAGCCTGGTTTTATGGTCTGATGGCTGTGGATGAGATGTGTCTGAGAGGCAGTTATCATAAGGAAAATTGAAATTACAGAAGTGACTTCTCTATGCTCTCCTATAATGTTCTTTCTCCAGGTTAAGCAAATAAGTTGTATTTCTTCATATAATGACTAGTTCTGTCAAGCAGCTTTTAAACAGCTTTTTTTTAGCATCTGTTAAAAGAGTGAATCTTCAAAGTCCACACAAGTGAAGGAGAAATCAGTCTTATTTGAACAAAATCACTCACAAATGTACTGATATCTTCTTGTTCAGAAACTGTTGTTCTAACATGAAAGTGCCATTTTATGTCTATGCTGAGTTATCATGGGTCTCTAAATACTGTTTTACTTCTGTTCTCTGCCATTCCAGTTTCTGACTCCTCCTAGGATATCCTTACCTGTGACTTGACATGATTTGAATATGTGGCTAAAATTTTTCCTCTTCTCTGGAATCCTTCAGTGCCCCTGGTGCCAATCTGTATGGCTCTGTTAAACCCCATCTGTGAGTTCTAGCCCAAGAGTCTTGGAGCTGGCTGCTCCACGTGTGCTGCCCTGGCATGTAAAATAGTGCTGAGGATGTGAGTGCAGGAAGATGTGAGAAGCTCACTGGTGATGATGTGGACCACTCAAAGTCATCTGGGTGTGTAGGGTCATTGGAGCACGTGGATATGGTGGCTGTCCAGCTTTGCCTTTGGCACTAGAATGTGCCTTGCTGACAGAGTGGAGGAGGGGAAACAGAATCCCATGGCCACTGCTATTTAAAAAAGTAAAAGACTGTTCCTAAACTAAAGAAGCCAGGTATGCATGGTGTCTCTCCTTTGTACTCCTAGTGCACTGCACTCAAATCCTACTGACATAAAGGAAAACACTATCTGGATGCTAATTGGCATCATTTTATCTGTGCATTTTTTTGGAATATTAATTTTAATCCCTAGTATGTGTTTGTAAAAGTAGCTTGCTGAGCCACAGAAAATCAGATGATTTCCTCAATTTCTAGTTTATTTTGTTTCTAAGAGGATCCTGAAAACACAGCAGAGAGATTCCAGTTACTGACAATACTAAATGCGCTACTAAATGAAGTAGAACTCTGCTAAGCTATCTAGACACCCCAAGTGTGGCAGCCAATTTGAGGATAATTTTTAAGATCAAAACAGGTTAGGATTTTTCATGACAATGAGAGCAACCTTGGATCAGTATCTTGGCAACCTTGTTTGCTCTGGTGTACTATATCTTGTATTTATACTCTGGGTCTTAAAATCTAGCAGGTATTTGGGTGGTGAGAGCTCTGGAGGAATGACCTCAGGTGTTCAATAGTGTGAATTTGCTGCTTTCAGTAGGTATTCTGTTTTATTACAATTTTATACACTTTTAAAATCCTGAAGTGCTAATGGAAATGTCTACCAAAACCCTAGAAAAGATAGAGAAAAGCAAGGATGAAAGCTTTAGGAAACTAGAGCTAGCTCTCAGCATCTTAGAATTGCTGTCTTGATTGAGTTTTATGCTACATATTAGTGTAGTTTTTTCCTTTATTGTGAGAAAAGAGGATGTGATCAAGAATGTACTTTTACAATGATGCAGCACTTCTTGTGCCAGCACTAGCATAAAGGAAATTATTTGCCTTAAAATCTCATTTCAGTGATGAAATTTCTCCGTCAAACAGATTTATTTCATATTAATTTTTTCCACATAGAAACTTTATCACATAAAAGGCTCTCAAAAGATTTTTAGCAAATATTGCTAGAGCTTTTCTGACCATTGATATCAACTTCTCACCACTGTTCTCCCTCAGCTGTCAGGAACCTATCTAGAAGTCTCCAAAGAGAATTAGAATAGTCCAGAGTCTGCTCTAACTTGAGCTGTTACCCAAATGTGAGCCCAGCAACAGAAAGCTAAGAATGACACAAAGTCTCCTCTTTCACCATCTCCTTCACTAGAGGCACTACTTGCTATTCTGGGATATAAAAGCAGCTGGGCTGCTGAATTAACCATATTTTCCTCTAGTCATGAGCTCAGAATATCCATTGAAGTTACTGTAAGTTTTACACAAAAATCAAGGGCAGTACATTGGCCAGAATGTGTGCTAAATAAATATTTATACACAAATCAGAATGCTACTGATGGCTTCTTTACACTTTAAAATTCTAAATATTTTAAGAAGCATCTGTTACTAAACTGAGGCATCATTTTTGAAAGTACCCATATTTACTGAGTGGAAGTACACATATTTAATGAGATGAATACAGTGACAAAAGTCTTGGACTAGAAGAATACACATAAATAAAATAGTAAAACCAACGTGACATGATTGAATTAAAGCTGTAATGAACAGATTGAACATTTAGTTTATATGAATATTAACTGCTATGAAGGATGAGCTATAACCAAAACAATAACTCCCTGTCATTGTCCCTAAGCTTTTTACATTAAATGATTCCTCTAATCGTTTTTGACAAGATATTCCAAATTTTATTTACCTGAAAGCAGGTTTAAATCAATATGTTTTTTATATAATTTCAACAGGTAAGAAACACGGAGATTTCAGGTCTTTGCTTAATGTACATATTATTCCATTCATATGCCATTCATCCCCTCATCCCTTTCAAAAACTTATTTAATATAACTTAGCAAGAAATAGCTCAAAATATTGCATATTCATAGTCACTTTACTCCTTTGGTTAGAAGAAAAGCTGTATATGCAAGTTGGTATATATATATATATATATATATATATATATATATATATATATGATGCATGATGGCACTTGGATGGAAATTCTCATGTGGAGATTTCAGTTTCAGAGCTTTTCAGAGGGATGCCTCTTGGAAAATCTCATGTGTATGTGCAAAAGTCAATAAACTAAGATAAAAGCTGATTTTAAAGGGATGTGCTCTCCTAAGCTTTACAGACTTGCTTCACAGAAAGCCTACCCAACATATGGCTTAGTGTCACTGAGGCTGAGATTCATCTGCTTTAAATTGAGGTGTGCAGCATGCAGGTAGGTACATCACCAAAGCTAAGTGCACACATGTAGTATAATGAAATTATATTAGACCAGATAACACATTCCCATACAGTGGTGAGATGCATCCTAGATATTTTGACCCCCATCCTGAGAATCATAGTTCTATTAAAAACCATGTGGGCCACCTCAATATTTGTAAGTTGCACACAGAGAAAGCACAATTCAGCCCTGCTGAATCTATGACACTGCTGAATCTGCAGAATTCACTGGTCATGTCTCACTGATGACCCTAAAAGAGTAACAAAAAAAATCAATTAATGTTTGAAATCTTTGTCTATTAATTGTCTGGAATTTTTATTGCTAGAAAATAATAACTTCTGTGATTCTAGGTAGAATCTAAAATAAACAGAAACATAGAAAATAGGGAACATAGCTCAACCCCTGCTCATTATCACTAGGTATTACCTGTTCTGGTGGTGCTCAGGAGAGTATAACTGAAATAAAAGCAATGGCCAGCTTACTGATGACCTTGGTTTACAAAGAAAAGGAGAAGAACATATTTTTCCTGATTACAATAATATAGAAGGGGAAGCATCCGAAACAAGAGGAGCTAATTAAGCAAGAAAGCAGCATGGAATATAAATTGACCAGGACTGTATGAAGCCTAGAAATTAATAATAGTCTTGAAAACTGCATCTACTCAAATATGTGACTATTAAATAATACATGTCTTCATGAATGAATTAACAGGTTTTTGAAAGGAATATTTGATTTTCTTGACATGTTAAGCCAATGAGTATAGAAAGATGGAGAACTTCACAGAAGGCTGCCGGGATGATGGGGTGCAGGGTTTTACTTCTCCTCAATTACAAAGGAGTTTGGAGTGGAAAGTGTCAGATGTGCCTCCACTCTGGGGGAAACTGAGCATAGCAATTCAAGAGATCAGTCTTACTAGACTTGTGAGCTGGGGTGAGATTTGCAGATAGGGACAAAGGAACAAGACTGGGCCCATTATGCTTGGTCTCACCACAATTCTTTAAAGGTTCTCCTGGTCTTCAGGATGAAAGCAATGCATTTTCCAAAGCACTAATTTATACTTTTGCTACTCATCTGTAGTCCTACTGTCCCAGCATTCTCTAAATAAACAACACGGTATAGAGAAAAAAATCAATATATTATTTATAGGGAGGGGATCTTTGTCATTTTATTTGACATTTTTAGGGATGTAATCATACTGCCTAACATTAGGCAACTAATATTAGTTTCTGATATCAGAAGCTCCTTCAGAGAATGAGAGCACTTAGATTAGTTCTGATTTGCCCTTTGGAAGGACCTCTGTTGCCACACTGACTGTAGTGAGATTGAAGACAATTGACCTCACTGGGACACCCAAATGCCAAAAGTTAGATAAATGTGGACTCTTCCTTGAGGTTTCATAGCTTTGATTACGTATGGAAATGTGTGGGGGTTGACACAGGCCACGGTTATGATCCATCATAACCAGAAGATTTAGGTTAGCCTTGTGAGGCTGGAAAATTCACAATTTTTTTTACAAAACTTACAAAGTCCACAGTGCATTTGCCTCTCCTAATTGATTTGTGTTAAGATGGGACAAACTTTTGGCTTCCATCTGAAAGCCAGTTCAGAAACTTTCCTATTTTCAGCCTATATTTATAGGTAATGAACTTAAATTCCTTTGCCCTTTTTAATCACTGTTTTGTAGCTTCAATTTCAATCCATGTTATTTATAAAATTTGCTACTGGTACTTTTGTAACTTTTCATTTTACTAGTTTTCATTTTTCTGGATCTTCTAAAGTACAGGCATGCAGTAGGCATATTTATTTGAATGTAGCCATTGTCTGATCCTATTCAAGGTACTGTCATTACTTTTCTCATTTCCATTGTACATTCTAATTCAACTTCAAAAAGAATATTTAGTTTAACCTCTGCTTGAAGAAATGCAATGGAGATCACCTTGATATGAAAACAAAGGAGGTCATATTCAAACAGACTTCAATGGGACCTGCCTGGAAGTTTAAAGTACTCATGTGGCAGGTGATGGATAATGAACCCAGAAACAAAGCACAGTAACTTCCCTGGGGAGTCTGTTAATTTCCTCCTTAATTAATCTGTTTACCAAAGAGAATAAGTTAATTACAAACCATTCTGAAGCATTACCAAACTGTTGGCTTCCTTGAGCGTGCAGTTTTCCCCTTGTACCTTTGCCTTTCCTCCACACGTTTCGAGAGATTCACAGAGTGCTCTGAGTTGGAAGGGACTCCATAAGGATCATCCTGTCCAACTTGTGATAATGGACAAATGATTCGTGTTAATAATATTAGTTTTGGAGTTTGTACAAACCAGAATACATAAAATAAGAAAAGAACATGGACCTAGATAAAGGGAAATATATGAGAAAACACACTCTGTTCAAATACCCATTATGAATATTGTGTATACCAGTTTGTAAAAGAAAAAAAAAAAAAAAAAAAAGTGGGGTTTTTCCATAGTCTGAAAGGTTTTGTTTTGCAGAATCAGATTTCCTGCCTTTGTGTAATCAATTGCAAACTATCTGCAAAAGATCGGGCTTCCTACTTCTTCTGTTTTCTAAGACCAGATGGTTACATGACCAATTGTCCAAAGAGCTGCCCCACGGAAGTTTGGAAGTTTCATTGACCACCACTGCTTACCTTGCAGAATCATTACAACAAAACAATAACAATTATTGATTACTACAAGGAAAACCGTATAATAAAAAGGGAGCTGCGAACCAAGTTCGGTGGAGCATGGAGTAGGCTGTGACCCCTCTGCCTCCCCAGCGCTGCTTGCTCTGTCTACATAAAATAAAGCAATCTAAATTGTGTTAAATACCGACACTTTTGTTTCTCATTTATAACTGTTTGACGTTAAAAAGAGTGTGTTTTCCCCACGTTAGATGGACAGAAAGCTGCGGTCTGAATAGATAAAACAGGAGTCGCCCTAAGCGGATGCACGGAGCGTTGGAAGGCTGAGCGTGGCAGCAACGCCGTGCGCCGTGCGGCTTCTCCCGCAGCCCTTCCTGAACTGCGGCCGGGTGCAGGCGGGGAGAGGCGGTGCAGGGAGGGAACAGCAGTGCGGGGAGGGAGCAGCAGCGCGGGGAGGGAGCAGCAATGCGGGGAATGAGCAGCAGCGCCGGGAAGGAGCAGCAGATGGCGCCGCCGCCCCCGGCCGGCCCGCGGCCGCTCCAGCCCTCACGGCCCCGGAAGCGCTCCCGCTCCGCTGCTCCCGGCCCGGAGATCCCGCCCTCGGCCCGGCCCGGGCTGGCAGCGCCGGGACACCGAGGCCTCTGCCGGGTGCACCATGGCGGCAGCCACGGCCACGGCCGCGTCCCCGGCCCCGCCGAAGAAGATCGTGGCGCCCACGGTGTCGCAGATCAACGCGGAGTACGTGACGCAGGTAGGGCCGGCGGGGCTCCGGGGGACATTCCTGCCGCGGTGTTTAAACAGCCCTTGTAGGCCCTGGGTGGTGGGAAAAGGGTCTTGTTTGGTCGTAGTTGACGAGGGGTGTGCTCCTCTGTCATGCACAGCGCGGGGTATTTCCCCGCGGGAAATTGACAAATCCCCGGCGGGATTTACAAAGCAGCACTACCGAACGCATCAGTGCAATGCTCTGTGCATCATCACAAGGCGTGCTTTAATTGTCAAAAGCTGCCGAGGCTTCCTTTTTCTTTTTCTTTTTTTTTTTTTTTTTTTTTTTTTTTCTTGGAAATCTGCTTTTCTCCCTCTTCCGGAGCATGAAGAAGTTTGAATAAAGTTGCATAGGAAGCCCTTGTCATCGCCGCTCGGGAGTACTTGGCGAGGTGATGGCTGCAGCAAAGAGCCTTGGAGTGCTAGACTTTTGTATATTCTAGTTACTTGTCAGATGCCTCTAGGAAGCATAATCACTTGCCATTTTGGATTTGCAGTCCCTGAAAGACCGTGGTTTATTTTTGATGGGTTTCTTAGATGAACTCAAGAATGGAAAAATGTTTGTTAGATAGCAGTTTAAGCATCTGAAATTTTTCCAGACAATCGCTTTTCTGTTGGAAGAAGCTTTGGCGTAAAAGCCTTAAACGGTTCATAAGCATTGCTGTTAGAGAACATAATTTAATTGCTTGTAGTTAGCATAAGCTGAAATTAAGCAAGATACTGGTGAAATAAAGTTTGGGTATGCTGTAGAGATACTGTATCATTGACATGAAAATAAATGTTTTTAACTTTTTGTTGTGCAGTTAGCAAATAAATACTGGGCTCCACATGTGAAGAAAACATTGTCTTTTGATGTAAAGGTAAGCACTTCTTCTGGAATGTTGTTGGGGGTGTAAAAGAATGAGGATCAACCATTCCATGATGTGTCAATATTTTTGGTGTTGCTTATTTTATATTGGGCTATATGAGACTGCTTGGAAGGTCAGCTGTTGCTTGACACACTGTAATTTGTTATGTATAAATGTAGGCACTGTTAGGAAGGTGTGCTGTAGCATGCAGTTATTTTGTGTGCTATTCAGTTTATTTTGGCCAAGAAATTATGAGGGCAAAGGACTTTTGAGCATCTCCTTTGAGGTTAAAAGATGCTGGAAGGGGTTCTACTTTCAGAAATCAAACAGGAATGAAAGATACAGGTATTACTGAACTGTTCTTTCTAAAAGCTTCTTAGGTGAGCTTCCATCAGACAACTTTATTGCTGTTCTGGTGGATATATGCATTTTGAATGTTTAAAATTTGGCATGGTGTGCTTGGTTTTGTGTACTGCAGGGTACTTAAGTGTTTCTTTTCCTTGTGGATGTTTCCCTAAGTCTCCCTGTTTAGCCTCAGGTAATTTTGTAGTATTTGTGATAGAATTTGTCTGTGATTGTTAGAGTGTACTTAAACAGGTGAACTGCATCATGTGATGTCAAAGTGTGCCTGTTGCAACTTATAGTGCAGATTCATTCATGTTGGAAAAATTTATTGAAAGTATTTTAATAGCAGTAAGCAGAGAGTAATGCAGAGTAAAATGTCTTAATGCATTTCGAACACGTTAATGGGTATATAAAATTCTCTTAAATTTTTTTCCATAGGTCATTGAAGATGTATATACAAAAGAAATTGTCAGGTCAAAGTAAGTACACCAGTTGCTTTCTCTTATTTACCACTATTGCAACATTATCCATGTTGGACTTGTTTCTAATGTTTGGTAGAATACTTTAAAACTCATCTATATGTTGAAAGCAGATGAAAATTATTAAAGTGCATTTAAGTAATTTAATCATTTTGGTATTTCAAAGTCTGAATGTGGTAACAAGAGAGTTCCTAAGTCTGTAAACCTTAAATGTGGTGGTTGGAGTTAATATTTTTAAGATCCTTTACGTGGTAGTCTGTTGTCTTTTATGTTGGTTTTGTTGTGGTAGTTATAGGAGGCTGATCTCTTCTTTTGTCACTAAGGAACATAAAGAAAAAAAACTGTCATGGAGTGCACTGCCTCTAGCTTCCTTCTCTGTTCTGGCTGCTTTCACCAGCTTCCTGAAGGGAAAGTCTAGTTTCAATGAATTTAGAGACAAATCCAAGATATCCTGCATTCTGTAGTTCTCTGTGCAGAAAAGAGCTGTAACTGTAGCTGGAGATTTCTGGGGAAGATTGAGCTCTACAGAGAATTCTCTGTATTGTTCCTGCATGAGAGCAATCTAAGAATTTGTCATATGGAGTCAAAGCAAGCTTCCATTTCCAGTCACTAAGAAAAAAATTCCATTATGAACAGATTAAATATATAATAGCAATTTTCCAGGGGAAAACTCAGCTGCTAGCAGTTTGTATCATCAAGGCTATTGAGAGTGGTGTCTTCATATTTAAAAGACATACATGAATTTCTTCAAAATACTAATTTAATTGCTTAATGAATCTCTATGAATTTTAGCTTCCACAGTGTTGTAGCAGTTGTTTCTGCATTCAAGTGGTTACTGTTGCATGGAAATGTCAGGACAGAAATAATTCCTGAGTGTTCCTACAAGTTTCCTTATATAATGAAACAAGGAGCCATTTTCCATGCAACTGTGTGTGGGAGGCTTTCTTTCCTGTGTTAACTGATTAATTTTTCCTTTTTAGGTTTGCAATTAGAAAGATAATGCTTCTCGAATTCAGGTAAGATAATGGGAGGGAAATTTGGAGTTATTTTTTTCACAGTAACCTGTAAAGGTGGGAAGCAAATACAGGGCAGTAAGACAGTTACAAGGTATTGTACTTGTTCATACTTCGTAAGGCCTTGAATTGTGTACTGAGGAAAATTAAGTGAGGAGAACTTACTTTAAATGAGGAAATAATTCCATAAATTTAAGTAATGTTTCAGAGTGTCTTGTTTTAGTATTCTCAGTTTCTGGTGTAAGTGGAGCACTGAGAAAGAGAGAATGAATGAAATAAGTGAAAAACTTGGTTCTGTAATTTGGAATGTGTCATTAAGCCTTAAATGAGAACTCACTGAAATCAGAGAAGTTTTTGGATTATGTCTCTTACTATGAGGCTAAAAATGAATTGTTCTGTAGCAGCATCATTAACATTTTCTTCTGAAAAAGAATGGAAATCTGTTTATACAGTAGTTTAAAACTGCTTCAGACGTTCCTGGAAAAACTTATAGAGTATGTCTAACAAGGTGTAAAATACGTATTTACAATATGTACTTAAACCCACAATATTTTATGTTCTGTTTGGTTCTCTCAAATCTTAATAAAAAATAGGAGATTTTTTTTTTTTTATTTTGTTTGAGGTATATTCTTTGTTTTGAAAAGGCTCAAGTCCGTAAGTTAGTACCAGTAACTACAAAAGGATAACCTTCCCTTGGTTTTTTGAATCTTAATTAGAAAAAGTGCAGAAGAGAAAATTATTGTTAATAAACTATGGTTAAGGGTTTGACACTAACAAATGGCATGCAATGGACTTCTGAATTTGTGTGTCAGCAGTAGCACAGAGTTTGAGGTTCCTGTTCTTTCTGTAAACATTGTTAATGTTATCAGTTACTGAGTCTAAGTTTTGCTTCAGTGACCTAGATGAGAGGTAACTTGAGGAACTGCTCACAAACTATGAAGATGGCTTTCAGAGGAAGGAGGAAAAGAAAAAACCATTGTGGATAACTGCTTTTTTAAATGAGTGACAGATTATGTGGGTGGCTGCAACTAATGAAATACTCTTTATCTCTTCACAGTCAGTACCTTGAAAATTACCTATGGATGAATTATTCTCCAGAGGTGTCCAGTAAGGCATATTTAATGTCAATCTGCTGTATGGTGAATGAGAAGTTCAGAGAGAATGTCCCTGCGTGGGAGGTAACTGATTTCAATTGCAGCTAGAATTGACTTTGATCCGCAAGTTGCAGCTTTTACAGTGTGCTCATTTACTGTGACAGAAGGTAGAAGAGCTGTAGTGTTACAAGGAAATGGTGCCTCAGCTGGAATATCTCATAGAGTGTTTCAGACTTGGTGTTCTTTTTTGGAGAAAGGAATGGACAGGTGAAAAGTTACTTGATTCCTTCTGTTATATTCCAAGCAGCTTAGTTAAATTTGTTTGGTACATGACTACCCTTGTAAAGGAACTATTTTATCTTGGTGATTATTCAGTTTATCTTTTTCCTGCTCAGGTAGCTGAATGGAAGTTCTGGGACTATAATTAATCTCTAGTGGTTTTTACTTGCTCATTTGTTGCAAGTCACTTAGAGCTGCCATAGTTTTGACCAAAACCTACCATTTAGCTTCTACCTGGGAGATTTTAGAGTATTTCTGTGCAGTCACCAGGTGAGCATTCCTACAAGACTTCACCTGTGCTTCTTGTTAGTTTGTCCTGTGCATCACCTATTACACTATGCAGAAAGTATAGGGGGAGGATCCCTTGTCAGGAGGATATCATTAGACTGTTTTGCTTGTGCTGCCTGGTCAGAATAAATGAAAATGAGAAAAACTAATCCCTTCTTTTATAGATTTAAATGGATTTAGAGTACTTAGGCTATGTTATGTGAATGAAGATTGAAATTATTTGTATCAACCTGACTCAAAATTACCTTCCTCTTCTATTCCTAGACATTTAAAAAAAGGCCTGAACACTTTCCTTTCTTTTTCAAACGCATACTGGAAGCATCGCTGGTCGAAAATGAGAGTGAGTACTCTCTGCATGAACAGACGGTCCTGCTGCTCTTCCTTGATCACTGCTTCAATAGTTTGGTATGTTAAAAGTTACTGTAAATATTTCCAGTGTATTTATGTTCTCTGTTAATAGCAGTTTAGTTTGAGCAATTTCTTCTTGTAAGGCAGATGAAGCATAATTCCAGTTTAAGGAAAACAAAGTACCAGAGGGCTTTTATCCTCTGTTTTAACTCTTACTTAATCTCTTTCATCACATTTGTTTTTCTCTGACACAGGGTCATAGATGAGACTTGTAAATGGAGGATTGGCAGTTAGACAATTAAAAGACAGGATTTAATATATTTTTTTGTATCAAAAATGGTACTTTAAAACCTATGTATTTATATTTGAAAAGATGCTTTACAATTAAAACCGATTAATTAACTACTGTGCTCTTTTTAGTTTGCCTAGGAAATAGCACAAAAATTATTTCCATTAACTATTGAGAAAGACAGTGAGGTTTTTTCACTTTTGAACACGGGTTTAGGTACGATTTTTATCTGCAGCTCTCCTGAGTTAGTTTTAAGAAAGCATTAAACCAACTTGTGCTCTCAATCTGTAGTTAAAACAGAGTTATCCTAAGTAGCAAGCCGGAAGAACAGTTTACAATTACCTGTTATATGAAGAAGTGTGCTCTAACTTCTCATGCTACTGGGCTTTTTCCTTGTTAATGTTGCATATAGAATGTATTATTCCAAATCAGGGTCTGCACAAATAAAATTATCTGTTAGACAAAACAACATAGGAAGTATATTATTTGATTTTAGGATTTGAAATTATTTTGGGAGATAGTAACCATCTTGAACTTTGTGTTTAGTTTATTGAGATAGTGTTTTTCTGTAGTGGCCATGGTACGATGCATCTTCATTTTAAATAGTTTGATGGCGACTACAGAATCCTTCTTGTAGAGCACATTTCTAATGCAACTTGATAGGGAAGCTGGTGAAAATGTGCCTGAATGGAATAGTCACAGTAGTGTTTTAAGTGAAGAGCACTGAAGTTTAGAATGCTGAGAATGGAGTATTTGTTCATGAAGACATACTTGAGATATTAGTTGAAATTTTTCAGTAGCTCAGGAAAGAAGGAAAACTGTGGATCCAGATCACAGGCATGATTCGAGACCATATTTGAATTGACATGGAGAAAATTGTTTGCTTCACACAATGGGAAAAGTGTAAATGAAGTGAGAGAAACTTGATAAATTAAGGGGGCTTCAGAAGACAAAGAGCAGCTTAAAAACAAGTAGAGAAGGCATGGTGGGTGAGTTCAAGAGTATAGAACGACTGAAGAAGGAACATCAGTTCTCATCAGCTTTTGTGCTAAAAATACTTGCATGGATGGGGCCCCAGGTGAAGTAGTAAGAACTGACAGTCTCCATGAAAACGACTTGGAATACTGAGGTATCACTGGGTTATAGTGCAGTTTCCTGTTAGGAAATTGTGAAATCTAATAGAACAATCTAAATATTGCCAGATGGTAATGTACATTGATGTTTTTTGTAAGACAGGTAATCAGAAAACATAAGAATGTTTTAAAAATTTTTATCATTTGTAACTTTCTAACAGGAAGTGGATTTGATCAGAGGTCAGGTGCAGCAGCTCATTTCCTTACCGATGTGGATGGCTCTACAACCTGTAAGCATTACATTATTAACTGGCAGGGCAGTTTTCTAGGCATTATGCAAGTTATGTAAAGTAAATTCTTATGGAATACTGTTAAGGAACTCCAGTATTTACAGCATTGCTATGGAATTACATTTTTGTGTGTTTTTCTAAATTCTTTCTTGTTTGTTGCAAATTTCCATGTAATAATGTTTTTTATGTAATTTTTGAGAAAACTGAGCTTTGTTGTTTACAGCTTCTTCAAGCTGTAATTTGTAGGCAAGGCCATGAGGTCACAGGGAGGCAAAAGAGTGGACATCTAGTCATGGCTGGACTCTTTAGCATTATTACTGGTTTTTTTTACAGTGATACTTACTGAGAATAGCCAGGGACAGCTCTTTATTTTAGTTTGTTATGTATTTTTCCTTT
This sequence comes from Oenanthe melanoleuca, assembly GCF_029582105.1. Lineage (NCBI taxonomy): Eukaryota > Metazoa > Chordata > Aves > Passeriformes > Muscicapidae > Oenanthe > Oenanthe melanoleuca. The sequence goes on from NC_079339.1 coordinate 32,681,735, forward strand.
TTAATGAAAAGACTGGCCTGTATTTTTTATCTTGTGGAAACAAGGTTCCTTGGTGACTGAATATCATTTTAACATTTCAGAATCGACTGGAACAAGAGTTGAAAAAGACACCAAAACTAAGAAAATTCTGGAATCTAATTAAGAAAAATGATGCAAAAATGGATGAAGAGTCAAGAATGCAGTATGTACAGAAGACTTTTTTTCTTAATGCATTCATTGTGTTTCAGCCAAAATAAATTGTATCAATGAAAAAGGTGTTTTTTGAAAACCTGTGGCAAATGAGGATTGATCATATCTGGCCTCCTGGAAGCTGTTCAGTTTTTCAGTTGTCTGTGTGCAAAATACTGTTTTAGAACTCTGTATTTTATTTGGTCAGTGAATTTGTACTACCAGATCTTAAAACTGAGGGATGAAAGCATAAAAGAATATTCATGTAGTTACTCACATTTTTTCAGGACCTTTAGCAAATGTTTAGCTCTTAGGCATATAGCTGAGGCAAGTATTTCAATAAACCTGTGACTATCTCACCCCAGTTAAATGTTCCAATGCCTTTGTGTTGCTCTGTGGTAAGGTGTAGGAGGAGACTTACTTCTTGACACAGTAAGAAGCATGGGTTGTTAATCAGTTTCTGTGTGTGCCCAGAAATGTAGGCTGCTAATCTCTCTGCCTGAGTGCAGAGAGAAAAGTTATCAGCTAAACAGTTTTGGTGTGTTTCAGAGCAACCTACTACCATTATATGAATTTTGAAGCAGCTAACTTTATATTAGTGAAAGGTTCAATATACTTCCAGTCTGCATTTCAGGAGTGTTAATTCTTCTGTCATATTTCCAATTTTAGAGCATATCGAGAGAGAAGATTTCTTTCACAGCTCATTCAGAAATTCATTTCTGTTCTAAAGTCAATACCTGTCTCAGGTAACTGTGATTCTTATGTTACTTTGTTATCTGGTAAACTGTGTGAAAATCTTTCCGTGTTGCTGAAGCAACTAATCCTTAGAATATCAGCCTGAGGTTGGGGACCTTGTTCAGATGGGGCTTTAGTGAAATCTCTGCCTGTCTGCATGGATTTCATATCAAAATTGATATTCAAATCTGTATATACTTTAAAAATGGAACAGCAAAAAGTTACTTTAAACCTCCTTCTGTTCAGTATATACTTAGTAAAAACAGTATTTCTGGGAACTGATATTCTTTATTGTGTGCTTAGAGCATTAAAGCATTTCATACATACTTAGGTGCCTTGCTAAATGTGGTATAAATGGATATCATAATGCTCTGTCTGTTTGTACTGTTGATTTACAGTAAGAACAAAAGCCTAAGTGAAGTGAAAGTCTGTTAGATTTGACTACTCTTGAGTCATTGTGACAAGCAAAATTATCTCCTTGCCTGATTTAGAAAGGAAAAGTGTTTGTAGAGGAAGGTGTTAGCCTTTTAACAGAAAAGGGTTATTATGCACTAAGCACAGTACAATTTCAGTGAAATCAGTTCCCTAAGTTTGCTTTTGCTGTTAAACTCTTAGCAAACTTCAGCTCTTACCTGATCTGTAAGGGCAAATTTTGTAATGTGGCTTCCTCAGAAAGGATACTTATACCCTCTGTTTTCCTGATTGTGCTAGACCTGTTTTAGGAAGATTTACTTTAAGAGTTCTTTGGAGGCTGTAAGAATTTGAAAGTAATTAAAGGAGACATGGTGTATTTTGACATGATTCTAAAGGCCCCTTAGTAGTCACTACTGAGTACCTTTGAATATGGTCAAGGCCTTTTTGCACACATCTTGTTTGAAGCTTTTAAAAATGTATTTTTGAGTACTTGGCACTAAAAGTTCTTAACAAACATAGCGGGTGAGTGATATCTCATGGAAGTGAGCATTTTTGCATGTTACATTCAGGATTTTTCAAAGCTGATATAATCACTCCTGAAATTCTGGTTCTGTTACTCTTTCATTGCTAGCCAAAAGAATTTTTAATACAAGAAAAGATTGTTTTAAAAATAGAATAATATTTTAATTAGCTTTTAACAAGATTAAAATTAATACTTTTATATTTGTAGCATTTATTTAGTTTTTAAGGAATTGTTCAAGTGTAAATATATTGTGATGGATCAGTTTAAACTCTTTTATTTTTTTTTTATCTAGGTCCTATTTCTATGGACAAAGTTCATTATTGTGAGAGGTTTATTGAACTCATGCTAGACCTTGAGGTAAGTTTTTAAATTGATTCAGCCAGTTTCCAGGTGTACTTTTCTAGTTTAAGTGCATAAAGTAATTATTAAGCCTTATTCTAAATAGGAGGTGATTATATCACAGCTATGCATATAGTAATGATTTCAGTAGTGATTTTCTATGTGTAAATAAGAGGTTGTAGCATTGCATCCATATTGGTAACTGACCAGCAATGCTGATAAGCCAGTTGAATTCTTAGACAAAGCTGGGATCCTAAAGTACACATTGAAGTGGATTTAAATGGAATAGTGGTAATAATACTAGCAAATTCTGAAAATGTGTGATGCTTTAATTGGGTAAGAATAATTCAGGATTACTCTTCCCAGTGCATAACAGGTCATTTAAAGTCTCTTTTGTGTTGTTGGGTTAAATCCCAGAACTATTCCTGTTTCACTCGAGTTCATTAATAAACTCATCAGACCATGTGCTTCTAAATAGAGTTGTAAGGCATGGAGCAAGGTTTTGTGAAATTTTTCAGCAGATACAAGGGCATGAGACAATTTAAAGTACCACAGTACCAACATTAAAAAGCATTCATTTACAGTTTCTTGCAGGAGTAGTTATTTATTTAGAGTAACTACAGATTCAGAAGGCATTGTGAAATAAAACAGAGTTTTCTGAAATGATATCAAAGGGAACTTTAAAATGGCTTTGTGATGAATTTCTGCAGGCCAGCTGTTAAATGACTGAAGTAGTCCGTGCCTGTAGTATTCACAGATTGAATAATTTAAAATATGTTGGAAGGTGTACTAAAGTCTGTCTGACTTAAAATGCTTAGAAGCAGCACATTTAATATTGGTTCTCTCTAAGTATTACAGAAAGATTAGAATTCAGACAGGTTATAAAGCTTATTTAAGTAACTGGAACAAGCAAATGAGAAATTAACTGTAAATCCTTATGTCTTTTTGCCTTTGTAGCATGTGCTGTGTTAATGGGATCTTTTTACTTTAAAGCCTTTTTCAGACTATTACTGTTTCATATTACAGTGCATACACTGCCATCAAAACTGGTGATTTGGTAATTTGAACGTAATGATTCAATGGAGACTTCTTAGGGTTTTATGAGTTTGTGTTTGTAATTATTGTGCAGGGAAATCAACATTTTCTACTACAGATTTTTATTTTCTTCGTCTTAGTTCTAGACACCATGCTGATACTTTTTGGTTTTCTACATCCAGTCTGTAGAGAACAGCTAATTTTTCTCTTAAATTGTTGTGGTCTTCTACTGTATGGTGTTCAACAGTTGCTACATATAACAGCTTAATCTATTTACATTGAGAAGAAAATAACTGTTTTGTTGTTATTGAAGATTTGAAAAGTACTTGATTATTTTGCAAAGAGGAGAAAATATCCTATCATATTTAGGGGAAACAGTTGGCAATTTTAAGGAAGACACACTTAAATTTCATTAAATTAGTGTAGAAAGCAGACATTTAAAACAATGCTGAAACAGTTTGACATATCATTTGTAGCACATAATCATTACGTAGACATTAGTAGAATAATTGATTTATTTAATTTACTTTTTTACTGGCAAGATGAATTCTCACTAATGGCAAGTTTGTGCTCTGCTCCCTGTTACATAAAGGACTGTGTTTGTAGCAGCTTACCTGCATAAACCCAGTGTGTTGGCATACATAAATACTGCTTTAATACCTCTGTGAGGGTATTAGATATGCAAATAACTGCAGCAATCTGTCTTAATATGCCTTCTTGAAAGGGAAAATTCTGAGAAGCCAGGATTTCTTACTTTTTGAAGAGTTGCTTGTACTAACATGACGTTATTTTTCACAGGCTTTGCTTCCCACACGGCGCTGGTTTAATACAGTGCTGGATGACTCCCATCTGGTTGTTCACTGTTACCTGTCTAGTCTTGCTAAAAGAGAGAAAGAGGGTCATCTCTTCTGCCAGGTGAGATACAAAGTTTTTGAAAAGAACTTTTTTCTTCCCTTTGTTTCTGAATGTCGCAGTTGTTCTGTTTTTTATTAAAGACAGGCTCTTTTTTTCGATGTGAGCTACATGTTTATTTAAATCTTTCACACTGTTGTTTTTTCTTACCTGTACCTACATGTGTGACTGCTCTTACATTTCATGGCATCACAGGATGTCTTAGGTTGGAACCTTAAAGATCATCTTCTTCCAACCCTCCTGCCATGGACAGGGACACCTTGCACTAGATCAGGTTACTCAGTCCCATCCAACCTGGTCATGATCATCTTCAGGGATGGGGCATCTGTGGGCAACCAGTTCCAGTGCCTCACCATCCTCACAGTAAAAAGTTTTATCCTACTATCTAATCTAAACCTGCCCTTTTTCAGTTTAAGGCCATTCCCTCTTGTCCCATCACTACATATCTTGTGGAAAGTCCTTCTCCATCCTTCTTGCAGCTCCCTTTAGGTACTGTAAAGGCTGCTGTAAGGTCTTCCTGGAGCATTATCTTCTCCTGGCTGAACAGTCTTAACTCTCAGCTACAGAAGAGGTGCTTCAGCCCTGTTCTAACCTCCTCTGGTCCATGGGGTTTTTTGTGTTTGAGACCCCAGAGTCGGACACAGTTCTCCAGGTGGGGTCTCACAAGAGCAGAGTAATATTTCTCCTTCTGTTTTTGAGAAGTTCTTAAAAGCACAAGCTAGAAAGCAGTGCAGCTTCTGGCATACTTTACCACACACATAGCAGTAGTTGTCACCACTGAATTCTTCTCTTGTTCATTTTGACTTCCCACTGATCTGCAGTGCAGCTGTTTTTCACTCCTGTCCTTCAGTTTACTCGCTCATAGCTAGTATATTGTTTTTTTATGGCAGGATCTGAAGATCTGTCCCCTTTCCTGCATCTTAACTGCTCTTCCTGCTCTTCCATCTCTGGCACTTGTTCATTTTCTCTGAGGGTCAGTATTGATGGAACACAAAACAGCAGCACATCTGAAATATTTTCTTCCTCCGAGTTAAATAATCCCATTGAAAGGTAGGATGAACTTCAGAGCTGTCATTAGAAGAGGGTAGAAGGGCACAAAGCCTCTCCCTTTTGGTAGGAGCAGGCTGTAAGTTGGGTTCAATGACAGCCTCTGGCTAGATCACCTTACTGTGATCAGTTTTCTAGGGACTATATCCCTATAGTCCCATATATCAAAAAACCACATTGCTTGTGGACTATACTGGAATTTTGATGACTTGCAGATGAGATACTTGACCAAAGCTACTTTGTGCCTCAGCCAAGTATAAAATTTAGATACCACTCCTTAGTCCAATTCTTCTAGAACTTTGAGGAGTTCCTGTTGTGCATTTGTTCTCTTGAATTGTGGTTTTGTTCATAGTAGGGTGTCTCTTATTGTTAATCTACTAATTTATATTGATGATGTCTCAGCTTTTAGATATGCTCAAATTCTACACTGGCTTTGAAATCAATGATCAGACTGGAAATGCTTTAACAGAGAATGAGATGACTACAATTCACTATGACAGAATTACTTCTCTTCAGGTAAGCAAAGGATGAAGTGCTTATGAGACACAGAGGATTTGGTTCTGCTGTTCTAGTCTAATTTGCATCTGGAGTAGGCATGAGGTTATGTCCCAAATCAAACCCCTTATTTTCCCTGTTGAGCTACAGGAGTAGCTTTATCTTGACATATTGAAAACATGTAAGGCTTCAGTATGGTGGATGTGACTATGACTAAATAATAATTCTCTTACAAAACATCACCATTTTGGACTTTGTGTTACCAAAATGAGCTGTTTCTGTTAACTGCTGAGGAGGGAAAGCAGAGTGCTGAAGGACCCTGTAGCAATGCAGTAGGTGGCAGCATTTCCTCAAGATCAGTGTGCATATGTGCTTGCAGTGGTCCCTTGTACAAAAGAGGCAAAGTGAATTAACTCACACTTTTTAAAATTGTTCGCATCAGTTTTAACAGAACAGTTCGAGGAAGCACGGTTAAATTAAACTTGCTTCTTGCTTTTCTTAGTTGCCTGCAAAGCTACATATCTGCTCCCTTATGTTTTACTTTAATGACAACACATGCTGATAGAAGGGTGTATAAGAAAGAGACTGTGTCAGAAGTGGAGCAGTAACAAATAGATGGTGTTAAGAAAAACGGAGGTTTAATCTGGCTTGTATTTCTATCCTGATAGAGTTCATAGAGTAGTTTGTATTATGAACCAGAAGAAGCTATGTTTTTTTCTAAGTATTTAAACTGTTATTAAATAATTTCATTAATATGCTTATATCCAATTTTCCTACATGGATCTTTTGTAGAGAGCAGCATTTGCACATTTCCCGGAGTTATATGACTTTGCACTCTCAAATGTAGCTGCAGTAGATACTCGTGATGCGCTGCTGAAGTTATTTGGACCTCTTAGGTAAGTTATCACATTGAAATTGAAATTCTTGGTTCTCAGTATGATTAAATTTAACGATTTTCCAGCCTTTTTTCCTTCTGACTTCTCATGTAGATAACCAGTAGTTAACCTCTAACTTGTTTGGTTTATTTTTTTAACTCTCTTTTGTAGAAGAACTACAACAGAAATCTTGAAAGCATGCCACTGTATTAACTGTACTATATAGTAAATGATAATTTAAAAATAAGTAAGAGGATAGCAGTATGTATTTTGACAAAAGCAGTGTGTGCTTTGTTGTTTAGTTCTGTGTCAGGTCTTGAAAAAAAAATACCCACCCCTTGCCGTGTTCATTGTAGGTGAGAAGTTCAGCTTACACCTTATACACAAACTTCACTCAAAATCCTGACCCGTAATTGTTTGTCTCTGGTCGAATCAGACAGTTGGCGTTCTTTCTAAGGAAAATCAGCTGCTCTGAGTGCTGTCTCTCTGGTGTTAGTGTCACAGAGGTTTCTTTTTTCCCTTCTGCCGTGCAGCTCCAACGTTCTCCACCAGGTGGCGTCGTACCTGTGCCTGCTGCCGCCGCTGGCCGAGGGGCAGGACACGAGCTACGAGAAGGAATTTCTGCTGGAATTGCTGGTAAAAACGTGCTTCGTGCACTTCTTCTGTTGAAAACTCAAGGCATAGTTACATCCAGCAACTACACTGCAGTAAAGTAGTCATTCAGAACGTTTTCTGAAACACCTGTGAACCACAGCAGTGATTACTGTTATAGCACTGATTGGCATATTAAGGTGGGGTTTAACACCCTATAAATTACGTATTTGAAAATGTGTATTCATAAATATAGTTTGCATGAGAAACTAATGTGTATTTTTTCAGTCATTTTCATTCAGTTTTTTCAGTATTTTTCAATAAGGAGAATTTTGGAAATGGTTTTTGAGTTCTTCTGATAAAGTTTTTCTCCCATTTAAAAGCAAAAATATCTGCTAAAATAGATCTAGATATTCAGTGCCTATTTGGGCCTCAAACCAATTTGAAATATTGTTTGATGCACATCAGGATTTTTTGCATATGCCAGGTCTACCAATTTTACTCTAGGCTTCTAATCTGATAGCCGTTTTTAAAAATCTCTTTCAGAAGTTTGTTTTATGGTCATTGATTTCTTAAAAAATTGTTCATTTAGTTTTCTAAGGTTCAGAGGGTAGTGATATGATTCCTATGGATACCATGGAGGATACTTGTTCAGATAACGTATTATAGTATTGGATGGATTTTTTTTTTGTGTGCCAAAGAGGAAATAAAGACTGTTACTGAATGAGCAGTGTTAGCTAGGTACTGACTATATTTTTAATGAAAAGTAAGATAAGTTTTATTTGAAGTTGATTCCCCTCTGAGCCTTGACTGAGTATTTTCAGTTCTGTTGTGCCATATTTGGCCTATTGAATAGCCAAATGATTGTTTGATTCTAGTACTACAAACCATACTTGGACTATGTGTTTTTTCTTCTTCTGATGTCACTGTGTGCATTTAGTTATATTAAAATATTTAATAAGAAAAATATTGATGGAGAAAATGCAAGTGACCACCTTATGAATTATTGTCTATGTTTCAAAAGTATCTTTATTGTTTCTTTTTGACTTAGAGAGATTTGAAATGCTTCCTTTCTTTAGGTTTCCCGCCATGAGCGACGAATATCTCAAATTCAGCAACTCAACCAGATGCCTCTCTATCCCACAGAGAAGATTATTTGGGATGAAAATATTGTACCAACTGAATATTACTCTGGAGAAGGTATGATTAGTAGTTTGGTCAATTCTGAGCAGAGCAGTAAATGCTGCAATAAGAAAAGGAGTTCTGATGTGTTATGTTTATCCTGTCCAATAAACTTACACATGGTACTTTGGTGTCTTCCAGTATCTTAGAGTAACATCAGGGGGGTTTTTTCAGTTGTGAATCAGGAACTCTTGAGATTAAATTGTTAGCAAATATATAGTGAATTTAAAGAAAAATCCAAAAATCTATTTTTACACAAAGGTGTTTATTTGCTTCTGGATAACTGATGTGCTGTACTACCAGCTGAGGCACAGGTAATTTGAACAAGGTTGGAAGCAGCAGCAGAAAAGCTGTTGGCTGTGCTCTGTGCTGAAATATGTTCAAGAAAGCCTTTCTAAAATGGGAGAAAAGTGGTAATGGGAGGAAATTAACACTACTTACCTTAATTCTATTTTGGGGTAAAGGTACACATGATCACTGAAAGGTGACTACTTTGGGAACCTAATATGCTCATGAGCAAGGAAGCAAACTGCTGGTATTGCAACAGCACAAGAATTTTTGTTTAGCTGCTTTTAAAAACTGTTGTTTTAATGGAGGTCATGAGAAATTGTATTAGAAATGTGAAAAATTTAATTTGGAATATGGCAATTTCAAATAAGAACATATGTCTTCAAAGACTGGTATAAAGTTTGTTTTGGGTTTTAGCAGCCAGTATTCCACACCCTTCTCCATGTAGTTTTTGTTTAAAGGGTTTCTTTTGCATAGGTATAAGCTGTAAGTTCAGCTGCTTAGCATAAATTAGTCTTTTTGGATAAATTCTCTGTGAAACAAGTATTAATGAGAAGAAAGAGATTACCTCCTTGAGATAGGCAGGGTTATAAGCAACGAAGGATCTTTTTCTCAACAAGAAATGATACAAGTGTTGTCTTATAGATCTGACCCAAAAGAAGAAAAGAAGTATTTTTCTTCAGTATTATGGAGTTTGTTAAAAGCTGATTCAGAATCTTCTGCTGATGATGTTTAATCTTTAAAAAAAAGGCAGCCAAAGAAAGACTGCCCCTCTTTCCCTAAAAAAACCCAAACCAAAACAAAGGAAATAACTCCTGAACCAGAGAGATTGCTGTAATTTCTAGGAAATTATTATATAAACCAAGTCTTTGTTTTAGTTTTCTTTTTTGTTTCAGTGAACAGCACATAGATTATTCTATTGCTCTGAAACATTGAGGTTCTTTAATGCAGATCAGGGTAGCTCTGCTGTCACTCATTCTGTATTGGGAGGCTAACTTCTGTGGTTACAGTGGGGGTGGGAAGAGGGAGGCAGGAGGAGAAAGCAGCTCATCATTGTGACTTCTTAATAATGCATTAAAAGAAATTTTGTTAATGATGAAATGTAATTTTGTCAAGTAGCACTGGTTCCTAGTGAAAACATTTCCTCCTGTAGTGAATGCTTTAGGAATTATAGTATGGGTGGTGCTGTTGTGAAGTATTTCTTTTGCTGTCAGACTGTTACAAGTATTTTTTTTTCCATTTTTCTTCTCTTAGTTTAGTTTACACTTTCTACTTTTTATCTCCATGTATTCTCCTGTCCTGATTTCAAACAAAGAAGTATTGGTTTTGTGGTCTTTTAAGGGTTTTTTTTTTTGTGTTTTTAAGAGTAACTAAATAAATTTGGTCTAAAATTTATGTAAGAGTAATTTAACCCAATAATGTTAGGATTATTGTTTCTTTTCCCTTTTAGAAAATGAGGGAAGAAAAATATCTTTCTGAATATTGCGCAGCCTTAAAGATGTGTTGCTTCACACCCTGCCCTTTGTGCATATAACTAGCTTTACAGGACAGGGTTTCTTGCTTGGTGTTGGGAAATGTGTTAAAGTATTTTAACACCATCAGGCTTTCCACAATAGAAATTACTGTGTTCTGCTGCCTTTCTTCACTGCTGTTATATCTCAGTGCTTGTGAAAGTCAATGTGTAGCACCTATACCAGAGAAAGGTTTCAACAATGATATTGCAAGTTTCAAAAGCAAGAAGCTTTCACCAGTCTTAAACATAAGTATCAAACTAGAATAGTAGTCCAGTAATGTAAGATGAGTAACTTACAGGAATTTTAATTATGGAAAATTTGCATCTAAGACTATCCTAAAACAATGGAAGAACCTTTAGGATTTGTCTAGGAGTTCTAATACTCCTTGTGTACTCCTTTTAAGATCTAATCTTCCTATGTTTTTCATTCTCATTTAAAAAACAAACTTTAGACATGAGTGTTAAAATTTGATTTCTTGACTTAAAGCTTTTCTCTACATTAATGGTTTTCATGGCATCTAATAAACATAAAGCATGGGAATAGGGGAGTTGTTGGATGTTGCATGGATTTTATTAGTTTATGAGCCTTTTCAACATTATTTAATGCTAACTTAATAGTTGCATTTCCGAAGACCATTACTTTACTGTGCATTTGATTTTCCTAAACTCAGTTTCGTTATAGTCTGAATACATTGGTGGATTTAATATTTAAGTAGTTCATTGTATTACTGCTGAAATGATGAAAATTCCTTCAATTTTGTGCAGGTTCTTTTAGAGAGAACTTGAAAAATACATGCTTTTTAGAGGTGTGTATTGATAAAAGGGGTAGTTTTTAGATTCTCCAAGGATAACAGCTATGGCAGTTGTACAGTAAAGTATGTATGTATGTATGAATTCATAGAAACAATATATTAGTTCTTCTTTCTTGTTTATCCCTCAAATGCCTCTTTCCTTCTACCCTTAAACCCTTAGGCTGTCTTGCACTCCCCAAGTTGAATCTACAGTTTCTGACTCTCCATGACTACCTGCTGAGGAATTTCAATCTTTTCCGCTTGGAGTCCACCTACGAGATCAGACAGGACATCGAAGATAGCGTCAGTAGGATGAAACCATGGTAATATTTATTAACTGGTGCAAACCAGTCAGATCACTTCTAATCAAAGGGTGTTTAAGATGCAAAAACTGATACTGGGTGTATCCTAAATGCATAGTAACAAATGTGTTTAAAAAATGTGGTTTATACTTAGTCCTTTGGTAAGGTGTTGCCAAGCCAAGAGTTGATACTTTAAGGGTTTGTGGATATGTATGTATCCCTGTAGGTCTGTTAAAGGCAGTTGGATGCTAACAAACAGCCTTTGTTGTGTTAAGATGGAGGAGTTAATTTTCCATGGGTAGTAAGCCTTGGCTGACATTACAAAATATGCAAATGTCATAAACTCCTGTTTGTTAGAGATGTTACTGAGTTTTCATGAATTTGCCAACTGCCACATTTTAATCCTCTCTTAGTTTAAAGGGTTTATTTGGTGTGATATCCTTAATACTCAGTAGTTGCTTTTTGTTACCCTTCCTTTATCTTCTGTCTCTGTGAGGTGTATTTTAATAATGCTAGCATAAGTTGCCTTTGGTTTTTTTAAATATAAGTCAGTTTATGTTATGCTTTGATTCTAAAATGAAGGATTATGCAAATCTAATTCAGTAGCATGTAAAGTTAAGAATTCTACTTTTGTCTTAAAACTTACTGTGTGATAAATTTTTTCGTAGTTTCAGGAAGAATTGAATCTTACCAGCTGATGACTAACAGAACTTTGGGGTTTATTTTTTAGGTTATCAGAATATGGAGGTGTGGTCTTTGGTGGATGGGCTAGGATGGCACAACCCATTGTCTCTTTCACAGTGGTGGAGGTGGCCAAGCCCAACATTGGTGAAAACTGGCCCATGCGAGTAAGAGCAGATGTTACAATCAATTTGAATGTCCGAGATAACATCAAAGATGAATGGGAAGGTATTTAACATGCTTTGAAATACATGCTCAAAATAGGTGCTCATCAGAATACATGTTGATGTAATCTTTTTTGTAAGGAAGGGGGGTTTTAATCCATGATACAAATTTGTCAACCCTAAGACACTGTTTAGAAGTCAGTTACTCAAATTCCAAGTTTAAGCAGCTTGTATTTTCATAAAGTGAAGTTTGAAATAATTACTTGGACGTTCATTGAGAACAGAATGCTTATTACTGCAGACTGATGTCACTGAGTGACCAGCTGTAAAATGCTGTTCTTTACAGGGACTGTGGAAAGTTAACTCAGCATTTTAAATAATGTGTATTCTAAAAATGTCATATTGAACAGTATGGGGAATGTGATATCTGTCTCAAGTGGAGAGGACGGATTTTTATTTAATTCAAACCAGTGCATTTCAGTAGCTTTCAGTATGTTTGAATGTTACAAAGTGCTGACTGTACCAAATACTGTTTCTTATAAGTATCCACAGGCGACACTTCTTTTGCTTGGGGATTTGAACTTTAGTTGACCGTGTTGGCAAGTGACATAGAAGCATGCACTTGTACTTGTATTATCAGTAAATGTCACTCCTTTCTCTTTTATTAGAGAAACCTGATAAATGTGCTGGAGCTGCGTAGTGTGATTACAGGTCACGTAGCATAAATGCTAAAGCTGGACTGTGTGATAAATGAGCAGATACCAGTCTGGGACTGCAGATTTCTGCTAAAGTAGAAAATCTAGGGGGATGGCGGAGCATTCACTATACTGAAGGTTTCTATATAGTGTGGCACCTAGTTTTTTAAATACTAAAAAAGCCTCCATGATTTATAAAAGATCTTGTTTTAACTAAATCAAAACAGAGATGAAGAATTCATGGATCATTGCCTGATGTAATGGGATCCTGATGAAACTGCCTTCTGTTGAATAATACCTGGTGCTTAATGAGGAATTATTTGTCTCATGGAAAATACAGCTTGTTTTCTGCACTTTAAAATGTCTTAGATCTCTGAAACTCTGGAGATATATTTAAGAGGTTTAATGTTCAGAATTATGTTAGTGAGTTGGAGAAGCAGCGTTTTAAAAGTAGGATGTAGTTCAACAGAGATGATTATTAAGCAAAAACAAGTCACTGTACAAATGCATGTTGGAGGAATAACTTACCAGGCAGTACCTCTGCAGAACGGAAAAATGGGAGGCCATTGTTCACAAGTGTATGCGATTCGCCAACGTCATGTTAGTGCTGGGGGTAAAAGAAAAAACTCAAGTTATATTGGAATTTATAAACTGGACTGTAACAATAAACAAGTAGCTTGGTTAAGTGACCTTTTACTCTATTAAATAGATAACTAAACTAACTTGGTTTAGGATTTTGTGCTGTGTTCTAGGCACGGCACTTGTTACAAAATAAAAAAAAGGAGTTGGAGATTTGTCCAGAGAAAAGCAATGAGAATAAGAGATGAATGCCACACTTCTTTAGAGATGATTGAAAATAACTAGGGTGTGTAACTGGAGTAAGATTACTGGGAAAAGAAAATCTTGAAATTATGTTTGTTCTTATGAAAAATGCATTCAACTTCTACTTTTTTATCTGTTGTATCACAGTGGCCTATGGTTTTATATTCTCTAAGTTCAAGGCATATTTTGAAGCAAAACAAAATGTACTCTATACAGGTGGGATTTTATTTAAAAGAAATGTTAGTTCTTTCTTTTATATAGATGTTAAGGAATTGGAAAGGAAAATGCCATTCAGTGAAGTCACTGACTGTTCCTTTTGGTGGTCAGGTCTGCGTAAGCATGACGTCTGCTTCCTGATTACGGTGCGTCCCATGCAGCCCTACGGCACCAAGTTTGACAGGCGACAGCCTTTTGTTGAGCAGACTGGCCTGGTGTATGTTAGAGGCTGTGAAATTCAGGGCATGTTGGATGAGAAAGGACGTGTTATTGAAGAAGGTATGATATACCAAAACTTGTTCAAAAGATTTATCTTTATTTCCACTCTCTATTTTTTGTTTTTAACGGCCTCGTTGATAATTTTCTTCTCTTTTAAGGAATGCTCATTTAATAAGTTACATACTTGGGAAAAAACAGACCAATTCCATATGCAGCCTGAGAAAAGTTAACTAGTTTCCTCTGGTAGAATCTGATGTGGCTACATTAGTTAAATAAATCCAATGTCTTGGGTTAAGGAGTAAAATAGATTCTATTTGAAAACTGTTAGAATAATGCAATGATAATGTTTCTCTTGCTATGCAGAAATTAGTTTCATCATATGAATTTGTCTAAATTTAATTTGGCGAGCAACTATGGATCACTTATTTGAATGATAATTTGCTTTTATCACTGAGTCAAATTATAATCTTGCTGTTTCATTATGGGCAGGCCCTGAACCAAAACCAAGACTTAAAGGTGATTGCAGAACATATAGAGTATTTCTGGACCCAAACCAGTATCAGCAGGACATGACCAATACAATCCAAAATGGAGTAGAAGATGTCTATGAGACATTTAATATAATCATGAGAAGAAAACCAAAAGAAAACAATTTCAAGGTAAGGTACTTGCTCCTTAGCTCTTAGGTAAGAGTATGTCTGAATATTCTGTCAGTACTGAGACTTTTTCATTTTAGATGCACATAGTTAGGCAAAGTTTAGGCTTTCCCTGCAGGAAGCTATGTCAGTTGGTGATAACTTTCCCCTGCAGATAACTCTTACACTGAAAATCAGAACACTCTTACTTTGCTTAAGGATATAATAAAACATTAGTTTATAACTTCAGTCTTCTAACAGGAAGCCTAGAGACTTGGACTTCTGGGTTAAGAGAATATGTGGAATGTTTTTCGTTACCTAATGTAGTAGTGAGCTGTAAGAAAAGGAGTAACCAGTCAAAATGTGAAAATCAGATGAACCTGTTCACTTTTGGGGGGGTCACTGAATCAGTTTCTTATGGGGCATTGGAGTGTGTCAGATTGAGAGCAGCCCTGCTGGAAAGGAGTTGGAGGTACTGGTGGATGATAAACTTGATCTTGGTCTGCATCAAAAACAGAATGGCCAACAGGTCACAAGAGGCTTCTTCCCCTCTGCTCTGCTCTGGTGAGACTTCACCTGGAGTGCTGCATCCAGCTCTGAGCTCCCCTACACCAGAAGGACTTGTTGGAGCAGGTCCAGAGGAGGGACATGAAGATGATCAGAGGGATGGAGCACCTCTCCTGCCAGGAAAGCCTGAGAGAGTTGGAGTTGTTTAGTCTGGAGAAGAGAGAGTTTCAGGGAGATCTGAGTGCACCCTTTCAGTTAAGGGGGCTTTATAAGAAAGATGAGGATGAACTTTCTAATAGTGATAGTACAAGGGGTAATGTTTATAAACTAAAAGTTGGTAGATGCAGACCAGATATAAGGAAGAAATATTTTATTATAAGGGTGGCGAAATACTGGAACAGGTGGCCCAGAGAGGTGGTAGATGCCACATCCCTGGAAATATTCAAGGCTGGGTCGGATTGGGCTCTGAGAAACCTGGTCTGGTTGAAGATGGCCCTGCAAGGGGGATGGACTAGCTGAGTTTCAAAGGTTCCTTTTAGCCAAAACATCATTCAGCCTCAACAGTGCTAAGCAGAAAGGAAGAAGCTGCTTCTCTTGACCTTCTGGGCAAATTCATACGTAGCACAAGGTGCTGTTGGCCTTTCTCACTATGAGGGTGCATAATTTTGTACATCTAAAAACATTTCTTACTCAGTGTCTTTGCTTTTTAGACCTCTGAATCATTAATGTTCCTTGAATTTTCCATTATGAAAATGCAACATGAATGAAAAACTACATTTCTTTTGGTTCCTTAAAATCATGCACTGCATAATTGAAGTGATTTTCACTTTAGAGGATTCTGTAGCAGGTTCTGTGTAAATGGATGAAGAGGTAGGCAGGAAGACTTGGACTTCAGTTTCTTTCTATATCTAGAAAGATACCTTTGGTGTGAAGCAGCAGCTTGTATCCTACATAGACCATTGTGGTGCTATCCACCTGTGGGTTGGTACTTCATAGAGTCCTTTATAAATATATTCAAAAGAACTACCAGAACTGATTGTTTATGTTGTGTGTCTGTGGCAGGTTCCTTTCACACTATAAATACAAATACCCTCTGCCAAATCCTTCTGGTGTACAAGCATGTAGACACGTTTTTTTCATTCACATGTATATGCACTTTCGTGTAGTGAGAGGGAAAGCTCTGCAGTGAATGCTTAAATTTGGTCAGCATTGCTGTTAAATGTAGCTGTGAATGTAGCTTTCATATTTGTACTGTCTTTTTGCAACTAATTTACAGGCAATTCCCCATGCAAGCCATTCTCTGCTGGCATTTACTAAAATCTCATACATGCATTTTTCAAGACAATCTAAGGTATTTCCATGTTTATCACATTGCTACCAGTTTAGGTGCATGCATTCCATGTCATTTACAAACCTTTCTAACTTCTACTGGAGAACAGAAAACAAGATGATGCTGTGATTAGTGTAGACACTGTATGCAGCAGATAGAAGGCAGATTGAAGTTTAAAGCTGAGCTTGTAGGAGAAATGACAAGAGAACTCTTTTGCAGTCCTTGTAAATAAAGCAGATGAGACAGCAAAGAAAGTGCAAGTACAATGTGTTTGCTGGAGGTTGACTAAATCTAAGCAAGCACTGTCAATTAAAGAGTTATATTCTATCGTCTTAAAAGAGATTTGATTGGTCTTCAATATGATTTTTACTTGGTAAAAAGTCAGTTTCTTCAATCCCATTTTTTATGTCTTTTCTTATTTACAGGCCCTTCTGGAGACTATTAGGAATTTGATGAACACAGATTGTGTGGTTCCTGACTGGCTGCATGACATCATTCTTGGATATGGAGACCCAAGCAGTGCACACTATTCAAAAATGCCAAATCAGATTGCAACTCTGGATTTTAACGACACTTTCCTGTCCATTGATCACTTAAAGGCTAGCTTTCCTGGGTACAATGTTAAAGTCACTGTTGACAATCCAGATCTGCATGTGCCCCCCTTCAGGTGATCTCAATATTTCAAGTACTTCGGTCTGGTATTCTTGCTGAAATGTGTTTTCAGGTGTAGTTATGTTTAGGGGTTGAAAGGACATACTCTTTCACTTAAGAAAAGATGGAGTTATGTTAAGATTTAGATAACTGCATGATAGAGTTAGCTGTACTACAGTTAGACCTAGAACCAGCTTCTGTTCTATTCTGTAAAAAAACGCATCAGAGCACCACTTGCAGATCAGCCTGCAGAACAGAAGGAAAAAAGTATGAGATAGAATCAAGACACATAATGCTCTCTTATGCATTATGGTATCTAGCCTCCTCAAGATCAGCCTAGAGAATTTTAATTATACAGTTTCCTTACATGTCTCATTACAACAAGCAATTTTAACATCAGTTAAGATTTGAGCTTTTGGAAACGCCATTCAACCAACACAAAGGATTAAGGCTGAAATCCCATATTGCTTATTTTTAGAAATGATTTCTGAAATAGGGTGCATACCTTCTGGGCAGCTGAATGAGATTTACTCATTTTGTTTCAGTGGTGCTATTGTCCAGTATTTTTAGACTTGGCAATTCTGTTTCTCCTGGTGCACTTCCTTGAATTTTGGCAACTGAGATTCACACTGCATAGTATTGGAGAACAGTTCCTTCAACTGAAGAAACATCTTTTCCTTGTGAAGGAATAAATCTGTGGAGGGAAAAGATGCCTTTCCCCTGCACCAGTCAGCTTTTATCATGGCTAAATTGAATCTTGAAAAGTAGGGCGGTAATCTCTAAAGCTTTTTGTTTTTTTGCAAACCCTGCATGGAGAATTTGTGTGGAGAAGGCACTAAAACTATATAATGATATAAAAATAGTCTGAAGTTATCAGGAAAGATCTCACACACAATTTTCATCAATGACTGATTGTTCAGTTTCAATTACTATATTAAGAGACAAAATGCTCTTTTTGAAGAGCTATTACATTTATCCTGTAAGAGATTATTACTGTTATAGGTATATGCATTTTTGTCTTGAGAGATTTGGATAGGCATTGGGATTCCTTCACCTGTGATTTGTTTCTGAATTAGAGAAGCTTGCTAATATATACAGAAGGCTATAAAAAATTGAAATGGGAGGATAAAAACTTCATCTTTTGAAATAGTTTAGAACACTGAGACATCTTATGTTCTGTGATAACTTTTCTCCTGTCTCTTCCATTTTCACTTACAAACTTCTTCAGTGTTTCTTCAGCTGGCTCTCAGCACTGCTTCTGGCTTTTCCAGTTATGAAAAGAGTGCTTTTGTCATACTTTTTGTTTAATCAGCTTCATCAATTTATTTGCTATTTTTTTCTTTATTCTCTTTGAAACTTTGTCATTTGCAGCACTTGTTTCCCCGTTGTATGAAAGTTTGTCTTAATGGTGAAGAAAAATCATTCTCTATCCCCTTCTGAGACAGTCTGTGTCATAGTGAACATATTGAACTAACTTTAAATTATGTGTTACAGGATAACTTTCCCAATGAAGGGAGGTAAAGGAACAAAAAGAAAAGAAGATGGAAGTGAAGAAAACCCTGAAGAAGCTAAAACACTGATTGTAGAGCCTCATATTATTCCAAACAGGGGACCATATCCATATAATCAACCAAAACGGTAAAAAATGGATGGGAACTTGTTTTCAAATTATAACACATGCATAGCAGTTCATTTTCCAGAATGAGAGTGGTTTGTTTTAGATTCAAATCAAAATATTCTGTTGTCCCCCATCTGTTAAAAAAGTCCCTTGAAGAGCAGTGAGAAATACTGTCTTCTAGTGGTTTTTGTCTCGGTAATTTGAATATTAGGATTACTATCCTAATACATAAGTAATCTTACAACATACCCTGCAAATAATAACTAAAAACAGTCTTTTAGATGGAATGAGTTTGTTATCACATGGATAATATGATTTATTGTCTTGCTTAGAAATTGAGACTGTTATATCTAAAAAATGGATAGTTGTAATGCTGATTTAATTTGTGCAAAAGTTTTGAAGTGTATAGTTCGGGAAAGATATAAAGTTAATTGAAATAAAACTTGTTAAAGAAATGCTTTTATCAAAACTGTTGGCAAAATCTATCAATTGTCTGATCTTGTTTTACTTTGTTACAGCAATACTATTCAATTTACCCATACTCAGATTGAAGCCATCCGTGCAGGAATGCAGCCTGGACTAACTATGGTAAGAATGTTTTTAAGTATGGTAAGAATGTTTTTAAGGATTCTGTACTCTTATTTATTTCATTCTGGCCTTAGGTGCATTCAGTGAAATACTAGTAATGCCCCTTTCTGTAACCTTACTGAGGTAATTTCTATTAATAGTTTAAAGACATGAAAAATTAGCATTCAAGGGTTCAACACCCTCCAATCCTCACAAAATCATATGGCAGCACTTATCTCTGTATCATGTGTTTCAGTGATTGAAGGCTTTTCACAGCAACTGAATTTGCTTTTTCAGTGTTGGAAATTCTTTAAATAAGGCAAGAATGATTTCATGGCAGTTTGTAATTTTATGTGTAGATGCTTTTGAAAACAGCTATTCTGTTCTTCTTAATCCTGAGCAAATTCTTTTGAGATGCTTTATGGTACTTTGATACCTTTAAAATGTCTGAGGTGTCAATTTTGGAGTGTCTGTGGAATTGATCCTGTGGGAGCATTAACTGTCATTATATGTCTGTATCATCAGTTATAGATTTCTGAGTAAATAGAAGGAATGAACTCCCTTTTTTTAATTTTCCTATTCTTTATATCTGTTTCATCTTGTTCTTTTTCGGTTATGGGTCTTGAGTCTCTTTTCATTGTTTCCCCCATTTAGCCTGTTCTGAGGCTAAACTACCTTTTTTCTCTCTGTGGATATATGTTTTCATATTAGTACTTTCTGTGCTGGATTGCCATATTCCTTTTAGTCAAGAACACCAAAATAGTCTGAAAATAGTCTGAAGGAATCTTTTATAATATGTAGTATTTGGTCTGAAAGTTCACCAAAGCCAGGAAGTAATGTGTGATGTCAGTGTCTTTTGAGATTATTCTGGGTTTTTTCTTCCCCAGCCAATTCTGTTTTTTTAAAATTATTTTTATTGTGAAGTATTCTGATAAATTGTTAATTGATTTTTGTTCGGCTTTATTTTTTGTGTGTGTTTGATTTTAGGTAGTGGGTCCACCTGGTACTGGAAAAACTGATGTAGCAGTCCAGATAATATCCAATCTTTATCATAATTTCCCAGAACAACGAACTCTAATAGTTACCCACTCTAATCAGGTAAAGTGTCTATCATGTGGGGAATTTTCCTGTAATTACAATGTAGAAGAACAGTAGTAATTGAGATCAGCAGTTTGGGAAATTAATTTGTCTCCTAACAATGGAAACTTGAATCGGCTTGTGTGCAGTTTTGCCTGTTGTGTAATGTGAAATTAAATTTTTGAAGTGTAATTTCAGAGGTGTAATTCTAAACTATTTGTCTGAAGTTTTCAATGTGTTTAAATGGTTTGTGGTCAGAAATAAGAAAGTATTTTGAAAATGTCTTTGCTTGGTTCTTATAGTTGCACTGCATGCATGCATGCATGCCAGATCTTTGCTAATTAGCTCTCAGACACTGGTTGCTCTGTGCTTTATGCTCCTAAGGGAAGGCCTCTTCAGCTGAATATTTGCTTCCCATTCATAAGTGATGGAGTCTAACTGCTAATTCTCAAGCATATATAAAATGAAAAAAAAAATAATAATAATGTTAAGTTTTTAAGAGTCTTACGCTTCATTTTCCCACTTTATTCTGCACTGATGCAGCCTCACCTTGAGTCCTGTGGGCAATTTTGAGCACCACAATATACAAAAAACATAAAGCTATTAGAAAGTGTTGAAAGGAGGGCAACAAAGATGCTGCAGGACCTTGAGGGGCAGCTGTATGAGGAGCAGCTGAGGTCACTTGGTCTGTTCAGCCTGGAGAACAAGAGACTGAGGGGAGACATCATTGTGGTCTGCAATTTCTTCACAAGGTGAAGAGGAGAGGCAGGCGTCTCTTCTCTGCAGTGACAGTGGCAGGACATGAGGGAATGGCCTGAAGCTGTGTCAGGGGAGCTTTAGGTTGGATATTAGGGAAAGGTTCTTCACCCAGAGGATCGTTGGGCACTGGAACAGGCTCCCCAGGGAAGTTACAGCACCAGCCTGACAGGGCTCAAGAAGCTTGGAAAATGCTCTCAGGCACATGGTGTGACTCTTGGGATGTCCTGGGCAAGACTAGGAGTTGGGCTTGCTGATCCTTTCGGGCCTCTTCCAAGTCAGCATATTTTATGATTCTACGAAATCGCATCTGGTTTGGAATTATTTGTTTGGAAACGAGGGTCAGCTGTTTCCTGACCTGATAAGCCTGTCCTGTCTCACTTATGAGTTGCTTTATCTGAACATACCATTGGAAAACATTTCTTAATTTTTCATCAAAGCAAGATCAAAGAATGGTTGAGGGGCTGTTGTTTTGGTGAAGTGTTACAGCCTGGAATAATACAGGCAAGTCTGCAATGGGTTACAGGAGAGTGACAGGTTAAAGTTGGAAAAAAGGGTTGAGAACATGTCCATTGAGGAGAAAAAAAAAAGAAGGAAATACTTTGAGGCAGATAGAAGACTCTTCTTATCAGACAAGACTTTCATGAGGACATTAACTTGAAATTGTATCCTGAGAAATTAACTGTATCTCAGCAGGATGCATTACCCACACCTTGATGCTGCACTTCAGGATGTTTACATGACTAGCAAGTGGAGCTTGCTTGTGTTTATTCTTATTTTCAGAACTTGATGATCCAGTGCTTACAATCTTGCTCCTTTGAAATACATGAATTAGTTGATAGTAAGCCAGATAGAGAGCTGAAGAGTCTAAGGCAGAAAATGTAGCACACCTATAAGTTTAGTTAAGCAAAGTTCAGTTATCCAAAGTGGAATAGTCAGTACCTGACAGTCAGTAGCAGATCATACTTCTCTAATGTACAGTTAAATTGTTTAATGTCATCATACAAAAATTAGTGTAGTGAGTCAGTTTTGTAAATGGATAGCTTTATCAAGTGAGTTAACTGTGACAGAATTAAATTTTAAAATTATAAAATCAAACGTAATTGTTATATAAAGAATGCAAATTAAAAGGGTGTTAGCAGACTAATTTCCCTATTGTCAAGATTTGGAGTTTCAGTATTAACTTTGTTTTGTTAAAACAAAATTAACTTTTGTTTGTTTTGACTTGCATTTATACTAAAATAGGCATAATCTCCTACTTATGTGTAATTCCTCAGTCTTCCCCTGCAAGAGCCTCTGAACTTCTAAAAACTACCTTTTCTGCTGTTCTTGTCAATCTTTAGGCTTTAAACCAGCTGTTCGAAAAAATCATGGCTCTAGACATTGATGAGCGTCACCTTCTGCGTCTGGGTCATGGAGAGGAGGAATTAGAGACAGAGAAAGATTTCAGCAGGTGAGAAAGGAGATGCTAATGATAAACTCATTTGTATAAACATGGCAGCAAGATCTGCCTCCCAAGCAAAGGAGCTGTGTTGGACAAGTTTTACCCTTCTCACATTGTTGAATCTCAGTAACATAGAGTGCACTATTTTTCACTACAAGGTTTAGTGATTTTTGTTCTTAATCTGTACAGAAGCTGTGCTCCCTTGAGCATCTAAAGTCAGAATCAGTCAGTTGCTTGTTCACAAACTCAACTGCTTGAATAATAGATGATTTTATATTTTGGACCCTTAAATCTTTTTTACAATTAATCTGTGAGAGAAATTAGAATAATAAGGCAGATTATTGGAGTTACAGGGGTTTTTTTTACAAATATGGTTTCACTTCTACTATCATGGTGATTTTTGCTTTAATAAACACGAAATTAAACTTTCTGCTTTGAATTCTTCAGTTACTGCTTAAACTCAAAGTCGCTTATTTAATTGATAGTACATTTTAAAGTAATACATACATAAGGAAAGCTATCAACTCTCTATCAGTACAAAGACTTAAGAACCTGTTCTTCTAAATATTTGTATGTTTGTCATGCATTAGTCCAATTGACGTCAGTAGGATTACACACATTCAGAAATGTAAGCGGGGTATAATGGTCGTGCACTGGAAATATCTGAACTGTCCAGTGCTGGATTATCACAGCAATACTTTGACTTCAAAAGCTGTAGTAAAAATTATATATAGTCACTAGAAGCTATCCACCCACATAGCAGGTATACATAGTTCAGTATTAAGCAAAATAAATACCTTGTGATTTTTTTCTTCCAAATTGAATGCTTTGACGTAGTCAAATTATTCCAGAAATTTGATAACCAAAAACTTACTGAAATGATGCCACAGCAGATATTTATTTAGTAGTATCCATATTTTAATATATTGATCATTTAAAAGTAGTTTTCTTTAAGACAGTTAATTGTCTGTTTTCACATTTTTCTCAAGGTAACTCCAGATCTATGGGATATTTCTGCAAGCACTGTGGGTTCTGGCAGTTCAAGAGGGAAGGGTAAAGGTTGAGGAATATTTTTGAAGGTGGGCTGCACTACTGTGAGAACTTCATTTCTCATAAGCTTGACACTGTGAATTGTTAGGACTCAACTGATAGAAATAGTCAGCATGTAGCAAATTCTTAGGTTTTGGAACAGGGTTGTAGTTTTGGGGCTTTTTTGGCAGGGTGCTGAGGTTTTTTGTGATCTCTCGTTGTGAAACTTAGATACTATTTTGAGTTTATAAAAATTATGTTTTTTGTCATCCTTTTTGTAGGTATGGAAGAGTTAATTACGTGCTGGCTCGAAGACTTGAACTTCTACGAGAAGTTGGGCGGTTGCAGGAGAGTCTTGGAGTCCCAGGAGATGTTTCTTACACTTGTGAAACAGCTGGCCACTTTTTCTTATACCAAGTAAGGACTGAAATACTTTTGCAGAGACTGTATGACCTAAATACATTGCAAAACACTTTGTAAAACTTGCAGTGATTTTTTCAGAGTTGAGAGTAAAAGCAAAAAGCATTTTCTTTGGTGATTCACAGTACAGTAACAGCTAAAGTTAAAATTGCAGCATGACTTGCTTGTGTTGCTATTGTTTTAAATCCTGCCTGCTGACTCACCAAATCATTGTTGCCCTTCATGAATGCTGGCAAAGATTCTAACCTGGAGCTTCACCTTCAGATAGGAAAATCTGTGGGCTGCTTTATATTTTGGACAAGCATTAGAGCAGCTACTTGATGGTCCTGATAAGAGGCTTTTGTAGCATTAAATGCCAACATGCAGTCAGATGTACAGTGTACAAAATGGCATGTTGCAGGTCGCTCATTTCTTCTCCATGTATTTTTCAGTGATGTGGTCTACATTTGCAATTAGTGTTGTGTAAGGAGACTCACAGAGTGGTAGTGAGGACTGAATGCACATACTGTGTGTTTTTACAGAAGTTACTCTGGGCTAGTATTAGTGTGGACCTTAGCATTACATGGACATTAAGCATTGGAGAGTGCAAGGAACACTGCTAGAGGTCATCTTCTGGTTTAGTTTCCTCCTAAATGAATCCCACTTGGTATTTAAATCAAAGTAATGTAAGTGCAGATAGTAAAGAGGTTTACTTCTGAAGTTTACTTCCTGACACAAGCTCAAATCCTACCTAAGACATACCTTACTTCTGTAATAATTTTTAATGCTATGCTGCAATCATATACATTGCCAAAAACATTATTATACAAACTCACTTTGCTTTGTCATAGGTGATGTCTCGTTGGGAGGAGTATATCAGTAAAGTGAAAGTTAAAGGTGGAAAATCGCCAGATGTTGCAGATGTCTCCAGTTTCTTTCCTTTTCACCAGTATTTTGCAAATGCTCCTCAGCCAGTTTTCAAAGGCAAATCATATGAAGAAGATATGGAAATTGCTGAAGGCTGTTTTAGACATATTAAAAAAATATTCACTCAGCTCGAGGTAAGACATGTAACTGTTAAAGGCAAGTGAATCTGACTAATTCTGTAGGAAAACTTTACACAGTTCCAAAATTAGGTGTATTGTGGGAAGCAGCCATTCTACATCCATTTTCACTGATGAGGTTAGAAGGATTGTACATCTATCACTGCTCCTCTGATCTTCACAGGGTCTTGCCTTAAATTGCCTTTAATCAGATAACCTGAAAGTAACTGATTATCATCAGGTTTTGCCAGAATTGCTTAAGAGGCTATTAAAAGTTAGGGTAAAGGTGATTTGTGTATCATTTCATTATATTCACTGTAATGGTCTTTCTACTACTGAATTTGATGTGATGTTAGGATGCAGTAAAGTAGGAAACAAGAAGATACAATAAAATAAAATCTTGGGGGATTCTGGGAGAGTTCCTCAGAATTATTTGAGTATTTGTTGCAATTTTTGCAAATTTGTATGTACATTAGGTTGGAAGAATTATTTGGTAGGTTTTTCCAAGATTGTTTTTCAAAATATGCTAAACTGGAAGCCACAACAAATTATTCAGATGGGATTGTTAACAGTACCCTAAGAACATTTTTTGTTTAATTATGTTAAGAAGGTGGCCACATAGTTTGAGTGGATTAATTTTATAAGTGATATTTTTTCATATTCTGACTTTCAAGACTTTTCTTTTGTCCTCCTTAGGAATTCAGAGCATTTGAACTTCTCCGCAGTGGCCTGGATAGATCCAAATACCTGTTGGTGAAAGAAGCAAAAATCATTGCCATGACTTGTACTCATGCTGCTCTGAAACGACGTGACCTGGTTGAATTAGGTTTCAAAGTAAGGAATATACTAGTGTTACCTTACTACTAGATTTTGGTGTTGTCTCTCCCTTATTCCCCACCCCATACAAATCTTTTTATCTGCCCCAAATCTAGGCAACTAGATTATTTAGAGTTGTATTTTTTTACCTGTATGTTTGAATTTTTTAATTCTACTGAAGAAAAATATAACTTCTGTAAATAAAAGATTAAATCACTTTTAAGTTACTGTATTTAAAAAAATGCTTAATAGTACATTTTTTAAAAAGTCAGTTTTGCCATATTACATGATAAACAGCAGCAATAGGATTAATAAAATAGAGGCAGAACTGGGTAGAAAAATACAGCCTTTACAGCTTTGTTTAACTAAAAAATAAAATTTGAGGAAGCATAGCTATGATGCAATGCTTTTTTCACTCTGCAGTGATTCCTATAACTGTTAATTTAGTGCAGTCTTTTTTTTCTGACAAACACCAACCACCAGTAATTCTTTCAGTATTATTTTTCACTGGTCATGTACTGTATTGGATCACAAAATTGCTCCTCTTCAGCTTCAGTGCAGAGATACCAAATTAGTTTGCACCACTGCACAAAGCTTTTCTCTCATGGCTATGGCATACAGGAAGCATGTAATGTAATTCAGTCATGGATTCCTTCTTAGTATAAGCCCTGACTGGTACAGAGAGATCTGCCATTGATGTAGCAGGACTTCACCTATTTGGTAATACTGATATTTTGCCTATAAGGTGTAATCCTGCTCTAACTGTCCCACCCAGCAAAATCTGAAGGAGTAATAGCTGCTTTCTTTTGGTAGGCTGAATAAATATCTTCATTTGTGTTACTGTGTTTATGGACATCTCTTTTTTTTTCCCCCCTCAGTATGACAACATCTTAATGGAAGAGTCTGCTCAGATTCTGGAGATAGAAACCTTTATACCTCTTCTGTTGCAGGTTAGACTTGAAACATAAACGATCTTTCAAAAAAAAGATAAAGAAGACTCTATGTTCTTGAACAATATTGAATATTAAAATGAAAAATATCATGTGCAGAAAGTAACCCAGAACTGATATTTGCTAGTAAGAACTTCCACATTGATTCTGAAATTGTGAAATTATTTTATTCAATGAAGTAGGCATCTTACAGTTTTTTTCAAACTTTTAAATGACCACTGTATAACCGGATGCATTAGGGCAGGTGAGGAAAAATAGGTATATGTGAGAAATGCAGAAGCTGAAGAGTTTGTGTAATTAGAGTAGGCCATTTCACCATAGGGATATATTCTGGGGGATATTCCATGGCTTTATTTATGTGAGGCATCCAAACAGTCCTTGAAAATTGAGTGGGCTTTTATTTTAAGAAAACTTAAGGATCTGGCCTTCCAGAGTAGTAGTACTTGATTTCTTCACTTGTGAGAAATTTTTAAAAACAGAATTTTTGAGGGGGCTCTTTGTCCAAGTTTGAAATGGCTGATATGTACAGAACAACTATATTGAATGCTTGGACATCTCCAAAGCAGAAACTTTCAGGAGCGGGTTAAAAAAAAAAAAAAAGTTTAGTTTTTTTTGTGCTTTTTTATTCTTGCCAATAAAAATTATTTCCATCCTCTTACTTTCTTACTAAGGCATTTTCAGGCTTGAAGAATTGGACAGTCCAGAGTTCAGTTTTCTTTCCTTGCTGTCTGATCAGAAACAACTTCAGAGCTCTTCTGCTTCAAGTGGCAGAAAAAGTACTTTACCTTCTGTCTCAGACAGTGTTCCCAAGGGAAAGTGAATTATCACAGAAGTGTGTAATGAGGATCTGACAGCTGGAAGTCTCCAGGATGCTAATTATGAAGAGCATTCGGTCCAAGAGCCAAGATGGCAATTAGTTAGGGGCTCGTCCTGGTCATGGAAGAGGCTATTTGAGAATTACAGAAGTAAATAGATGAAACACATAGAATACAGAGACTCTTGAAAGGCAGTTTTGCCTCAGACATCTGAACACTAAAAACTATTTCAGATGCTTCGTATTCACTACCTTCATATTCACTACCTCAGAATCCAAAAAATAAAGTTCAAAGGACATTTCTGGGGTGGCTACTGCTACTGTGTAGTAATCAGGTTTTTGGCTTTTAAAGCAATATAATATGATATTTCTTCTGATATTTCTGTACTAATTTTAGTAGACAAAGGTGCATGTTTTATAAGAAAAGAGACTTTTAATTTACAGTTCTATTCTCTCATTGGATGGAAGCTAGTAGTCTTTAAAAAGACTGCAGTTCAGTGTAGCTTAAAAACAAATGTTGAGGGGTTTAGCAAAGGCAGGCAATGTGACTCTTAATGTGTTTTGAGTGCCTTGATTGTATTGTAATAGTTGCTATGGTGTAATTGTCCAATTCTAGAACCCCCAGGATGGATTCAGTCGTTTGAAGCGGTGGATTATGATTGGTGACCATCATCAGTTGCCACCAGTCATTAAGAACATGGCTTTTCAAAAATACTCCAACATGGAGCAGTCTCTTTTTACACGGTTTGTTCGTGTTGGAGTGCCAACTGTTGATTTGGATGCACAAGGAAGAGCAAGAGCAAGGTAGGACAGCAAATCCTTTGTGTAGCTTGTAGGAAAGTAACAGGTTAAAAATGAGAGAAGGGCACATGTATTTTTTATTGTTAGGACAAGACTTTGCAAAATTAGAATTTAGGTGTTTTGCTTCATTAATTTCAGCTTAGATAGGAAGGGAGATTTTACTTCTCTGAAATGCAATCAGATTAATTTCTTCATTGTTGCTTTTATATACTACTACTCTGCTGTTGCATGAGTACTTTAATTTAAATTACATTCAAAGGTGCTTAATCATCTTAAGTGTTTATTTTACAAATGAAACTTTGCAGGAGATTTCTTTTCTAAATTGACTTTTAGTATGTTCAAAGTTAAATACAGATCTTAACTGTCTGCTTCTTAATCTGGTTTGGATATTGTGCATTTGTGAATGAGCAGTTAGTATTACTGTCATTTTGTTAGTATTGCTGTCCCTATAAATATCAGGAATCATTCAGAACTGGGTGGATTTTGTTTGTTGCAGTTCATGTCTTTAGTTAATTATTAGGCAACACATAAAATAAATAAGGAAATCAATTTCTTTTACTGTAAAGATGCCTTACCACAGTTAATGCAGAAAATACTTTTTTCCTTATTCCTTCTGTTTTGTAAAGAAGCATTAGTATTCCTGAAGTTTTGCTACCCATGAAAATTTTTGCTAGAATTCTTGCAAAATTTATACCTTGATGAAGAGGAGCAGACTTAAACCTAAGTGTGCCACATTGACCTGGCATCTGAAATTTTCAGTGAGAGAGAACAAAACAGAATCACAACCTAAAAATAATATTGCTGGATAGATTGTTTGAGTGTGTTCATTCAGATATGTGCAGGCTGCCTAGCAAAATGATTCCTTTCAGTGAAAACCTACAGAAACACTAATCTCCTGTGCATCTGAACTATTCTGAATGAGTTGAAGAGTCTGCTGTAACTCACTCTGTGGTTTGTGTCTGTGGTTTTGAGCAGTTTGTGTAACCTCTACAACTGGCGCTACAAGAACCTGGGTAACCTGCCTCACGTGCAGCTTCTGCCAGAGTTCAGAACAGCCAATGCTGGCTTTTTATATGACTTCCAGCTCATAAATGTAGAAGACTTCAATGGTGTTGGAGAGTCTGAACCCAATCCTTATTTCTATCAGGTAAGGGAGATTCTACATGTGTAATTTATTAACCTCAGTGGGGCTTGTTAGATCTGCAATGAAGACAGACTATCAAAACCAGTAAACTGACATTCAGTTCATGTTCTCAGATAATTGTGTCATGTGTGTTATTTTTTTTTTCCTCCTTTTAGTGAGTTTTGTATGTTGAAAATGAAACATTATGTTGGGGCTTTTGCTCACTGAATGACTTTGATATCTGTTTTCTCATTGTTACGGGAGGGATGAGACTTGGTGTCATTCATTACAAAACATCATTTTGATCTAAGGCAAGTTAAAGTCCATTGTAATTCAGCTGTAATGCCATGATAGTGAAATAAGCAGTAGCACTTCCCCTGAACACAAAGAATTGAAGTTTGCTTGGTAACTCATACCTGAGTTTGAAGAGTCAGTACGTTGTCACATACAATTATATGTACGAATGCTAAAATGCCCATTCATAAAAGAATAAAACTACTAAAGAATAAAAGTACTGCTAGTAATATACATAAAGAGGCATAGAGACATTGAGGATGAAATAAATTGCCAAGAAACCTTAGTCTTGGAGTTTCTCAACTAAGTTTCAAACTCTCAAGTAAATTTTGAAGTTAAGCCATCAACAACAGTCTTTATCTATTTCTCTTAAATTAGGAAAACATTTTACACTTGTAATGAGATACTTCTATTTTCAGTCCTTTTATTTTTCTTGTTTTAAAAACTGGTGAAACAAACTATGGTGCCTAAAATAGCAAACTTGAGCTTTGGAAGAGTTAAAGCTGGAGCAATGTGCAAGTTAAGAAGTTTAATTGAAACATGGAATTAACATCTTATATTTTGTTTAATGTTATGGAAAGCAAACGATATACTTTATGATGGTAATATTCATGTTCATTTTTCCCCCTGAGGATCACTAAGACTTACATGAATCTATATTTTTTAAAAGGTATGAAATACTTTCATAGTATTTCTATGTATTTCTCAATACATTTTCAGTACAAATCAGTGTACTGCTAAAGAAGAAAGCAATGGTAAATCATAATTCACTTTATCCCATTGCTAGATTGAGGATAGAATTGTTTGGAGAGATTATTTTGATTTTGTTTTCGAAACTGTAGCATTCAATTAGTAAAAAGTTGTCCAGTGGAACACAAACAACTGAAAGGAGTGCCTGCTAATTGAGAGTGTTGAGCCCTGCTTTAGACCACCCTTTGGCTAAAGAAAATTAAGAACACTGACATGAGGACACAGAACACACTTCTCATTATATCAGTACTCTCATGTGCACACTCTTCTAATACTTTCTAGCATTACTTTTTTTTTTTGTGGTCTTGATAATTGAACGATATTTAGCAGAGTATGTTGGTTTTTTATGAGATAACAGATTGCTGTAATGTATTATTTCTCTTTGTCAATTTGGGCTTTCCAGACTTAAAGGGGATTAAAATTTGTAGAATAGCTTTACACCCACAGGTGTTTGATATGCCTGGCAACTGCATTTTCCAAGTAATGCAGAGCCCACTTAGTAAGAAAAAATAAATGAGGTTGGTATGTCCTGCCTGTTCAAACATACGCCAAGTGGGGATAAAATTTCTTGTATAAATAGAGCAGGAGTAAATGTCAGCATTTGAGAACAACTTTTTTAACCTGAAAGATAATTTTTGTTGACAGAAAATGGATTTAAATAGGCTATGAATAACTTCAGTCTGGAAATAGAACAAAGCTTCCTGTAGCCAGAAGAGTGGTACTTTGGGACAGACTCATGAAGTAATGATAGAGAGAGAAAGTTACAATATGCAAAATAACAGCTGATAATTTGTAATTGAATAGGATGATCTGCAGTGGAAATAACTGGATTTGATAATCCAGATGTCTGTCTCCAAATTAATACTTGAAAGGACTTTATTTATGGATGTTCAGCTAGTTCTTACTTTCAGTTTACTGGGGAGTGAGTCATTGCATCTTTGAGGCTGACTGGAACTTTTGAGTAAATACTGCAAAGTTTCAATAAGTGCTTAACAATAATATTGGTGTAGATGTTCTTATCAGTTCTCTGAAAAGGAATGAGAATGAAGGTATTAAACCTATTTGTGGTTCTTTTATTCTTTCAAAATGGTTTCTATGAAGCAAACCAAGAATTGTCAGATCTAGGGACATTTTTCTCAGCACTAAAATATTTGTCTAAATACCTGTTAGTGTCACAGATAGTATTCTTTCTAACCTTACAAGATGAGTAACCCTTTTTTTGTCTTTTTCTCGTGTCTTTTTCTTCTATTTTAAACTTTAGAATCTTGGTGAGGCAGAGTATGTTGTGGCAGTCTTCATGTACATGTGCCTGCTTGGTTATCCTGCAGACAGGATAAGTATCCTGACAACATATAATGGACAGAAACACCTGATCCGTGATGTCATCAATCAGCGATGTGGAAACAATCCTCTGATTGGACGGCCAAACAAGGTGACTTTGAAAAGATAGTAGTCATTGGAGTAGCTCTGGTTTCTGTGTTTTTAAATCATCATATTGCAGAACATGCTAATTTAAGCTATACTTAAACATCTGTCTATGGAAGTATTTCCTGTTTGACCACATATTTATGAACCTACATTCTATAGAATTTCAAAAATTAGTGCCCTTGTTTTTGCCTGTTGAAAATTTGACAGAGTGAAGTCAGTGAAGGTGAAAAGATTACAAGCTATATGGGACAAAATAACACTTCTTATTATTGAGAACAAAGAAATTACAACATCATTCCCCATAATCACATCTTTAGAAAGATCCACCCAGAATGGAAATTATATGATAGAACATTTGATCACAAATCTGAAGAAACAAAGAATATAGTTATAAATGTCTAATGCTAGTTCTGCAGGTTAAAACTGTTTTACAAAGTTAATGGCTTTCCATAATCTTGGTACTAGCACCCCACTCCTAGCTGTCTGAAGTTAAACAAAAGGAAGTAAAAGAAACAGTATACAATCAGACCAAAGCTCCTCCCAACACATTCCGGAAAAAAAAACCCAGACTTCTTGTTGGTGACCAACTAAATCAGTTAAGAATTTTCTCTTCTCGCTTACTGCAATCTCAGTCCAAAGTTGATGTTAAAATTTTGGTGTCATGTTTTAATTGAAATGGCAAAGATTAACCTATAGAGGTTTTTTTTTTCTTTCTTTTTTAATTCTCTAGGTGACAACTGTGGACAGATTTCAAGGCCAACAGAACGATTATATTCTCCTTTCACTCGTACGTACCAAAGCTGTAGGCCACCTTAGGTATGTAAAAACATCTTGTGGTGCCATAGCAGTACTTGTACTCTGTATCAGATACAGAAATGTTTATAGTACATTATACAAAAGTTTCTTTTGTATGAGTATGTAGCAGAAATGAAGTTCAATGGTATGTATATAATGAAGTTCAGACAGACTTCCTTTTATAACTGTCTGGTACCCTCTTCTCGGCCACTTGCTTTTTTGTAATGCCTCTTACCCTATAATTAGTTTATTTTGCTGCAGATAGGCTGACCTTTGTTTCAGCCTTGTAGAATGATAGGACTGTATTATTTGTTGAGCAAATGCAGGCTTAAATTTTCTCTTATATCCTTTCCTGTAATAGAAATTTTTATTTATTTTATATCGGAAGTGTTTGATCGTTGCATTATTGTGTGTAGTTTTAAATGTTTATACTTTTGGTTTGGGTTGTGATGGAGGAAGACTTGTCTAATCTTAGGTAGATAGATGAGTTATCAGATTTTTCTTTACTTATTCAGATACAGAAATGCTGTTGGGATTTTTTTCTCAATGTTTATTCTTGACTTCTGAGGTGCAGGAAAATAGTAGAGGGTGGCTTTTCATAGTGGTATTGGTACAGTGAACCAATATATTTACAGTTCTATATAATGATACTGGAATTTGCTTGTTATTGAAACAATATGTAAGGAAAAAACTAAAGACAAGCTAGTGTTCTGGCAGTTGATTTTATATTTCTTTTAATTAAGACTCCTGTGTGTCACTGATGAAAAAACATGATTGATTTTGTTTTCTGAAGGGACGTCCGACGATTAGTCGTTGCCATGTCAAGAGCCAGACTTGGACTTTATATCTTTGCAAGGGTATCACTATTTCAGAACTGTTTTGAGCTAACTCCAGCCTTCAGCCAACTCACAGCTCGACCACTTCACCTCCATATTGTTCCCACGGAATGTTTTCCAACAGCTAGACAGGTAGGAACAGCTGCACTGTATTTTGGTATCTGTGATGGGTGTTTGTGTTTTTGAGTGGGCTGTAATAGGTGAAACTTTTTTCTCTACTAGACTGGTATATCTGCTTCTTGGCATTGGACCAGGCTGTCCAGGGAAATGATGCAATCACTGTCCCTGGAAATACTTAAAGGTGTGGATGTGGCACTTGATGATATGGTTTAGTGGTGAACTCAACTAATCCACTTGATGATTGGATTTCATTGATATTAGAGGTCTTTCCCAACCTTCATGATTCTATGGTTGTATTAATAACTCCTTGGAGTTATCTTTTATCATGATATACATCAGCTGGTTTTAATTGATGTTTCCACAAGAGTTAATTATCAGTATAATGTAAGTATCGGTAACTGTTGTGCCTGGATTTTCCTGAGTTCTGCCTGTGTAAATGATTCAGTATTTTTCTTTTGTGATCGAAATATTTTTTTAGTTTTAAATGCTTTCAGTTGTGTTATGAAACAAAATAATGTTATCTCTTAAGCAAAGCTACATAAAGCTAATCGTTTCTCACTTAAGGAGGTAAAATTTCATGTAACGGAGTAATTCAGGATTGCAAGTTTTTTTTCTCTTGAAATTGCTTCCAATATCCCAAGAGTTTTACTGCTGAGCTAGGTTCTTAAGTACAAAAACCTAATTTGTAGTACTGCACTAGATCTTTAGGGAAAGGTTTGTGTTGAGGATCTAAGCACAGAGCACACAGAGCAGGATGCTAAATGAAGAAAAAAAGGATCATATCCACTCTGCTTTCTGAAGCTTTGAGAAGGGATGCCTGCATGCACCCAGAATTCAGCTACAGATTCCCTGGTCTTAAATGCTGTTGACAAGCTTGGGAGGGAGCCCTTTAAGTTGAAACTTCCAGATGAACTGTGCAACAGGAATGCAACGAGCATGGTCACTGAGTGTGAGCAATGAGCTGGGCTGTGACAAGCAAGAGGTTAAATCCTAATCTGATCATAAACAATTTGTGACTTTAATATGTTTAGTTACTTGAGTCCAAAATGTACTTCATGGAGTAAGAGTTGGAACCCGTCTTCTCCTTTTGAAGTTTATTCTTCAGGCTGCAGTATCATGATTAATCCAGTTCCCCAAAACTATGCTTCTGAACTTTCCAAAGAATTCACCAATTTTTTTTTCTTTGAAAAGTGTTATTTAATTTCTCAGGGCTTTTGACTTCTAATATAGTTAAATAACCTTTGAATGATGATTGTTTTGCTTTGTTTGCTGAATGTCAACTTTTTTCCCCTTCATTAGAATGGAGAAAGACCAGCTCACCAAATACATGTTATTAAGAACATGCCTCAAATGGCCAACTTCGTGTACAATATGTATATGCACATGATACAGAGTACACGCCACCATCAACAGGTAAGGGCCTTCTAACTTTTGGAATGCATTTAAAATAAAATATTTTTTCAGTGAGAAGCTGTTGAGATTTAAGTCTGTTTCTATTACATTTAAAATTCAAGAAGTGTTTGTGACTGGATTGAGAATATTAAGGTTTTCTAAAATGTAACAAAAGTTGTATCTTCTAGTGGTTTAAGCCCTAATTTAAGGCTACAAACCTATCAGTAATTGATGACAAGTGCATTGATGGCTCTGTCTGGGCCAAAAATACTATTCATTAATACTTAACTTGTCCAGTATTAATTTGAAGGAAACCTGTGTGTTATGTTTCAGGTAAGTGAGGGATTTCAGCCAGTGGGATTATAACACCACTACATGATGTAATTATTAAGAGAAAGACCAGATCATGTCTTGAAACCATTTTAACCCTGTTAAATCACCCTGTTGTCCAGGTTGGTTTGCAGCTGTAGTGTTTTTTGTTCTGGAGCAATTTTTTTCAGCCCTACTTCAGCATCAAGCAAAATTGCATGGGGTTGGAAGCAGTTGTAGGCACTTCTGTACCTAATTTTGTCAGTGTTTAATCCCTGAAGCAGAATTCAGAATGCAGCAGAAAGTCTTTGTAGTCTCATGTGAGTGATTGGAGGATTAAGGTAGCTTAGGTAGGATAGTGAGAAGAGAGCTGCCTTTACTCAGCATACTTGGAGCTATAAAGCATAGAGGTAGTTAAACCAAAAGGGAATGGTCCTAAATGCAATCCCTCAACTGCATCAGCTTTCAGTCAGTGTCTGGGGTCTGTCATATTTATGTTACCTCTATATTATTCTTTGTATATTATATAATACCTATATATTGCATTATTATTTATGCTTTCATGGTACTCTGAAGTTCCCTTACTGGTTTTTGCTCTTCTGAAAGATTTCCAAAAGTGGACAGAATTTATGTAAAAGGACACTACTTACTCTGTATTAGCTGACTGTGGGAAGAGAGTGGGAACATGGCTGTCCTTGAACAGATAGTCTAAGAAATCTAAGTTCTGTTCTTTAATGGAAGGATGTCTCTGTCACATCCTCTTCCTTTTTTTCTTTCACTTCTAAGACAGGACAGTGTAATCAGTAGAGGTCAGAACCCAAAACTTTTTCTTTAACCGAATGTCAGACTTTCAGATAGAAAAGTTATTCTTCTCTGTAGTTCTTACCCAGTGACTTCTGGATTTTATTTATATTTCTGAGAGAAGGATTCACCCAAATTTCACCCCAGGTGTTTTGTTACCCAGAAAAAGCCTTTTCCAGGCTGGCTGGACAGAGAGGATACTTTCTCACTATTTTTGAGAAATGCTGTAATTACCTCTGTGCTGTAATGAAAAGGGGATATACAAATAGGATGCTACTGCTTTTTTTTGAAACCCAGTCCTATAGGCATCTGACAAGACTTGCTTTGAAACCAGTTTGTCTAGAATAGTTGGAGATCTTTCAACCATGCAAAATGTTATGTGATGAAGATTTAGTAGATTGTACAGTAGCCACATTTAGGTGTAAATGAATAGCCCTGTCAAAACAGGGAACTGTATGCATGTCCTGAAAAGCAGATGCTAGCATCTAAATTTTACCAAAAAGCATTTGCTTGACACTTTAATCAAATATGGACCCTGTCTCCTGCTAGTACCTGTTAGTCTTTTTTGGCATCCTAATCTTATCCATTGCTAGCTAAAATTAGTTACAAAACTGCTGCTTTCCTACTGTGACAATGAATCACATTATCCTTGCAGGAGAAGCCAAAAAGTGAGCTACTGAAAAAAAGCAAAGCTAGTATTAAATTTCTTTTATTCTGTTCAGTACAACATTATTATCTTCCTTTTCTTTTACACTAGGCTTTACAAGTAGTTGTCATAAAGCACAACAAGAGTCTAAGTCACAGAAGTCTGAGTTTGTCTTATACATCAAGAATGTATTTTTGTAAGATCTTTGGTTTGGAAGCACAGATGGTTACAGAGACCAGTCTGATAACTTCAGAGTCTGTAGAAAATGCTTTTTATTTCTCTTCTGGTAATCATAATTGATTTATAGATTTGCCTGTGCAAATTTGTAATATTAGTGTCATCTAATTGAAGGTAAAACTTCACTGTAATTGACAACCTCATTTGTCACGTGAAAAAAGTTGCCTTTTGAGCAAAACAAAGCTAAACAATCAAGTTTTTCAAGATTGCATTTCATTAAAATGATCCATAATACTCTAAAGAAATATCCATCATGTCATTAAATAATGTCAGGCTGCAAGAGGTGTGAGTGTTTCTGTTCAGCCTGGAGTTATATAGCATTCATCCATACTCTTCAGCTCAGTGCATTCCTGATATTTTTTTTGTCCAGTTTTGTTACTTGGCTACCATTCCAGCCTATTATGTTTTGGAAACTCCTTCTTTGGTTTTAAGCATAACACTTGAATACACTAAATTACTTTTTCAGAAGTGTTGTGTGAAAATATTTAAGCATTGTTTAACTGTTAGTGAAGCTTGAATTGTTCTGCATTTACAGCTGTGCATGAAATTTGTGTAAGTACAGATAATATTTACATAGTATTTTATAAGATGTTGCAAGGGGAAATTATGGGTATGAGTTGTTAGACAGGCCTGTTGAAGGCATCAAAAACCAAGTTAAACATATCTAGGAGTTTGAAATGGTAACAGATAAAGTTAGGGTAGAAATATGCATAGGACTGCAAGTAGGGATTTACCATAACCCTATTACTTGTCTGAGTGCTTGTGATAATGAAATGTGTTTTCTGTCCTTGAGTTGGAACACCCTCGTTTCTGGAAAAAAAAAGTATCTGACTATATTGTGATCATTATTCTAATTTTTTTTCTGTGGGCATGAAGTGCTTACAAATCATTATGGCTTCTAAATTTCAATTTTTTTTTTGTTGTTAACTTGTTATCTAATGCAAAATCCTAAATATAAGATGAACAGTTCAAACTAAAGTGTAAAAACCTAAAATCCATCCTTTTTCATCATCCAGCATTTACTGCCCCCACCTGCCATGACTGAAGAACCAGAACCAACACAAACTGGAGAGACTGAAGTAGAAGGTGAAGGTCAGGGCATGCAGGAAGATGCAGCAGAAGAAAATGAAGTGGTGGAAGAAATGATGAAGGAAGGAGAATTGAATGTGGATGAAATAGTTGAACATCGAAAAATGCCAGAACACCCTGGAAGAGACAGTGATAGTGAAGACAGTGAACCTGAGAATGAGACTGAAAAGTGATTGGTGGAATCCTTGTCCTTAATGCATTTTGGAAAATTGTCAGGGAAAAAAGC
Source organism: Oenanthe melanoleuca (assembly GCF_029582105.1). NCBI lineage: Eukaryota > Metazoa > Chordata > Aves > Passeriformes > Muscicapidae > Oenanthe > Oenanthe melanoleuca. The sequence continues at coordinate 32,720,225 of NC_079339.1, forward strand.
AGTTAGAAAAATAATTGCTATTTTTACATTGACTTTCATTAAATAGTTGCCTGTGTAATACCTGTCTGGTATATTTTTCACTGAATACTTTGTGGACAAGCAAGATGTTTGGCAAACATTCTATTGAGTTCTTGTCACTATTGGTAATGTAATTTGTTTAATGGCCTCAAATTGTATGCATTTTCCTTTTTATAACTTGTTCAGTAAAGATGCTTTTTATACCAGTTTTGAATATTTGACTCTTAATTCAGTCACCCATTAAACCTCACTAAGTATATTCAATATTGGTCAGGCATGCTTTGTAGCTCCCTTAATATTTTGCCATGGAGAATTCCTTATGCAGAGCTGTGCTTGTATACACTGAGATAGTATTTTAGGCATAGGCTCAAGTTCATTAAGATATTTGTTTGTATGTCTGAGAAATGTTACTTGTCATGGGACTTCGAAGTGATCAAAAGCTTTATTGAATTTTGAGCTTACTGGATTCTCAGGATTTCAAAGGCCAATGTACTTGTAGCAATTTCTCATCATTGACTTCTAATGTTCTTTTTAATTTATTAGTCTTTACAGAAAGAGGAAGGATGCAGCTTTTCAGCAGCACTGGGTTCTAAATTAGTGTTTTGAAATAAATTTATTTTGCTTGGAGAAAACGCAGTAATTGCTCAGACTAAAGCCACATAAGGAAGAAAAGTGAAAGTAGTTCCCTGAATGCAGAATATGTGAAGCATATAATATGACATAATGGTTGAGTGGGGTTTTTTTAGGGTAACTTCTGAGTGTTCACAATTTCATAAAGTGATCAGAGAAAGGATTTGTCCCTGATTCATTATGAATACTTGCCATAGTGTCAAATTAGTCAGTGGTTTAATGAGACTTAGGAATTTCCAAGTAGATTTTCAAACACTGCAATAGCCATAGGAACATCTTTTGCTGGCAAAGGGAAAACTCTTGGCTTTCAAGTGTTGCAGTTGTGAAGCTGCCAGATGGACTTGCTAGAATGATTAGAGAATAATTAACTTCCAAGCTTTTTAAACAGCATTGAAGTTTTTTATTTTTCTTAATATTTTAGAAGTATAGTACAGGAAAAAATAGCATCAAGTTAAATGCTCTATGAAATGTATCTATTGCATACCAGTGTGTGCATGCTGGGGTCTCATCTCCCTCTTCCCCCGAAATCATTCTCTTCCCTTCTTTCAGAGGGGAGTAGCAAATCTTAAGTATTTACCTTTGGTATACAATGTTCTTTTATGTTCTTCCTTTGCTGAAATGAAGTTTTCTTGAACAAGAAAAATAATGCAGAATTTGTTCTGTCCTTGTGTGGTTTGATTTAAGGGTGTGTACTGTTAATTACTGAATTGCCTGCATTGGAAGAACGAATTATGTTGAACACAGGGGTATTAAATTTCATGCAGTAACAGTTGTGCTCATGGAGAATTGAGTAAGGCTCAGCCTTCAGGCCACAAGCAGCCAGCTCGGATGACGGTTGTCATTTTTGTTTTCCAGCTGATTTTCCATAAATATTGAGTCTGACAATCATTTACTTGCTTCAGTATTCTAGGAATTTAAAAAGGATTCTCCAGTTGTTTGACGGGTTTTTCTTTTTCTAAAATGAATAATTTAACTGACAAAGATCCTAGAAAAAATTAGGACACAATGACTCTTAACAAGCACCCAGAGATGAAAGGGGCAGACACCTTTTTGAGTGGTGCAGCTTGCAGTGGACAGTGTACAGCTGGCTGTGCCATGCTGTGTTCTGTGGCCCCAGGTGTGTCTGGGCACTTTGGCTCAGTCCTTGTAGAGCAGCAGGCAGGGATAGAGCTGTCCTAGACACACCTCAGTGTTGCCCTAAAGGAGAAGTGCAGTTGCAATGGAGGTTGTTTCTGGCTAGAGGGCTGGAAGAGGCAGTTGAACTGCAAACAATTGCAAAAGCTTGAACACCTTTATTGTGCAGTTTTTGGAGGCACCAAGCACCCCCTGTAAAAAAAAGTGGAAGGTTTTGTTGAGGTAACTTGAGCAGAGGAGATCATTTATCCTTAATGCCATCTCCCACTGTTAAACTTGACTTTTTTCAGAGGCATGGGGGCGTTAGGAGAACACATTTTCAGGAATTTTGGAAAATCATGTCTGTTCTAGGAGTAGTTGGAAAGTTCTTGAAGCTTTGCTTTGGAGTGTGAGGTTGAGTTTGGGGCCTTTTAATTCCAAAGCTTTTTTGCTCTGTTTTTAATTTTTGGTAAAGGATGAACTTAGTCTTTTCCACCAAAACAGTTTTATTATGATTGATCTGCATTTTCTTTCAAGGGAGAAGTGAAGGAGTCTAAAACTGTAAATTTGATCTACGTGGTTTGTTTTCTAATGGCAATATTTGCTTGAGATTTAGCATCTCTATTTAGCAATATCTAATATCTATCATTTGTTAAACTAAATGTATTGAAATTTAAAAAAAAAATACACATAAATTTAATTACTTTTTAGACAAAATCTTTAAATGAACATAATAATTGTTAAAATAGCTTTTAAAAATTGCCTTTTTAAACATTATTGCAAAGATGATTATAGCAGTGCATGAAAACCTAATGAACAAAATTAAAATCTTTCTGAAGTCAAGATCCTCTAAGGGTATGAACTGGAGGAGAAGATATAAAATTGCTTTGTTTTATTATTCCAAAACTATAAAATAAGAAATCTATTAAGGACATTTGAGTGAAACTGAAGAGCCATTTGTGGTTTTTCTTCATATTTATTTAGCCAACCTTTACATGAGTTATCTCATTTTCCTCTTACACTGAGCCTGTAAAACAACTTAGTTACTACTTTCCAGACTTGCTTAGAGACAGAATTAGAAACAGCTCAACCCTTGGATGCTGATGCAGTGCTAATGTAAAAATGATACTGTAAGGCAATGTCCTTTTCATTTCTGTAACAACCAGAAAAAGAAAGGTAAAGAGCAATTTACTTTGGGTTCTGTCATCCATATATAGCTGAGATAATGCTATATAAATGCAGTCTGATTTCCATCTGTGACTGAAATAATGCAGTAAGGGCAAGTTTTGGTATTATCAAAGAAAATGCCTTGGTAACTCTCAGAGCACAGTTTGCTTTTGCTTTAGTCAGTATGGATTTTGAAAGGAATTGGCAAAGGTGGTGGGTGTGTCAGGACTAGAACATTCAGGAGCAGTTTTGCCAAGAGGAAAAGAAGGGATAAGTAAATGTATATAATCTCTAATATTAAATATAATAATATATGATAAACTTCTAAAGATAAGGCTTTCTTGCTAACTTACATTGTATTTGCTTTAGTTGTGTACACTGAGTACTGCTCTGTGTGTTCAATAAGGCAGGACCTAACTTCCTTTGGAGGGGAAGCAAGCACTGGCAATTTCCCTTCCCTCTTGGAATGGATCCTGCCATTTCCTGGGATGTAAAAGGCTATGAATCCTGAAGAAAAGTATTCTCATGAGGATTAGAAATTAAGGGTTTTTTTAACAGAATGGCTTTGCTGACAGGACCAGAGAGACCAGCTTTCTGAAATCACTGAATTCTTTTAAAAGAAGACCTAGAGGTGGTGATAATCACGTGCTGCATAAACATTGTATGGTGACAACAACTCTATTGAAACAAGAAGTAGGTAACATTTGAAATCTTGCAGCAAGCAGACAAAAGTGAATATCCTGGTCAACAAATGAATCACAGCTCACAGCAGTCAAAAAGCTGTGAGTTCTGTTAAGATACATTACAGTATAGTTTCCTTTGCCAAACATAGTACTACTCTCAGGTGAGATAATCAATAGAAAATTAATGTTTGTGTGGGAGTTTTGGAAGCTGTTTTTATGGCCCTTAGTGTTTCCTTTGCTTTGTGGTTTCTCAAGCCTAGTTCTTTTACAATTCTTTTCCTCAAAGTGCTGGCTGCTTGGGTACCTCTTGGAAAAGCCCAATAACAGTGTAATGTTCATATGCTATGTTTTCAAAGAATGCTGTTTCCATTGCAAATTGCAAAAGAATTTTCTTGAAAGACTTCCAGCTAAGTATCCTCTGTAAGTCATGTATTTTCCTAAGTTTTTGGGAGGTGTCTGAAAAAGTACAGTACTCAAACTTCAAAAACTTGCAAACATGAGCATCTACAAAATTGCTACATTGAAGAGAATAGGAGAGAAACAATAATTCTAGTTAGTCCCTCTCAGTTTCTGAATAGTAATATTTCAGACTAAACACTAGTATAGTAATGACACTCACTTAAAAAGTGACTTTTTACCCCCACTTAGGTAACGAGGACAGATCATCTCTCCAGGCCGTGCTCTGGCATGGCTTTAGCTTAATCTAACCAATATAAAGGATAATGTAATATGTTGCTATTAAGAAAGATAGTGTATTTTATTAAGCTGGCATTATAATTTTCACTCACCTTGAAAAAAGAGCAAGGGCAAGGATAATTGAATCAAGTAATAGCATTAATTAAGTGTAATACAGAGTAGTCTGTTGCTGTATCACCGTGTCTGGAAAATGAGATTCAAAAAGAAGCTGAAGAGGAGTTGTTTCAGCTATGGTAAGAAACTTTCCAGAGTTCAGGTGTTATCTTTCTGCTTTAGAAACTCTATCAGAGCAGGGTATGTTTCTGTACAAGTATGTTTTAAGAAAATGCAGACCCAAACAAAAGGTTGAGCCAGCTGCTGACAATGGCATAGTTCACCTATAGATGTCAGTGAAAAAGCCATATACAATAACAGTGCATGTTTGCTTAACCAAACATTAGAATTTTGTGATTCCAGAGAACAGCACAAAAGAAGCAAGCTGGATTGCCAAATAAGGATCAGGAATACATCAGTCCTGGCACCGTTTGCAGGAGATAAAAAGAAGCCGCCCTTATTGCATTTATCAAGTGTGAATTCCTAAATTGCTGCAACCCACTGTAAGAGAAGCCCTGCTACACATCTCGAGACGCTTCAGCATCCTGCTGTGCTAGTCTGACATCTCTTGTGTGTCAAGAGCACTTATTTTTAGATGGGACAGTCGTTAGGGACAGAACGTATCTCAACTACTGTAAAGGAAGAGAGGAAGTAGTTCAGGGGCAGCAGAAGTGGGTAGGGAGAAGCTCGGTACAGAGGCACAAAGATTCTGTTTCTGACCACAAGCCACAGCATTTTAGGCTTGCCCTATTTTTTTCAGAGGGATTTTTGACAGCAGCAGTTGTGTCCTATTGGGAAATACTCTGTTTTCTAAAATGAGAGCATGTTTTGCAAGCTGAGTCAGAGGGGGGCGAAATCCACTCGCCAGTAGTCCTCCTCTGCTGAGGACACGTTCAAGAACATTGAAACAGGACTAACTGGGATGAAAAACAGTCCAGCTGTGGGAAGGCTTTCTTGCTGTCACTAACAACCCCTGAAAATGTGATCAGGGTTGAATAAAAACTGCTGAATTGTAATTATGCAATGTAATGTATGATCTAAGTTTGAAGAAAACTCATGCATGTCCAAATATTGTCTCTGTATAGCCATGAATTAAACCTAATAATGACTTAAATAAGTTTAAGATAGGAAGAGATAATGGTTTTGCACATGAGAAATATATACTGAAAATTGCTATCCTTTGATTAAAATATTTACTGAGACTACATCTCCATATGGAGTTTTGTGGATTCATACAGATTCTGGAAGAGAATGCTACAAATTCACCTTCAAGAAAATTTGAGTTCTTATTTTGTTCTCTTTTTTTTTTTTTTTTTTTTTTTTTTTTTTTTTTTACTGATAGCCTACAGTGTATTGATCTGGATTCTCATATCTCTGTTGATGTGTAGTAGTGAGAAATCTTGTGGAGAGCAAGGCCAGAACCCATGGCATCCAGTTCAATTCTGCATTACAGCTTTGTATCTCAGCTATTGTATCTCAGATGTGTTCTACATAAACTTTAAGTGATGAACGATGGGTTTTCAAACAGGAAATAAATGACATTATTTGGAAACTTCTGTGGGATATTGTTTTTGAAAACAATGGTTTCTAAATGGGTTCTAAACATGACAATTTTTCCAAAGCAACGCTTTTCCCAAAATGTTACATTAATGTTGAAATTTGTTGGCCACTTATTAAAAAACAATCAAAAAATAAAAACTGCTCCAGCACTTGCCTTTATTTTTCCCTTACATGAATTATACTTTTTTAAGAAGTCAAGGGATGAAAGTAAAAGGTGCAGTATTAAAAAACATCAAAACCAACCAAAAAAAAAAAAATCAATCAATTAAACAAAAAAACTCCACCCACACAAAAAAAAACCACCCCAACATATTTGATTGTTTAAAATTTCTATTGCTTTGTTTGTTGATCCAATTAGCACTGAAAGGAATTTAAAATTTGGAGTTTCACACAAAATTAAAACATCATGTGACCAGGTCTGATCAAATATATTTGGATGTTGAACCATTCCTGCATTACCACTTGAGTTCCAGTTTTGAAAAATGGCCAGCCTCTGTTCAGAAGTGGGTGATTCACTATAATCTCCATAAAGTTCAAGCTGTTGGAATTGTCCTAAATGCCTTGCCTTCCTGTGCTGGTAAAAGATGGAGTATCACACTGCTCCTTTCCTTGTCTGTCCATGTCTGAGGCACCTGCTAGTTCTACTCAGAGCAAAGAAATGCTAAGAAATTTTCACAGGCTCAGTTCTTTAACTCATTTGATCTCTAATGTACTATGAAGTAATCTTGTTGCTGCTCACACAGACACTTCAGGGATGGGACAGCTGTCCTGGGATGCTCCCTGCTCCTGCAGCGCTCCCCCGCTGGCGCTCCGTCAGTCTGAGCAGCGTGATGAGAAGAGACACTGAGGACAGCTGCTGCTCCTGACTCATGCTCAGCTCCTCCCTGTAACTCTGAGCTGAAACAGTCACTCTAAATGGGAAACAAATACTGACCAAACGCAGCAGGTATAATATTTTACATTTTATCCATTGAAACACAAATACCAGTGGAAGTACACACGCATACCCTGTGTAGTGGTAAATTTATATCAAGCTGATTCTCAAGAGAATCTTTTGCTATAAGCAGAAATGTATTTAGTTTTGTCAGTATGAAGCCTGAGATTTTATATTACATAAAGCCTATTGTGTAAATAATTAGTTTAAATCAGATTTTTATGTTATTTCATTATACGGAACTGTGAGTGAATATGTTTCCTTTCTGTGTAAATATGCAAAAAACCTTTCAATTTAAACAACATAAAAGGGTTTGTCCTGCAAATTTAAACTTATTATATTTGCATTTATTTTATTACATTTAGAAATGATGTCTTACAGTGTTCCAAAATGAATACAGTGAAATAAAGGGCTCAGTTATCGTTATTGCTAATACTCCTCTACCATGGAGGAGGAGGTGTGGAGAAGGCAATCCCTCTCTCATATATCTGAATTCTGCCAGCAAGGGAGAGTACCAGAGGAAAGCATGTTTCACCCAAGCTAATGAGGCTTTGGGTCAAAAGTATTTATCTTGATTCTCCTAGACCTTAGAGAAAGATGCTAAATTTACCCACATGTAAATTTGTCTTAAAATTGCTACCCAAAGTTTTGTGTAAGGGATTGCATGACTGTGAGTAACTGGGACCTGGAAGGCAATGGGTATAAACTGGTGAGACCACTAGATCAGAGGTGCATAATATACCATGAGCACAGTGTGAGGAGATGCCCAGTAATGTGCAGCAGTAAGCTCAGTATCTGACTCAGTGATTTAGCTTTAGTTTGTGAATGTAACAGCAGCTCCATGTCTCTTCTGGCAAAATCTTGTTCATGAGCTATAAATACATCTGCTTTGATAAAATATTTTCCCAGTTGGCACCTGTCTCCACCTTAGGATACTTTTCTCCTTAGAGAAATGAGAGAGGCAACTGTGTTTGTTCTGTTCTCACTCTGATGCCTGCAGAGCCAAGCTCTCTTCCTCAAGTCAACCAGAAAACCTTAGTGGGAATCTTCCCCTACTTCTACCTTCTGCCTCAGTTTGCTGTTGATAGGAACTTTTCAGCTTGGAAACTTTGCTTTTTGCAGTCTGGAGGCCACATTCAACACACAGTTGAAGGGAAAGGCATAAGCTTCACCTTGCAAGGTGAGCCTCTGAGAGATTAATGTGCAAAAGAATGGATGTGCTCTTGAGCAGAAATCTGTATAAGGTTTATGAGGGTAACCAGCACTACAGTGTCAAACTGCCACTGCCTGTCTCGGTGTCACCCATGTGCATCAAAGTCTCTCCTAAGCTACACTGCCCTGTGGCATGAGGTAGGACATATGTGCAGATTTTCTGGTTATGGTTATAGATTCTGGTGCTTACATACTGTTGAATTCACAAAAGTTTTGGTTTGGGTAGGGGTTTTTCTCTCAGATCTACCTCTATGCTGATGGGTACAAGTATCTTTTCAAATCAGCAATTTTGAAGACAAGGAGCAATTAATCATAACAATCCTCTGGGTAAGTCTGAGAAAAGACTTGAATGTGTGCATAATGTTTTCATTAAATTTTTGGACTATCACCAGTACAGATACCCTTGTAAAATCTGCTTAAAATAGGGAACTCCCTCACCCAATAGAACAAGAAACACAGTACTTTCTTGTCTTGTTCTAGCTTGAAGCCAGATTTTGGACATCTTAATATCTTAAATATATTCATAACTGAGAAGATTTAATTAGCTATTTAACTAGTTTGTTTAGGAAAGGCCATCAGAAATTAAGCACTACTTTGCGATGTTATATCTGTGGATACATATTCAGAGTGAAGATTTTGTTTGTTTTCTATTGAAAGAAAAAATTCAAACTATCTCCAAATTAGTGTTAAGGGCCTGTTCAGCAAATATGAGACCAGATACAGTGCCACTGTTTTGCTATGTCTTGAGTATTTTCTTTATTTTAATTTCTTCTTCTGCTTAAGTTGGCTGTGTGTTTAAAATTTCAGCTGCAAGCTGTCAGGCTTGCCAGCAGCATTATAACTGTGAATATCATCCATATACTTAAATTTTCAACCAAAATATTTGTTTAGCAACTTCAGTGACAAAATAAATTAATGAAAAAACCCCCACCTTTTCATATACACTGTGAAAAAAAAAAGTTGACATAGTTCAAATCAACATATATTTACATTGCGTATAAGATGTTTTGTTAAACTAAATGCTCAACTTGTTTTGTGGCAGAAGACTTTCTTTGAGATATCTCCACAAGAAGAAAGTTACTTAGAATATCTTACAGCCTTTCACTCTGGTGTGATTTAATATAGTCTAAGTGGATTTTAACAGAATTTTCTGAAGCATGAACATTGTTGAATTATAAAAAAGCTGTTAACACAAAAACATTTGTTAAATGCTTTTTGAAAAATTACCAAATGCACTAACAGAAATACACACTGAACATTCCCTGGAAGTCATAGATTTCTTGTCATCTAGCAAAATGATGGCCAAGACAAGGAGATGGGAGGATTTGAGGAAGTGCTTGTATATATATATAATGAATATAAGCAGAAACTTTAACATAGGGGTTTTGGGACATGTTTTCCTCTCTGTCTGGTTTACAACATTTCTTTGGTATGCTTGTACCAAAATCACAGAATCACAGAATGTTTTGGGCTGAAGGAGTCCCACAAGGATCGAGTCCAGCTCCTGGCCCTGCACAGCACCATCCCCAAGGGTCACACCCTGTGCCTGAGAGCATTTTCCAAACACTTCTTGATCTCTGTCAGGTTTGGTGCTGTGGTCACTTCCCTGGGGAGCCTGTTCCAGTGCCCAACCACCCTCTGGGGGAAAAACCTTTTTCTGATGTCCAGTCTAAACCTCACCTGATTCAGCTTCCTGCCATGTGAATGACATAAAGAACATGCACTTTCACAGTGATCACAGGGGAGGTTTCTGTAAGATCACTGCAAAACATTTCTAGCCCTCTTTATTTTTCTATTCTTGTCATGGAAGGAAGGGAGGGACTAGCTTTTCATATCTTCAGGTGTGCCATATCTCTTCTCCAGAAGTTTTCACTAATCAAACACAGCATTCACATGCATTAGTGCCTATCTTGAGTTTCTCTGCCCTGTGTTTTTTGTAGCTGAGATCAGAAGAAACTCATTGTACTCACTAAAATGCATCTGCCAAACCATGGCTGAGGCTGGAAGCTGCATCTTCAGAAAGTGCCATACAAGGGTCTTACCAGGGCAGCCATCAGTGCCTCTTGGGATGTGCAGTCTCTGGCTGATGCTGGTGACTTTTGCACACTTCTGTCTTTGCCCAGCAGCTCCTGATAGCCCAGCCACCAGCTGGGTTTCCATCAGCCAGCACAAAGATATTTCCTGCCGTGGTTGCTGGTTCACAGGTGTGAGTGTGGGGGAATGTCAGGCTCAGGAGTGCTCCAGTTCCTGGGAGATATTTCTACCTACAGAAGTCCCTCTATTCCTTGCAGCCCTGCTTGGTGTGAGCCATTTGCTGATCTGTCACCGTGGGCATGACCATGTTTTGGCTGTGGTGTGCTTGGCCGTGCTCAGGTGACACAAGGGGACACAGGCTCGTGTTGAACACTGCATTCACCTTGGTTTACTGCTTTGGTGGCTGCCCACTGGAGAAAAGATGATCATTTAAAAAGCCATAAATCTCTGCTGTCAAGGTGAGGAAGGCTGTTTTCCATATATTTTTCTGCTTTTACTCATAATTGATAAATTTGGGTACTCTACACTGTGATATCATAAGGCAGTAAAAATTCAGCTAGTTAATCCACACCTTCCTATCTTTGAGCCCTTCTTTAATCCATTTTCATTAACAGGAGTGATGAAAGCTACATTAGTATGTTAGCATGTTTGTGTGATTTTTTTAGTATGATTAGTGTGATTATTATGAAATAATTCCATGGGCAACACTCTCTAGGTAGCTACACTGTTCAGGAAAACATTCTTTCTGGTCATACTTTAAATGCTTTGTAAGCAGAACTGAAGAAATGGAACTATATATGTTGCCCACATACCCAGAGATACTGTTATTTTTCATGTCATTGTTTACTTTGTCATGAATTAAAGTGAGGTGCCTCCTGTGTGTTGTTCATGTATTTCATTAACATCTGAATTACAGCAATGCGTTTAACTCAATAATACTGTACCATATCCATTAAGCTGAGTAATACTGCTTTTTACTAACCCAACTTTTGCTTCTCTTTCTCTCTCCTTGATGTTTAACCCCTTTATCACCTTGTATATATAACTAGTTAACAGCAGTTATCTGATAACCAAGAGTACACAGGGTTCTTGGGATCCAATTTTAAAAGAATTTCCTGAGCAGTTTGTATTTTTACCATGAAATCTTAATTATGGATTATTAAAAATAAAACCTTGAGAAATGTCTCAGTATTTTAGATATAATTATTTATTTTTCCATTGCATCCTTTTTCTAGGTTTATTTAGTGGTCGCACCTCTCACAAGACCATCAGAAAATGGCAGGTTGTGTTTTCAATTGTGTGGTGTTATCATACTTATAAATATATCTGCAATTTCCAGTCTGCTGAAAGAATGAGCAAGGCAGAAATAAAATACTCTGACAGCTCACAACACATCTCAGTCATTGGGGAGATAGCTGTTAATAGTCTTGGTGGATAATAGGCTTGATGGATCTGTTAAATAAAGCACATAGGCTCAAAGCTCATCACAGGGAGTAGGTGATAATGAAAAGAAACAGCAGATATGCAAACTCAATTAACCTGCTACTAGTTGTGTGCACTCTATTCCTCATTAAGCCAGAAAATAAGCAAGGTTGTTAACCTGAGATGTTCTGCAGCTTTATGGACTAGTTGTAGTCTAATTCTTGGGATTTTATTAATGTATTATATTCCAAATGTATTATCTTCCAAACATTAATTTTATTCTTCATCTATAGCCATATTTTATCATGCATTGAAGGGACATTAAAACTTTTCTCCATAGAGCTGTGTTAAAAGTTTGCATCTAAGTCACTCTATTATAAAATTCTACTCATTAAAGTCAATCTGATATTTTTCTTTCTTCCTCAGGAAGAAACCCCAATATGTGTGACTTGGTATTTTTTAAATTAGACTTTTTTTAAATAGAGGAAACTGACCTTTCTTGAAAATATCTTTTGCTCCCTCCCTCAAAAAAAAAAAAAAAGGCAAGCAAAAGAGGTCTATCTGTATGTCTCTATATGCACTTGCAGTCTAAATCAGCCCTTCTTTTCCATGTCAGTGGTTTCAGATGGCAGACTGCAGCTGTGTGCTGTGGAGATTATTTTGCCTTGCTGTGCTGGTGTTTCTTGGCTGGCCCATGGTGTAGCCTGGTGTGCCCTCTGTGGATTCCTTCCTCCCCTCTTGGCTTGAGCAGGAGCTGGTGAACTGGGGGAAGTGCTGCTAAGGCTGTGTGTGTGGGGAGGCAGCACGCTCAGGATGCAGGCAGTGGCAAACTCCTGTGCTAGGCAATGGACACAGCTTTGCCCCAACAAGCTCTCAGCTGCAGGCTGTTGGATTTCATAGTTTACTCTGTTAACCCTTGCTTTTCAGGTCTGAACAGCCTCTTAGTTTTTAACTGTGTGAATTTCTCTTGAGCACATCACAGAAACCTTAATCCAGAGGTTTTTCTCCTAAAATGTACAATGGAAGCAAAATGAGTGATGATACCTTGTACTTAGAGAAGGTAGCTTACTTGGAAAAGGTAGATACTTATGCATTTGTCAGGTTTTGAACTCAATGTCAAAACCTAATTAATTGATTGAAAACAGGATGATGGGGCAGCCAAGGTTATATTGAGGAGATAGACTTGAATGTAAGTAAGAATGAGGTTATAGGGCTGAGATGTGGTTGAAAGATGTAGAAGAAAACAATGCACCCAGGAATGATACTTATCTTCAACATAGCTGTGGAAACCTGTTCCTGCTGTGACAGTAAAGACACAAGCCTTGCTGGGGAAAAAGCATTATGGTGCTATATGATGTCACTTCTGAGTTTCAGTTTCCTTTTTTAAATCTCCTTGAAACATTTGTGCAAGACAATTCAGTGAAAGTATACCATGCTTGCAAAGTCAAGAACCTAAAGTCAGGAATGTTTCTCTTACAGTTACTGATTATGTGAGTAGAAGTTAAATGACTGCATATATTTTCTTCAGCAGGGGTTTTGGCATCACTCTGGGTACTACAGGAACTTGCTCTGGGTGTGATGCTTTGGACTTTAACTTTATTCAAGCCTATTCCAGAGCTTTTCATATATGGAGATTAATGTATCATCTTTTTCTGCAGGATCCTTGGAGAGCTCTGTGGTGAAGAAGGGTTTGGGAAAGTGCCTGAGGAAACCAGAGTCCATCTTCTCCAACCCACAGCTTAGAGAACCAACTTAAGGCTGTTTACAGTATTTCAGTAATGCAGCTACTTGTTAAGAACTGAAAGGGAAGAATAGATAGAGAAACAAACCCCAAATATCTGTCATTACCTCTTTTTGAGGGTGCACTAATAATTAGGGTATAGTGAGGGATTCAATCCTGTGTACAGCTGTCCATAATTACTCAGGTAATAACTTCTGTCTAGAACTGCCTTGCACTTGGCTCTGAGGTAGGGATATATATTTCTGCCTCAGTAGGGACACAAAAGGATGACATACACTATTTATGAATCAGCTACTGCAATTTAAAAGCCAATGGAAAATAAAGTTGGCCATAACTGATGCATTTTTGAGCCTTCAGAAAGTGATTTCAGGCTGTGAATCCAAACTGGCAAAAAAGAGCATCTATGCTTTGAAGATGAATGGTTTTTCAGAAATACCCTTGTCCTCATTTAGCCTCAACCTTCAAGCATCATCTTATGCTGAATTGGGTGATGATACACAGGAGAAATTTAATATTTTAGAGGATAGGATCAGAGAAAACACAATGCTGACTGAGGTGATTCACTGGGAGTTTTTTTGCTGATTCTGTTCTCTGAAACATTTAACTTCCCCAGTGTATTAACATGGGAGCTGTGAATTCTGCTAGGGCAGAGCAGACAGATGAAACTTAGACATTAAACATTCATCTAACACTCATGTTAATATATCAAGTGGAAATTTGAGATTTAGATTTGGCACAGGATGTGTTCTTGATATTAAAAATAAGAGAAATAAATGCACCTAAACTCAAACCCTAAACTGAGAATGTGGTTCATGTGATGGACTCCCTGTGGGTTGGCTTCTAAGTGCTGGAATGGAAGCATATTTTTTGTTTAACTTATTTAGCACAGACAGAATGACTCAGGTGTTTTCTCTTTTCTCCCTCTTGTATAGCTCCATAATAATCAAACAGAATTCAGAAAAACTTCTGAAAAATCAGATTTTTTTTTTTTGTTGGAAGATTATTTTGAAATATCTGTATGTGGTTACTTTTTTTTTCTGCACAGAAGTCCACTTTCTAAAAATCAGTGTTGTAATAAGATTTCCTTCTCAATCATAAATGTGGCTGTGTGACTTCCAACAGGGATTTTACTGGCTGGTAAAATGGAGCCTCCAATGTACAAACACCTTTAGGTTCCTGCTCAAGCCTAGCAGGGGCATCCTGGCAGTGCTGGGGCATTAGCTGGCTGGCTCTCCATGTCACTTTTGTCACACATCCAGTCACACATCCACAGGGAACCAGCATGTCCAGGCTGTGTCTGTGGCCCAGAATCACAGGACAATTTGTGGGATGAACACTGGGAATCAGAATGCTGAGTGATCTCTCTGAGCACCTCTTCAACTTGCTCTTCCCATCTCTCTCAAATTAAAAATGAGTGGATGTTTGCTCACAAACATTTGGATTGCAATAAAGACAGATGTTAATGTCTGTCAGAGTAGCCCCCATTCATTTCCCTTCCCTTCCACACTCTGAATGTGCTATCCATCTTTATTCCCTTTAACTCATTCCTCTATTTTTCCCTATTTTTTGCTGGGTTTTTGTTTAGTTCATTGTAATTTTCCATCTTTATTTTTTTCCTGTAAGATTTTTTTTTATAAATTTGAGGTTTCATTAATTGATTTTATTTTCTACCTTTTCCATTACACACTTTACTTTCTTAAAATCCCTTTTATATTTAAAAAGCTGATTTTATCCCTAACATAACAGCTGTAGAGTTCCTTGTCCTGAGTATGTCTAAAGGGGTTGCTGCATTTTGTTTTGTGTTGCTGTGTTTTGGTTTTTTGTTGTGTTGTTTTTTGGATCACAGTCTGTTAAACCTTATGTTATTAAGTTTTCTTGTTCAACCATCCTAGGACAGATTTTGGACTGCATCCTTTTGTTTATTATTTCCTAATGGGAATAATTTCCTAATGGAATGGTCTCCATCATTAAGTGTGCTAGGCTGGTGGTCTCCAAACTTTTTTGATTGCACACCTCCATCAGTAAAAATTTTGAATGGGGCCACATCCAACCCATGTGTATTTATTAATGTATAACTTATGTATGAGTGCTACTGTAATCACACATTCTGTACAAGATAAAACATATAAAAACCAAAATTAGAAAGTGAATTAGATAAAATGAAACAAACACAATATTAAAAATATTTTTTTTATCTTATCTATTAATGGTAGAAAGAATATTTTCCTTCTGCACCCCAGTGGATTGTCTTGTGTACCCCCTTGGGTCCTTGCATCCCACTTGGACACCACAGCATTTATCTTTTGTAACATTCTTTCCCTAACTCAGATTTCTAGGGTACTAAGTAGAACCAGGATAATTTCTTCAGTTTTCCTTTTAGAGATCACCTATCCCACATGATTTTTTCCATGCTAAATAATCTCTCATGATATCATATGGGCTGTTCTGGCAGCAGTGACATTTTTATATCCAACTACAACTCTCCCAACAGTTCCAGCAGCAGGAGGTAAACCAAGAATGTATGTTGAGATTTTCAAACCCTTGTGTTTCTGTGCTCAAGATTTTATTTCTTCTTTTCAATTGAATAATGCAGAGATAATTTTCCTAAAGGTAAGGCCTCCAGTATTTAATTTCCTTTTTATTAATAATTGAACTCAGAATCTTGCTGCTCTCTGGCTTCAGGTAGGTATAACTGCTGAAACCAGCAGAACTTTCTGGGGCTTTCAAGCAGATCAGCTTGGAAAATATGGCTGAGCAAAGGAATTTCTTCATATTGACAACTGTGTAACCATTTTAAAGTCATCTGTGAAACTGCATACCCCAAAGCACTAGTAGGAATGGGGAATAATTAGAAAATGTGAGGACTATAAGACTAATGCTTAAAACACTGGAGCAGTACTTCTAAGAAGATTTTATTTTGGTTTTTGGGTTGATTAACTATTTCCTGTTTATCAATAAGTCGTTTAACCTGTACCTCATTACTTTATGCAAAAAAACCTCACAGGAATTTTGGGAGATTAAAATTCACTAAGAAGCTTGAATATCTTAGTTAAATCAAACTGGAAGACCTCTGAAGATCCAGAAAACTACTGACTTTAGGGCAGAGGAAGGTTGTTAGCAAGACCAAGACTGTAATTACAGTGCACATTCTATCTTTTTCTCTAAATGTTCAGACCTCATTTAGTTTATATGCTTCTTAGTATATATGCTTCGAGGCCAATTTCAGAATATATTTAGACACAATATTTTCAATATTCATTCTATTCTTTATTTAATCTTGAATTTATTTTATGCTTGTATGGAAATGCATCATTCTTCCTGGTGTTATGAAAACTGACTCAGCAAAATAATATGTCAGTTGCTTAGTTCAATAGAAATGGTCCAGTTTCTGCTGGGGTTTGGACTGTGACAGTATCCTTGCAAGGTGACAACCTAAATTAACAGTTTTGTAGGGTACACAGTGATTCATAATTAATGGCCAGAGTAAATATGCTAGGTATATTTCTACCAAATAAATATTTATTTACCCTTGGGCATTTATGCCTTCTATTTAACTATAAATAGTTGTTGTGTCCTTCTTAATTTGGCAGAAAAGCAATATACCTAAACAACTCTTCTTGGGCTTGTTCCAAAGCCTTTAAATTCAGTGAGAATTTATTAAGAATTTTAGTATGGTTTTTATGAACTCCTTAAGCTTTCTTCTAAAGATTTACTCTCAAATATATAATGTTTCTGAATTTGCTGTCGTTAATTCCCATTTTTCTTGGACTTGAGTAGTTAGAACCTACAGCCTGAGTGCAAAAGTTTAATTCTTACAGCAGACATTTAGATTGATTTCATCTGAGTTGTCACAGGGTCCTCACTGGGAATCAGCTTGAGCATGAATGGCAGAAAAAGAAGCAGTGCAGAGGAGTCTTACAGAAGACAAAGTATTTATTTCCATTTTCCAAAAGCTTTAACAAACTTTACTTTTCAGAAGAGATTCTGTATTTAAGGCTTTTAGCTTTAAAATGGAATCTTTTTTGAAAACAAGGAAAACATTAGATTTTCCTTGTGGTGACTGCCTTTGGTTGTACTATGTGTATTATTTTAGAAAATATTTTACGGGGAAATAATTGCTTTATGAACCATTCAATTGATTTTTTTTTTTTTTTTTTTTTTTTTTTTTTTACCCCCTGAACATCTACTATGCTTAAGGCAACTTGTTAAAACTGTATTTTCAGCAGCATTTTCCCCAGTTGACTTAAAAGATGAACTTTTGCCAGTGAGATTTTACTGATTTCCATCTGGTACTTTCTCTGATCTTGAATTACTGAGATTTTGGGTAGATTACCTGTTCCTTGAATATGCATTTAACCTTTCAATTTTGACCCTGATTTCCCAGAAGTTTTCCAGGGTTTTGCAATGATTCAAGCCCCCACCTGCAATGGATCATTGTTCCCAAGCTCAGAATAGTTCCTGTTTGTCAATTCTTTACTGGATGAATGACAATCAATAGAACTTTCAGCTATCCCTTAACAGTATTTAAAATGGAAAATTATATTGCTGCTGTCTACAACTCCTACCTGTAGTACCTAATGGACAACTTTATACAAAATGCTAATTGAAATTTGAATTTTAGATGTCTTTGTAGAAAGCATAAATAATTTCTAAGTTTGATGACCCAGTAACATAACTTCTATGTTAAGGATGACAGTAGCTCAAAAAAAAGTATTCCAATACATTGGAAATCCAGCATTCTGTTCTACAATTAACTCAAAAATGCCCCATTTTCTATAATATTAATGAAATCTTGGTAAATGCTTAGTCTTCTATAAAACAGAGCTTTTTAGCAAGAAAAATGAGGGACTGGCTTTTTTTTTTTTTTTTCTGTAGTTAGAACTTTGAATAAATAAGTGACAAAATAAGTACTGGTAGAAAATAATTTCCACTGTCATTCTAGACTACCATTTAGAAAATTATTAAATCCTGGCTGTAATCCCCTTTTAGTCCACTGAAATTATTTCCTTCACCAAGAATTCTATAATGTAGCTTAAAATAGAGGTTTGTTATTCTCATTTCACTCTGATTTTTGTTGTGATATTTGTTTTTTTAGCCTGTAGGTACTTAATAGGAGTAGCTTAATAAATGCTGAGATCTTAAAAGTGTGCCAGTAAAAATATTACACTTTACATTACAATATACATATATTAAAATATATGTTACACATATATTTTTTTGGTAAAATCTGCTATGGATTCTTATTAGTTGTACTGAATATATTATGGAAATTCTGGATTGGAATTAAGATTGCATTACTGAAGACAGCTCATTGTGGGATATTGATTTTGTAAGTATTTGGGTGTTCTTCATAAAAGACACTGTGCAAATACCTATTGGTGGAATCTGGTAAAAAACCTAAGCCATACCTGCACAAAAAAGTGCACATATTAAAAGTTTCCTGTGAAAGTAAAATTTGTCATCCAGTGGCTGACTGAAAATTCAAGAAATGGAACCTGCATTACATAATGATTCCTCACTGGTGAGTGTAGGTTTTTGAATTATGCTTTCTCTCTCTCTCAATCTCTCTCTCTTTTACTAGGCATAAGGAGAAATGAATGGTAAAAGTTGGATAATATTTGCATTTCTAACCTGATATGCAATCACAATATATGAGCTTTTATGCTTTTTTTATTACATAAACTCTCTTGATAAGGTAACATTGTGGAAGCTTCTTCAATCTTGCTTAATTTCCAATTGCTCAGTTTTCAAGGGAATCTAATGGTCAGCAAGATTTAAGAGAATTTTCATTTTGGTTATCAGAATTTTAGCTTTGCTTAACAGACTGTTATGTTCGAGATACTTTTTCATCTTTTAAAAACAGTGAGGCAAAATATATTTTTTTGTACTGAATTTGTCTGGGAGACAAAAATACTGAAAATACTTAGAAACAAAATTTGGGAAAAAATAGTTTCCATCATTTTTTTTTTTTTTCCTACATAATTCAGATAGTGTTTTTCTGCAAAGTAAATCTGTAACTTTGTGGATTTTTTTAACTGTAATGAAGTGAAATGGGTTGACTTGAAAACATTCTTTGAAAAATGGAGTAGCAAACTTTTGGGGTAAATGTATTTTGGAGGAGCTTTGGTTTTTTAGCAAGATAATTTTTTCCAGAAAGTTCCAAGCCAATCTCTGCATCATCCAGTTCTACACCTGGATCCACTTACTTCAACTCTGTGTAACACAGTGCAGCTACACCCTCTGTTAATCACTGAGAAGTTTTTATCTAAATCATCTCACAGCTTAGCAAAATTATATGTGGGAACCTTCACAATTTTATGAGACTCATCAAATATCTTTATGCTCCTAATAGCATCAGCAGAATCCATGGGTCTTGTAACACATTTCCTTAGAAAGATGTATCTATGAATTGTGGCAAAGCAAACTCTGCATGCATCACAGATTCAGAAAATCTTATGTACTCATATCTGAGAGCAATGGAATGCTTCTTATTCAATGTCAGAATTGGTCTCCAGAAGCATGATTTGATTCTTACATAATTTCCAGTGTGACTTCATCCTGCTGAAGCTTAGCTTTCCATCTGTAAAGCATCACTTCCTTCTCTCCTTAGTCTGTGCAGATTAAGAAATGTTGGTCTCCTGCTTTCACACACAGTTCAAGCAAATTCATGTAAAGAGGTTAACAGAAAAGTAAATATTTGATGGTTTCCTCTACTAAAGGTTGATTCTTTAGTGAGAATGCAATTAAAATAGACTGTTTAATTGCTGCTTTTGTTGTAATCATGAGACATCTGTCTCTGATTCTGGAAAACTAAAAGGCAGCTGAGAAACAGTCTGGAAACTCACACCTTACTTTGCAGCAGCTGGTAGAGTTAGGGTCCTTTAGTTTCAAATTAAAAGAATTTCTTCCTAATATCTAATCGAAATCTACTGCCTCAGTTTGAAGCCATTCCCTCTTGTCCTGTCTTTCCAGGCCCTTGTGAAAAGTCCCTCTCAGCCCAGCTTGGGCTGATATCAGGGGTTGCCCCAACCCAGGTGTAGCACCAGCACTTGGTCTGGTTAAATCCATGAGATTTCCATGGGCACAATTCTTGAGCTAGTTCAGACCCCTCTGGATGACATCTCATATTTCAGGTGTGTCAACCTCACCAGCCTAAACATGATGAGCCAGAGGAGATTGTGATTCAGATCTTGCAGAAGGGCTTACAGTATAAAATGTGACTACATTGGGAGCTTACAGCAGTGTGCTGGAAACAACACCACTGGTAGCAGATTTGCATCTGCTCACAGCCCTGCTCTGGTAGCAGTTTTCAAAATGCTAAATTTGCAAAGCACTACATGGATAGGGCACAGATTTACTTGCCCAATCTGGCACACTTTGAGCTCTCTTTCCACTGCAAAGGGGGGAAGAATGTAGTTAAGAATCTCATCCTTTCTTTGGAACTGACATGTGGCAAATAATACTTCTGGAAGAACAAATTCCTTTGACTGCCACTCACCTCCACTTATGCTGCCCATGCCTACACTTCTAAGCCTCATAACAAGATGTTTTAGCTGCATCTCTAACCCCCAGTGCCCACCTCATGATTTTACCCTTTCAGCACACACTTAAGATGTTTCAGGTTAATTATAGAAGTGCAGCAGCACATGAGTGAGTGAGAGAAAGACGCAGAGAGATGATAAGAGCCTGCAATTATGTGAAAGGTTTAAATGCTGAGGAGACAAGGAATATATAAAGCATGAAACATGGGCTAGTACTAGGCTGGATGAGACATAGCTAAGAAAGGGGAACACTCAGTGAATTCTCTGGAAAAGTTTGCCAGACAATGTAGTTATTAAGTTGGAAGACTCTCTTCTAGGAGAAAGATTTCTCACTTGGAAGGTTCAAGACTTCAAAAGTTTCATAGGGAATAATTTCAGATTTGTGGTGACTACAGAACTGTCTTCTCTGCCTTCTTTTTGTATGTCTGCATACACAGAGAGATTCATAACTGCAAAGATATTGATAACAACACGTGGCTCCTTTGTGACAGAGGATTTTCATCAAATATTGCATGACAGTAATTCATGACAGTGATTTTCATCATATATTGCATTTTGGCATTCTCATCTCATCAGGACTTCTTCCCATCAACAAGACTCTGCTGCAATGCTGCTTATGTTTCTAAAGACCATATAGCTCCAAACAGCTGTTGTGAGACAAAAGAGACAAAAGAAAATCTGTCAAAATGGCATTTTCTTCTTATTCTTGAAAATGTAAAGTTTTTTCAAAGACTACACTGGCCTGAGGCTTAAGAGAGGTAACATTTGGCTCTGTGCTAGGACAGATTTTATATGTCAACATCCATTGGATTTAGAAATAGCAGATTTTAAGTGAGAAGTTTCTCTAAAATCTGCTAGGTCAGGATATACTGTATATAAAATTCTTTGTTTTATTATGAAAAATTTATTGATTTTTATTGGGACATTTACACAAAAAAAATCATGAACTTAAAGGCTGAATGAAAAAATATAGAGAAGATCTGATCCTACATATTCCCAATTTCTGAATGCATTGCTAAATACTGTAAATAATCTGAAGTCTGTTGTAATAAGTGTTCTATGCTTTGAAGCTTTTAAAGAATCATGGCTATATTTTTAAGCTTTCATATTTTTTTTAGTCAAAAACTGAATAGCAGTTGTGAGGATTTCCTGGCATCATAAGATCACAGTGTGATTTTTTTTTTGGTTCACAGTTTTACCATGCAGAGGTATGTTCTGGCTGCAGTCACAATAGTATCTTGTTGGTTGAACAACACATCCAGTTTTGCCTATATGCACATGTCTCCTGTATATATGGATACACCTCTTTCTGTGTATACAGACATACATACATTTAATTTTGCTCTTCTATTAATAACCATACACATTGAGGCTTCATGCTCCTGTGTGTTCAGGCTCTTCTGGGGACATGCAGATCACGTCCCCTGCAGATCTGTCTGCTCTCCAGCACCCTGTACTGCCTGTGCTCCCCTTGTCTCTGGGGTCACTCCAGCAGCTAAGTCATGAGAATGTGCACAGCATGTGGGGGCCCTGGTCAGTCAGAGCTAGACTGTTTTTCCTGTAGGTGACATTGCATAACATACCTCACAGGTTTTTGCTTTTCTGGTTTACTTGAGGCTGTGATAACACTTTACTGCAAAAAGCAGAATAATTTTGGCCAAATGAATAACTTTAGCTGGGCAATTTTTGAGTGGCTACAAGGAAGGAAACAATATTTTGGAATTACAGACATTGTGTGGTGCCCTTTTCATTTGACCTTGCAATATATGGGAGTGTGTTGGTGTGTGGATGAGCTCTCAAGTGCATCAGGATCCTAACTGTGAGTGCTGCTGGATTAGAAATGTAAAACTTGAGGAGATAGTAGAGAAAGCAAAAATTTAGTTCTAAAGTAAACAAGAAAACTCAAACTGTTTCATAGATTTTTCAGTGAGAACTGGCTCTGTCTCAGTTTCAGGAGAGTCTGTCTCTCCCTAGCCAGAGGGAATGCAGGATGTGTCAGAGAGGGTCTGATTGGGGAGGAATTCAATGCAGCTATCAGCAGTGGATTCTATGTAAATACTGCAACACCTCTGAACCAAGCAACAGCTGAGATAACACTGTAAACTAATCTCTAGTGCTGGCAAAGCTGGTCAATCCCTCACATTATATGGTTTCTGTAGAAAAGATGTGCTAGGGAAAAGAAGAAGCAGATTTAAGCTATATATGGCAACTTACCATGGGGTAAAATATGGTGACTTTTTAAAACTGAAAGCAACATATGGTATTTTTTTCTTTGAAAGGGTGCTCTGTTCCAGGGTGTATATGCTTAGAAATCCCTGCATACATATGAATTCTTGTACAAATAGGCAGAGCTATCACCAAAGTATTTCCCAGAGTCTGTTACATGTGCCTGATCAATTTAGATAGATATGTACTTGCTTGTGGTTCTTATCCCACCAGTATTGATTTTGGTTGATTTTCCATCAAAACAGAACAAACAAAGAGCCAAAGTTTGTCCAGAGCAGAGGCATTCAAGCAGTGTTTACTGCTTTGACCTTCTGAGGTCACTGCATTTCCTACACAGTCCTACACAGCCTTTCTCAGCTAGCTAAGAAAAAGCAAAAAAAGCAATATATAAATATATATATATACACACAGAGATAAATACATGTATATAAAATATATATGTGCATATATATTTGTATATACTGATGTATTAAATATACATACACGACTCTGTACACAAATGGTGTCTCACCTGGAACAGGTTCTCTCTCCTCACGGCATTTAAAGAAAGGCAGGAGCTATTAATATCCAAGAAGTTTGCTGCTACCATCTCTTTCAGAGTTGTGCTCATAATTGGGCACAAACCCAAGATAAACTGGGGTTGGGGTGGAGCTAACCACCTCATTAATTGTGCTAGAAACAAGCACAATCTCTGATTTCAGAAGAAATTAAGGTCTGAGGGTCTCTGACGCCCCCTTTGGATATCGTTTAGAAACAAATAGCAATTTCCAGCTGTCCTGTGCTTTGTCAGGGCTAAAGCACCGTGCAGAGATTGCTCTTCCCCCAACACTTCTCAAAGCCCACAGACTGCAGGTTGTGTAGCATGGCCAAGCTCTTTCCTTCCACATAATTTAAGATGTATATACCCATGTGATGTCTGCCAGCCTTTGTATGGCATCTCATAAACAGGACCTGTGTTTGAGCAGTTGATCCAATTGAGAGTTTGTTTTTTGACTTTGAAGCTCACCATTCCCTTCTGTCCCACACCTCAATTCTCCCTGCTGCATCCCAGCACTGTTTCACAGGCAGACATGGGGCATTTTACAAGCTGAGCTCCTGGAGGACACTGTACTCCACATTATAATGAGTTTCTCTGGGACATGAGTTGACAATCTCTGCTTTCACATGCCAGGCCAAGCCCACTCAAGGGATGCCTCTCCAGTCTTTCTATTTTTAACAAACAAAAAAAAAAACTCCTGAAGACACATGGATTTTCTGGGTTCCACCGCTGGAACAAATTATCAATGTTGAAACATTCAACAACTGAGCAGGAAAACAACTGTCACATTACATTAATACCATAGCTGGGTTTTGTCCAAGCTATTCCCATATCTTGCCCTCTGCCCTAGACATATCACTGTCTCTTACTGATCTGGTGTGCATTAAAAGAGCAAAAATGAGGAGTTTAAGTACACGCATATTAACATAAACGAGCACATCCCATTTTGTGCCATAGATGTCAGCCAAAAGCAGAGAAAAGGGTGATTTTTGCAGCGTGTGCTCATCAAAGTTTAAAAGAAATTGAGTGTGCACTGCTCCATCCTAAGGCAACACCGAGAGCAGATGCCGCCTCCGTGCAGGAGAGGAGCCACAGTTGTTGGCACCGAAGTAACCTCATCACTCGTTGATTAAGTAGAAGCTCGATTGGCTTTTTTTTTTTTTTTTTTTTTGGTGGAAAAATGAAAAGCCGGGGGAGAAAACACCCGTGCGGCTTCCCTCGCACCCTCCGCCCAGCCCGAGCACCACGAGTTTGAGGCGCCGCAGCCGGGCGGGCACGGGCGGGCGCTGAGCGGGGGGCGAGGGGGCTGCGGGCGCGGCGGCCCCTTCCCGGCCCTTCCCGGCCCTTCCCGGCCCTTCCCGGCCCTGCCCGGCCCCGCTGACCCCCGGGGGCTGCCCGGGCTCCCTATTTGGCCATGCGGCGGCCGGGGCCGCGCTGCCCGCGCCTGCCTTACATGGCCGGGGCCGGCCCGGCTCCATTCATGGCTGCGCGGCCGCTCCGCGGCGCGGGCCGACCAAATAAGGGCACGGCGGCTGCCCCGGCCCGCTCCGCGCTGCCCCTCGGGGCTATAAAGCGGGGAGGCTCCGCCAGCCTGCAGCCAGGGTCTCTCTGCCCGCTGCCCCCCGCCGCTGCTGGGCTGGTGAGTAGCGCGGCGGCACCGAGGGATGGGACGGGAGGGATGGATGGATGGATGGATGGATGGATGGATGGATGGATGGATGGATGGATGGATGGGAGGCACCGCCGGGCGGCGGGTACCTGTGCTGCAGGTGCACCCGGGGCTCGGGCAGGACAGCTCCAGGCTGAGCGCTGCTGACACCGCCCGCACCGCCCAGCACGGGCAGCCCGAAGCGCTCCGGGCAGCACAGATCTCTGCGACTTCAAAAGCTTTCCGTCCCTTTTCTGCGGCCGGAGGGATCCGCTAAGGACGCTCTAGTTGAGCGTTTTGCAAGCTGGGGCGGCTTTTGAAGCGCGGAGAAGACAGCGGCCGCGGGATGCCGCTCGGAGCGCTGGCCGCCAGCCTGGAGCATCCTCCGGGATGAGTCGAATTTCGCGCTCCCGCCGCCGCGCTCCGGCGGTGCGCTCCGGGACGGCGGGCGGGCGGGAGGGGCTGCCCGCGGGGCTCTGGACGTGCCTCCGCGCTCTTTTCCAGGTCCGTGCTTCCCTCCGAACATGTGTGACGACGAGGAAACCACCGCGCTGGTGTGCGACAATGGCTCGGGGCTGGTCAAGGCGGGATTTGCCGGAGACGATGCCCCCAGGGCCGTGTTCCCGTCCATCGTCGGTCGCCCGAGGCACCAGGTAAATTCGGAGGCATGACCGAGGCAGGACAGAGCATCGCCCTCTCTCTAGGAGCCGCCTCCACTTTCCCCTTCCTTCAGTTCTGCTGCCCTGTCCCAAGTACCCTGCCCTCTCCTCTGCTCACCTCTGGCGATAGTACTGGTGATTCATTCCCGGGTCTGGCCAGTCTTTCCTTAACTTCCCTGTTTGGCTGTCCCATAGCTCCTTTTTCTCCTTCAATTTCCTTGGTAAAAAGTTCATAAAGATTTTTTTTTTTTTTTTTTTTTTTTTTTACGAAAACATTGCAATTTGTACATTTTTATCCTGGATAAATTACTGCTAAGGCTGCATTGTAATACAAAGTATCTTCTATTGCTAGACTGCTAATTTCTCTCTGTCGATCGCTAGACTGCTATTTTCCCTCTGTATCTTCCTGTTTACAAACTCCTTTTCCTGCTCATGATATTGTACAGTTTGCTTTCAGTCAAATTTTTGGACCAAAAATAAATAATTGAAAATAAGAGGTGTGTTAAAAATGGGAGAAAATCCTTTCATGTCACGGAAGGAACAACTCTGTTGACTTAATAATTAATAATGTTAAATTAATTTTCCCAAACAGCCTTTCAGGGATAAATAAGATAGTTAGAATTGCAAAATCACAGAATATCCTGGCTTAGAAGGGACCAATGATCATCAAAGTCCAATTCCTGGCCCGGCATGGGACAGCACTGGGAGTCACACCATGTGCCTGAGATAACTGTCCAAATTTTTCTTGAACCCTGTCAGGGTCAGTGCTGTGCCCACTTCCCTTGGGAGCCTGTTCCAGTGGCCAACCACCCTCTGGGTGAAGAACCTTTTTTACCCAACCTAAACCTCTCCTGATTCAGCCAGTTGTCTGTGACATAGTTGTTTTGACTCTGTGATGTTGTCTTCCTCAAATAATGCTTTTCTGTGTTTTCTTCTCTTAGGGTGTTATGGTTGGTATGGGTCAAAAAGATTCCTATGTGGGTGATGAAGCTCAGAGCAAAAGAGGTATCCTTACTTTGAAATATCCAATCGAACACGGCATCATCACCAATTGGGATGATATGGAGAAGATCTGGCACCACACTTTCTACAATGAGCTCCGTGTGGCCCCTGAGGAACACCCCACTTTGCTGACAGAAGCCCCCTTGAACCCTAAAGCCAATCGTGAGAAGATGACCCAGATAATGTTTGAGACCTTCAACGTGCCTGCAATGTACGTGGCAATCCAGGCTGTCCTGTCCCTGTATGCTTCTGGTCGTACAACAGGTAAAATGAACAAATAAACTCCATTTAGATTCTACTTCCTTCGAGGAGCTCTCCTTCCTTTTCATTCCAAATAGGAAAACACACCATAACTCCTTTAGTTTACAGAAAAATAGGTATTTTTAGTTTATAGCAATTAATAATAGTAGCATAAAAGCCAGTATAAAACAGGTCCACATTGCTCTTTCCACAGACAATTTACATTGCTTTTGGAGAGGCACCATGAAACTGACTGTGCCACTGCTTGTTGTGGTGCAAATGAAGAGACATTCCTGTAGGGATATTGCAGTTATAAAAGTGTTGCATCTGTTTAAGGGTTTAAACTGGACCAAAAGATGCCCATTATCAGATCAAGACAGTCACTATTGCATATATTCTTACTGCTCATTATAGTAGGTGTGGAAGACTGGTCTTATGGATTATCTTAAAGCATGTATGGAACAACTGCTCTGTGGAAAAATTCACACCTCACAGGAATGTCCAGGCAAGCAAAGGCAGAAAGAATTGGAAATATGTTTGTGACTGAAAAACAATTCTGCTAAAAAATCCTTTATTTTGTTGTGTTTCTTGCTACTTCCTGTGTGTAAGGACTCTAAGTGTTTGCTAGGTGATTCCAGCTGCTCTCTGACGTTTCTCCCCAGGTATTGTCCTTGACTCTGGAGATGGTGTCACCCACAATGTACCTATTTATGAAGGGTATGCTTTGCCTCACGCTATCATGCGTCTGGATCTGGCTGGCAGGGATCTGACTGACTACCTCATGAAGATCCTCACGGAGCGTGGCTACTCCTTCGTGACAACAGGTCAGTCCTTCAGCTTTTCTCTCCTGAGGAAATCCTCACATCTCTCTTGGCTGATCATCTTCTCTAGTATTGTGCTTGTCCAGACCTTGATTTGATTCTCCTGTATCAACAGCCGAACGTGAGATTGTTCGTGACATCAAGGAGAAATTGTGCTACGTTGCACTGGACTTTGAGAATGAAATGGCCACTGCTGCCTCTTCCTCCTCTCTGGAAAAGAGCTATGAATTGCCTGATGGTCAAGTGATCACAATTGGTAACGAGCGTTTCCGCTGCCCTGAAACCTTATTCCAGCCATCCTTTATTGGTAAGTGTTCCCAGGAAATTCTCCCTTCTGTAGGAGGTATGAATGAATCTGAAGATTTGGAAGGTGCCACTCTTCTTCCTGCTTACCTAAATTTGGCACAAAATCAGACGTGAATGAATAATAATTTAGATAATTTGGTTCTTGTAAGATGGGCTTGATGTGAGCTCATCTGGTAATTACCTGAGTTCCAGGCTCTTGTTGCAAGTTTTAGGTCAAGTTTTAGAATCACAATTTTTTTAATGATAAAACATACAGTTGCAATATCAACATTAAGGAGTTGGACTCCATGATCTTTATGGGTCCCTTCCAACTCAAAACATTTTATGATTCTGTATCACTGATGGCAAGAACAGCCTTCAGAGCTATAAGGCTTACACTCAAAACACTATTTCCATGAAGAAATAAAGTGTCAGAGAGGGGAAGGATGTGGAGTGAAGGTGTGTGTGTATTTATATACACTGCAATTAACATTGCCCTGGTGGAGATGGTATCCTTGCTGGTTGTGCATGCAGCTGACGGATGCAGCAAATGTTTATATTCTTAAGTCTCAAGCAGTACATGCAGTTGTTCATCAGCTGACTTCTTACTGGATCCAGTGTCAGCCCTTTCAGGAAGCACCTGTTGAAATTAACAAATTGGAATGCAACCTACAAACACTTGCTTCTTGTTCCTTTTTTTTTCTTAACATCAAGTACTAATATCTTATTCTTGTGTCATGATTATCTCTTGCCTTGATGATTCTGAATACTATAGACTACATTTTGAGTAGACTGAAGAAGTCTGTCTGCTGTCTTCTTTAGTTCTACTTCAACTATTTCTATTATCTCCATTTGCTGTCTTTACTATATTCAAGTAATGCATTTAGTGAGACTGACATAAACCAAAACTTGCATTTTCTGCTTTTGGTACCCTTCTTCCATTGCTATACACAAAATGAGTTTTTCTCACGTGTCTCTTGTTATCTTACTGTATATTTTGAGTCTCTTGCCTTTGCACATGCATTGTGATCCTTACCTTTTCTAACAAATAATGCCCACTTCCTAAATTAGTTTTGTAATTCTATTTTCTTAATATTTTTTCTGTAACACTTAATAGTCAGGAAGCATTTTTATGAGAAAAAGGCCATAGAAGTTCATAGTAATGATGATAAGAAATGCCATAGTTTTGTTTCATGGAGACCTCTTGTATAATTCACTGTCCTTTTTTTTTTTTTTCCCTCAAGGTATGGAATCTGCTGGTATCCATGAAACCACCTATAACAGCATCATGAAGTGTGATATTGATATCCGTAAGGACCTGTATGCTAACAACGTCCTCTCAGGTGGGACTACAATGTACCCTGGCATTGCTGACCGCATGCAGAAGGAAATCACTGCTCTTGCTCCTAGCACTATGAAGATCAAGGTAAGGAATTTGACTCTGTGCTGTAAAATGTGGATAAAGCTGGAGACAATGTTTGCTTCGTTAAACTGGGATATAGGAACAACCCAAAAATGAGATCAACAGCTGATGGACAGATGAGCAGAAATTTCATTTAATCTGAATAGTTACATTGGTTGGAAGCAAGTGTTAGAAAAGAAGCAAATATGATTACATATTTTTTTAATACATTACATATATTGTAAGAGGTGCTGAAGATCAATTCCATTATGGAAAAGTCCTTTACTTGCTTAAGGAAATATCTGGTGGTGTGTAGCATTGGTGATATGGATTGACTGCTCAGGAATGAGGATGTTGTTGCTTTTCTTTATCCTAGATCATTGCCCCTCCCGAACGCAAGTACTCTGTCTGGATCGGTGGCTCCATCCTGGCATCCCTGTCCACCTTCCAGCAGATGTGGATCAGCAAACAGGAGTATGATGAAGCTGGCCCATCCATTGTACACCGCAAGTGCTTCTAAGCACTTCCCCCCTCAATTTATTTCCCACTCAGGATGACGACAATATGCTTCTTGGAGTCTTCTGGCAAACCTTCCCCAACTCTTCAGTCATTGTACAGTTTGTTTACACACCCGTGCAATTTATTTGTGCTTCTAATATTTATTGCTTTATAAATAAACGAGATCTGGGACTTGCAACCTACAAAATATTGTCTTTTGTTTTATTTTAAGTATTTTTTGGTCAGGAAAGTGAGACTAAACCCCTGGGATTTGGAAACTCCCATCAGATCTATGAATACTTTTGCTGCATTCATGTCCTAACTGATGTAGGCATGTTAGGTCATGGTTTTCTATTAGTAAGAAATTACACTTTATAGTTTAAATTTTGAAACCTGGAACAAAAGAAGCAGTATATTTCAAGGCTTATGAAGAAAAAGCCTTAAGGTAGACCCAGTAAGTAGAACAAGTGAAAGTAAACCTCTCATACTCACTCACTCATTCAGTTTAGAGTGATTCTTCTATTGCATTTATTGTAACCCAGCCATTTTAATATTCACTTATTAAAAGCCAAAGCTTCTGTAAAAGAATTATGTTAATACATTTAGAATGTGATTTATAAATAATTAACATGCAATTGTTTTTCATGGTCTATAAATATTTATGACAAAACATTAATGGAAACTGACAGCTTATTCATCTTCCCCTATCTCTTCAAAGCCAGAGATAAAGAAGTGAATCTTTATTGTACTAATGCACAAGAATGAAACTTTTGCTGTATAAACCCACAATTGTTGCATTCACAATTATTTTCACATCATCATTCATGTGTCTTAGGCAATTTTTAATCCTTAATCTTTCCTATCCTTTCTTGCTATTTGACCCAGATACAACAATCATAAACTGCACAATTTTCATGGGCATTTGTGTTCCTCACCAAGACTTCTTATAACTGGGCTCTTTGATTTTTTTTTTTTTTTTTTTCCAAAAAGTAGTAGCTACAAAGAGAAGTACAGAATGATCTGGGTCATTTTCATAAAAGTAATGGAACCAGTCAGTGTCATAGTTTGAACTACATGCAGACTGGAATATGCCTAAGTTTCATTGATAAAATCAGTTCAAACACTTGTCAAACTCTGTATGCAGTTAGATGAGTTTCATCAGAGCTGTTTGAAATGATAATGCTAATTATCTTTATGCTAATTTTATAATCTGATGCTAGTTTAAAAAAAATAATTTACATATTTGTTGGAAATTTTTCTTTGCTCTTATTTTCTTGAAAGGCATTGAAAGCAGTCATTAAATGTGATATGTAATTATATAGAACCAATTTTACTCTTTCAAAAATATGAAGATATATTTAATGTTTGTCCCAAATTTACTTATCATTAGAAGGGACAACTGAAATTTCCTACCACCCCCTTGCAATTATAGAATATTAGAATATTTCTAGATATTTTTGGGGCTGGGAAGAGAAGGTGGATGGAATTGTCTAATACAATAAAAATTTAAACATAAATATGACATGTAGAAGATTTTACATTTTGGACATTCATTTAAATATTTTAGGTAAGCATAAAAATGAAATTTTAACAGTATGAAAATTTAAACAAATATGGAATACTCATTCTAATACTGCACACAGTATTACTGAAATGTTGCTGCAAATAGGCCTTTTCATAATAAAATACAAATTTATTAACCTGTGAATCTGGCAAAAGCAACAGCCTCCACTGCTGTCAAGAAGGTTCCCACAGAAGATAATTATTCAGAAGTTCACACCATTGAAAACATGGGAGCACTTCCAGATGTCTGATCAACACAGATGTTTGCCAATGTCTTTTGCCCATCATTGTTTAGAAACATTGCACTTTTTTTTGCTTGGCTTGCTTGCTAATTTGAACGATTTGGCTGGACAGAAAGGTTATCTCAGGTATTAGTGTGAATTA
This sequence comes from Oenanthe melanoleuca, assembly GCF_029582105.1. Lineage (NCBI taxonomy): Eukaryota > Metazoa > Chordata > Aves > Passeriformes > Muscicapidae > Oenanthe > Oenanthe melanoleuca. The sequence continues at coordinate 32,752,335 of NC_079339.1, forward strand.
ATAGGGTGATACTGGACATAAATTGCAACTAATTGGGGCTAAAAATGTTGAGCAAGCATGCAAGGGACGTGCTAAGTCAGCCCTAGTGGATGCCTGCCTGGTCTGGCTCTGACAGACAGGACAGGACTGGCAGGCAGCAGCTGGCACCACATCCCCAGCTCAGCTCAGGGACTCACCACCGAGCAGGTGGACACGAGCAGGGAATTGAAGGAAGCCACTGATTACAGGACTGATGGAAAAATTCCTTCCACAGGCATTTCGGGGTTTGTAATGCACCGTTTGTGGAAGTGGTTATGAGCAGCAGGGATTATACATTATTAGGATTATTGCATATAGGTAGGACAGGACTAAGAAAAGTGTCAGTGCCTAACCTTTTTTCCTCTTCTCACAGTATTTTTCCAGATGCATTAATTTTTAGTGCAATAGTCCCATGTTTGGCCATTGAAAATGGTGCGTTCTCATTCAATGCGGTGAAAACTAGTAATTCATTTATATGGGAATTATAATAACTATTTCTGGAAGCAAAACTAGATCTAATTTTATTGAGAGGAATTTGAATATTAAGTCACATCAACTAGGATTCAAAATACTGCTAAGAGGGGCCACTGTTAAGCTTTGCCTTCTGTTTACATTTTACAAGACTTAATGTGTTATACATTTTGTATTCAAAATGAAGATGGTGGAATGGGATGCAGAGACTAACTGCAGAGCACTTATATGATAGGTAAAACTATTTTGGATATTTCCTTGAAAAAGGTAGATTTAAAAATATCTGTACCCAAACCCTGTTGTGGTGAGCAATCTTCAGCTCTGAGACACCTCAGCTAATGAAGACATTGGCAATAATTTGAAGACTAAAGGAACCCAGCTAACCTTAACTGCTTTTGATGAGATGCCCTTTCAATGGAAGAATGAGAATTAATGTTTAGCCAGATTATAGATTCAGCACAAACATTTTGAAAAGCAGTGTGAAAACGTGGCAAAAGGTCTGTCTGCCACACTGAAGGGTGTCTGGTTATTTGACTTTGCAGCTCTTACTGCCCTGTTTGTAAAGTGGAGTAGAAGGAATTCTGTGGAAGTCAGTCTGACGTGATTTTTAAGCTACATAAAGAAGCTTTATTCAGTAAGAAGGGCTAAATAGTATTAAGAAATACTGACATACATCAGTAAGAGCTGAGACAAAATCTTATTGCCTGTTCTGGCAGCCAGAACAACACTGCCCAGTACTTATGCTTTTGACTGAAGGGCATTAAGGTATTACCACTGCTGGCTGACCCTCAGATCTTAAAGAAAACTTTCCTTGTAGACTGCTGAGCATGCTGGCATTTGAGGAGTACTGAGAATTATGATCAAAACACAAGGCTTTTAGTATCTACATTAAGTATGTACTGAGGGTCTGAAAACATTGTGATTCTGTTTAAGAAGATGAATTTTTTGTTTTTACAGGAAATAAGAAGATGTTTCAGAACTCATTTGTTTGTGCTTAAAGTTTCCTTAAAAAAATTGGTAGCAGAGTCATAAATTTGATAGAGTTGTCTACTTTGTACTAATCTTCTCTTAAAAGGCTGTTTTAGCTAAAGCTTTACTAAAGTCAGCCTGAGGGAAAGCACTAATAGGAGAATTTCTTGCTTGAATGGTTGAATTCTGTAGAGTGATAATTTTTTTTTAATGCAGAATGAGGGGGTTTTATACTTAGAAATCATTAAGTTACTCTAAATATATGTGACAGCCTAATTAATATACAATACTAACACTAAAATAAAAAAAATAAATAAATAAAATCCTGCTGGTAGAATAATTATATATGAGACCTGGGCAGAGACTGATGCTTGCCTCCAGCTGAACCCTGTCCTACCCTGAAGCAACCTGTGACAGAAGTCTCTGTCATTATCAAGATAAAAGAAAGAGAATAAGTTATTATAAAATTAAGTGATTAGTAAATCTCACTCATTACACTTCAGAAAGAAGCAATTCAGGCAGTTAATATACTACAAATTACCTTTGCTTTTTATCCTGGAGATGGCTACAATTGCTGAAACATAAAAAGTAAGCAATCAGAAATGTTAATTATTGGAAGAATGTTATAATGCTGTTATATATTTAAAGGATGGATTTAATTTATGATTAAGCTGTCCTGTATGAATAACATTGGATGAAATTAATATAGTAGACATTAGCACAAATTAATATATCTGGTGGCAATTTTATGTTTCATCATAAAGATAGAATTCACAAAATACAATATATATGTTGTCTACTAAATACAAGGTAGTATGCTCTTGTAGAGGAGAAGAATTGTATTTCAGAAATATTTTTTAACTAGGAGATGTATATTCATACAGAGAAAAAAGTGGATGAAGCTTCACTTGAAGCTTTATTGACATAGATTTGTATAAAATGTAAATGTTATATTAAGTCTGGGAAGATACCAAACAAGATGAAGGTAGCCAGGCAGTCAAAAAGAGCTTAAAGATTAGTGTTGAGTCTCTAAGCCCCTCAGGTTTATATCACCAGTAAGGGTGATTAACATTATCATTGACATTATCATTGTCTATGACAATGAGGACTGCATGAGCTTACTCTCCAAAGGGTCCCAAATGCCTTTGAAGTTACATTGTGGCTTCTGGACAGGCTTTTGCAAAAATGTGGTGCTCAAAGGGAAATCAAGGAGCTCCTGGATGTTAGAGGGGCCTCCAACTCTTGTAGAGAGAGTGGAGTGCAGCAGCACAGCAGCTCCTGGCACACAGGTGTCCATCCCCCTCCCACTGCTCTCTGTGGCTGCCTCTGAGACAGCAAACAGATGGGAAGTGTAGCTGGCTGCCTTCTGAGCAGGAAAGGGTCTGGGAGGCACATGCTGCTGAGCCAGTGCTTGTGGATGCTTGCACAGTGGTTTTACAGTATCTGCTACCAAGGAAAGAGCCAACATTTAGGGAATGCAAGCTGTATCCTCATGCTTATGTAATAGGTGAGTTCTCACACTAGATCACATTAATTTTTTATTTTGATTATATAAATTTTTTTCAAGATGGAGATTTCTATCTTCAAAAGCAGTCACTATTTTATGTTACAAGAGCCAAACCAAACCAAACCCCAAACCTAAAGAGAGTAAGAATCAATAACCTTAAACAAGAAAATTATGTCTGTGAAAATTTGTGTCTGTGTGTATATGTGTGTTTAAAATACTCTGATTATCTGATAAGTCAAAGGGGAGAAGTGCTCTTGCAGAAATAGAAATCTCAACAGGTTTTAAAGACAAACCACCAAACAAGTAATAAGAAAAAAAGGATTTTACATCTTTAGCATGAATTATGTCTTGAATTCAGCACCTACACTGAGTGATCCTTCCTTGTCAAGAAACACCACCTATAAGAAAATGGTATTTTCCACCAGATAGATCAAAGTCATTCTGCATCTGTAACTTTACTTTGAGTAAAAGATTAAAAGGAATAATCTCTTTCCCAGTCTTGTATTGCAGGTTAATCAGCAGACTTATTTATTGTGCTAAACTTCTGACTTCATCATCTAATGTTATAGTTTGACAATTTCAGTAACTGATTATTGAAATGAATGTCATTAACCAGTTGAGTTACTAATTCAGCATTGGTTGTGAATTCATGTTCCTTGCCATATTTTTCCCCTCATTGTTAAAGCACTGTATTCATGGCAGACAGCCTGTTTTTATATGCAGAAATATGGAAAATACAGTCTCTGGTATTATTCTTACAAGTGCTCAATGATTCATTGATGCATATTTAAAAAGCAAATTGTATTTGCAGGGATGAATATGCAGTAGCCATTTAATGTACAATTTATTAAATATTGCAATCCATTGTCAATCCAATGCCCAGATATACCTTTAACTTGTAATAGAAGGTATTGTAAAAACAGAAGCTTTAATATGTGGTGCAATAATTTAAAATGATCTTAGGCCTTACTAGCCTTACTGGTGTGTAAATAATTTCAGATTTGTTTTTAATTGAATTTGAGCTCTCTTGTGTAGCTCAGCTCTGTATGACAACCAGACAAACTGCAGTTATGCAGCAGCTTCTGATCTTTGGCAGTTAAATTGAATGCAATTTGAGAGACTTGCATGGAATTGATATCTTCACTGTACCTAGGAAAATCAGTAATTATGCTACTGATGGTGACTTTTATTTCTCTTACATTTATTTCTGAATTCTTTAAATTTTTTGCTAACATACACACACACACACACAAACACACACATATATATACATGCACAGAAATATATTTATACATATTTGTGCATATATATGAAGACAAATATTTTGCCTAAGTCTTCTCTTTAACTTTGCAGTGGAAGAGCATCCCTGACTTGGTAACAAGTTTCAGAGATCACGTCTGTACCACACAGCAAATGAGTACTCCTCTCTGGAGAATTAGCATAATTGAAGTTGGAAAGGAAAATATTCCTGGTCAGAAACATCACAGAAGTATTTTACTAAGACAAAACTGTGAATATTTTGGAGCTTTATTCCTAAGACAGAAGTTAATTCCTGATTTATTTTTGTGCTCAGAGGAAAACCTCAGAACTTTGGAATTCTAAGATCAGAACTTTAGTGTTTTTACTGACAATGTGAAACACTCCTTCCTTTTTACAACCTACAAACAAAAAGTCCCACAGAGATAAGATTTTCGGATGTAACCTTAATACATCATATACATCATATACTGCTGAAAGTGTAAAAAATGCCCAGAGAAAATTTTTGCAAACTCTGGTGTCACATTCTGCATTTTAATGGCTGCAGCAACAGTTTTGTAGACTTTTCCTTCTGATGAAACATATTGTCACCTGTTGCTATCAAACTTTTCCTGCCATTTCATTTCAACTAAGATCATGAATCCTGTTCATTGTACTGGCACCTAACACAAATAGGGAACTACATTCTGACCTTATTTTTGCAAATAAAAAGCACGTGAAATCATCAGGAATAGTAAGCAGGCTCTTCTTTTTTGCAAGAGATTTACAAAGAGTTCCATTGCTTATACAAACCAAATATCTTGCCATTGAAAGTGCTGTGAGGCTATTTCTTGTATAAGAAATTACACAGAGATAGTGATTGTGCAATCTCCTAATAGGGTCATGTGGTGACAGAGGGACAGTGGGTGCTATTAAAAGCTTGACATTTATCACTCACAGTGTTTAAATTTATCATGGAATTCGTGGCATTTGCCAATCTAAGTATAGAGAATGCCACAAATACCACAGAACAGATAAATACTGCTATGCAAAACTCAACAAACTGCTGGAGGTTCTTTGCTAAAACTACATCACTGTCCATTCTGGAAATGCATTGTATGTGCTACTGGCTGAAATTTCTCAGTATGAAAAAAGCAAAAAAATGTTTGTTATGATTCTCTTTTCCTCTGTCTTGACTATTTAGCCTAAAAGGTTTTATGTATATGAAATTTTTCAGTGTGTCTGTCTGTAGCCTCCAGAGCAATGGAGTCCCTATCAAAGTTTAATTGTCCTAAAGTTAACTAAAAAGAGATCATGGAGATAGATGATTTCCCTGCCATGCAGCTATTGAGACTGGCCATTTGATTATATCTTAAATTTTTGAATGCATCTGGTTACAGCAGATGGCACTGAAGAGTATATAATGAAATTTCTGGGCTATCAACAAGACTTGTGTGTCACAAGTCGCTCCTGCTGTTAGGTCATGACGTAAACTCTGCACATTTATTTACTATTCTCTTCCAAACTTCCTGGTCTTTCCAAAATCACAATTTTCCTGGTGAAAGCAATGGAGGCAAGTAGCTTAGGAAAGAAAGGTACTGTATCCAACTTCAGCCATTTCTATAATTATCTAAAATTTATACAAATCATTGGTAAGTTGACCGTTCGCAAAATCTTTTTAAGAGGCTATTGAATTTTGCTTCAGTGAGTATTTCTTTGGAGGTCTAGAACTTCAGATATTACCTAAATGTGGAACAAAAAGTCTTCACTATATTCTTAGGTCCATTAAAAAAAAAAAAAAAAAGATAAAAAGAAAAAAAAGAAAAGGAAAAAAGGGGCAAAATCTCAGGTTAGATAAATCTAAACACTGCTCTTGTTTTGGAGTTGATGATACTAGTAGGACTGTCTAAAGTAGGTGAGGGTATGGCTATTTTTCAAAACAGGTATTTTTCCTTTCCATGCAGTAAATCTCCAGTGCATGCTTCTAATCAACCACTGAATATAGTAGCTAAAAAGAATCAAGTGGATATACATTTTGTTTTTATGAAAGGGCACTTGGTGTGGGTATTTCAAACTGTGTGTTTCAATCTAGATTCTAGTGCAACCTGATGCATACCTCTGAATATACCTTCTGACTTCTGAGAAAATGAATTTCATAATAAATATCATACATAAGAAACATTTTTGTGTTCTCTTGAGTAAGAGGGCAATAATACCCATTCACAGAAGACCACTTAGCATTTGGGTTATGTGCTTCTTTAACTTTGCCTTTTCTGTGTGTATTGTGATTTGGTTTTCTTATCTACACATTCACTTAATTAAAAAATAAAAATATTTTAACAAGTTAATTACAACCACTGAAGCAGCATGCTTGATTTGTTTCAAAGGTAGCTGTGACAGGTCTCTGCAGGACAGTCATCATGTCCTGTGAAGCAAGTATGTTGACACTTCCTAGCTCTGGAAATAATTTTTTTCCCTGCTGCTGGGAAAAGAACAATTAAATAATTTCATTCTTTTGATATATACACTTGATAGATTTCTCTGACCAACCCTCCTAGTGAAAAGAAGGCAAAGGATCTTATTTATGATATCAAAATCAATGTCTTTACATTATACTTCCTCCTGCCTCCCCCCCAATCTTAAAAACTGAAGAAAATCACATTATTGAGAAGGGCTGATTGTAAGAAGAATGGCTTTCAAAAGGGGAAACTCAGACCCTACTCCTTGTTTGTTTCTGCAATCCTGGTGCAGGTGGGAGGTTTGCCACCCAATTTAGATTATCTTGTTGGCCTCATTGTCTTTCAGAGTGAAACATGCAGTGTTAAGTTGTATTTTCCATTCAACAGAAGCTGTGCCTACACTGTGTGTATGACTCATCCACCTGTCTGGTTGGTGTTTTTTGGATTAATTGATCTATCTTTGAGCTCATGTTTTCTCTCATGCCTTGTTTGTTTTTGAGGCAGTCATATTTGGATTTCACACATTTATTTTTGCTGTGCATCGTGCCATCAAGCCCAAGGTACAGTTTGCACTGGCATTTCAGGTAGCATGGCTTTGGACTTCAATAACTAGTGGTGTAATTAAACTAATTATGCTTCACAAATATTTATTAAACCCTGTGGGGCTAGCTGTCATTTTTTTTTCCTCCCCATTGCACTAGCTTTCCTGTGAGCCTTTGCCCTTTTGTAACACGGTTTCTGTCCCAAGGCTGATCCTTCACACCAAGGAAACAGCTAAAATGATCAAATGCATCAAAAAACACTAATGAATCAAAGCAGATCAATAATTTATCCATTTTTTTTTAACATGTTACTTATTGAAATGAATTTTAAACAGATGAAGCCTTTAAGTGTTTATCAGAAAATACTTGGATTGCCTTGCCTGGTTTTTGTACACTAAAACAGTAGGATGGATACACTTATATAGTGAAACCAGAGAAATCATCTGATTCCTATTTCTAAGATCAGGAGAGGGTCTGTTTTGAAAAAACACTGGGGAGCTATGTCTCTCCATGACATCTTGAAACTACCATCTGAAAATTGTGTGTAATTTTCATCTACATTAAGTGTTGAAAAATCTTAAATAGAAAGCTTGGGAGCCCTAGTCTTTCTGGCCACTGTAAAACCTCTTTTCTTTTTAGGCAAAGGGAAATCTCTGGGATGCAGCAAGTCCTTCACAGATTCATTCTCAGAAGTTTCCACCAGGAAGAATGAGTTTCATCCTGCCTCTGTGCAGAAAATTAAGATGGGGAAAGGGAGAGTTACTGTCCCATGTTAGGGGGTATGACCTCCTTATGGGTTTGAGTACAGTCTGAGTGACTCTGTCATGAGGAATTCGTGTGTGAAATGAAGATATTATGTAAAAATTGATTTAAAATAGTTGGTAAAAATTTATCTATTATTTATCTATTTATCTATTTGCATGTAAATATAAATACATGACATTCACACTCTGTTGCACCCTTTGAAGTTCAACTGGCAAGTATTTTAAAGACTCTGTGGTTGATCCTGGTTGATCCTCAGCAAGAGCTGGGAAAGCACAAGTGAGAAATGCATCCAGGGATGACTCAAAGAGATGGTTGGTGCCTCTGGTTGGATGATCCAGCCTGCCCACCCCAGGCCCCAGCTCCTGGGAATATTGTGAAAATGTGGATAGAATAATGGAAGATTCTTCTCCCCATGCTGTTTCCCACTTGTAGAATAGACACAGCTTTAGATTATTGAAATCATGGAGCAAGATACCATGAAAAATTTTCTTTTTTTTTTTTTTTTTTCCTATAAACCAATGATAGCTTGGTTAAGTTTATCAGAGGAAAACGATCCTCGTGTTCTTGCAGGAAAAGTGTGAAAGAGGTTGCAAACACTGCAGAGCAGAATTTCTAAATCTAAAATGTCAAGTTAATACCTGATTTAAATGAGGACAGATTTGCATAGGATGTACATAAATCAGCCCTTGAGCAACTCTAACCTATGCAAGAAATTATGTGGGTTTCACTGTCATATAGAAAAATAAACTGTAACTTCCAATCTATAGCAACATTACACATAATGCTGATTTGTCTTTTTGGTAAAAACACAGAAATAAATCACACATTTTTGCAGCTACCCTACAATGTTTTATGAAGGATTGAATTTGTCTTCTCTTGTTGTGTCACAGATTCCTGCATAATAGCTGAAAGTACAGCATCTCTAATAGATTCTGAAAAATATGGTTATGAGTTGAACATTTCAGAACATGAAAATTTTTGCAAATTCCCTAGGTAAGCATTCAGTTTCCTGTAGGATAAAAGAAACTGATCTTCTGATTTTGATTTTACTCCATTTTGAAATGAAAACATTACAAAAATTTAATTAAATACTCATCCTGGAAATCTTTTTCTTCAGGAAAGATTAACAAATGGTGTTATGAAAACAAAGCATGTTGCACAGCACTGAGCAGATGCTGTTTGTTCGTAGCAGTTGTGGAACTCACAAAAATGCCAGTTTAAATCACCACCTGCAAAATTTCAAATGCACATGATTGGGATGGGTCTGGGAAAGCATTCTGGGTCTACAAATTGGTAATTTCCAGTACAAGAAAGTAGCTCTATATACTAGATTAAAGATTCTAGAAAAAAAAAACAAACCTGATGCTACCAAATATTTATAAACCTACATTAATATGAAAATAATTAAAAAAAATATTTCATGAACTCCACAAAATACATCAGATTCTTTTCTCAAATCCTTGACTATATATTCTTGGTCCATATGTACTAATGTCACTGAAAGCCAAAATTCAGTAACTTTTACCTAGAATCCTACCTGGGGTAAAGTCTAAAATCTTATGGACTTTAAATGCATTTTCCCAACAGAACCAATTTAACTCTAAGGATGAGTTTGCCTTTGGTTAATCCAGACTGTCTTCCCTAACACAATTCCTCATGTGCACTATGGAAGATTTTATCCCCTGAGCAGATTTTATCCTGACTGAGCAGGGCCATCTCGAGAGGTGGAGCCTCTAGTGTTAACTAATCAGGTGCTAACTAATCATGTGATAACTAATTTTCATTAGAATGTAAACAGCAATGTTTGCAAGTCCCACCACCCACTACTTCCAGTGTATTTTTTAATACTCCATTTTACCAGATGTACTTAATTTTTCCAGAGATTGGTGTATGATAGAGAATCTGACACCCTCAATCAATACTGTACTCTCTGGCCCAGGTGTCTATGAGGTTATTTCCAAAATGAGTCCCATTGTCCAGCTCAGTTCTTTCTGGAGTGCCATGTCCACACAAGACTTGCTTTTCAAAGCCCAGGATGGTGTTTTGGGCAGCAGCATGAAGCACAGTGTGGGTGTCCAACCATCCTGTGGTTGCTTCTGTTGTGATCAGCACACAGACCTTGCCTTGGCTGGTTTGGGGAAGGGTGATGTAATAAATCTGCCAGGCCTCTCCACACTTACATTTTTACCATTATCCCCCACACCACAGGGCTTTACCCACTCGGCCTGATTGATTGCAGGGTGTGTTTCACAGCTATGGATAATCTGGGAGATACTGTCCATGGTCAAGTCCATCCCTTAGCCCATCTGGATGTTGCATCTCTTCCCTAATGACCTGAGGTGCCACGGGCACACCAAGCCAGAAATAATTCACCCTTGTGTTGTCAGTCCAGATCCACCTGAGACACCTTAATCTTGGCAACCCAATTCACCTGTCCATTGTGGAGTTCTTCCATAGCCCAGCTCTTGGGCACACATGCATCTCATGAAGTACTTTTACAGCCACCTTCTCTACCCTGGCAACAATGTCTTGTCACAATTCAGCAGCCCAGAAATTTTCCCTTTGTGCTGCCAATTGGTCTTTTCCCATTGGTCCAGCCACCCCCACAGAACATTTGCTACTATCCATGCCCCAGTGTGGAGGTGAAGAACAGGCCATTTCTTTTGTTCAGTGATGTCCAAATCCAGCTGGATGGCTTTCAGCTCTGCAACCTGACTTGATCCACCTTGCCCCTCAGTATTTTCTGTCTCACCACATAGGACTCTCCAGCCACAAATACATACATCTGTGCACCAATGAATATATATTTATACCCTATGTATCTGGAATAGAATTAGTATCAAATATATTTCACAAATTTTTATTACAACAGTAGAGTCTTTGAATGACAGAAGAATTAAAAACCCTCTGCTTCTTACTGAGCTCCTGCTTTTTCACTCCTGTTCACTGACATAATTCACTTTCAAGTCAATCACTTGACTGCCCTAGTTTTTTCAAGGGATTGTTTCAGCCTGGCTTCTGAAGGGAAGTGCTAATGTAATGTGAATTCCCTTCTGTGGCTGGTGAGATGGGGAGGGAGAGGACAAGAGTGAGGGGCACCAGGAATACTGGAGACATATGGTGGTGTAGCAATCAAACCAAAGGAAAAGAACTCTTCATTAAATCATGTAATCGAACTGAAAGCAGCTGGGAGTATGGAGATTCAGCATTTGGTTGAAGACAAATGTAGACAGAGATAAGCAGTAGGTCTGGAAAAAGTGCCTGATGTAATGCATTCATGCTGATATACTGAAGCTTGATTTCTCATACTTTATTTTCTTTTTTTTTTTTGTATGGAACAGGAAAAGCATCAAAATGCTGCCAGAAGTTCCAGTAGAGAGGACTCTTTTCTTATTACTGGATCCTATTTTTCTGTTGCTCTGAATATTCTGAAGCATTCAATAACTTTCTTGTAATTCATATTCCACATAGAAAATTTTAAAATAGTCTTGTATAAATATCTTCAAGATTTTTAAATTCGTGCTCATCTAATTCCAGTGGTAATTGCTATTAGTACAATGAAAAATTGCTACCACAGGATAAATATATTATGATATAATATAAAATTTTAAAGGTATTATTATAGTTCAATTTAATTATGTTTCTTCTTATGAAAATTTGTAACTCTCTTTGATGGAAAAGAGAAAAATAAGGTTTGCCAAACTGAGTCTAACAATATTCTGCATTGGTTCTGGCATACTGCTGGTATAATTGGCTGGTGTTTTACCACAATGCCCTAATCACTTATATTGGGCTACATTTATTTTGTAATATATGTCTTTGAAAGAATAGACTCTAGGAATAAAATCATTTGTGTGACAGTGAAAAATTTTCACTCCCGTATTGAATTAATCATTATATTAGTATGTAGATATTTTTTGCATCCTTAAAATGTGTACTAAATCTGTTTATATACGAATTCCTCATACTCATTTGTGTCTAAGGTATTTTAGAAAAGCTCTTTCATTAGTGCATATGAAAACTTAAAGAAAACTGAAATGGAAACTCAGAGAAGATTGGCTCACAAATTTACACTTAAGCGATCATATTCCATGAAATTGCATTAATGGATGTTTGGATGCTTTAGCACAATGTGAGTGGGTTTTTTTTTTGAGATTGGTGAGAGTCAGAAAGGAAATTCAACAGACTGGCAGCAGATCATCTGGTCACTAGAATATTTTACTTCTTTTGTATTTATTTGCAGAGCCTGTAAGTCATTTGTTTCAATGATACTTTCCTTCCCCTGGCTGCATCCTATCTGCAAATAAATCTGAGCTTGCAAGAAGTTCAAATGCTGCTGCATTAGGAGCTGTAAATATGCCAGAAGTAAATGCAATTGTAATTCAGTATATAAGTCCAAATTATTTCCTAGGAAATTGATTTGAGCTGTTAATTTGTGCATAGAAAGGTCCCTGTGGACAGCTTACAAGAGCCCCATAAAACTTTGGTGATTTTTTTCTGTCAGGAAATAAAATATTGTGTAACTAGCAAAGTATGATACTTAAAATTTGTTTTCTAGTTAAAGCAGGTATATTTTGATATTTTTAAATTCACTTAGTTCAGAAGATTGTGGAATATTTACTTAGTATCTGCCCCCATTGTGAATACTTCCTATGGTACCCCCCCACCCCTTTGCAAGAATATTTAGGGAACTTCAACATAATTTATGAATCTTCATAACTCATGACTATTCATAGATTTATTCCTTCTTCACTGATTACTTTCATTGTTTTCCTGAATAGTTTTGCATTTATAGCAATCTTCATTTGTGGATATGGACCTCTGATGCATAATAGAGTCTTAATTTGATTATTAGGTTAACCGAGTGTTTTGTCTGTTCGTGCACTACAGGAAACCCTGAATCCTGTGCACTTGACACTGCTACTGTCAAGCATGAACCATATAAATGCAGGCTCTATTCCATGCTCACAACTAGGACCACAAGAGCCTACCCTGCAATTGACAGCTTTGACACAAACACTCTTGACTGGATGGGAAGAGCGTGCTACCCATTTCTTGGCAGCAAAATGAGTGTTCTTGCAATGTTGCTTTCTCTGGTGAAGGACTGAAGTCACTAGCACATCCAAATATTTTACCTTTTGGGAAGTCATTGCTTTTAAAACTGCAGCAGAAACACACTTTCTCTGCTGTGATATACTGGAGCTATTTTTTGAGGGAACTTCATTTGAGAAAAAGAGAGGGATTTCTTATTAAGGTCTATATGCAGGGGCTAACTACAACTAGAATTGTACTCATGCAATGAGGAGGGAAAGTACACACAAATGCTCATTTTAATGAGAGAGGAAGTGTAGGTAGAAGCAGATGACCTAGATGATTTTATGAATAAAAGATTTAATCTGATGTAATCATTTCATTAATACACACATGGCACCAAATGAAAACAGAGCATAGCAGATGGCTATGAGAGATCTTAAAAAGGCATTTTCAGTTTAGTAGCTAATGACTTAGATTTCATGGACTACACCAAATACTACCAGAAATGAAACATTTATCATACCAGTCTTCCAAAGAATGTTCTAATGCTTTATTAAAGTAACTCTGAAAAATCTCTCTTTTCTGACTCTAGTTAGAAAATATACATTATATATTATACAGCTATAGGACAACATAATTATTTCAAAAAACTACTAAAGACAACACCATTATTTTCTTTATTAATAGCCTATATTTATTTAATTTAAAGCTCTTTCTTTGCTTCCAGTTTGCTACAAATGATGGAAATAGGGTTTTCCAACATAAGAATGAAATACAGCCATTTGCCATGCAATTTTAGAATATAAAAATCACATATATTCATTAGCTGTGATGATGAATCCACTGCAAACAGCAGCAAAAAAATGCATTGAGGAAGATTGTTGGCATAGTACTATGCCAACATAGTATTGATTTGATTTATTTTAAGATAAAATATTTGGAATAAATTTAGAATGAGTGCATAACTTTAAAAGGAGGCAGTAAGCATGGAAGGCTCAGGTAAGACCTGCATTGTGTTTTTACATTAGTAAACCTCAGCAGAGGAAGCAATGGAGCAGGGGAATAATGCTGATTAGCACACTGTATGACAGCACTGGCCATGTGGCTACCTCACCCTGACCCCATCATGCCATCACTCCAGGTTGCAGGGGGTCTGACAGACAAGCCAAATGTGTCAGCTCTGCTCTCAGTCTGCTCTGCTCCATCCCTGAGGAATGTGCATCCTGCAAGACTTGATTGCTCTCCAGACCCTTTACAAAACCAGATCAGGGCGAAAGGGCTGGATTTCTTAGAGAGAATCTGGCCTACAGCTTCTTACAGACAGATTAACCTCAGTTTGGCTTCAAACTGAGGACACATACAGTCTCATTCTTCAGACCTAATCCAAGATAACTCAGTCTATATTTTTTAATCAGAAATTAATATCACGGCACTGGCATCTTTGAACACATGCAGACTGAATTTTCTTTTTGCAAAGCTTGTTTAGGAATGACAGAGTTCATACAGAATTTGGGCAGAACAGGAATGCTCGTTCTCTTTGAATGCAAAGCAAGAGGAAAAAAATACACCCCACCACCCAAAAGCCTATGTGTGAAATAGCAAGCTGCTTTTGTTTCCTTTCTATGCAACAGATAAAAATGTTGAACAAGACAAGCCCTGTTGCAAACTGTTACTGCTACCTCATTAGGAAACAGTTCTTTGTAAGCCAGAAGATATAAAGTTTTGATAATCCTGAATGCTTTTGAATAAAATGTAGGCATGGGTTTCTAATCTGAATTTGTACACTGTGGAATATACATCCACAGCATCTTTGTCAGTCTGCTGCTCTGCAAATCCTGGCTTTGCCATTGGCTGAAGCATTCAGGGGAATGCTGTAAAAACTATGAACTTTTAGAAGCTGAAAATCTTCTTATGCCTACAACTTACAGTCATGACTATACATAGTCTGAGCACTTTTTGATTTAGACAATTTGTCAACAAAGTCCACAGGTTGCTGTTACTCACGAAAAGGATAGTGGAAATGCAGTTAATTGCATTCTTTATACACTTTTCACTGTTGTGTAAAACATACAGAGAACATCATGTGGACACTTATTCTATTTTGACAGCAAGTCAGGCCTCAGATAAAGGACAGAAATTCACAGCCTCAGAAATCATACATGTAAATTTGTGATATAGCAACTTCCTTTGAATTTTTTTAGCCATTTAAAATGAATGTTGGCCTTGTGAAAGAGACTCACTGAGTTTTTTTTTCAAACTCACCAAGGTGTGAAGTTCTGTAAACTTTCTCAAGAGGAAGGCCAAGTATCCTGCATGTGAATGTGGTTGCAGAGTGGTGTATGAGATTACTGATAAAAAAGGAGATGTCAGGTGTTCCACAATGAGATTCAGCTCAAAGGTCTAAAAGGTCAAAAGAAGGTCTGAAAGAATTTAACTTTAAACCATCATTAAATCAAAAGCAATTTAATAACAATGTTTATATGTTTGCAGCATCCATTTATGCTATTTCATCTCCGTGTCTTCATGACTGGGATGTAAGGAGCACAGCAGACACTGACAAACTGTTAGTTAGCAGACCATTGTTTGATATGATCAGAATCTAATTCCTTTTTATTTAAGGGTTCTGAAAGCTCAGATAAATGGGTTTTCTCTTCCAGCACCAGGGAACAGCATTCCTTTGTAGAAATTCTGTTATTTGTCTATGATTCAAAATCTTCTCTCTTCAGTAACTTCAATCATGGGTTTTCCCTCTGTTTGTTGTACTAAATAGGATTATCATCATTAGCTTCTTAGCATATTCCCTGCCCTCTCTCCTTCTACACATGCATCACTGCTTCCCTTACTGCTTTGATTTCTCTCTTTTTCAGATCCATCTGCAAACAGACAATTTTGGTCTATAGGAGACACTCAGTTGTCAGGGTAGCTGGATAGATACCACAGTCCTCTAAAAACAAACCAAACCAAACCAAAATCCAACTTCTTTTTAGGTGTTGTTGCAGCAGAAATTTTTAGAAATTATATACAAAAAGCGAAAGTCTCTTGACTGGGAGAGAATAAAAATCTCTCAATTTCTGTGCAGAGTTTCTGTGTATTCACTGATCCTCTCTTGTTTGATACTTTCCTAATTCAATCAGTCAACTGACCCAGCATCACGTGAAGCAGAGACCATCTGCATAGTCCAAATGAAAGGACAACAAACCTTGGGGTGTCTAAAGCATACAGATGCCTTCTTGCCCAGATGAAGCATGGTCCCATTTATTCAGAAAATTCTTTACATCTTTAATATAACATGGAATAGATTTGTGAGCTGCAAAGGAAAAAAAAAATGACTACACTGATTATTATGGCCTGTGCAGCTGTGCAGTTCTGCTTTAGAAAGAATTTGATTTTACTGAGTTCAGTTGCTGGAATATTACGATAAAACTGAGAAGAATTTTTCTTATGTTGTTCTTTAATGTGATTAGTTGAGCAGGTGTGAAGGTTTCCTTGATTATTTTGTAAATATACAGAATAGGAGAATAAATTTTAGCTGCTTCACTGGAGAAGTCAATTCCAATTGGTACCAACATTTTGTGTGGAAATGTTTGGTGATGTCTCAAGTACAGCCTGCAAGGGTATCTGTAAAATGAAAAAAATCTATTTTAAACACAGATGTTTATGAGAATAAAATATGTGGACTGATTATAATGCAGGGATTTAGTCAAGATACTTTTTTCTTGCACTGTTTAGAGATGCTTTGCATGAAGATTTGGTGTCTATTCTAGCATAAATACAGTCCTAGAATTCTTTGAAGTGGCTATATAAGAGCTTCATTTTTCTGCAGTGATCCTTATAACTGTAATCAGGGGCATATAAATATACAATTTGAAGTCAAGTATGTTCCAGGGTTTGGCAGTTGTAACAAGTAAGGTCACTGCTGTGTGACACTCTGTTTTGATCTCCAGGAGTGAGGCAAAGCCCAGCAACCTCTGGGGACCCCCGGGCAGGGTCCCGTGGCTGGAGGGGCCACAGTGTCCCGCTCCCGCCCTGGAGCATCCCTCGGGCAGCGGGGCAGCTCCCGGAGCCGGTTACAGCGGGGCAGCTCCCGGAGCCGGTTACGGCGGGGCAGCTCCCGGAGCCGGTTACAGCGGGGCAGCTCCCGGGGCCGGTTACAGCGGGGCAGCTCCCGGAGCCGGTTACAGCGGGGCAGCTCCTGGAGCCGGTTACAGCGGGGCAGCTCCCGGGGCCGGTTACAGCGGGGCAGCTCCTGGAGCCGGTTACAGCGGGACAGATCCCGGGGCCGGTTACAGCGGGGCAGATCCCGGAGCCGGTTACAGCGGGGCAGCTCCTGGAGCCGGTTACAGCGGGGCAGATCCCGGAGCCGGTTACAGCGGGGCAGCTCCCGGAGCCGGTTACAGCGGGGCAGCTCCTGGATCTGGTTACAGCGGGGCAGATCCCGGAGCCGGTTACAGCCGGGCAGCTCCCGGAGCCGGTTACAGCGGGGCAGATCCCGGGGCCGGTTACAGCCGGGCAGCTCCCGGAGCCGGTTACAGCGGGGCAGCTCCCGGAGCCGGTTACAGCAGGGCAGATCCCGGGGCCGGTTACAGCGGGGCAGCTCCTGGAGCCGGTTACAGCGGGACAGATCCCGGGGCCGGTTACAGCGGGACAGATCCCGGGGCCGGTTGCAGCGGGGCAGCTCCCGGGGCCGGTTACAGCGGGGCAGCTCCCGGGGCCGGTTACGGCGGGGCAGCTCCTGGAGCCGGTTACAGCGGGGCAGATCCCGGAGCCGGTTACAGCGGGGCAGCTCCTGGAGCCGGTTACAGCGGGACAGATCCCGGGGCCGGTTACAGCGGGGCAGCTCCCGGAGCCAGAGGGCAGCGCTGCCGGGCGGAGCGGGGTGCGCCGGCGGGCGGGGGCCGGGGGCAGCGGGCACCCGGCCGGGGCGCTCTGGCAAGGAGGCACTGCACAGCGAGCCCCGTGCCTGCCGGGGCAGCTCTTCCTCCGCCTCCTCCTCCGTTTATTTATTTCATTCATTTTTATTGCATTTATTTGTTCGTATCCAACGGAATAATAAAAACGAGAAAATCCGAGCGCTGCTTTTGGCTGCTCTCCACCAACCTGTCAGTGACGCAAGCGGAGACTACTTAAAGGCAGATTAGAGGCAGCAAGACATTAAAGCCAACCTTCCTCCCTCCACGCCGCCGGTCCGCCCGCCGGTCCGAGCCACGAGCCGAGCGGGCCGGGCCAGCGGAGGCTGCCGGGCGGCCCCAAGCCCCGCAGAGCCGAGCCGGGAACCCTCGGCAGGGCTGCGCCTCCAGCCGCCCTCCCGCCACCGGACTGCGGGCGGTACAGACGGGCTGCTCTTCGCTCTGTTTTCCCTCCCCCTGAAAAAAAAAAAAAAAAAAAAAAAAAAAAAAAGGAGGGGTGAAAAAAGGCAGAAGTGAAGAGATTCCCTACGCTTGCCAAAGTCTTTGTCTCCGGATGAACAGCGATGGGGGAATGGACTATTCTAGAGAGGCTACTGGAAGCTGCCGTGCAGCAGCATTCTACTATGATAGGGAGGTAAGGGTCGCGGGAGAGCAGCGGGAAGCGCGGGGGGATCCCCTGTCCGGGCGTGGGTCCCGGTGCGCGGTGCCCTTCGGCCGGGCGCTTTCGGGGTGTGCCTGGAGCTCCCGTGTCTGTGTGTGTGTTGGGAGGCTGGTATGCGGCACGGGGAGCGGAGCGGCGGGGACACCGCGAACGCCTCCGTCCTTGTCCCCGAGGGGCCGCGGGGCACCGGACGCTCGTCGGGGAGATCCCGGTGCCGCCGAGGTGCGGCTGCCGGCGCAGCCCCGCGCCTTTCCCGGCCGTGCCCCGGGGCCCGAGTTCTCGCCCTTCCGCGCAGGGGGCCGGGCTGGGGCCAGCGCTGACCGCGGCACACGGCAGGGCCGAGCCATGCCGCACAGCCGGGCAGCTCCCTGCGCGGGAGCGGGGCCGCTTCCAGGGCCGGGGCCGCCTCGTGCTGCCGGTTCCCCTGCCGGTTCCCGTGCCTGTTCCCGTGCCGGGTTCCCGTGCCGGTGCCGGTTCCCGTGCCGGTTCCCCTGCCGGTTCCCGTGCCGGTGCCGGTTCCCCTGCCGGTTCCCCTGCCGGTGCCTGTTCCCCTGCCGGTTCCCGTGCCGGTTCCCCTGCCGGTGCCTGTTCCCCTGCCGGTTGCCCTGCCGGTGCCGCGGCGCGGGCCCGGTCAGCACTGGACAGCTCCCGGCCGCGCGGCGGCGGCGGCGGCGCGCACTGACGGGCTTCTCTGTTGCAGGATCCTGCTGACCGTGGTGGTGATCTTCAGAATTCTCATTGTGGCCATTGTAGGGGAGACGGTGTACGATGACGAGCAAACGATGTTTGTCTGTAACACGCTGCAGCCAGGCTGCAACCAGGCTTGTTATGACCAGGCTTTCCCCATTTCTCACATAAGGTACTGGGTGTTCCAGATCATCATGGTGTGCACTCCCAGCCTGTGCTTCATAACGTACTCCGTTCACCAGTCTGCTAAACAAAGGGAACGGAGGTACTCCACTGTCTTCCTTACCTTGGAAAGGGACCAGGATTCAATGAAGCGTGAGGACAGTAAGAAAATCAAGAACACGATTGTCAATGGGGTGCTGCAAAACACTGAGAACTCCACCAAAGAGGCAGAACCAGACTGCTTAGAAGTGAAGGAAATCCCCAATCCTGCAATCAGAACTACAAAATCAAAGATGAGGAGGCAAGAAGGCATTTCTCGATTTTATATCATCCAAGTGGTCTTTCGAAATGCCCTAGAGATTGGATTCTTAGTGGGACAGTATTTTCTGTACGGATTCAATGTCCCTTCCATGTACGAATGTGACAGATACCCTTGCATTAAAGAAGTAGAGTGCTATGTCTCTAGACCCACTGAGAAGACTGTATTCTTGGTATTCATGTTTGCTGTCAGTGGGATTTGTGTGGTGCTTAATTTGGCAGAACTGAACCACTTGGGCTGGAGAAAGATCAAAATGGCAGTGAGAGGAGTACAGGCAAAAAGGAAATCCATATATGAAATCAGAAATAAGGACCTGCCAAGAATGAGCATGCCTAACTTCGGCAGGACTCAGTCAAGTGACTCAGCTTATGTGTGAGGCTGTGACAGAACTGAAACACTGTGCCAGGTGGAACAGACCCAGATACCATTAGAGAAAGGTACATTGCTTAGGCAAGCATTTTATCAAACCACCAAGAAAGCCATTAAGGTATTGGATCTGCACTTACTGAACTAGCTGCAAAACGCAGCGCTATATAAAAGACTGAAAAAACAGCTATAAACCATGCTTGACCTAGCCTTACAGCACAGATACTATTACTCCTACTTTTGTTTCTAATGATTGGGTTTTACCTGTCAGTGAAGCAGCTTTTTGGTTGTCATTAGGATGTTTACAGTTTGAACTGTCTGACTAATTGTTGTAAATGTGTAGAATGTTCATATCAAAAACTCTGCAAGGATACTCTATATGGGGTGGGGTGGGGTGGGGGACACTGTTGCAATGTGCAGGCATAAGCATGTTTTAAAAGGAGGGCAAGCACACTGTAAGGAACCTAACCACAGCTCAGTCAGGATATCTGCGTTCACGTATCTCACAGATGTCTTATTTTGTTTGTCTAAATCACAGACTTTATTCCTGGTGTGTATTACTAGCTATTTTCTATCATGGTTTGTGCATCAATTAGTCATGCTAAAAATAAATGCTGAATATAATTTTGCCATTTTTTCTTTGCCTGTCCACACACACACACACACACACACACACACCAGAGACCTTAATCATCTTGCATTAGTTGTGATCTGCAGAATATATCAGTACATTTTGATTGATTCCCTAATATGTGCATGAATGAGATGGAGCTGGTTCATGCCAGCTGAGTTCTGCATTTACCTACAATCACCTATGATGACACACATACCAAAGGAAGGGAGTTCATTGCATTTGACTGTGAATATATCATCTTTGCTCTTATTTCTATAAGTGCCATACTTGAAACATCTAACTGTACTTAGTCAAAAGGTTGTCTTGGGATACCAGCTGGAGTGAAATGATTTTATACTCTCTTTTGTTTATTTTATGCTACTTGTTTAGTCATTGCAATGGTGTAAAAAGCAGCTAAAAGCAGCTATTGATAAATAAAGTACTTGCCTTTTTTTTTTTTTTTTTTTTTTTTTTTTTTGTAAGCCAGAGAGATTTGTTCTTCTTTATTCTTGTATACAATTGTAAAAAAAAACTTACAGGGTTAAAATAATTCACTTTCAACAATTATTCTTCAGGGTTTAAAATGTCTTGTTGGTATTCTAAACTCTAAGTGACAAAACCTGGGAAATCAGGACTGTTTTTTATGTCTGTTTTCCTCCTTAAGGAAGCTTCCTCTGTCTTTAAAGCCTGATCCAAAGCCCACTGACACCAACAGCCTTCTTTCTGCTGACACTAAGGGCAACACAGTTGGCTGCCAAGGTCACTCTAGGAATAGCCAGAGTACATTTACCCATGAATGAAACAATTGCAGCTTTTCATCAGGGAATCCAAACAGTAACCTCAGCTTTTCTGCCTTACAGCTGGTTTAAGGAATATGCTGTTCATGTCCCATCAACTTACGAGTAAGCCACTGAGGCAGCCTCGAATGAATCTCTGTTAACAGCAATTATCTTAATACAGAATAGAATAGTAAGTTTTACTTAATGATTTTTTAAAACATTTTAAAAAGTTCCTTCTGTATTCAACGGGGAATATTTCTCTGGCAACAGTAGGAGTTGGATCAGGACTAAAATACATTCAAGTGCATTTCTAACTAAATAGTATCTGCCCTTTAAAGAAAAGGGCCAAAATGGTGCTGGAAAATCTGGGGGTACTTTATATCATAAGAAGGAGACATGGGCTCAGAGTCACAAATGGCCTTTTGATTGTAATTTATGTCAAGCCTGAAAATGGATTTTATTATATATTGGCTTGGAAACGATATAAATATTTTCCTCTTGGCTTACAACAAATACCTTAACATTCCATTCTTGTCATTTGCCAGCATTGTCACTTTAAAAAATGTTAATTAATTCTTAGACAGTCTAGCCATTATCACATTCATCTCTTGTCTTTTTTCTTCCACTGTGAAGCATTAAAGGACTTTGAGACGTGTCATGTTTTTAGAGATTTTAAAAATATTTTTCCTTATGTATAAATTTAAGAGTTTTCCTGATTTAATTACAGAAACCTCTAAAGACGGATTTCTCAAATTCTTTTTGATAAAAAACGCACACTGATATTGCTAGTTGACTGCATGCTCACTGGAAAACTGCATGTTATTTTTAGAAGGACAACATGGCAGCTAAAATCTCCATCTGCAAAATAAAAAGCTTCTGAAGATTATTATTTGACACACAAACCCAAGTCTGATTTTCATTTTGCAGAGTCCTGGGATGCTTTTCAAAATCTCATTTTGAACAGATATTGAAAAGAAAAATATTCTTTGGCAGTCATAAGCACTCCTTTAATTGACAAAATGAGAGATTGTGTGCAAAGCGCTCGATCCAGTGCAAATTAAGGCTGAAAAAACAAAACTCGTACTTCATTGGGCTTTGGTTCGTGTTCAGTATAATTTCCTGTTAGGCAGAAGCCCTAATGCAAGTTTTTTCCAGTGGCTGCATAGCAGTTTTTAGTCAAACTCTAGTGAAGGTACATGTTTTGAAAGGTATAAGATTTCCATACCTTAAAATTCTAAGGTAATATTTCAAAAGCATCTATTTATATTAGTCAATGCAAATGATTCAGTTAATTTAATATTTTTTATGTAGTTGCACAATTGTACTCCATTGAGTTGGGATTCTTCAGATTTGTCCAAAGAGAAGAATATCAGGAAATGCAAATGCTGATTTATGTAACAGGATCAGTGATAAAGTAGGCAAAGAATTATATTTTGATCAACAGAAGCATCATCCACCCTACTTGGAATATAGCTTTTCATATTTCAGATGAGAGATGAAATGTGTCAAGAGATCAGTTATTCTAATCTTCCTTTTAAATTGTTATTTTTCATTTCTTACCAACTACTCATTTGTCATGGGCAAGAGAAATCCAGCAAACACTTTTTTTGTCAATGTATGTGACATATGATTAATGCTAATGGACTGTTTGCATGAGGGCTGACTATTTATTTACAGAATAAATGCTTTAAAATTGTCACAGCAATGGAAAAGTGTGTTAACTGAACAGAACTGAGTGAACATGCAGCTGAAGGGCACATTACTGGCTACTTAGGCTCTTGCTCCTGCCTCAGTGAAATAAATTAGTCTCACCATTGACATCTCTGTAAGGATCAGACATTAAAAATTAAAATTGACTTAATGTTTGCTTTGTTCATTGTTTACATTGTTTTGCACTGGTGGACAACATTAAGTGTCATGATAAGTGCAAACATAAATGCTATGTTCACTAAACTCCTGTGGAAAATTGCAATAGAACCTAATAAATTATTAATTTAGTGGAATTTAAAATTTTACATTACAAATGACATAATTTCATTTTTATATAGACTTGATCTTGTGCTTTGCACACCTGTGTGAATTTCAAAAACTATACTATATAGGGGTTATGAATAATTTCACCAGTTATGTATAAGATACACTGAGAATCTATTAAAATATTTTTTAAAGGAGGATTTTTTTTCATAATGAAAACTACCTGCATTTTTACATGTAGCATTTTTACATGGGGAAGCTGAATTCACTGGTCCCTCACTTCATAAAGAGTTTAGTTTAGGGACCTCTGCCTTTGAAGAAATGGAAGGGTTTTCAGCTTTTTCAAGGGAAAACTGAAGAACAAAGAGATCAACTGACATCAACAAATCACAGAAGTGGTCAGATGGATTTTACTTTTTTTTACACTTAAAGAGCTCAGAGAGACTCAGAATATTCAGAGTGGGTGCAATACTTTTCCTGCATTATACCTAATAGTGTGGGACAAAGCTGCTGCTATGTAGAAAAATATAGGAAAAGATGTACTTGAAATGTTAAATGTGAGGAAGAATTCTTTTCCTGCATTTATAAAATAATTCATTTTTTTCAGGGCAAGAGGTTGGATCAGGTCGACATTGTGCCTGCATCCTTTTGGCTTTATTTTGTTTGAATAGAACTGTTTCACCTTGCTCTTTCAGCAAAACAGGTTATAAGCTTTTGTTTGGTGTGCCAGTATAGAAATGGGAATTAAAAAATTGGGTCATATGAGGAGAATGCAAGCATATGTTTCAGTACTTAGAATCTGGTCTGGTTCTTCACAAATTTAATGACATTTTCTGTGGGACCAAGTCAATTCCCAGCTGAGTGAACACTTTTATTCCATGTGATTAACAGAAGAGATTACCCCATTTCTGCACTGCACACCCATCCCTGGATATTCTGGAATATACTTCCCAGAAATTCTATTTTATTGTAAACTTTCAGAAAGCATGCTAAGTTAATATCAGCTACTAATACCAGATCCTAAACACCACCCTCCTCTCAATGAAATTCTAATAGTATCTCTATGAAACAAAATTGCACTAGGAAGTGTTTCATATTATGTCAATTAAAATGTGCTAAAGAAGTCAATCAAGAGTCAGCAGCCCATTAGATAAGTGCAGATACTGACTATTCCCTGGCACTCATTAAAAATAAACCATGCATATAGATGTATACATGAATCTATATATTTGCAAAATTGTTCAAAAATTTTGCCAAAATAGAATTAGTGTGTAACAGATTGAATTTCAGAGATGGATACAGAAGTCACATATCCAGAGACAGTTAGAAACTGAATGAGATGCAATGACCTGACTGGATATTTAACATGCAAAAACCCTCAACAATCAACCTTTTCCTGTGACTTCTGGGGCTATGGGCTGTACCAATTGCTTCAGAGAGTTTAGCTGAGCAGGTGTGATAGTTTTTCAGAGGCTTGTCTTCACAACATTAAAATCTATCAGCTTTTTCTTGGTGGTGCCTGAAATGCAGGATGAATCATATGATCTCTAGGATATGGAAACCCACATATAAAATGACTTTCTGATTTCCCCTAAAAGTGAGAATTACTCTTGTATTCAACAGAATGGGAAAGTAAGGTAATTTGCTATTAATCCACCTATTTTTTGCATATGTAGAGTGGCAAAAAAGGTCATAGAAGGGTTACCATTATCTGGAGAATAATTAATACATCCTGAAGTGATTGAACAAATTTTAACTTTTGTTCCATTCATTGAAAACAACGTTTTCTGCATATGATTTATATATATATATATTTCATGGCACATAATTAAGTGTAACCTTCATTTTTGAAATATTTTGTGAATTTTCCAATTAAATCATGATTGATTTCATCTTTTTTTTTTTTTTTCAGAGAAAGGTTAAAAAATTACCGTTTGAAATCAGCTCTCTATTTTTTTGAAAGATGTTATAATAATTAATCCTATGTTTTAAATCTGCTAACAATTTTGTTTGGGATTTTTTTTTTTTTTTTGAGGAACGTTAAAGTAGAAAATTATTTGTACCAGTAAAGCAACATTACATTTGGAAGAGATCTTTTCCTTTTCAGTGACAAGCTTTGTTTGTCAAATCGTGGGGTTTTTTGTTTGTTTGTTTGTTTGTTTTTTTAAATTTATACTGAGCAGAGATTTTTTAACAGACTAGAAGTACATATTGTGAGGAGATAACTTTAAGGAAATGTAGAGCAGTAAAATTTGGGGGCAAAAATTAAAAAAGTGGACATTAGAGAAAAATAGGTGTGCTATGGACTTACTTTTCCCTACTTATTGGCAGCTAAGGGATTAAAGCCTATTCAGAACATATTCATGAGCAAATATATGAGATTCTTTGCATTATCTCTTATATAAGCAAAATGTTTCCAGAAATTATTTCCAACTATTTTCTGGTTTTACTTTGAATAATCTAAATAGTGCATTTCAATGTCCAAAGCCATCATGAATACTGATATCCCTAGTTCCACCCCTAACTTCAGGGGTTTTTTTGAAAATTCTCTGTACCACTGCTCTGTAACAAAAATCATTTTGCCATTAGAAAACCTGCCCATCAGAAGATAGGTGGTACTTGACATGGATATCAAGCTGACTTTAATGTAGCAGCCAGACTTAAAGGGTGACTTGTGATGAGCATGTTATGAATGGAGTTACTGCAGGGCCAAAAAAACTTAAATAAAGGGGCTTCCACATTTTCACTGCATGTGATATTCAGGTGCAAGAGATTCAGTGGTTCTGAAGAAAGATAAGGGCCATAGGAATTTCTTTGCTTTCTCCTTTGAAAAAAGAAGATAAAACCTGTTCTAGCACTGCTCTTTTTGCAAGAACATATGTAATTCTACATATGTACAATTTGAGAGTCCTCATCTGACATGGTTCAATGCCCACCAGCAAGTGTAATTGAACAATATTTGGTTTACATATATATAAAGAGAACACATTCAAGTCTTTACCATCATTTTCTCACATGGAAGTGGAAACATAATTTGTAGGACCAAGGAAATAATTTGTTGCATCTGCTATATGTTTGTACCAATTTCCCTGAAGTGAAATTCTTTGTATTTCTCTCTCATAAAAATTTTGAAGTTTCTCTGTTTATACAAAAGGTTGAAGCACATTTAAAAATTAACATGTTTACATTAATGTCACAACTTGAGGTTTTTGTCTTGTTTTGTTTTTTTTTAATTCTTCATGATGAAATTTTCTTGATGTATTCTTCAGTTTAATATTCTGGTTATTGTTTGTATTGTGTCTCATACAACACAGGGAACTGTAATTCTTCTGGTTTTCTTTTTAAATTATTATTATTATTATTATTATTATTATTATTATTATTATTATTATTATTATTATTATTAACTCAGATTCTGCACATATGTTAAGGTATTGTAATTATTAAAGTCTCAGCAAATATAGAATTAAAAAAAATGTACAAGGCATCCAATTATGTTTAATTTAGTTTGTGGGAATTGTTTAAAAAAACTGATAAAACATAAGGATTTTGTTGATCACTTCTATTATTATTCCATTTTCAGAAGGTATACCTCCTGCATTTATTAATGCAATTTTTATGTTAGTGGAGACTGAGCATCTTATCTGCCTTCAGCTATG
The DNA here is from genome assembly GCF_029582105.1 of Oenanthe melanoleuca. Classification (NCBI taxonomy): domain Eukaryota; kingdom Metazoa; phylum Chordata; class Aves; order Passeriformes; family Muscicapidae; genus Oenanthe; species Oenanthe melanoleuca. Next base: position 32,779,463 of record NC_079339.1, read on the forward strand.
TGATCCATAGCTCACATTTCAGCTTACTTTAAAGCAATAGGACTACAGAGCATGAACAATCAAGAGAATCACAGTGCTCAATGAGATACATCTAAAAAGAATTTTACAGTTGCTCCTATAAATAACATACACTGAATTAAATCAGTGTTTATGGCCTAATCACACATAAGTGGATACATTATCATTGTATATTGTTGGGAGTCGTACTAAGAAAAAGCTAGTGCCAGTTACTAATAAGAAGGATTTCTTAAAAACCATTGCATTTTCAGTTTCTCAAATAGTTGTTTAAATATTCCTTAAAATGATGCAGAGATTGAAATGTAACTGTGACACTCACCCATCTTAAGTTTCTAAAGCACAAATTATAAATACATCTCTATTGATAAAATAGATAAATAGATAAAATAGATAAAATAGAATATGCTGAGTTGGAAGGGATCTACAAGGATCATTTAGTCCAACCTCTGGCCCTGCACTGGACACCCGGAGTCACACCTTGTGCCTGAGAGCATTGTCCAAACCCTTCTTGAGCTCTGCCAGGCTGCTGCTGTCACACTGCCCTGGGGAGCCTGTTCTTGTTCCCAGCCACTCTCTGGGGGGAGAAACTTTTCCTGATACCCCACCTAAACATCCCCTCAGTTTCATGGCATTCCCGTGGGTCTTATTCCTGGTCACTGAGAGATCAGTGCCTGCCCCTCCTCTCCCCCCACAAGGAGCTGGAACTGCAGTGAGGTCTCCCCTGGGTCTCCTTCTCCTCAGGCTGAGCAGAACAAGTGCCCTCAGCCACTCCTCACACTGCTGCCCCTCCAGAGCCTTCCCCATCCTCGTGGCCTTTCTCTGTGCATTCTCTAACACCTTAATGTCTTCTTTATATTGTGGTGCCAAAACTGCACACAGCACTCAAGGTGAGGCTGCCCCAGTGCAGAGCAGTGCTTCTTTTATCATATGTGTGTACTCTTCAGCTTTGCTTAGCAGGCAGTCAAGAGAGAAGGGGCTTTAACTGTTCAAGTTTTATTAGACTGCAGTAGGAGCATAGACAGATAAAATATTTATAGCATGGTTTTTGAATTTGGCAGCATGACTCCTATTAACATTAATGGAATTTTTACAGCTGAGTCTTAGTGCATTAAGTAAAAAATATTCATTCCTGCTGTTTGCTCAACGACTTGACCCTTCTACTGTAAATTAATATAATATTTTGAATCAATTTTAGACTAATTAAACTTTGAGGGCCTCTTGTACTCTTTCATGAAAACACATATCAGGGAGAAGCTAGTTTGTCAGCATGAGCATATGGTTGTCTAAATTTAACCTATTTTATTGAAAAGGTGTCAAATTTGATACATTGAAACTGTGGCACCATTGGAATAGCACCTTACTTTGCAGTATTAGAGTTTATAGCAATACAGTGTGCCAAAGAACTCTGCAGCATTGGATATTTGATTCCTTTCAGTACTGAAAAGCCTATGAATATTTGTTACAATGACCTTCTGCTTTGAATAAAGGAGAAAGAAAGGAATCCTGCCAATATTATGGTCAGGAGGTCCTTGACCATGCTGTCTCCTTAGCAAATGTGACAGCTTGTGAAACAAAAATATAAAAATGGAACTGTGTTTAGACTACCAATCCTATTCAAACAGGAGTTTTGCTTAGAAATGTCTCCTGCTAGACTATGAATGATACTATGGGGCTATGAGAGTATCTGCAAGGCTGCTGCAATCCTGGATGAAAACATTAAACTGTAATTAACATCTGAGTTGCTTAACTATTAAAACAGCTAATCTCTCTAATTTTGGCCAGCATTGCTTCACACAATATCTACCGAGGCAAAACTCATCCAAGCAGCCATGCATTCTCGAATTTTATCCTAGGACAGCAGCTCATATCCTCCCAGGAACTGAAGAACACAAAACTGGCTCCAGCCTGCTCAGCAGCATAAGCAAAACCACGGGGGAGGGAGGGAGAGAGGACAGGAAAAGCTGGCTTTGCCAGTTTTCTGCTGCTAAGGAGAAGTGGGAAGGAAAGCTGTGCTTGTCCTTGCCTTCACCCCATGCTCACGTCTCAGAGGCGGCTGTCACCTCGCATATGTGCCCGCTGCCTGAGCCCAGAGCTGTGCTGAGCTCTGGGACTGTGCTTGCTGCTCTCTCCTGCCTGCTGCTGCCTGTGCAGGGGCTGCAATGGGCTCAGCAGCCCAAAGAACCTGGCACTTGCTAATTCTCGCTTGTCCAGGGGTTCTCTCACCATCCTTCAGAACAATATCTCGCTTTTTTTCTTGTGCAAGACACCTGAATTATCAAGAATCCAAGGCAAGCCTTGATAATTCATGCATTCACTCCACAGTGCAAAAAAAAAAAAGAAAAAAAAAAGATTATTAAACACATGAGTTTTAAAATTAAATTAAGGCTGCAATTTCTCAGTTGCTAAGAGATATACGCAGCAAAATTCTTTATGTTGGAACATTCATCCAGAAGTGCTGACTCATTACACAATGAATGCATATTTCAAATTAAATTCTACCTAAGGAAATGTGAGGACAGTCCTGTCAATGTCGAAAAATCCTTGAAAGAAGAAGAAATCCTTAGTCTTGTCTGGAAAAGAACATAACGTCTCATGCAAATGAGAGAGAAGAGTGAAAAACAATAAAGTTAATGTTTTCTAAAAAGTTCCCCTATATTTATAAAAATTCCCACTACAGGCAAAAACTCTGAACTTCTTTTTTTGCTTCTGATAGGCATAATACGTAATTGTCCCTCTGCTCTTTTTTAAAAAACTTTTTTAGAAATTTTTTTTCTGATACTCATCATATTGAGAGCTCCAGGATAGTTCAACACTGAAGAAAACACTTAAATAGATAAATATCTTCAAATTTCTTTCTTCCAAAGAAGAAAAATATAGTTGGCTATAAATACTTTGAACTGTTTTTTAAAACAGAATTTATCAAGACAATAACTAAACAAGTGCCAGAAGGGACTAACTTATATATATGTATAAAAAAATCACACATATATATACATACATACATATATATATGTGTGTATATATATATATATCTACACACACACACACACACACACACACACACACACACACACACACACATATATACCTATATATTTATATATCTATATATATATATATATATATATGAATTTCTGACTCATGGTCTGGCTGCAATTGCTGGCACCCAGACCCCAGTACAGACACTCTCAGTAGAGAGTCCCTCACTGAAAGAAATTTTGAAAGAAGATAGGACAGGCTGATCTGGTCAGGTGCAGCTCTGGCCAGAGAAGCATCCCAAGGAGAAAACTGCACCTGACTGGCCTCTTTTTCTCTTATCCTCATACTTGGTCCTCCCAAAATTGTCTAGATTGCTTCCTTTCCCCACCTTTGGCTTGTCTCCTAAACATCTCAGAATAAATCTTGAAATTGTCTTCTCTTGCATCCCATGATATGTTCCATATCCTTAGGCACATTCCCTCATCTCAGTTAGGGCAAAACCATCAAATGATGCTGAAATCATAACTCATGTTGGTGGGCTTGACATCCAGACTTTGGTGCTGAGGGTCTACAAGGGCTGCTCTGAGAGAATCCTAGACAGAGCAATCCTTCCTTTGAATCTTTAATTTGGGTCCTCTCCTTGTTTTTGTACTCCTGCACTTCTCTGGTCTTGCAGAGAGATTTTATGGGCTGATGGCTCCTGTGATGAGTGTGGCAGTAATTGGGAAGAGTGTATTTTGAGTTTCCCCACCTGCTGTTCTCTCTCTACTTTTGTGGATGTGGAGATGAGCTTTGATCACATAAAAATCTTTTGTCAGGTACAAATGTAGGTTTCAGAATATTTCCTATGGTTGTCTGAGAGCTTATAGCAGATATGCATGATAGAAAAACTGAATTTGTTGCAGCTGTATCTGTGTAACATCCTCTAACAGCTTTCAAAGTGCTGAAGGAGATTTAACTACAATGGTGAGCTTTTAAAAGAGGAAGTTGAGCTGTGAAAATAGGGCAGGTTTATTCTGCTTATACTGTAGGTGTAGCCAATTACTTTTTTGTCAGCTCTTTCCTCACTAAGAGGAAGAATTTCACAACAACACGAGTGAAATGTGGATTGATACTTGTTAAAGAATTTGGTCTTGAGGAGTCTCCTGCAGAGAAGATGATCTGACACCAGTGACTTAAAACATTTTGGCTGGTTCTTCTGCACTCTTAGATCCCATACCTGTCAACACTCTTAGATCCCCTTCTCAGCTAACAAAACAGCTTCTGTCCTGCAAAGGCATGCACTAAATGTCTTTCTTGGATTGAGACATTAAGCTCTATGGTCAAATCAACAGGAAGAATGCCACAATTTCTGTAAAGGCAGCAGAGTTTCTGAGCATTTAGGGTAATTTGCATCTAAAGTTTTCATTTAAAAGGCAAAATAAATTACCCTTTTATCTATGTATAGTTTCCATTTTTCTATTCATATTGAAAACTGTGTTATTTAAAATACATAGCAAAAAAAAAAAAAAATCCGGAAAATTTTGACTGTCTTTGATTTTCACTTTCCTAAAAACATGAAGGAGCAAGCAGACCTGTTTTGTTACTTTTTTTCTGGCTTCATTCATTTTATTAAACTGGTTAGTTCAAATGATAGAGTGTATCTCAGCCCTTGCACTTGTAACTCAGTCCCTATTTTTCAGCTTGATGGCTGTTGACAGGCACAGGAGAAAGTATTTCAGAGCATATAAAATGTCTCTCATAAATGTTCTGTTGGAATCCCAGCAACCGTCTACTTAACAATTTTGCAATGTTCTATTTCAGATGGCAGGTCTGGGATCACTGGGAAACAGCAGCTCACTGCCTGCCCTCTTGCAAAGGCATTGCAGTAAGTGCAGCAGACATGGAAAATACAAGGGCACAAACAGCTAAATGACAAAAAATGTGCAGAAGTATTTGCAGTGTAGGTTGATTGTCCACTGTGGTCTGGACATTTGCCACCCATGAGCAGAGGGGATAACTTCACTGAGATTAGTAGACTGTGTAAAATCACATTTTCACCATGTCAACAGAGAACCAAATCTGGCACTGTTTTTACAACTATGTAATGTCATAAAAATTAATTCAGGTTATTTTTTTTGTGCAATTGTTACAGCTTTACATTAATATGAACTGTAGAATTGTTTGACACCTCAAAATGGGTAACAAAGCTTTTAACATTTATTTTATTCTCTTCACATTTTTAGTCAATTTGCTAGTTCAGCATGAAACTCACATGTGAGTCAAAATACTTATATATATGTACGTGTATCGTAGAGATCTGAGGTTGCATTGACTCCATCTGTGTTTAACTTGTCCTTTCAATCCTTGCACAAGGAAACATTATAATAAGTCCTATTCATTGCACAGGCATCCTAGGCTTTCCATGTGCACTGCTCTTCAACAGCTGCTTAGCCATAGGCTTCCTTTGACTTCATTCAGGTGACTTTAAAAGCTAATGACAGAAACACTTGTTAAGAAAAGTGAGTGGCTCAGCCCCACGGCACAGCAGAATATCTTGTTATCACAGTGAGAGAAAATTCAGTCACCTTTATTTAAGGGTTATTTTGTGCAGCCACACATGTTGAATTTAGCAGTTGTACTTGTTTAGTTACTCCATGGACCTGACTACTTTGAGGAAATCTATTCATCTCTGTGAGTCATCTGGTCCCTCTACACTTTGCTGTCACTCACTCAGTCTCTGGGAATGTTTCCATGCTACAGCTGCACAGCTATGCTCAGATATAATAATATGATGTATAATGATATAATGATATAATAATGCTGGCCATCCTCTCACACCACCCTCTTAATGTCTGCTGAGTGCAATCCTGCCAAGGTTCAATGGCCACAGTTTAACTGAACACAGGTTTTGTTATATTCCACTGTGGGCAATCTGGGGACTCTGTCCTCTGTGATCTGTGGGTTTTCCATGAGCCTTTAGATTTTGGTAGGACTACAGTGTTATAAAAGGGAAAATTGTGAAATGAAATCCTTTCATTCTGTTATTATGCAGCCATGGTAAAAAAAGAGACCTCAACAGCAGTTTTATGAAAAATGTGTTGCATGTTACATCACAAAAATAACAATAATCTTAAATGGGATGTTTTATTGTAGCAACTTTTAGTTGCTTCTCTATGGCTTATTCATTTTGTTTTCTTCCTTGAATGTGTGAGGTTTCTTATTTCTTTAAATATAGCTTTTTTTTGAGTACTATCTTTTGATGTCTTATGTGCATATAGCAGTCTTTGGCTGCCACGTTGGAAAAAAATGTGGAAAGATAAGTTACATAATATCAGGAAAATAATTGTCGGAGTCTAGAATAAAACTTAGAGGAAAACCCAAGGCCTGGTAACTAAAAATCAGCATCTTACTGGTTTCTAATGCTCTGTCCTTAGTAGCAGGTGAACCCTTGTTCCTAAATACTAGGAAGCTATTCAAGGATCTATTGGAATCTGTTAACTGATATATCTCACATAAGTGTTATGTCATACAAATCACATCTAAGTCATTAAGTAACTCAGCTTTGCCAGGCTCATTATCATTCACCTTTGTAGCTCATATATGAGACACATTACAAAGTCATATCATAGGTAAACCATTCATCACCAAAACCATCAATGTAATTCAAAATCTTCTCCTACCTGGCATTCCTATAATAAAGCATAAAGGTCAAAAGACTACCTTTGGTATTTCTAAGCAGCTAAAGCTGTTTGAGAGAGAGATTTTTTGCTAATTGGTCCAAAAACTTCCTTAATGTGGTTTAGCAAGTTAAACTGTTCTATTAAAAATTCTTGCTTTGAATGAGTTTATTCCAGGTAAGAACCTGTAGTTAAATAGATTTCACACATCTTTCTCTCACCCTCTGTCTTACTGTGCAGCACAAAATGAAGTAAAGGGAAAGCAAAATCGTGTCAGTTCTCTCCACTTTCAGCTTCATCTGTTATGCCTACAGAGGTGTTTATGACTCTACAAATATCCCAGAAAAATAAAGCAAGGTCTGGGAGTGAATTAAGCCTGTAAATCCGTGGAAGGGCAAGGCAGAGAGACAGGCATCACTTCTAGTGCAGGATTAGCCACAGTGGAGGATTGTCTGCTCACTCCAGGTCAGGGATTGCAAACAGCTCAAAATCTGACAGCACCTGGAAGTCCTGCAATCAGCACCTAAAATACTAACAAGAAGCTTTGCATTGTGTAGGAAATTATAATTTTCCTGAAAATCATGCAACATTTTCATGCATGATGAAATTTTTCATACTTCTATGGCACTTGTGCATGGAGCCAGCATTTGATGCTGTTGAAGGGTTATGATTCAGGACCAAGAACTCAGCCAGATGTGGGCCAGTTTTATGTCAGGAGGGTCTGACCACCATCTAAAACTCTGGACAACAAGAAACATTTAGAATTTCTGTTCATTAATTGGCTTGAATCCAATCCAAGGATACTGATAAGAAAGTGATGGGTAATTCATCAGCTTTTCTGAGCAAAACAAGATGAATAAAATGAATCTCATTATGCAAAAATCTTGAAGGTGAAAGAACTGGGAATTCCAAAAATATTCTCCATATGTAGTGTGGTGACACCTGATGAGAACTTGATATCAAGGGGAAAAGTGAGATATGCATCTAATTGCAACCCTCTAGCTTCTGCAAAATTATTTGTATGGATTACCATTTACCAGCTTTGCAGGTCCACTTTTTCTAACCACAAAATAATGTTTGCATTTTAGTGAGGAATGGACTTTAATTTTAAACTTTATGGTTTTATTCCTGCCAAAAAAAAAATAAATGTATGCACATATAAATTTGTACTGATTTATTGAGAAAACTGCAATAAATTTTTTTATTAAATAAGTGTGTAAATCAGTTTTCATTTTTCTAGGTGACCATTCAATTGAATACAGAATATTTCCTTAAAAGTTTTTTGTATTTGTTTGGTAAGCAAATTGTAAGTACCTTTTGCAAATCTGCTTAAAAGAAATTTCAGCCTTTTTTCTACTGGCAAAAAAACCTCCTCAGCATAAGTAATTCCTTTGTCCACTTTGCTTAATTCAGCAATTTGCCTTTGAAAATTAAAACTTTTTACCTAATCTGTTCTGATTTATTCTTCCACTTAACTAAGACTGTTGAACAGTGCCTTCATGTCAGGTTAATTTCTATGACCAGCTTTGCTGTTATTGCTTGAGACTTACAAAGACAATGTAAAACACTGACCACCTTTTGTCATTTCTTGGTAATTTAGTGGCTATTGCACACAAAGACAGGTGTATGATCAGTGCTGCTACATTTGCACTCCCTACCCATGAAGCAAATATCTTTGGCTTGTCTGTGTGAAACAAATGTGCAAATTTATAGGACACTGCTGTCCTGACAGAGTACCTTCCAGTAATATTTGGTAACCATAATGATTGAATTTAGTTTGTGCAATCACACTAATTTGTTCCCCATCATTCTTACCTGTATTGTGGTTGCTCAATCACTGTATCCCATTTAATACTTTTGTTTAAGTCAGGTTCTTTCAACTGCCCAATTTCTTTTTTTTTAGCAACTACTGTCTGCTTGGGAAAGGAACATGGATGGTATGAGAACATGATGGGTCTTTCTAATAAGGTGGGCTTGCTCATATAACAACCACAGAAAGTAGCAAATCTAAAATGTGATGAAAGCTGCAAACTAATTCACAGTGATTAACACCTTTATGACACAAGCATCTCAGACCAGAGGAGGAAAAGAATCCTGTGGAAATATTACTTCTTGAGCTGAAAGGTAAACTTCTCTCTGTACCAAATCTCTGTACCAAAAGAATTCTGTGAAAGTGCTTTATAAGTTTTTTTTAACAAAAAACCAACCAACATATATAATTACCTGTTTTTTTCTTTCATTAATTGCAATAAAAAAGGGCAGAAACCAGTGAAGTCAAGAATTGACCGAACAGGTTATGAAGCAACAGTTCTAAAAATGATTTGTTTTTTGAAAGAAAATCTTTGTTTATTGAAACTGTCAGAGAACTAGATAAAAGTTTCATTATTTGAATTTTGACCAACATCAGAAAAGTTTTCCAACCCATATTGCAGGAAAAAATAAGTTGAAGAACATTGATGCATATCTTTAAAACTAATACTAAGTTAATTTTGATTTACTAATTAAATAATGAGGATCAGAATAGAAAAAATAGAAGACAGTACTTTGCCATGTATGTAAGATACTTTTGTTAAACATAGTTATTGTTCATCTGATCATCCTGTGGGCATTTGCATTCATTAAAATGCACCAATTTCCTGTTGGTTATGTGTGTATCTAAGAGAAGAATTTGGTCCAGTGACTTCTTTCCTGTCACATAAAGTAACCAGATTACTTTGATCAGAAAAACAACAGGAGAAAAGTGAACATATCTGTATGAATTAGTTTGATTTAACTACTAGAGGATTAGATTTAATGATTAAACATACTCTGTTCTCTGGTAAAAAACAGGTACCAGATGGTATGCATAGCAAAATATGTTTGCTCTATACCTGGGGGTTTTGAAGTAAAATACAACCTTCCTAACAGCTGGCATACCACCTCAGGACATCTGAAAGTGCACAAAGTGGACAGATAGTATCAGACTACAGAAGGCTGTGTTGAGTAGATTTAATCTTAATTTAATACAGATAGTGGAACAAAATAGGTAGGAACACGAACAGCATACCAAGAAATATCAATTCCATGCAGAATTTTGCATCTAATTTGTAGATTGTCAGTTGTGCAGTACCAAGTTTCTTAGAATAGCCACAATTGTCATATATAATTTATTCTGTAGTTTCCATTGCTAAACAGAAAAATGCAAAGAGATTTATCTAAAAATGTGTTGACATGCTGGCTTGTATATGAATAATAAATACTTTTGTATTATTTCCTAAGGGAGCTGTCAGAGAAGAACTCCAGCAACCTGGGGTATCTTTTCTTTTGCAGTAGGGTTGATGTACACAACATTGTTGTTCCAGTCAAACACAGGATCTGAATAAGTCCTGAAGTATCAGTGACTTAATAGAGCTGTCTTGTGGAACTGTATGGATACATCTAGTCCCATTTGAATTACTGAGGGGTGTTCACAGTGCTCAGTGCAGGAGTATGGAATACTGTAGTGATTTTAAGCCTAGTTTTTGAGCTGCTCAGGGCTTTTAATAAGGGTAGAGTTTCCCTTGAATTTCAAGTGTCTCTTCAGAGCATTTCAGAGTGAAGGCTTTATATCCAAACTGGTCAATTCCATGGAATACTGAGTGTATGCTTTAAAGGTCCTGATATATAGAAATTCTATGGCATATAGGATAATGCACAATCATCTGATCTTATGAGCTGACATCTTCCATACTATAAAATGGTCTGAACTATGTGCATTCCTTCCTTTTTTTCCCCCTGTTAAATTGATAAAGATTTTCTTTTGAATAAAGAATTTAAAAAATATACTTTTCTTGCATTGTACTTGAACTATTTTATTGGATTGGCAGCCTGTATAGTCTGTACCCAAAAGTGTGAGAGGAATGAGCAGGCTGACTTCCATGCTGGATTGAATTTGACTCCCCATTTCAAATGAACAGATGTGGAGCCTGGATGCAAGGTTTCAGGGACAAAAGGCAGAAGTAGTTCTGCTGCCATGCTGAACAGCCTGGAGGAGCCAGTGGAACCTTTTCATGCAACTGGTGTTAGACACATATTCCAAACACCATTCAAATGTCTTGTGCTCTGGTATTAAAGTGTCTCAAGTGGTCCAATGAAAAACAACTGACATAATGTCAGTCATTGAAAATAATATGCCAAAATTCTTAAAGAAAATCACCAGACTATGCTGTACCTTAAACTGAACAAATACTTAAATGACAGGCTGAATCTGAATACTTTCCTAAAGGGGAATGGTTAAATACTTTTCCATGCTGCAGCCTATGACTTTTGATATTTATCTGTCCAGTTTTATCTAGCTTATTAGGAACTAAAGTCTACAGTATGTTTCATTTTCAATTTTGTTCAATCATTTTTTCAGTAACACTTTATTTAGAGGAATTGCTTCTTTGCAAAAACTTCTTTTCCAGTGTTCAATCTGAAAACTAAAAGCTTGAAAACTGTCTTGTCTTTAGATATGCATTTTTCAGAATCCTAAATATTACTAAGAAGAGTTGACTTTTCTTCTCTATCACCAGTGTCTGAAATGATACTTGAAGAGAAACAGAATTATATGTTGAATGTTCTTCCCTCTTCCTTGAATTCTTGGGGAATGACACTTCTTGAGAAATTTTGTTGACAGCTCCTGTCTCAGATATTGTATAATATCTGTATTCCTAAGAATGACCATCTGACATTTGCACTATATAATGTGCCATTTACAAATGAATCAGAACAGTTTAGCTTAGTACAGAACCTAATCAATATGGAAAGGAATGTTGCACTCAGAAATGTTGTTCTTATTCAAACTCTACATGAAGTAGCAGTTTTCCTTCATAATGATAAGAAAAAATGGGTATCAGTTATACACTGTGTGAACACCTCCAGTCTTTTCACATTTTCCCAAATCCACTATGCAGAATAACCTGTACAGTTATGACATTTAGTGATTAAAATCAAGGCTGATCCATCTGAAACCTGGTTCTGCTGAGTGCAGTTATTTGTATTTTTCTCTCATTTCAGTTTAATGTAAAAGAAGAGGGATTCACATGAGCATTTTCTGTCCTTCACCACAGCCGGAAAAGTAGGCATTGTCAGCTGCAGCCCACTGTCAATCTGGAAACCTGCCATTCTGCTGAGAAAAGGCTTATGGTTGGTCTAACCTTGCAGTTTCCTGGGGGCAGTGGACTTCTGGAACACTGGCCTGCTGAATGGCAGGCATTGGTTCTCTGTGAGCCATTTCAAAGACTTCTTTAAAGACATTGCTTATTCAGGCAAGTTATGTAAATAACTGGCAAAAAAAAAAAAAAAAGAAAAGGAATGTGTGAATGAAGGCATGGGCAGGCCAGTAGATTGAGTTATTTTGCTCTCTTGATAGTCATTAAAAAACTAAATGGGAGACAAGAGAGGCAGTCTGACTCCTCTTCAGGGTTCATCTTTGTATCTAGACCCTCAGAAGCAATATTCTGAGCCTGGGCACAGTGGAATGCTGATGCCTTGCATCCCTCAAATGCACTTCTGCTTCTTCTCCCATTTGAAGAATTTGAGCTCATCTGAAATTGCAAGTTGTCCTGTCTCCTCTGAACTGTGGAAAAGACTTTGCAGGTATCTAAAGGACCTGGTAGGATGACAACAAGTGATTGAAGGAGGGCAATCAAAAAGGCAATGGTAGCCCCATCTGAAAAATACTCACTTTTCTATTGGGAAAACATCTCTGTGGGGTGGGAAATGTTATCTGATGTAATTTGTTCATTGGGATTTTGAAACTGTAGACCAGGATTCATAAGATTTGTGTTTTACTGTTAACCAGACAAAAATACTATGAGGGTGGTATCATAAATGACTATCCTTTCACTTTATCTCTGTGTGAATAACAAGGTTGCTATACTTAATTATTGAGCTAACAGGCTCCTAGAAGGCCAAAGAATGAAGATAAGACAGGCATATTTGGTAGGTTAGGGTTGACATATTTTCTGTGGTTAAAAAAGGAGAAATGTCTGTTCTCAATCCATTCTTCTGGACAGAAATAAACTGGTGTGTCTGTGAATTTTAATAATAGATGACACAAGTGCATATTTACTGGGTAATTCCCACCTCATCTATTATATAAAAGATGCAAAAGTATCCCTAAGTAAGAGTGGCCTGAAGTAGGTCTTGGGAAATTTGGCTTTTTTGTAAGTAAAACAACAAGGCCAGGTGCAGAGGTATGGATTTAGTGGTATTTAGAAGGAGAGGCATCCTCTTGATCTCTTTTAAGACACATTTTCTAATGACGTGGATTGGAGGATAAATTCTACCACATTGTACTCAAACTAAACACCAGAGCAAACATAAGCAAAAGTTATAGCAGAAGCAGAACTGGGAGAACACCTAACAAATTATAGTCTCATGTATGAAGAATAACCTTATAAGGCTAAGAATAAACTCTGTTTGATTGAAGATACAGGAAGAGTACATGGACTATTCTGGCTTTATCAGCTTCTTCCTGTAATTCTAAAAGCATATCTGAAAATATTTACCCAACTTCCATTTTATTCCAGTTGCTCTTTCTATGACACAATGTATGTGTGGAAGTTGAGGTACTTTCCCAGACCATGTGGAAAATGTAAGTTTTCAAAGCAATAAGCCTTTCAACATTCTGAATATCATTTAGCATCTTGACTAAAAATCATAAAAGCAATTTATTTATATATCAGGAGCTTAAGAGGATCAGAGGTTTGAAATGTGATATGTGCACAATACAAAATAAAGCAGAAAGCAAATTGCACTAATGATTCTCACTGAGATCAGAAGACAGTCAAGATTATGAAAATCAGGTTGTGATTTTGTAAAACACCAGAAGCAAGGCACAGTGGATTGCACTTCAGCATTAGGCAGAGGAGAGGCCTCAGCTTAGTGCAGCTAATACAAAAAGCAAGGAAAAGAAGACAGTAAATGGATAGTATTTCTAAATGTGAGCCATATTAACAGATTGCATGAAATCACATAGTTCAAAACTGCCTAACTCTCAGTAGCCAAAACATGAAGAAATTGAATGCTGATAAAATGTGACACCAGTCTATAGCACAAAATATTTTCATTCTTCCTTTCCACAATATTTTAGAAAAATGTATGAGCAAAAGATGTACCTTTTAAATATATTTTTATGTAAATTATGATTTAAAACTACTCTTTTAATATTTAATACTGAAAAATGACTTGATAGATTAAACTGAATATAGTAAATTAATTAGAAAGCAAAGGGGCAAGTAATAATTAAAATCCTGGCTCAGAATAATGGATAGTCCAGGGACAAAAAGAGGATGGTATAAGCTCCTTAAAATCCCTGGATTGCAGAATAAACTTTTTTTCCCACTCTCCTTTAAAATTGCTGATTCACAAAAGTAAGTGCATATTAAACTTCTTCTATAGTTTAAAATTATCTTATGTGCTATTTGACAATTTCAACTATCTCTTGCAAGCTCTTTGTAAACCATCCTGACTGAAACAGATGGATGTGTAATTCAAATAATGAGCTGGATCCACTCCCTGTAGCAGTCAATTATGCAGGGTTCTTCCAGTAGAGTATTCAAGAGACTAAGATCTTTCTCTATATATAGATCACCTGAAATGGCCTTGCTTATGCAGTGTCAGAGCCAAAACAGAACAGGAGGATATGTATCTTGCTGCATTTTTAAAGCTCAAACTGACTGTTTAAGAACTATTAGATATGACATTTGCACTTAAATTGTTCCCAGTACTTAGCACTCTGATCTTTTAATGTGATACTTTCTCTCTAGGTAAACTGCCCAGAGACATCTGATGTCTCTGGAATGCCATGCAAGGACTCCTAACAGCACAGTATTGTGCTGAGGGAATGATGACAGTGAGGGAATGCATGCTCATCTCATTAACAATCAGGGATAATCTCTAAATAGTGAGAACTCATGGACAGGATTTAATTTGCTTCTAGCACTGAAAATGAAATCATCTAAGGACCTGTCAAGTGGTGTGTGTACAGTGTTCATCAAAAGTATTACACAGAGACTGCTCTTCCTCTGTGCTTGTCAACATGCACTCTGGACCAGGTAAAACTGTAAAAACCTGTACTTGTAAAAGTATTTGTCTAAGTGCTGTGGGAATTTTCCTTGATCTTTAGTAAGGTATCAATGACAAAACTCTAGCAAACTGTGTCACAGGATTTGAGCGCCTTGTTAACAAATGAAGTGAAAATGTTGAGGTTGGACAGGCATCTCACTACTGCTTACAGACTTTAGATTCATCAGGAATTATCAAGGAAGAGAGATATGCTGCTTGCCTTTGTCTTGCAAAGCTCCATCAATGGTTCAGTTTGTGAGTTTCTGAGGTAAAACCTAGAAATCCTCATGAGGCTGTGTGGTGGGCTGGAGCTATACTGCACTCATGGAACCACTTGGCTGCTGCTAAAAGGAAAAATTCTTGCCCATTGCAGAGCAGCTCAAAAAGTGAGAAATACAGTTATTTCTATTCTGTTCTGTATGACTTGTTGGTGTGCAGATATAAACACTAATTGTATGTGGCTGCAGTCAAAATGATGAGAAACTGAAGAATGAGAGAGAGCTGAAATCTGGATCTGCAGTTACAAACAGCCTTGAAGCACAGCTTTTGCAAAGATAGGATATAATATGCTGGAATTTATAATCTGATGAGTTTAAATCCTTCATTTTCTGCATGAAGGGACATAGAAAGTCTGGATTTCCTGTGTTATATGATATCAATGAAATATACTGTCTGTATCACTTACAGTTTTCAAATAGTTTGCCATAAATGAAGTGCTCAAATGTACTGTGTTGAATAAACAAAGATACTGTTATGCTCTGACTTACCATATAAATGCAATTAGCATTTATATTGCTGCACTTTGAAAGTACCATGATTTATTTGTTGCTTGTATAAGTATTCAAAAGAACACTTGCAGCAAATGGAAGGAAAAGCATTGCAAATAAGACAGAAAGTATTTTTCTTCTTTATTTTGGAATGAGAGGTACCACTTTGATTTTTGGCTTACCATGGAACCATTACTTTACTTTTTTCTTGTTCACTTAATATTGTTCTATCATTTGGAGTAATTAGCACTTTTAGAGAATTTTAAGTGTTTCTATCCATTCCAAGTTGTGCTATTCACTTTTTTGAGCCAAACCTGGAAGTTGTCAGACAGAGAATCAAGAAATTTAAAAAAAAAATCAACACTTCTCCTTTGATAAAGTGGGCTAGAAAAAGAGAGTATTTCCTCATCAGCTGCATTCCTATCCTTTGTTCTTCCCTGTGCCTGGGGAAGAGTTGATTCATATCCCAGAACCATTCTGCACTAGAAAAGCTATCCACTGTGAGCATTAAATTCAACCCACATGAAAGAGTTCACCTGAAGGAGATCACTTCATTCCTCCTTACTCTGCAGTCTCTGCTCAGAAGTTTAATGTAGGAGAGAAGTGGGAACTCGGGGTATGTGTGTGATTTTAAGAGGGGGGCATAAAAAGGTCAGAGTTTGGGACATCTGAATCAGGAGGATACAAATTCTTGCTCCTGTATCACTATCACTTCAGTTTTGATTGTGTTCTTCAGAAGAACAGATTAACTAAGGGTTCTCTGCTCCTAGTATTTAACACAATGAGAGGGGAAAAAAACAGAGCTCAAACTTGGTTTGCAGTAAACTGTATGGACTATTATAATTTATTTCTGCTCCATTTTGCTTCTGACAATCAATTTACTTTTCCTGGAGAAGTTAGAGACATACTA
The DNA here is from genome assembly GCF_029582105.1 of Oenanthe melanoleuca. NCBI lineage: Eukaryota > Metazoa > Chordata > Aves > Passeriformes > Muscicapidae > Oenanthe > Oenanthe melanoleuca. Next base: position 32,795,866 of record NC_079339.1, read on the forward strand.
ATAAGTGAACCTTCTATGACTTCTACCAGAAGGATGAAGTTATCTGGCAGATAAGTGAAATAGAGTCTGTTTGAGTGACTTTCTTTTATGAATGGTCAGTTATAAAAAAATGGTGGGCCTAGAAGAACTGTGACCTTTTTCAGTAGCTGTGAGGCTGATGCTGATTAAATAAGAAGTGACAAAAATTAAAATTTTTGCTAATATCTTTCTTGAAAAGAAAATAGCATTTCAGGAGGTGTAAAAAAAAATACATTGCTCATCATTTCATCACCCTTCAATCTTGCTTTCATTTTTGTACCACGTCTGTGCTAAGGGTCTGTAGGTCTCACATGCTAATGGGGTGCAGTTCCTCCCACAGGAAATTACATGAAACTTGATGATGTGCCTCACTCCTTTTGCATTTGTACCACATAAATAGAACAACACAGATGGATTTATGCTGCCTTATGATAGTCTTTTGCCTAACAATAGATTTTTCCCTAGCAGCTGCTAAAGCAGGAGTTTCATTGTCATGTCTGCTTATGCTCATTTATGTAAAGTGGTGTAACTAAGGTCTGCTGGGGACTGAGCCATCTAAATGTTAGCTGAATCACATTCTTTATATATTCTGTGACAGTGAATGGCAATGTATAGGTAACCATCTTGGTACTATAGGCTGTAACCCTCCAACAGTCCACATGTTGGGGGAAAAAAATGACCAGTATAAGCTTAAATAATTAAATACACCTAGAAAATTAAATATTTGGATTTTTGTTCACATATTAGCCTATGTTTTTGAAAATTAAAAATAAAAATAATTCAGTAATTTTTTTTTGTTCTTGTGTAGATTTCTGGGGTCATCAGATGAAGAAATCATTAATGCAACCCAGTCCCACCATTGTTTTTATTGGAGAAAGGAGACAACTCAACTTTTTTATTGCTTAGGACATTGTCATAAAGTAAAATAAAGTTATATTATGGAGTCCAGTGAAGTCAGTTATAAAACGTTGGTTATTGCTTTCTATTTATTCTTCATTGTTTCATGCCTGTGCATTTTTCTGGAATCTGTAACTGGGATGAAGTCTTGGGATTAGATTTAGTGCTTTATGGTCACCATATCCTTGATTGACCCCTTCCATTCACAGTGCTTGAATCTCCTTTTCAAAGCAAATGACTCTCAAATTCTGCCCTCCATCTGGTTTATAGCTGTGACTGTCTCTTGGCATCCCTTAAGAAGTTGCTGGTTTTGTTTTTTCTATATTCTTTCTCTCCATTATAGCTAAGAATTCCATGCACTCAGGAGAATATGCTCCCAACATCTATTTGCATTCCGTGTTATTATGCTGTTCTTATTTTTAAGTTCTTGCAGCTGATATCTAGATGTAAAAAGGAATATTATAAATATGTGAAAATGTTTTTTTTTTTTTAGTAAACATTTTCCAGAGTGTTTGTAAAACAGTTTAGAACATTTGACTGCAGTTTTCTCTAGGCCAAAAAAACCCCCTTTTTATTTAAACAGTAAAATGCTAATTGTCATGACACAGTATTGTTTAATCTATTCATCAATGCCTTGGATGAAGGTGCAGATCCCTCCTCAGCAAGTTCACTGGTGACACCAGGCTGGGAGGAGTGGCCAGGAGTTGCTTGGGACTGAATACAATCATCTCAGCCTAACCTCTGGTTCAGGACATCTTTAAAGTGCAGACTGCTGGAAGCTGAGATGACACATTGGGAAAGTGCAGCTTTTGTATTCATGGCCTGTACATCTTGTAAAGGTCATGTATTTAGGTTAACAAAGTTTGACTTGGGGCAGTATCTGTATTTACTCTTTTCAGAATTATCCTTACATATATGCATATGTACAGATGTACAACCTGGTTCCAATATGTTATTTTGTGATGCAAACCAATATCAACAATAATATCCCACAATTTATGGTCTCTCTGTTCCTGTCATCACCCTTATCTAGAGCTCAGCCTCCTGTACATTACAGGATACATGGTAAAATTTGCACTTCTTTCTGTCTCCTTGGTACTAAAGTAATCATGAAATCATTTAGACTATTCTTCATGCTTCCCTGCTATTTCAGCTTCTTCCTCCAGTTTCTTTCTCCTCATTCTTCAAAGTCTTGTACTTTCCTGGCTTCAGTCTGTCTTTGGTTAGTAGCCCTTTGGATTCCATCTGTTTCAACACTCATTTCCAGAAGTCACTTCACTCTGTATGGTGATCTGCTCCTAGAATTACTTTTGAGCCTGAATATACTGTTACTTACATGTACCAGATCACTGCTTTCTACTTTTGATCAAATTTTGGCATTGAAATAAATTTGTGCTGTCTTTTGAGGCAAGAAAGATAGTGAAATGGTAAGTACCTCAACTTTACCAGTGTAAGCTGCTTTTCAGAAGTCTGTGCACAGCCTTGCCTTCTTCTGGGCCATGACTGACTTAAAATAGGTGTCTTGCTCTAGAGCCTTACACAGCTTTGACAATAGCTGGCTGCAGGAGTGATGAATATTAAGCTGTATCAGAGAAGCAACTCATGCCACATCCTTTAAAATAGTCCTTATTGATTATGCTTGACTCTATCACCAGCCCATCCAGTTTGTGCATGCCCTTTGTTCTTGCTGGATAATCACAAGGAGCTGAATCACTCTCATTCCTTTTGTGGAAGGTAAGAAGTCTCCACTGGTGACACTGGCTATATTATTTAGCTTCATTTTACCCTGTGATATCAAGCTCAAACAATAGTTTGGCATTTCTATAAGATTTCTATTGAAGTTCTGTTACTTTCTGTCCCCACCTATATGAATAAGATAAATCAGGAATACTTATCTCTATACTGTTCAAAGCAGATTAGCTAAATGCTAGGTGACTACTAGAAATGATTTTTGTAAAGTTTAAATCCTGAACCATTCCAGTTCAACAGTGCTGTAGCTGTCTTGCCAAGAGAAAACTAACATTTCTTATTGTGGTTTCCTGAAGGCAATGGCTTATGCAGAAGAGTGTCCATCTACAGAGCCTATGCCTCACCCAGCAGCTTTTTAGCCTGCAGAGTGATTTCAAAAAGGATAGGAAAATCCCAGAGACAATTAATATCCTAGAAGTTTTGAGAAAGTTAACAGAGGGAAGACAAGAGCTCTCACTGCCAGACTCACTGTCTATTTAAGAATATCTCCATGGCCAATCAGTGCAAATGCAGCTGGTACCAGGCCACAGCTCATGCTGTCTCTTCCCCAGTGGAGGGTTCAAAGGAAGACAGAAGGAGCTGTAATCATCATAATAAGGTAAGCAGCAGGAGAGAGATTGGGATAAAGGTTACAAATCTACAGGAAACCTCACTTTTGCAGTTCTGCTGCTCCTGAGGCAAAGTGTCTTCTGGATTTTCAGGGACTTTTTTTAATAAGAAATGTATTATTTCTCTGAGTGCTTCTATCACAGTTTCTCTCACTAATTTTTTAGTTGTCAAGGCTTAGGTGTCAGTACCTATTTCATTCATCACAGTTTTCATGCAAACATTTTAATTCTGACTGTAGATCTAATCTATCTGTAACACAAGTAGAGGAAACATTCTTATGATACCACAGCATAATAATCAGTGCAATCCTGGACTGCAAGCAGCTGCTGTCATGATTCTTAACTATAAACGAATGATACTGTTTCTTAAGGACACAAGATGGTGTCTTCAGCTATTTTTATTTATTGCTTTAAAATGAACCTTTCAGAAACACCAAGAAGTTTTGCTATTTAAAGTGAACACACTGCAGGTAATGCAAGAAATGAATGAAAATAGAAGTAACTGAAATATAGAAGGCATACAGTCCAGCTGACAAAAGACTAAGATGCAATGCTTATAAACTTATTCAGTAGAAAATTTTCTCAAATTAGAGACAAACACAGGAATTAGAGAAATGCAAAAAGGATCAGTGGAGCATATATTGCAGAATATGAAATGGACCAGCTGCAAAGTGCTAATAACACTGTTATTAGTAATTATTAAAAATTACAATAATGTAGCAGCAAGGAGTCTTTGTCTGGGGTGGAACCTCAGAGATGATAGTTACACGTGTCATATCTCTTAGTTTGGTTTGAGTGCATTTCTGAAGGTAGTTTATATCACTATGGAAAAATAAGCTAGGCTAAACAAAAGAATTTCCACTTTTAGATATCAGTTCTGCATCAGTTGTAATTTACTTTCAGAAATACAGAACTATAAAGTATTAGGAAATTTTAGCTGTCAGAAAGAATGCAGAAGTCAGAGTCACTTGGGAGCATGTTGTGGTCATTGTCATCCATTGTCCAACTGGATCCTGGAGACAAAGTAAAACCCTGATTTTGTAGTCACATAATGCTGAGCAGAGGTTCAGTTTAGTAGCTGTTCCATAAATGGCTGAAAAGAAAATTGTTTTTATAAAAAGGACTTAAACATATATAACAGGTTTTGTGATGATTAGTAAATATGCCTCTCCCCATCTGCTCTGAAGGAATGGTTGGCATGACATTTTCTGTGCACTTTGCCTCACAAACCCACAGGAGCAGCTGAAAGCTGCAAATCTTGGCTCTGCTAAGCAATCCACTGAAATCCATGTGGAGTTGTGGAATGCTTTTTTTTTAGCTACCCCAGGCAGCTTGGCCTGGTGTATTGACAGCAGGTGGAGAAATCATTTCTCTTGTCTCATCTCTGAACATGAGAGCCTTGCTCAAGAGGGGAAAAAAATTGTGGCTTCAGACTTTATTTTTAAACATTGCATTGAAAAGATTTTAGGACAACAAGCACAACTTGGGTTGGGGTTTCTAGACTATGTGTCAAAATATAGCAAGGTGTAGCCAAAAACATCAGGGCACTAGGATTTCTGTTTCTGTTCAGCAAGGGCAATCTTTCCACCCACACAATGAAATTTTGTGTATTTTTAACAACTTTACAGCTGCTGTCATCATGAATATCCCCTAGTTGCTGTTCTGAGATGGATTTTTTGATAACCTTATTCAGAAAGAAGGGGCAGTGTTAGTCTCATGAGGAGCCTAAGGAGAAAGAAAGGCATGGGCCTCTCCCTCCTTTCACCCACATACTGAATGATTTGGATTTCTTGGTAACTTAACCCAGCAGGGACATAACCATGTACTGGGCCTGGGGCTCAGACTGGCTCCTTTTTTTTCTAACACCTGCTCTGCACAAGAAGATGCTTCTCTTTTCATTATCAGTAGGCAGGGAGATTAGAATGGCATGACAGCTGGATTTATTTACTGGGAGTTTATGAACCAGGTTTTGATTTGAAATAAAAACAAAATCTCAGCCCAAACTGCTGAGTTGGTCTGATTTTGATTCAGATTTGATTTTTTTTTTTTTTTAATGGTTTCTTAAACTATCAAGCCTCTTTTGCTGAGCTCTGTGTTTGTAAACCCTTTGAAAGGAATGAGTGAAGACAAGGAATGTGTATATTTCTTGAAGTCTTACAGAATATTGTAGGCAATCTTTAATGTTTGCTTAAATATTAATGACATGAGGTGCTTCCATATAGAGAAAAATAATGAAATTTTGGCTGAGAGATAGAGCAGGTGAACCAGCAACACAGTAAAACCAGTTGGATCAGATTTCATTTTGTGAATTCATGCAATATAGCCCTTAGAATAAATTAACAGAAAATAGTTAAGAGAGCCTTATCAAATCTATTTACTGCCTTACCTAAAAATCATACATGATGGCAATCCAGCTACAAATCACAGCGCCCTACTCAAGCAGCAGCTTTTATATTCTAGATAAGGAATTAAGATATTATCTCTGCTCTAAAACCAGATCACTGTGTCAGCTTTGCCTTTGTCATTGTGCAGCTCAGCTGTAGCTCTCATGTGCTCAAGCATTTCTCTGTAGGACACAGTTGGAGCTGAGGATCACGTTGACAGAAGCATATGCAGAACTGGAAGCCATTAAATCTCTCAGTCAGAGTTTTCTGGCAGACACAGATGAAAGTTGTAGCAGACTCTCTGCATTTTTCAGGGAGATAGACTTCCAGTTTTGTGTAAGGCTAAGAGCACTGAGTGGCACATGACAGACTGCAAGAAAAGATACTGGGATTTCAAGTACTTTTCCAGACATATTTTTATTAACCCAGTTTTTCAGTAGCAGCTGTTTATATTTAGAGAACTAAATCCCTGTATTTAAATGTTCAATGGAAAACTCTTCTGTGTGCAAAATACTGATTAATCTGCTAGATAAAGCTTTCTTAAAGCTTTATGTTTGTGCTTGCATATTTCTTTGGTATACCTAAGAGTTCTAAGGACTAGAGTTCCTTTGCTGACTTTGAAAAATCACTAAGTATCACTATGACATAGTGATTTTTGCTTTAAAAAAGGAATTCACATGCTTGCCTCCCCCTTAAATGGCTGAAATGCATTTACAATGAGATCCTGGCTGTATTTGGCTTGGTAGAGTGCTTTTTGCCATTGTCAGTAACAGAATGATACTTGATCATTTTATCAGGTTATTTATATGGCATACAGTGTCTCTGTCAGCCAGCTGAATACTAGCTGAGCACTATGAGCTGATGAACTTTGCATAATTGTGGGATAAACCAAACCTCTGAACAGTTGTGCATTACATGATGCAGAAATACAGATTTACAGAAGTATATGGTATGGGTGTTGGGTCAGATTAGGAAGGTGGATGATTATTACTAATACACAAGACCAAGTATAGGATGGTACACTGATGAAAGCTCAGAGATCAGCCATCAATCAGAAAGGCAGAGTATCCTGCACAACTGTTCAGCAGGAAGACAGTTTGGATTTACACTGCTGTCAGGGTTTCTTGAGATGCTGCAGAAGAAGGTCACATTGCTCTCCTATTGCTGTACTTGTTTGTTTGCTCTTATATTTCCTGCAAAAGTAAAAAGCCATGCAGTGTTGTTTTTTAGGCATCAGCAGCTGACTAGAACCAGAGCAAATTTTGCTGTGACAATGCATACTAAGGCAGTTCTGGTATTGACTTTTGATGGAAAAAGAAGGGGCTGGTAAATGGATGCTCTGCTTACTGGCTGTTGTGTGCTCTCAGACTGATAGTGGGATAGCAAAGCAACAGCTTGGAGTGGAGGGGCTTGTTTGTTTCTAAATTAGAAAGTAGAGCTTAGCCTGCTAGACATTTATCACTGGATGCTCTGGTGGTAATGTCAATTTTTGGGTTTTTGTTGCTCAGTAGGACATATAAATGGCTCCCAAATTTGATATGTGACAATCTTCAGAGCTGGACATCCTTCATATAAACAAGGCTAAACAAGCTTGTATGTACTGAGGCAACTGTCTCAAAGAAAATGTGGGATTTTTTGGGGGATGGTGGGGGAAGATACGACTTGTGCTACAGACAACGGGTGGTTTTTACCTTCAGGTTTTCCCTCTGTCTTTTTTTTTTAGGGAATCTTTAGAAACTCCTACACAATCTCCAAACCAGCTATTCAAAGAGAAAGAACTTTTAACATAATGCCATGTCAGTCATATCAAAACAAAGAGAGGCAAAAGGGGGCTCCAAGCCAAGCAGTTGCTACTGCAGTTGGCACAGCAACTGGAGGTTAAGTAGGGAGTGAGGCTGAAAGCAAGTTTGGGTCTCAATTTTCTGTACACACATTCAACCTTCTTTTCATGTTTCTTTCAATACAGCTGGAAATTAGAAAGTTGTGTTTATCTCGACATAGCTTTAAAAGCTATTCATTATGCCTTTTAGATATTTACACTGTGAGTATATCCAGATATTTTTCCCTGCTTTGCCTTCAATGCCGAGTTAGACTACTTGGAGGCTGGAGATATATGCAGATACTTGGCATGTATAGTTTAATTTATACATCTTTTTGAAAGGTGAATATATGTACTCAAACTCTGAAATTCTTTAAATGTTTCCAGTATTCTGAAAGTGCTGAAGCTCAGTTGAATTCAATGGAGTATATTTTCATTTATCTCAGTTGAAGTCACATTCTTCTTTCACTCTCAGTCAAATCTTTGATTTTAACATGGCAAGAGTATATGCCTATGGCTGATTTAAAAAAACAGAATGTACATAGTTCTTGATTAAAACTATCCCTTTTCACCAAAACCTGCCTTTAAACAGTGATGCTAGTTTTGCTTTATCTGGGCCATTACCTGGTCCACAGTTTCTGGTCCACATTTCTACTGAGTAAGAAAAGAAATAATAGGCTATGAGTCTGTACTAGCTCATGATGTATGATTCTCTCAAGGTCTGGTGGTTCTGTACATAACAGCTTAACTTCCAGATAATACCAGAAAAAATCAGCCCCTCTCTACATAATTCAGTCACTCTATACCAGGTGCCATACAGGAAGAACCAAGCATTACAGAAAACCCCTGAATAATATAGAAAAAAACAACTAAAAAAAGCTTCATCTAAACTGCTTGTCACATTGCTCAGAACCCAAAGCTAAGTTTGGTGCATCAAACTAAGACAAGCTGCCAGCACCAGTGACACAGTGACTTTTAGATGTGTGCTAAGGTGATGATTGAGAAAACACCTAAAACTCTGGTCTTGAAAGAACCTGTGTGTGCATGGATGGCCCCCTAAGCTTGTAGGACACAGCTTCATGCACAGTGTGCCATTAGAGGATTTGTATGTCTGGAGCAAATACTAGCTTTAAAAATTCACTTACTGATGGTAAAGGCATTACCCATTTGGATTAAAAAAATAAATGTTTTCTCTTATGGCAGATACATGAAAAATATTTTTACCTTGGCTCCAAAGATTTTTCTCTATGTTACTAACCATTCTCTGAACACTGAATATCAAATTCATTAGCATGGGCTTATCCACTGGAAATGGTTGAGAAGGAGGAGATATGCTCTCCCTAATAGTGACTACACAGTGGTTTTCAACATGAGCTCAGAATATGTGATGCTGTTATTTGGCCTAATCTTTTGGGACATGGCAAGTTCCAGGGTATTGATAATTTCAGATTAAATTTAGCTCTTAAATTTGAATTGGTCCCTCCAGCACTGCTGTCAGACTAATAGCAGGAATAAGAAAGATCTCTTCCCTTCTTAGATAAGAAACATTCAGGCAGGGCTTTAACCCATCCCCCAAACACAGCACTGTAACTTGCACAGCATTAACTGCATGATGACTGTGGGTAGAATATACTGCAAGGCTTTATGCTGGCCATTTCCATTTGATCTTGAAAATCAAATCTGCATAGCTGGGATCAAACTTCTTGGCTGATTGGATTAAAAGATGAAATCTTTGGATGAGGAAAATAGATTATGTGCTCTCCCAGATCTGAAAAATTTCTAACTGTTCAATTCCACCTTTACTCAAGTATGCCTGAAAGCAGGATTTGGCTACTGCAAGCTTTGATGATTGCTGTGATACTTTCTATGTACAAGTTCATAGGAAATCAGGCACCTAGAGGTAAAACTAGGCATGCAGGGTGAGAGCTGTCTGGCTGAGCACACCTGGGGATGAGTACACACTTTGTGTGACACAGGTGGCACCTTGGGCACAGAGGGCAGATGTGGTGTGGGAAGGCAGCAAGGGCAGGTACTCTGCTGCTTCCTCTGCCCCCAAACTGCTGCCTTCTACTGAAGGAACCCCAGGGTACTTACTGGTCCAGCTGATGTAGAGAGCTCTGGTGATTCCTTTTTTTCTTTGCCTAGTGGTCAATCCACCCTATTCTGACCAGACACTGACACACAGTCTTGGTATTAAATACACAGGGAGAGACTGGCAAGTTTTAGTTCTCTTTATTTATAATCAACAGGGAAACATTCTGTCTATTAGACACCTCCTTAGGTGAGGCTGAGACTTGCACTGGTAATTAATATAGTGGCCGTGGTGTTTGCCACTAAAATGGGTAAATACCTTAGAAACAGTATTTAATCTGTAAGTAAATAAAGTAAAAAAATAGTAATGGAAGCGAGTTTTGCTCCAAGAACACATGCCATGACATGAGAACACATTAACCATCACATGAAGAGAATAAAGATAATAAACCTCCCTTTCTGATTCTATCCCAGCTCCCTCTTTCCCAGCTTTAATCACATCCCTCTGTGCTCCCTGTCTGCCCCACAAATGACATACCTTCATCTCTGGTGGCAATGCTTCCACAGCCTCCCCTCCTTGGCACCCAGCACAGTGAGACAACATGCTCACTTCACTGGCACTCTCCAAAGCCAGTACTTTACACACCCCAGAGGGAAGGAAATTGAATCAGGAGGATATTTATAGATTATTCAGATGGAATTTATGATTGCTTAGGAAAAAACGGCAACCAGGAATTAAACATGAAAGAGTTGCACCATTTTTCCTCTCTTGAAAAAGATCTACACTGCAAAAAGAGGCATTCAAAATTGTGGACTGTTAAAATGAAAGTTGCTTACACATTTTTAATTCTGTTCCTCTGTACTTATGCATTATGAAAGCAGATTTCATTCTGAGCAGCTCCCATGGCCTGCTCCTATAAATGTTGTCAGACTAGATGATCAAGATGGGCCCTTCTAGTTTTGTAACCTATGGAGTTCTGATCTAAAATGACATGATCACACACCATTTCCCCCTCAGCCATGCCTACTTCAGGGCACCAGGTAGATCTGTGCTGTGGCTGAATTAGTTTGCTATCTCTGGGGTAACTGTTCCATTTGTAGGAGAATTGGGAGATATACAGGGGAATGGGTAAGCATAAAACAAGCAAAAAAATGAGCAGTCACTCTAGGGAACTGGATTTTGCCCTCAAGTCTGTCACATAGTTTCTGTGTAGTGTAAATTTAGACTGGCTTTCAACATGCTATCATTCATTTCTGAAGATGTAAATTGTGTTGCTGATCACTTAATTAGAAAGGCTGGGCATTTATAGTTGAAATTAAAAGCAAAACATAGATGTACATAGATGCACAGAATTATAATTTCTTTGCAGAAGGACTTGAAATTAGGAATCCAAATTACTGCAGAATTCTGACATTTATTTATCTGACAGAAATACTAGCTTCTACAGTAATAAAAATGAATATGAATAATATTTTTGAGGAGTTATGAGCATTGGAAAAATGGGGGTAAATAACTGGTGTTCCAAAAAGAGATCAATTGATGTGCCTTAAATAAGACAGTATCACACAACCATTTATTAAAATATAGCAGAATAGGAAATATCTAATCATTCCTCTGCTGCAATGAGAAAATGCATCTAATTTGTGAAATATTACTTTAAAGTATATGAAAATGAATGTATATTATTTTCAAAACATTTTAATGATGAACAAAGCTAGATAAAGGGCAGGTTCTTGGCTTATTTAAATTGTGAACTCTTTTCATAAAACCTGCATTAGACAGAGATCTTAAATGTCCCATCAATTCCAGAGAAAACTCTTCATTGTGCTTTAAAATCAATAATGGCAAAGAACTAAGAGAATAAATTAAAAGGCATTAATGTACATTATACAAACTAACATGAAGTACTTTATTCTCAAGATGACTTTTGGATATGTCAGTTATATTTCTTGGCCTGTCATCTGGGAAATGCTGATCAGAAATGCTTCTATGATAACATAGCTAAAATTTCTTTCAGTTGTTGAGTAGCTTTTTGAACCACTGCAGTCTAATGTCAGACACTGTGTCATAGCCAGGTGTGGAATATTCCAGGGAAATAACTACAGTCTTAAAGTACATAGTGTGACCTGTGAAGACACAGATAATAGTTTAAAAGAGTGCCCACTGTCCCTTACACAGAAATATTTCCAATCCCTGTATCAGATTAATATATTCTAGTACAAGGACTAAACCATATTTTTCTGGAGACTAAGGTCAATTGTAATAAATGGTTCAACAGCCAGTTTAATATAGGAAAAAAAAATTGATCAGCTAGCCAACTCCCTTCTACATGTATACCTTCTGAGATGGTAGGAAAAATCTGATTCTGTTGTTAAGATGTAGCTGTGCTTTCTAAACTGCAAGAACCACCAAGGAAGGATTTTGGAAGATGTGTCTGACTTACCAGTTTACTGCGCTAACATGAATTTAACAGGTGTGATACATCAACACAGTATTATGAGCTTAAGATAAATTATAGTACCCTTTTCCACCAAGCAGCAAGCTGCAGTGGCATATTGCACAAAGCTCAGTGTGTTCAGTCACCAGGCATTTATGCCTGCTGCCCAAAATAGAATGTCTTTCTGTGATGGGTTAATCCCTCTTTGGCTCTGATCCTGGGTAGATTACTGGCTATAGCATGCCATGAAAGACTGCTGTGTAAGGCAAGAATTTCACTTAAGTCACTTTGCAGCATTCCCTGGACTGTAGAAGTTCCTTGTGCGTTTTCTTGCAATGTGGGGAATAGTTTCACTGTCTTTTTTGGTAATTATTTTTTACTGCATATTAGAATGTTCTTAATTATACCAGGCTTTAAATACTAGGGAAGAAATCAGTCTTTGATTTTGCCTAGAGGTTCCAATCAGTGTGTGTTTATAATTAAAGCACAAAATGTATTTGCTTATTCCATATCACTTGGGCTCTTTTAAATTCTGGGAGCTTAAACTTTAGGACAAGACTGCAGTGATAACTGCAGTCAACTTCACACTCACCTGAAGGTCAATAAGTATCAGAGCTTGGCAAAGAAAAAAGAATCTTCTTTAAATATTTCTCTGTAAGAAAAATGAGTTTGTTTCAGCTGAAGTTATTTTAGGCACCTTTTCAGTAAAGTTTAATTAATTGAATTTTCCTGAAATGACTGTGTACAGAAGCAAAGTTATAAACTTTAGAAAGTGTACACTTTTGTGTCAAACACAGATATATTCAAAGTGCTTGATTTTTAAGATGGGCTAAATAATTATTTTTATCCAACTAGGTAATTTTTAAATTCTCTTGGTGTTCAAATCACTCTCCTCAAGGCAAGTCAGCAAAACTTTGCTGATTACAAGTTGCCATGGTTTGATACTTAGTCAGAGAATGGAAATGGTTTTATGCAATAACCATGAGTAATCACTGCTCCCAGATACTGTGGGAACTTCAAGGGGAATTATTGAGACTTTAGCTCAAGAGAAATGAAAGTTTCTCCCCAAAGACCTGAGTTACTATAAAGAAAGATAACTCTTAAATATCTACTAACATTTGTGGACAAAAAGGGGAGAACCACACTATTATCTGCAGAAAGTATTGAAAAGGAGTGGGATATTGCACTAGGAGATTACATGCTAAGAAAAAAATTTTGGCAGAATAAGTTGTGAAGCAACTGCCCGGGGAAGTGATGGAGTGACCATCCCTGGAAGTATTTAAAAAACATGTGAATTTTGTATTTGAGGACATGGTTTAATGGTGAGCATAGTGGTGATACTATTTTGGCAGCTAGACTTGATAATCTTAAGGATCTTTTCCAGCCTTAATGATTCTATGATTCCATGATAGAAAAAAAAAATCAAAGAAATGAGGTAAAGCTGGGGCATATTTTTTAAATATTGATGAAAAGAATTGAAGTTTTATTTCTCACAGAAGAGAAGGATCAGCACCAGGGCCATGGTAGCGCTGCTGACATCAGATTATTCAAGGTCGACTGGAGCATTTGTGCTAGAGATATCTGCCAAAATCAACAATATCATATCACACCTGTCAGAAGCTACAAAATAATTGCCCTTGAGTGAGTCATGTTAACATCCATGTACTCAGCAAACTAAGCAATTATAAACAGGTCTCTGCTCTCCCTGCCAGTCATTATACTTATTTGTTCAATTTGTTGCTTTGCCTCAATTCTGGTTAATGTGACTTATGAGCACTTAGAGCATACTGACTGGAAAGACAAAGGAGAAAAGCGACTCTGCTGAGTGTCTGGGCAATTGTCCAAAAATCCTAAATCTATAGTGACAGACAAAAGAGGTTCTGACTCACAGGAGAATGCAGGATTATGGAGAGGGATGCTGCTAGCTGGCAAGAAAACAATAACTGTGAAATTAAACAAAAAAACTGAGACTGTAAAGGAACCAAAGTTCGTTTTTTCTAGGGCATAACAGTAAATGCTTCTGTAGCAGTTTCAGGCATTGCAGAATGTGCTAGTATATTTACATGATGAAAAGCTCACTTTCAGTAATTTCACTTTATAAAGCACACTACAATAGGAATTTTCAAAATGCATAGTAACCCAATTATATTATATGAGAAATTAAGCAAATTATGTCCTTATGAACTTGGCTACCTGTAAGTTCATCCAGTATTCAGGTGATTACTTAGATTTTCTGAATAGCAGATGTTCAGAAATTGGGAGACAGAAGCTGGCCAAGAAAGCTGCCTCAGTAGCAGTGCAGGTTATAAATTCAGCGTGGACAATCTGTTCTCCAAAACAGAGCTAAAGTGATTTAAAAGGTTCATCAAGGTCACTGAAGAATACTATACAGCAGTGCTCCAAAGCACCAGCTGTCAGGACTGTCAAGTCTTGCTAATGAACTGTGGAATCTGCAGAAAATAATACTAATGCTAATTGAAGCCTGACTAGCTTGAAATCTAGTAGGTCATGCTTATTGATTTATTTCCTATGGTATCATCAGCTATGCAGCATGAGACAATGCATAGCTACCTACAGTAGTAGTTAATCCAATGCTGATGCCATTTACACAAGTATCTAACTGGCTTGAAGCCCTCCTCATGAGATGGGGAGTTTGGTTGTATATTTTGCAGATGGTGGATCACTTTTTGCTTTTCTATTAAATCTGAAAGTGGCCTGGTTTCAAAAATCATACAAGTGCTCCGAGCCCAAGAAGAGTTTGCCTGTTAAAGCTTCTTGTGGGGGGTGGTATGAGAATAATCTGAGTTAAAATTCAGAACTCAGGCTAGCTTTAGACCATAGGCATAGTCTATATGTACACTTGAGTTTAAACAGAACCAAAAAAGCCCTGCTTCTTGATTCAGGAATCTTTGCACTGAATGTAAGATGCCCCTTATGCCCTCTTTTGAATCCAGTTGCATTTTAAAATTAAGACTTAAATTCTTTAAGGAGAAATATCCACGTCTAAGCAGCTCTCAAGAGGTTACAAGAAACATAAAACAAGCATGCTTAATTTCAACACACTTTGTAGGCTGTGTGTTCTGACCATTCAGAAAACATTTATAGAACATCAGTCTGGGACTGGGTAGTTCTTGAGTGCAGAGGTCCAGGCAGGTTCTCTACCGTAAGTTATGTTGTTCCCTTAATATAGTTTTATACTTTCTTTTAGATTTTAAGTAAATAGGGGTGTGAACAGTGTTTGTGTGAGTATGTAAAAGTTCTATAGGAAGGCACTATGAATTTTGGGAATGAGGTCTCTCTCTACCCCCCAAAAGGCAGAGATGCTCAGAGTCACTTATTGAGTTATTACCACTGAAACACATACTTGCCTTTGATACTTGTCTCTGCTTGTACTGTACCACTACAGCAAATGAATCCATTTAGTGACAAGTTGCAATTTTCCAGATTTATGCTGTGTTGGAACACTCCCCACGGTATCTGTGTGCACATATTTTCCCATTTAGCCTCTTAAGTAAATCTCTGGGTTTTGAATTGCAATTAGTTTCAACTAACAAGCAATTAAATGTAAAATGTTGTCTGATGAGTGCTCTAATTGCATTTATGATCTTCAGGTTTCATTTCCCTCTATGAAGATTGTAAGGTTTGCTTGCCAACCAAATCTTTAATTAAAGAGTGGAATTGTTTTAACTGAGCTACGAAGTTTGTTTTCTCAATATTATGACTTAACTTTGCTAATGTTTTATAAGTGTTTTCATTTTACTCTGATGCTCTCTGAGAGTAGCTGTAAACTGCTTCTAACAGATAGACAACAGATGTCTCACTGACCTATGCTGATCCTGAGTAAAATAAAAAAAATGAGTAGTTGTTCACATCTCAAGAAGTTTAGGATTTAAATAGGACAGCTCAAAAAGCACCAACAGATGTAACCTTGGTAAGATTTTGTGTCCTTCCATATTCAGATCCATGTTTTCAAGGAAATACAAAGAAAGTGATCATTCTCTGATACAAGTGGGAGGATTACCTGATTTTTCTCCAAAATATATTATTTTTAGTACCCCTTTTAAACCCCTGGCAGAAATCCTTGAGTTTTACAATGCATGGCTGCAAAGGATACAGTGAAAGTTGTCTATTATTCAATTAACTTTTTTGAATAAGCTCAAGCTCATTAAAATACATCCTTATCTTAGCATAAATGTGCATCTCATATTGTCTTAGGTGAAATTTAAGCAGAAATGTAAGTCCTTTATGATATATGAAAGTGATAACTCAATGGAAAAACAGAGCTGTTTGATCAGGACTAATCAATGACAGTTTATGAGGACAGGAGTTACTGGTGCATCACTCGATGTGTCAGCCATGACTAAAATGTTTGTATTTGCTGTAGTGTGTTGTCTAAGACCAGCTTGTTTTAGGATTATAAGCTCAATTAAGTCTTCATAATGAGAAGCAAAATTACTTGGTCTTTCACAAATCAAGATTCTCAAAGACTATTTGGCCAAATCTAAGCAGGCAAGAAATCCTGTTAAACTGTTGAAGCAAAATCCTAAATTATGCCTGTGTGACCTCTTTTTCTCGCTATTTAGAAATTAATTTAATGACTCATTAGATAGCACAGTGGCAGTTCTACCCTACTTCTTGCAAAAGGAAACACTACAAACATAAGAGGATTATATTATCATTAGGACTCCTTCTGAATTAATAAGCTTAGGAGGGACCTGAATTACAATAGCAGAAGATGAGTTACAGTAGAATATTTTACATGGTACCTCGAGTCTAGTTTGGAATCTCTCCCTGCAGCCAATTCAGATGATGTGGTTTAGAAGATTCCCATTGTTACTAAAGCTAATTAGGAAAGGCTCTATTTAGACACATTTAATACTGCTGCTAATGAACAAAGATCAAACTATCTGGCAGCTGCTGCTAAGAATACCTTATTCAGTCAGCATTTATGCTCCCCTTAAATTCTGCTGCTCTCCAGTGCTATGTAAGAGTGTATTTTCCTAAAAGTAACTATTTATAGTGGCAGTTAATACTAAGGGCAAGTAAACAGCACTCAAAGCAGGCATGTGCTTTGCAGGGGCTGTAGAATGTCACTCAGTTCCACATGGAGCTCTGCAAGTTGTATTAAGGACTTTCCACAATTCCCTCCTGATGGATGAAAGAAAGCTCAGGATGGATATACATCCAGCCTGCATGGATGAATGGGGAAGGGATTGTGGGGATAAACAGATGTTCTGTCTTATGTGGGATTTTATGTTTGATCCTTCTAGGGCAATGGACAGGAAATACTGTCAGACAAGCAGTTTCCCACCATAGGCAGAAGATACTGAAAGCACCTCCTGGATTTCTCATTTTAACTTGAGCAGAAGAGTCTCAGGAGTTGCAATGTTATTTAGATTATTTTAAAGCAGCTTACCTGAAAAAAATAATGATGATATCACTTCTCACTTTCAGTATTTTTAAACCTGCAAAATCCCATATCTGGACATCTGAACAGAAGATAAAACATCTTGGGGTTCTTTAACACATCAGCAGAAACATGTTTTCTTTCACAAAAAATGTGGCAGAGACAAGGTATTTTTTAGTGCTTAATAATTCGTCTGTTGAGTATTAGGATAAAGAAATATTTTAAAAATATAAATATAAAATTATAAATATAAATATATAATATAATATAATATAATATAATATAATATAATATAATATAATATAATATAATATAATATAATATAATATAATATAATATAATATAATATAATATAATATAATATAATATAATATAATATAATATAATATAATATAATATAATATAATATAATATAAACATAGTGAGTATTAATAGGAGCTGTAGTGTTACCACTTAAATTAAAAATGAATTACTAATACTTTATCCTTGATTTAATGTTCACATCAGATCACGTTACAGGACAAGTCTTTGCTTTATAAGGAATTACTGCATATAATATATGAATGGAATAAACATACAGTATTTTAGATACATCTTCATACTTTGATATCTAGATATCAATATATGGCATGTTGTGCATGTATTGTACATCTCAAAATTATAGATGGATGAACTAAGGCAGGAGGACAGTAGGCAATATTCTGAAACTAGTGGTCAAGTGTGTTTTTCTGTAGTATAGTTCAATAGTAATACTCCTAAATAGAAATATATTTGGTCTTTAGGTATGAGTTTATATTAAAAGTAAAATTTCAATAATTGTCTGCTTAACTCAAGACCACATATTTCATTTTTTGCACAATTAACTGAAGAGCTTATGTGTTATTGAATTACTGTGAGATTTTAAATTCCATTTAATTTTTCAAATGTAAATTATGTTTCAAAAATACATAAAGTCTTTTGGAAATTTTAACCATAGGCGTGGTATTTTGAAAATATCACCCAAAGCTATTTTTTCAGGAGTTCCAGCTCCAACGACTGAACTTAAATATCAGGTATTTTCATTCTCAGTTAAGTGTTCCTAACTTTATATAAAAAGTCAGTGCCCAGTGCATGCAGGTTACTATTTTAATGTTTTATAGGGTAGCTACACTTGGTCTTCTTGTTTATAGAATCAAGAGTTTTAAGATTTTTACCACCAGTTTGCACACAATAAGCTCTTAAACCACTGCAGCAAACTCAATAAATCCTGTTAACTCATCCTCTAAACATCATCTTTAGCCATGCTTAGACTAGGAAAGAACTAAATAGTACAGTCATTAGAACTAATTAGTCATTAGTATAATTATTAGAACTGGTGTCCAAAATCCTAAATTTTTCACGTTTGTCTAGATAGCAATGAACAGATAAAGATTGAATTAGATTGGTTGTCACAGCAGACACAATGTAACAGCAGCCTAATTTTAGAAGGCAAAATAAAAAAAAAAAACAGTCCATCTTTTTACTTAGATTTACCAACTTTTCATTCAGTGAACACAGATGCTGATGTGTTGGGACTGAGCTGTGTGAGTTACAGTTATTCCTGGTGTTGCAGAAGACATGGATGCATATCAGCATCATTAGGCATGAAATTTTGTCTCAAGACTGTGAATCACTCAGTGGTTTGTTGCTTGACCTTGCTTTTCTGCCTGTTTGCATATGTGAAACTGTGTCTTGATCTTGAGGTTATTTCAGCTGAAGTGAGCTTGCTGGGCTCCCTGTTGAGCAAGGCTGCTAGGCAAGACAGTTGCATGACATTTGGTTTAATTTGTTGACACTAAAAATCCCTGAGTTCAGCTCTGATGGAAGACTTGGAGCATTCTTCATGTGGAGGCTTCAGACCAGAGAACAGTGTTTTAATACTAGATTAACAAGAAGATATAGCTTTTTGGTAGTCCTTGTTTTAATGGATATGTGAATTTTACCTTGTGGCTTAACACTTTTTTACACACCCTACAAGCGGTTGAAGGAAAATATTGCATTTTAAGGTTATATTTCATTACTCAAAACACAGTTTGCAGTAAGTTGTACATCTGAAAAAAGTGCTTATCATGCCTGTCTGCCCAAAAGGCATTGAACAATCTTTGGATTTATTTTTGCATGGCTAGCAGTTACAGAAAAAATAAAGAAATTAGAGCAGTACTTACAAGACAATGAATACAATATTTCTGTCAGCATCTTATTATGTAGAAAAGATTAAATAAAGCTTATAGTATCTGAATGATTTTCATTATCAGGGATTTCTAACAATCATCCTTTGCTTTCAATTCAGAATTAATCCCTCAATCTCTGTTAAAAGTTTAATTTCCAGCAAAAATTATAAGATGTTGCTATTTTTAGTATGCTACTTATATATAAGTTTCATGAAAATGAGGAAATGCATGCCAGATAGAAATACCTGCTACTAGCTGCTCTCCACATACCCAATATTGAAAGACTTTTACAGTTAGAGGGTTGTCTTAAATATGCTATGTCAAGGGTTTATTTGGTTTATTTCAACTGCATGATTTTTTCATCTGCCTCTTGCTGGTCCATACTGAAAAAAAAATAAAAAATATTGTGTGTCCCAGATCCTCCAGTCCTCAGGGTGACTGTGCTCTTGCAGCCATATTTTCAAAGAGAAGAGATCCTTGAAAACCGCCCACCTTCTGTCCAAGCTGTGACAGCCACCCTAATGCAATCAGCCAGCTCACATGCACAGGAGAGAGCTTCAGGCTCTGCCCAGCAACTGTGCTCAGGGGCCACCATGTGCCCTAACATCAGGTGGCAGAGCCAGGGTAAAAGAGAGAAGCCTGAAAATACAAAGAAACAGGGGTGGAAAGCTGAATAGCCCTTCCTGTCATCCCTCCAAAAAGGAAAACTGTGATAAAAATTAATTAAATTAATGAAGGAAAATAAAAAGAGCTGAAGTGAAGAAACAGTCTGGGAAAAAAAGGGTTTAGTCTAGTTCTGAATGGCTTACATGTCAAGAGCCTGGGGAAAATAGGGTATGGGGCAGGAAGCTCAGCTCCATTCAGGATACCTGCACCAGACTTCTTTGTGTAGAATATTTTATGATTGCCTTTAAAAATCTTGTCTGGCTTGTTGGGTGACTGGGAGATGCTCAGAAGTTATATATAGACCACCACTGCAAATTTCTACTGTAGGACCTGAAGGAATGAAGAATGACACAGTCTTCAATGTCCCATATTTTTTTCTGTTCACTTGCCCATATGCCCTTTTAATCCAGTTAAGAAATCCACAAGGCAACTCAGAGTCACTCATAGCAGCACATTTTATTAAGAAGACGTGCCTTTACTGTTAATCTGTTACCTGCTTGTTTCATTTATTTTTCCTTAATACTTTTAGGGTGATATCCTCATTGAAATGAAATCCACTGAATATAAACAAATACTTGATGGCAAGCTTAAATATTTTGTGAACCTTACCTGCCTTTGCAGCATACAAAATATAGAGCAGCAGACATGTTTTGTTGTAGGGCAGCAGTTGTATGAGAAACAGAAATAGAGTGGAATGATTTGAATCAAAAGAGTTCCCTCTAACACCATTGTGTTGATGTGACAGACATGGTCTGAAAACAAACAGGAAATAATAAACAAAGAGGGTGATGCTCAAAATTGATAAGTTTTTCCATAAAATGCCATCTTTGATCCTAAAATGTCATACAGACAAGAAAATCTGCTAATACCCTCTGCAGAATGTTATCTATAACAATTTCTCACACAGAAACTTCAATTGTAAACATCTTAAAACTTCACTTTTTTAATGAGCAAAAATGAACTTCAAAGCTAGTTTTGTGACAAGGTGAAATAGTTGCAAAGAGTAAAAAATATCTGTGATCCAAAAAATGCACAGTTTTGGAGTTGTGACTTCTTTAGGCATATGGTAAAAAAGGTTTGAACACTTTAAGTACTGCCTTTACTTTAAACACTGCCTTGTCACAGCTTTCCTTTGAACTCCAGGTTTCAAATCCTCTCCTAGAGTGAAGTTTGTAATTCACTGGGCTTCAGTCACACACTTTGACATGAATTACACTGTTCACTGAACTGGAGCAACTTCATAAATAATCCTTATTCCCTGGAGAGTCCAGTCTATTCATCATTCCCTCCGATGTTTTCTCCCATGCAGGTGTGCACACACAGGATAAAAAAGGAGATGCAACCAATAAAGGAAGGCTAGTTCTTTGTAAAAGGTGATAACAGTACCATTTCTTATACTACAGACTGGAGAAGTCAAGCTGAATTATACATTACAGACATCTTACCCATTCTGCAGTGTCTGTGTTGAAGGCTATTATCTTCTGTCCTTTGGGAACTGCAAGGAAGTAAAGACATGGAAGCTTAGCAGGAAAAAAGGAGAAAAAAGAATTTAAAGTTTTTTTGGCTAGAAGCAAATTTTAGGTTATTATTCATCTCAGCTCCACTGTGTTCCACTTTCAAAGTTTCACTAGCTGCTCCACTTAAAAAGCATATGATAGCATGGAAAATAAGGACTCCTTTAAAATAGCATTTCTTCAGGGGGACAGGTAAGGTCTCCAGGCTTCTGGCTAACATGAAAGAAGATGGATTTGCCAAAATAGATTAGACAGTTTTCACCTAGATTTTCTTACTTCTTTGACACAAATATGGTTCACCAAAGTTTACAGCTCTTTATGTTGACAAGCAGTAGTTATGTCTAGACCAGGAGGCTACATGCTTTTTGACTCATATTTCAACATGAAGTAAATTCAGAACATGCTTCAGATCACTCTCTTTAAGAGCCTCATGTATGAGGGTCTTTTTCGTTTTTAGAGGGTTTATGGATATTAACTTCCTTCCCATGATATTTTAGGTAGGTGTCATGGTTTTTCCCTCTCTTTCCACGGGGCATTCATGATTCATGTCTCATTGACAAGCAGCATTATCTCCCCAGAGATTCAGGCTCTAAAATGACTTGACCCACACTTTTAGCAGTCTGCACCATCCACTCATGCACAGTGAGTATCTATACTGAAATGCCATCTGTGTGCTGGGCTCCACTGCCACTGTACACACTTTAACAGGATATGCATTAGGAAGAGACATAAGCTTTGGTTATTCTGATAGAATTAGTGCTTAAAAACAAAATAACAGCCCAGTATCAAACATGAGAATTCCAGCCTGCTGAGAGCAACAGTGATTATGATTTTTCTCTTGTAGTTGAAATTTTTTTTCAAAAGGATCGTAGAGGATTTTTCTGTCCATTGATTGCACCATTTTTTTCTTTCTCAGAACAGGAAATACCAGAAGACAGCTTTGTCAGATGAAAAGTATGTAGCTTTTCTGTTAATGAGTAAACTTACATATATTGTGTGAATATATTTATGATTTGCTTTTCTTGACTCTACAGTAATTGAAAGGAAACAAAACACTATGTAATAAACTGTAGCACAGGGGGTTTTGGTATGGACTAGAAAAGGAATTTCCATGATTATGTGGCTTGCTTCTGATCCTTTCACATCTGCACTTCTCTATGGTCAAAAAACAACATTTCAAATACAAAAAGTGTTTATTGCTCAGAACTCCTCTGGTCTAGTAAATAATAGAAACACATTTTTAAAAAGCTTGCTCTGCACTAAACAGCAAATAAATCACATCTTTTCTACAAATTCAGTCTCTTCTTTAGCAGGCAGTTTGCACTTAGATTAGAATAGCTCGGAATTTCAAATCTGGATCATTCTATCTTGCCAAGCTTCTCTCATCAAGACAATGTTCTTCATAACTTTTTATGGAAGAAATTACAAATCTTCCATGTAAATATAAGATTTTTAAACTTGTAATTATGCATAAAATAAAACAACAATGATAAAATCCTAAACATAAATGACATTTACAACTGAACAGCTTGTATGAGGATAACTTTTGCCACTTCACACTCCAGTGAAATAGTACCTTGATAAAATGGTTCACTTGAAACAGATGAGAACTGTTGGGATAAAATGCCTGTAGCAAGTTTAAACAACATCCTATCTATCTCATCTAAACCTATGCCTGACAGCACACAAAGTAGAAAGGCTCTCATAGTCTTTCTGTTGCTTTTGACAGCACAAGTAACATATGTTTTTTGATTAACTTTTTGTGTGGTAGAAGCTGCTGCAAGCTAAGAATCTGCTATTTATTTCAAGCAAGAGAAGGAGCACTTGATGACTAAAGTATGATAAAATAAGGCAAGTTTATTGTCTATGACAGAACTTTCTCTAGGGTCTGTCTGAAAAAACAAATTGAAGAAAAACATATATTGGCATTTCCATTTCTTAAGACCTGTGTAGAGATCTTGAATTTCTACCACAAATTTAAAGGATTAAGTATCATCAGGAGAAAAGACTGAACCTGAAACATATACAGTGCAGGAAAATACAGGATGAAAACCAGACCTCTGTTACCTCAGGGAATACAATAAAGCTTCTGATTGTTTAAAAACAATGTCCTAGTTTCCTCCCTCTCCCTTTTTATGGAAGATAAATATTTGAGAAAAACAATACTGATTAATTTTTTCAGTCTGCAAATGGAAAGCACCATCTCAAAAACCTGTCTTCTTTCCATCTGTTCCTTAAAATATATGAAAGTTATCAGAGATTATTCAAAACCAATCACAAGCAGATCTTAAACAAGCTCAGCCTTGCATCAACTAAAAAATTCATTTATTCTCAGGTATTCAACCTCTTAGATTCACTTGGGTTTCCCACCATTTTGCTGCAGCAGCTGTAAATAAAACGTGTCAAGCTCAATTGTAGGCTGACCCTTTGAATCTTAGTTTTTGCTGACATCTTGAAAACACCAGCTGTTATACTTCTTTAAAGGAGGAATATATTTTGAACATGCCAAGAAAGAGATTATATAACATCTTGTCTTGACCACAACTGTAGTCTAGAAGTCATCCCTAAAAACAGCTCACTTCCAGGTCAAACCTTTATCTCAAACACCTCCTACAAGAAGTCACCTGAGGTTTGCACATCAATTATATGTAATTGAAGAAAAAGAGAAGATATTTTGATTTTTTTTTTTATTTTATTGATGTTTTGATATTTTTGAACAATCTAAACCTCACCATGAATTAGTACTCTGCATTGATTTTCCAAAACCAGACCTGAAACTGTGTGTTCAGCCCTGGGTTTTATCACGGGTATTTGACATTGCCCTACAATTTACAAGGAGAAACTTCCCTTGATGCAAACTTTGCCACCTATTAAATACACACAGAGTGTACATATCTAGGAAATCTCCTGACCTCTTGAAATTAAATTATCCCCTTCCAGTGCATCAGATTTAAAATGATTTTACAAATTGGGATAAGCTCAATTTATCCTAGTTTTTCAGATTAAATAATATTAAAATCCTCCCTTTTTGGAGTCACCTTTCTGAAGCCTTCCTGTTACAATGTCCTTGAGAGTGCTATCAACATTTGTTTAGCTTTGGGACATTAGGAGACATTAAAGAAAGAAAAACAATGAAAAAAGGAACTCTGTTTCCTGGTTTATTTCTGAATTATTTTTTCAATGTTATATATTGAATTTGTACACCTGTGATTGGATTATTATGGAGTAAAGTCCTTATCCAGATGCAATTCTAAACTGTATTCTGCTTTAAATACAATTATTTTTTTGGACATAAACTCAATGAATTTATAAAAATGATATTGTTCAATTTAATTCCAAATACCATTTAATGTCCAAATATTGTTTACTTTGTTTTTACTTTGACAAAACTGAAATGTGTGTTATTTTTTCACTGACATAAAGACTAGGATTGCCCTCCACATCCTTTTTGCAAACCTTTTTTTTGGTACAAATATCTTGTAGTTTCAGGACTGGCAAAAGAGTATTAAAGCAGTTTGCAAAATTTCAGGACAAAGTTAAAACCACTAGGCAGAAGACAGTTTATGAAACTAGATATCACATGTATGTATAGATGTCACCATCTTTTCTTAGCATCTGTAAATTCATAGTTTTAATATAAAAGGTGAAGTCCTGAGACAGTTAATTTCTTTATAAATGATTATTCCTTCTTAGTGATTTTAACTTATTATTCAAACCAGAGCCAGTTACCTAAATTGTGTAATTGTGAAATCCTTTGGAAAGGCTTTGCAGTACAGCACAGATTTGTAGTTTTTCAGTCAACTTAAGGTTAAATATTTCTACCAATTAATAATTATATTCAAGTAGTGTGTCTTCAGTTTTGCATAATTCAATATGCAAAATTCGTAATTTATATGTTGACAAACTCAGCAGGTCACAGAGACATTTTTTAAAAAGCTTACTTAAACAGGAATTAAATTGTAATTATTGGTAAGAGATGGGCATGCAGAGACATGTTTTATCTCTGTATGACTTCTGTGTGTGTCTGTGTGAATGTATGGATGTACAGGCACACACCTCCCCACATCACATTATCATGGACTCTAGTTAGTCTTATTTATCATCTTCCTTAGAAAAAGATTTTGCTCACACAAAAATTGGTTTTTTTCCCCCTCACTTTTAGCCAAGATAGAAAAGTTAAAAATTTTTATCTAGAAATGTTAAACTAAGTAGCTGATAATTTCAGAAAAAATAGTCCCAGAGAAATGACAAATCAACATAACTCTTCTTTATCATTATGAGCCCACAGATATGTTCTATATGACTCCTAGACAAAAAATTTTAAGCTGCTGCATTGTGCAATGCACACCCAAAACAAGTATTTTCTTTTCAATTGGCAGTTGGAAAACAAACACATACTGTTTAGAATTTTTTTTTTAAACAGTGTTTGAGGATGATGCATTGAAGGATTAATTTGGATTTATTCAAAATTCAGTTTTCCATGTGGTTCTGTGTTAGACTTTTCCCTGCTGGACGTCTTAGATTTGATTCCTTCAAAATATCCAGAATGGATGGTGGTGAAAATATCCACCAGTTGGCAAGATTTGGGTTTTTTATCCTTTGAACCCGAAATTAGTTATTATTTGTCTCTTCTCATTGTATTGCAAAGCTAAGCAAGCAAAGATTTGGCTAGAAGTGTGTTATAAAAATTTGATTTGGTCCCATTTTCTTAATGTGGATGGGAACTATACATTAACAGAGGGAAGTGGAGAAAGATTAATTTATTCACTTTCACATCAAATTTCACCTTAAAAGGAGGATAAATATGTTTTAATTGGTGAAAAATTAAAGTAAAAATAAATAAATAAATAATTGATTTTATTAATTTACTTACATTTCTATTTTTACTCAATTCTTTCTGGTAATCATGCAATTTACTGGAGCATTCTGTTCTATCAAGGTAAGGTAATATCTTCTTTGTCTAAAATATGTTGATAACAACAATACCTACATAAATGGATGCCAGTGACACAGGTAGTTTCAAAAGTAAAATTCTTTTTCTCCTGTGTCACCAATGAGAACACCATCACTAATGTTGTTAGTTAGTTTTCTTCATTTAAGATGTCTGAACCTCTCAGTTTAGCCATTGGCTTCAACCAAGCTGATTTCTTATGCCTCTCAAGCCTTCATCCTTCCTCTGCTGGAGTTCTTCCTATCTCCTGCTTCCCTTGGAAGAATGTTTCACCATGTTCTTGCTCCCTTTTCCTTTAGAATCCCATTCTTCACTCCTTTGATATCTCTTTCTGCTGCACCTAACTTGCAGCTTTCAATTTTTCACTTTTGACCAAATATTTTTTCTTTATGTAATTTTTTTTCTCGCTTATGTAACCTTCCTTGAAGTGAGAAAATGATACAAGAATTGCCTTTTAAACGTGAATAAACCAGTATCAAACACTGTGCTGTCCAAAGCAGAGAAGTGAATTGATTTTGGGAAATTAAATATTGATACTGTGCTCTCAGGGCCAGCACAAAACTAGGCAATTTTGCAAAATTTGCATGGCCCTCTGAGAGTTGGTGTGAAAAGATATTAAGGTATAAGTAGGACAAGTGGCTAAAGAGAGAAGTCTTTAGCTGTCACACCAGGATTCTAACCTATGGTGTGCTATGGTGGGATATAGTTAATTTTCTTCACAGCAAATAGTAAATAGTTATGTTCTGGGCTTGTGCTGGGGACTGTATTGATAGTACAGGGGTGTTTTTGTTATTGCTCAGCAGGGCTTGCACAGAGCCAAGTCCTTTTCTGCTTATCACCCCACCAGTGAGAGGACTGCAGGTGCTCAAGAGGCTGGGGGGGACACAGCTGGGACAGCCGACCCCAGGTGACCAAACAAATATTTTATACCATGGGCAACATGATCAGTATAAGAAGAGCTGTCAAAAAGGAGCAAGGGGAGAAGGTTCCCAGTGCTACCACCCTGAACTGTGTTTGTCTTCCCAAGTCACCTTCACACATGGCAGAGTCCTGCTTTCCTAGGGATGGCTGAACACCTGCCTGCCCACAGAAATGGTGAATTAATTCCTTGGTTTTGTTGCTTTCCTTGCACATGTGTTTCTGCTTTCCCTATTGTCCTGTCTTTAGTTCAATCCATTAGTTTTCTCACTTTCTCTCTTCTGTTTCTCTCCTCCATGGTACCTGGGAGGTAAAACAAGCATCTGCATGGAGCTCAGTTGCTGGCTGGGTTTGAAACACAGCACCTGAGTTTTTGTGAAAAGTCCTGCTCAGCTCCACAGAATGTAAAATGGCAAAGAGCACAAGGTCCTTTGCACTATATTAACTCAGCCAGAAATACAGACAACTCTATTCCAGTTGAGTCTGTGTAATTGCACCTGCATTAAGCAAATGTGAAGCTGTATGAGAACTCTATTTGGAGCTGGTCCTCAACATGAAACAAACCAAAGGAATTTCCCTCATAAGCTGCATAAATAACTAAATGGTACAAAATTCTGGGCCACTCATCAGTCAGAGAAGGTACTTCTATGGAAGAATTTTGGGGTTTTTATGCATTATAAGGCTGAATGTTAATTTTGATACTAGCAGTTCTTTTCTATTTTGCATTATGAATAGAGAATACAATGCAGAAAAATAAATAATATTTACTAATTTTTTTACTAATATACTAACACTATTTTAAATTGTATTGTATTTTAAACAAAGATTTATCAGCAGTGATTTAAGTTGGGCACTAGTGTTTAGATCAAAAAATGGGTTTATTTTTTGCACAAAAAAATCATGGCTCCAATCCCTATTAAACATTTGAAGACCACTTACATCACCTAAATATACCTCTCTACAGATTATTGAAACATCATCCACCTTGTGTGTGCACATGAACTCCCAGAAAAGGGCAGGTCATGAAGCTCTTATGATATAGGCACTCATGTTCGTATTAAGAAGGAACACATTGTAAAGTAGGACCTAAGCTGATCACTCAAGGTCATAAATTTGGAACAGACTAGCCAGTGGTGTGTGATGGTCAGCAACACTGCTTTTCCTAACCTTTGTTTTGTGTCAAGTTGAGAAGAATGTTTTCTACTTACACTAGTGAATACATCTCGTATTTATTCCCAAAGGAGGGCTGATGTAAAGAACTACTTTGTAATTTTTATCTACTAACAAAATGTACCTTGGCTTTCTTAAAGAGAGTATAATGAACCCACTTAATCAGCTCATTAATTTAGCATCAATGTTCACTTAACAATTTCAGAATGGAAGTGTTCTCTCCTATATTTCTTCTGTATTCTTATACATCCTTCTGTGACCAAAACTCATTTGCATATTGATATTAAAGAGACAATAAATTTCATCTATATCAGTGACTGCAAATTTGGTTCTGGAGTCAAAAAAAGCACTCTGAAGAAAAATAATCTCTTATATGTGTTTTTCATTTAGAATAACCTGTATTTTTAAGAACATTAAATTGCTGAATTAAAAATTACTCGAAGTCATGATAACCTAAACTAGGAAAACACCCAAGCCAAACCAGAAACCAAAGCTATAAATATGTTTTAAGCTTTATTTCCCCTCACTTAAATCTTCTGTGAAATATCAAACTTCTGAACTTATCATAAAACTATTTTTCAACAGTATGTTTATAATACCAGTTCCACAATATCATTCTGCATTAGCCTTCTCTACTCTCTTCAAGCTGATCTCTTTTATTACTAAATATACTTGTTTTCTAAATACAAAAATTACTTCAGCAAACATATTACTTTATGAAATTAGCTATATTTATTGTCCCTACTTCCTCTTGAGCCTTTTATTTTTATTTACATTAAAATGAGCATTCTGATCACTTACAAATATATACCAGAGTATTATCTGTAGCTCAATTTGCAATTTTTTTGTTTTCTGTACTTTATAGTTCCTACATCTTTCTCCTTCCCAGACTCTCAATATTGTTTTCATTTTTAAAAGCCTTCTGTTTATTGCTTCCACTAATCTTTAGATCTCTGCTTAACCTCATTGCCTGCTATTGCCCTTTTCTACATTTAGATTTAACCAGCATGTCAGTTACAGTCTCTCAGAAGGTTTCTTACAAAAAAAAAAAAAAATCCACTTTTATGTGGTACTCTTGGTACTACAGCTTTTCTCAAGTTATGTGTCCTGAAAAATCTACACTCCTCCTGTTTATATGGGATATGTCAATGGAAGTGGAGAAAAGATAGGAAGTAAATATTTTTGTTGTTGTTTTTGAAAAATGTTCCTCCCTTTAAAAAAACTCATAAAAATCTTTGTACCTCTACATTCCCCATCACTTGAGATAGAGTTTGGAGAGAAAGACCGATCACAAATGGCAAATGCACAAAGAGAAGTGCCTGGAAAAAGTCTAAAAGAACTTATTAGTGGTGTACAATATGCATCTGAGAGGATAGAATAAATTATAAATTAATCCTTAAGTTTTGGAATAAGAGTAATTATGGCCATTTTTTCAGTGTTGCTTATTGCCAGAGATGAACTTTTTTTGTAGTTCTAGTGTGTCACACTTTGTGGACTCTTCATTGTTTTCAGCAAACTCATCCTGGTTATTATTACCTACAGTTAACTACAGGTTTCCCTTCTTGGCAGTCTCTAAAAGAAAGCCATTGAGGGTTTTGTTGACCTTGAAACAAATGTTGAAATCATCATTCTAGAGTGTCTCTTTGAATACTGATCATTAACTCATGTGGCACATTTTCAGACACACACAATCCTTTTAGAACTTACCTCTACAATTTTTCTCATTGCTATATCTTGTAGTGGTGGCTCAACCTTACCAACCATACTTCTGCAAAAGTGAACTTTAAAGCCTGGAGTTGTAAATTCCTACTGCCCTGATTTGACCATTTCCTCACTTAAATCACGATGCCTAATCTCAAAATCTTGACCTCCTTTATTTAGACATCCCCTTTACCTTGCTAGTGGTATGGCAAACCCACATCCTTAATTAACCATCAATAATTTTGTGTTGTGTTTGTGTGGCCAGGCTTTTGTTGTAGGGGAGGCTACAAGGGTGGTTTCTTTGCTTTGCTAAGAGTTTCCCCTATGTCTGAGAGAGCCAATGCCAATCCAAGGTGCCCAGACAGATCTGCCTGTGGTGTAGGCTGAGCCCACCAGGGATGGCAGTAACACCTCTTTGAGAGCACATTTCAGAAGGATATAAAGTTTTGTGCATAAGTAATTGTGGCCAGAGAATTTAGGAGTGAGAGCACGTGAGAGAAGCCCCTCTGCACACACCAAGGTCAGTGGAGAAGGAGGAGCTGAGATTCCCCTGCAGCCTGTGGTGCAGACCATGGTGGGGCAAGATTGCCCCTGCAGCCATGGGAGCTCATGGGGAAGCAGAGATCCACAGGCAGGAACCCCATGCCAGAGAAGGTGGATTCCTCAAGGAGGCTGTGACCACATGGAAAACCCACAGTGGATAAGGTTCCTGGCAGGAGCTGTGGACTTGTGGGGAAAGGACCCCATTTCTGGCAGGATTTGTGACTTTTTGGGGGACCCATGCTGGTGCAGCCTGTGTTTGAAGGTCTTCACCCCATGGAAATGTACCCATGCTGTAGCAGTTCATGAAGAGCTGCAGTCCATTTGAGCAACTCAGCTGGAGAAGTTTGTGGAGGAAAGCCTCCTCTGCCATTTGCTGGAGCAGGCAAGGGACTCTTCTTCCTTAGGAGGAAGCAGCAGCAGAGGCAACATGCAAAGAACTGACTGTAACCACCATTGCCCTCCAGTGCTGACAGGGAGAAAGTAGATAATCAGGAATTAAGTTAGGCTTGGGAAGGAGGGAGGGGTGGGGAGAAGGTGCTTTTGGATTTTTTCCCGTAATCTTTCTCTGATTTTGATTAGTAATACATTCAACTAATTTCTCTAAGTCAAGCCTGTTATGCCCATGATGGCAATTGGTGAGTGATCTCTTCCTGCCCTTAACTCACAAGCCTTTTGTTGTGTTTTACTTTCCCTGTCCAGCTGAGGAGGGGAGTGATAGAATAACTTTAGTGGGCACCTGGCTCCCAGCCAGTGTCAAACCACCACAAATTTTCTCATTTATGATAGCTTGAATGTTTTCAAATTAGTACAAAGGAAGAATATTTTCTGTTGATGATGCTGGAAGTGATGCTGGAATATGCCAGCCAGTAGCAAAAATTTTGTATTCAATACAGAATATGGTTCTCAGCTCTCTGGGTTGGAAGCTTCTCAAACAGCCAAACCCATGCAGCTCAACTGAAAAAAAGAAGTGGAAAATTACATTTGGAACTGGAGGAGATGGGCCAGTTCCTTGGGAGACAGAGGTAGTCCTCTCCCAAAGTGTAGGAAGAGTACAATGAGCAGATGGTGTTATAGCTGCATTTGGGTAATAACATGGAGTTGCATAAGCCATCTTTATTCTTATGCTTTTAACAACCTTATCCTTGTGACCCCCTATCCTTGTGAATCATCCTGCTTGCAAGTCTCTTGACCCCCTGCATTTCATCAGTGATTTTCTGCCCTCCCTCAGCCTGCCTCATTTTTTAATTTGCTCACTACACTTACTTGAGTTCTTTTGTTAGACAATCAAGAACAAAAAATCCTTTAGAGGGATTAGTAATAAGTCTTAAGGTTGTGTCAAGCAAGCTTATGGTAAAAGGATTTCTTAAACATACCATGCATTAGTGAAAGTGATTGGATGAAAGGTATGCACTCTTTATCTGTTGCCTGGCTCTCCACTGCCTACACCTCCCCAGCCAGTAAGCAGAGTTCATCTGGCACCAAATCTCTGTGAGAGTATAGGTGAGAGATCCAGCTAAGGGACACTAGTGCAGTTTATTAAACCTAATTTTGAGAAGTTTGTCTTACCAAAGTACAATGGTCTTAGAGGTGCTGCTGTGGCAGTCTTTGTTCGTGTCACTGCATATTTGCTTATTTCCAATCCCTGCTTATAATTCTAAGACACATGGAAGCTAAGTTTGTATACCATGCCAATAATCAAATATTCATTTTCAAATGCATTGTGCTTACAACTGACTTCCCTGATTTTTCAAAGCATTAAACAATTGTGAACAGTTTCCAATTAAGCAGCGAAAATCCAAAATGCAGAATTAAGGTTCAGTTTCTGACATTTGTAATGAGTCTCCCAGAGCACAACTACTCCACTTTTTGTCTTGAGAGTGTTCACACCTAGCACAAAGTGCATATCATGATAAATACATCACATCCTTGGATAATTTCTACCTGTCAGCAAGCAGCTGTAGCCAGGGTGCCTGGATTTGAGTATTGAAAGGGAAGAATATGTGTTTAAAAGTGCCAGTCACTTTGATTGGAGGGAGGGACAGACCTGACAGCAGCAGAGCTGAGATTACTAGCAGCTTGAATAAACAGACTGATGCTTTTCTCTCTCTTTTCACACTGCTGAGGAAAAGAAATAAAAGTTTTCCAGCTGTGGACCTATTCTCTTAGGAATTAACCACAAAGAAATATAAAAGAGAGAAGAAGAAAGAGAGAAAGCTGTAAATTCCTGGTCTGGGGCTGTTGTGGACTGAGATTAATTTAACAGCTGAGACTGAGTGGTGTCCTGACACCTTGACTGCTAAAACATCTCCTGAATTTAGTCATTTTAGATTTGAGAATTTCCTCATTAAATATTGCAGCTTTCTGCAGTGTAACAATTATTTCCTATGAGAGCCCTTCTTGTCAAACAATTCATTACCTGCTTTAGGTATAAACCTAGCTGGGGAGAAGATGATAGGTAAAAACCATAGTCCAATGAGCCCTTACTCAGATCTATAAAGGGAACACAGCAAGCTCTGTTGTATTATTTTGCTGTTGCTAAAAGAATTCCTCCACTTGGCTGGAGATGAACTGTAGCAACCACTGCAGCAGAAAATTCATCAGTTTTATGTGGTTAGTCACAGTTCTGAATTGCATTTAACCAAGGTTTGTTTTCACTGCCTGTGAAGGATTTCTTGCTTCCAGAAGATGAGTTGTATTGAAGTGAGACAGGTATCTGAAACAGATGATTGACACTAATTACCTTCGCTGTCATGGTGCTATGGCTGATTCTGGTGTGGATTCTAGTCTAAGCCTCAAAATAAATATTAATTTGAATCTAGTGACAGTTTAAAGTCACAGCCTCATTGATGCATAGCAAGAACAGCTGAACAATAAGAGATACTGAGTAGGGTAAACATTTTTGTCCCTTGTGAGACTATAAATAAAAATTCAAATGTGGCCTTATGATCAAATGGTTTATTCATCTCTATTATATTATTTAGATAATTGAGAAATGTGTTACTTTAATTATTGAGAAATGGACAGATTTTCTGAGGGGATAGGGAGCTTTTTTAAAAGTCCTTAATATGCAGGCTGATGGGAATTGCTTCCTAAGTGGAAATGGGAGCTCTCATTCACAAAAGTAAATGCTGCCACTGCAGTATCTCAGGTGAAAATCTTTCTAGAATGCTTCAGTTCTGGTGAAAAGCCAGGAGTTTCTGGGCTTTTTGTTCTGAGTGCAGAAATGCTTCCACAGTTCTGTTACTCTGCAAGAGACTTCACTCAGACAAAATAACAGAAAATGTTAGCTTACAAAACAGACTGTTACAGCTGCAATTGCTTTTTAAAAGCTTGTCAGAGACAACCAACTTCATCTTATTCAGAAAGTCAAAGACTGCAGAGACATTTGGCTGCTGCCAGTTTGAAATAGCACCACTATATACACATTAGTCTTCTAAACATGTATTTCTTTTTGAACTCATTTCTCTGAAAAATCATCTTGTATTCTTTCTACCAGTATCAAAATAGGTCACAAATCTTGCTATGCTTTTTTTTTTTTTTTTTTTTTTTTTTTTAAAACTATACATTGTAAATCTTAAAGAGCTATATTAGATCCAGGTGATAACTTTTTCAATTGGCCTTCTATTTTTGGTGTGCTTCATAGAATATTCCTAAGTTGGAAGAAGCTAGCTGCATTGACTTC
Organism: Oenanthe melanoleuca; assembly: GCF_029582105.1. Taxonomy (NCBI): domain Eukaryota; kingdom Metazoa; phylum Chordata; class Aves; order Passeriformes; family Muscicapidae; genus Oenanthe; species Oenanthe melanoleuca. The sequence goes on from NC_079339.1 coordinate 32,830,551, forward strand.
TGTGACACAGAAGAGACAAAAAGCAGCCAGGAGGTACCTAAGGAACTATCCCTGTAAATCTGATTTCTTACTTGCCTGATTAGTTTTCATGACTTAAACACAGTAAAATGTTGAAGACTATTTGTTTACACCTATATGACTAAATGATCAGAAATGTGGTTCTTTGCAAGTGGTTTGATGGCAAGCTGCTCAGTCTTGCTTTGAGAACTGTGTTATTCTGAACACCCCAAGAAAAATAAATGCAAAACTGGAAAATCAGGTAAATCAAAGTGAAAAATTGACATATTTTACCTCCAACCTATCTAATAACCCCCATCAGGAACAAACAGGAATAAATGCACCCATGCCAAGTAAACAACCCCAGACACCAGTGCTAATGATCTTCTCTAATTACTTCAAGGCACTCCATTTATTTAGAGTAACAGAGGCAACTGGAGAGGGCCAAAGCACTTCAGAGTATTGCCCTGTCACAATTCTCTCAAGAATTTCAATACCCTCATTAAAGCAATGTCATTACCATGACCTGATTGACATTTCTCTAACAATGCACAGCAGAGAGGATCACGTTATCCAAGCCCACCTCAGCTTTTCCCAGATCATCAGCTGAGAAAGGCAGTTTTGAAAGCAAACAAATTCTAAGAGAATGCTTAAAAAAAATGGAAGCCTACAAACTAGACAGAAACTATTATTACACAAATTAACTTCACCAGGTAATGTGAAAAAGAGCAGCAGCAGAGGCTGTTGAAGGTTCAGCACATCTCATCATTCACTGTAGGTATACTGCAGGGTCAGAACCAGGGCTGAAGTTTTTATGCTGGGCTTTCTCATGCATATAAATAGCCTCTGGAACTAATATGAGGCTATCCATGCTTTTCATGGAAGAATTTTCCATGAATTCTTCCGTAGGGCAAAGCTAGTACATTTACTCAGACTCCTACGTAAATTGTCCCGGGATCCTAATTTGATGTACTCCGGTGGAAAGTGATTAGGGTCAGAGGACTTAAGCTGTATTCTAACACATATTAGATTTAAATAATCCTGTCTCATCTCTTCTGGCTCCTATCCAGATTATTTTAACATGTTTTGCTGAGTGAGTTGGTTTGTAAGGTTTAACCAAGTTTCAACAGCATCTAGTGACATTTCACTAGCAAAGAGATGAGCCCCACCAATCCAGGCTTCAATGTCCATCAATGTTCAGTTTTCATAAGGTTTCACAGGAGAATGAATTTCTCACAGGAAACCAAGGAAACATAGTTTGCCAGACCAGACATCACAGGCTTTCAAATTATATATGTGTGGGTTGTTGCATCTCCCTGTAGAAGCTTGAGATATATCTTTTATTTACTGTGAGCCAGCTATTAATGGTAGCTTGTGCCAAGTAAGAAAATGGCAAAAAGCTTATTTAAAAAGCTGTCACATGAGTACTGCATTCTGATTTTTTTTTTTTTAATTTTTAGCAGCAACATGACTGGATGTGTCAGGGCTCCCTGTCTAGTCTTTGAGGACTCCCCAAAAAATATGAGGGAAAGGTTTTGCTTCTCTTTCTTTTCCCCTCATTTCTCTATCCATATGCTGCTACCCTACTTGAAAGCAATTCATAAATGTAATTTGAAGGAAATTATAGCATAATTAGGTAAGAAGAAAATAAACTACTAGAACATATGAACACAAGAATGTGTGGACAGACCACAGGGGCATAATCTATTTGATATTATCAGCTTAATGATAGAAACAGTGCATTTTAATTGAAACTGGAAATATTTGATTTTATTTTCCCCCTTTATTTTTCACAGCTCTTCATTCTTGTGACCGTAGACAATTATAATGCAATTTTAAAATTATTTTTTTAAGCTCATCCTAGGCCATTTCAGTTGAATGAGCCTTCAAGCCATTGAAAAAATTCTTGTTCAGAATTTAACAATAAGACAGAAACTTAAGCAGCATTTCATAGGATTGCTCCTTGACATAGATGGCCTTTGGTTTGGGCTCTGTATGTTCTTATCACCTCCAGATACTACTAGTAGTTTTACTGAATGTTATTCCAGAGTCCATGGGGAACATTATTTATTTCCTAATACTGTATTCTATAGAAATTATAACTTTAGAAGGAGGTTAAATATTTATTTATTCCAATGGAAAATGGAATGAGAATGTGCACAACACAACAGAATTTTCATAACATAAGAAAGTCCAGACCTCATCAGAGACTGAAAACCTGACTGGGCACAGACTGGTGAAAAGAAAACCAAATTGGAGCAAAGCATTTTCAAGGACCTGAACTGGCTGCTAAGGTCTGCTGGCATATACAGAGCATGATAAGAAGAGGTTGGAGGAAGGCATGTTTTATACTGAGTTAAATCCTTAAGTACAGCTTCTACTAGTCATTGTGTTAGGTAAGAAACTAGCAAAATCCAATCTCTGTTGCTGTAAGCATTGAAACCTAAAACAAAGGATTTCTAGACTCCGTTCTGAAAACCTCTTTATTTGCTCCACATAGCATGCAATAAATCAAGTTTAAGAATAATCAGTTTCATGAACATGTTAACACAAATATCTGGAGTTCAACACCCTGCTTATACTAGCAATTTGTCAGCAACATCTAACTTTAAGGCTGTTCTCAGTACAAGCAGTTTTCTTGACAAATCAAGATAAGAGATTCAGGACTGTTTTTTGTAATACTAACAAGGTTATTTAGGTAGAGGGAAAAGAGATATATTAAGAAGGAAACCTGAGTACAGACTTTGTGAGCCAAGTGGATCCTTTCAACTGAGATATTATACTAAACTGCGCTGGGAGAAAAGGGAATTCAGGAGGTTATGCTTCTTTGCATCTGTAAATAAATAGATATTAAACAATATGTTTAGTGCTTTTAAAATATGATTCAGCAAAGAAAAAGAGCAGTGTGGTGAGATAAAAAGATGATTTATCCCATGGCCACAGTGCTTCAAATTGACCGGAGAAAGTAATCTAATCAGACTTTATTAAACTGATTCTGCAGTACATCCTCCATGCCTGCAAGCATTGTCTGAGCTGGTCTGCAGTCTAATCCTGCTTTAGGATGCATGCCAACTATTTAGCCTTTTTGAAACAGAAACACAGACACATAAAATTTAATTATTTCAAACCGTTTTAATTAGAAAAAATATGAGAACTTTTGATGATTTCTGGTTTCTGAGAGAAGCTACATCCATGACAGAAGTATTTAAATAACTCTGAATAAGCACATCTGTTTTATTCAGAGCAAGCTATAGCAGATAACGTAGGCTCACAAACCAGCCTAAAGAGCTGCTGCCAGGTTATATAATCTTTGAGCATTCATCCAAGGCATCCCTGAAGGCAAGTGCAGAGGGGAGAAGTGCTAAGGGGTTGGTTTTGCTTCAGCCATTTCCCCTGTTGCATGACAATCACTGCCCTGAGAGCTGGCAATATTGATGGTGGCAGTTCCAGACCCACACTGAAAAAGAAGCTCCATTTGTGTGACAGAGAGCTCCCCACAGATCATCAAAAAAAGCATGCTCAAAAAGTAAGGGCAGGATGTTGCTAGTCCTCTCTTGCACATGCAGATTTCTAAGTTTCCTCTCCTTATCCTTTGTTTGCCACGTTAATTTTTAATAAGTTTCCACATTTCGTAATAAAAAGAGAACATGGAGACATCCTATATTTTTCACAGAGCTGAAGGATAATTTTCTTCATAGCATCTGGTTGCTATTCACATCTGTGAACAAAACAGAATGGGTATGACAGCAGTGTTTTAGCTATTGTACTGCTGAGCAGGGCTTACACAGCATCAAGCTCTTCTTGGTGCTGCCAAACAGTAGGATAAGAGGCAATGGGCAGAAACTGATGCACAGGGAGTTCCACCTGAATGTGAGGAAGAACTTCTTAACTGTGGAGGTGACTGAGCACTGTAACAGATTGCACAGGGAAGCTGTGGGGTCTCCCTCACTGGAGACACCCAAGAACTCTCTGATCAATCCTCCATGTGCTCTAGGATGACCCTGCTTGAGCAGGGAGGTTGGATTAGACCCACTGTGGTCCCTTCCAGCCTGACCCATTCTGTGATTTCTGCCCCTCAACCTGACAGCAACCAGGCTGGGGGTACACAAGAAAGTGGGGACACAGCTGCAACAGCTGTTCCCAACTGACCAGATGAGTATCCCACACCACATGATGTCATGCTCAGTAATAAAAAGCTGGGGAAAGAAGGAGGAAGGGTGGCAGAGATGTTTGGAGTTAGAGCATTTGTCTTCCCAAGCAACTCTTACACATGATGGAGTCCTTCTTTCTTGGAAATTGCTGAACAACTGCATGTCAGTGAATTAATTCCTTACTTTGCTTGCATAAACAGGTTTTGTTTCCCTTTGCATATCAAACTGTCCCTATCTCAATCTCCCAATTCTCCCCTCTGTCCCGCTGGAGTGAGTGAGCTGCTGGTCAGGATTAACCCACAACACCTGGGCACTTAATCTTTTACTGCTTTACTGAGCATGGTGTAATTGTGATTTGTACTGTCTTTCCTGATATAAGAATAATATAGCACATTTTAAGTTAAAAATCTGGGAAAACCCAACTTGCTGATCACACTCTTCAAGAAATTGCTCTCTATTTTGCCTGCAGTAATGCCATAGTGCAATATTGCAAGTCTCACTTAATTAATCAGTTCTGTAGTCTTTAATCTTCCAACACACATTGTTCTTCCTGTTATCTCCCTCAGCTGTGTGTTCTCTCACCCCACACACTGCAACACCATCAGCTGTATTTCTTGCTTGATGAATATTTCTGCAGAAAGTCTGTGTTTCTTCCTGTCCTGGTCAATCAGGGTGTGTAATTGCTTGGGTATGTGGAATTAACTATGTGATATTATATTCCTATATATATATATATATATATATATGTTCTATTCTTCTTATACCCCCACCTCCTGTTTGCTCATGACCTTCTGCCCTTCAAGAAACAAGTCTGTCATTCTTGCAGAGCTGCCAAAGTCTATCAGGTCTCAAATAATGAGTTCTCATTGCCTTTCTTTCTTACCTCAGTGACTGAGTCCTTGTTAGATATGTGTACACAGAAACATCAAGCCTTGGTTTTTCAGGGCACATATGATGCAGAGTTCTATGAAAAGATTTTTTATATATTACCATGAGCTTCCTGGTAAGGCTGTACTGCAGTGCACAAAGACAGTGCATAAATAAAAAAAAAAACTGAAAAAATTCAGAATAATTGGAGGGATTGAGGTCAGCATAAAAACAGGTTTTCTTTCTTTCCCAATGCCACAATGAAGTATTGTGTACCAGAAAGATTTTACATGATGAGACATGCTAAGCAAAATAAGATGCAAAGTAGGATTCACACAATATTATTAATATCTACAACTCAAAAACCCTGAACAATGATAAAGGTTTTCTAGAATTATCTAGTTTTCCTGAGTTTTTCCTACAATTTCACATCTCATTCTTTCTCTGTGATTTCTTTTCATACCTACCAGAAAGAATTTCCAGATTTTTCTCTCCTTTTTGGAATGGTGTCTAAATGCGAGTATTCCCCTTACTCTGGCCTTCCTAGGACACATCTCTGTTCCTAGCTGTGTATACCTAAATCATCCTCTTTTCTAATATTTTTAGAATTAATATTGTTCCACTTCCATTCTAGATTAATTCACTCAGGTTTTTTTTGTTCACTTCTCATATCTTTTCATGCAGGAGGTTCTTTCTATATTCCAATTGTCTTTACAAATATCTTCATTTACCTAACTGGTCCTTTCTGTTGTGGCAGGAAAAAAAAACAAAAACAATTTAGTATAGCCTTATATTAGTGAAAATCCTGCCTTTAGTCACAGCAGTAGTTTCAGAATAAATAGGGTTGGGATACTGTCCCTTGCATGAACCTTTTGAGCCATGCAAAAAGAACATGTGTCTGTTCAGAGATGTGATGAGAGAGGAAATCCTACATTGAATCAGCTGGACTTAATAATTCCCATCTATCCTAATCCTAGTGCTGGCAATACTTGTATTCCCAGAAGAGTGCAGCATTATGGATTCTCTCAGTCCTCCCACTCATGCACGAAATGAGTTGGAAACATTTTTCTCTGGAGTTCCAGCAGTTGCAGTGCTCTGGAAGATGAGTCATGGGCAGCAGTGAAGAGAGGACAATAGCAACAATGCATACTTCCCACTAAATCTTGAAGAAATGCTGGCTTTGGCCTCCAAAATTCTTGCTTGGATCCGATTCCATTAAAAAAAAATTTGCTAATGACAATGGGCTTTAACCATAGTTAATGATGTCTATCATTTCAGACCTATCTAATTTGTTTTGAAGAGATTTGCAAATCTTTTGCTCTTCATATGTGAGAGAATATGGATTATAAAAGCTTGATTCTGAATGAAACATTACTGACAAAACTGAAAATAAGCAAAGAATGTCATGTTCCCCAAATTTTTTGTAATTACTGACTATTTTATATGCCTTTCAAGAATAAAGCATTAAAAGACAGGTTTAGGATGCTGTCAGTGAGAACTGGAAATTAGCTACCAGGTTTTAGCTGCTCTCTGACCTTTCAAACTGCAAGACATGCAGACCCCATACTTCTAATCCATTTCTTCAAAATTCCTAGGTTTTTTATTTGCAGTGCTAATCCAGTTATTTTGTTTTTTTTTTTTTTTTTTTTTTTTGTTTGTTTTTTTTTTTTTTTTTTTTTTGTTTTTTGTTTTTTGTTTTTTGTTTTTTTTTTTTTGTATTTTTCTTCCATTTGGAAGGCTGCCTGAGGAAAGATGCCTAAAGGAAAAGAGGGAAACCAGACAGCTGTAAAAATATCTTGCAGTCTTTTCACAGCATAAATTGTATGGACATGATGGTAACTGTCCTGCCTTTTCTTTCTGGAGCTGTATGCAGTGGAGACCACATCAGTACTGCCCTGGTGTGATCTTTTGTAAGATGCAGATAGTGCCATGCTGTGATATTTACAGCATTGTGTGCTGTATTCAGTGGCAGATCTGCTAACAGCAGCAAATCTATTCCTGGCCTTGCAGAGTGGAATTCTGCCTACTCACTCTTTCCTCTCTCCACATTGTCTTCCTCTTGTCATGTATTTCACATTTAGATTTCTGATGTTAAGTAGAGCCCAGACAAAAAAGAAATTTGAATCTGAGTGCTTTCAGATTTATGATATGGAATAGATTTGAATTCTCCCATTAGAAGTAACCCTTCCTTCTGATTTTAGTATTGGGTGGTGTCCAGAACCATATGGGACCTAATTTCTAGCTGTGTTAGTATGCAGCCAAGAACTCACAGCCAATCTGAAGAAACCTAGAACAAGCTGACAGAAATAGTATGATAAGCAGAAAAATAATAAAATATTCACACCAAAGAGGGTAGAAACCTCTTAAACTTTGATCACTTTGATCTTTCTAGTTTTTATAAGAAAAACTGAAAACTAATTGTATTTTCTTTTCCATAGCAACACATTTCATCTGCTGGAAATTAAGTGTAATTTCTAAGCTAGTTGTCCATCTCTGGGGAAGAGAAAGGGGTGGACAATTATTTCTGCAATTCTCAAGCAACTAATTCTTGCAAGTGGAATGAATGGCTCACTGGAGTTTCCCTTCTCTCTCCCTTAACTGCAGTCCAGATACAAAATGTTTAAGTCTCAGTATTTTTATATAACCAAATGTTCTTAGCCTTTGTGTAACTTGTATATGTACAAAACATGAAGCAGGGTACCATTATGAACCCCACTTTGTAGCTATCCCAAGGGCCATGTTTTTTGCATGACTTTACCAGAAGAGGTTAAGGCAGAGATCAATTTTAGATGTTTCTAAATTTATTTGGATTTTTAGATTTTTCATGGTTCCCTTAAAAATAGAGACAAAATGTTTGCAAAATCTGTGAATAAATGGGGATTGGCTGAACAGTACTCATTAAAAATGAAAATAGCATGCTAAAATATTTTTAGGCACTCTTTATATCAGTATCAAAATACCCTCTTTTACAAAAATCATTGCACCAAGTCTCTTGACACATGTAAACTGAAACTCCCACTTTCTTTGTAGAAATGGAAGGGAGAAATTTAAACTAACATGAACAAAGAAGAACAGAATCCATTCTTCTCTCTCTTATACCTGTGCTTTTAGCATTTTATCATTCTTCTCCCTCACCATATCAGCAAATTAACAGGCATTAATCCCCTAAGCAGAAATGCCTTTACTTTAGTGAGTAACACTCACTAAAGGTGCATTTGGGTCTCCCCACTAACTAGAATAATTTAATTAACACAGCAAATGTTGAGAAGGGTTGGGCACCTTTCTTTCCCAGCATCAAAACCATTTCTAAAATGCCTGTAGTAGGAATTAGTATCCCCATTAGTATTTCAGCACAACTGAAGAAACTAAAGAGCATAACCAGTAGTTTTCCAAGCAGTCAGCTTTTAGCTATGAAGAGGTTTGGTTGCCAAATTCCCCCCTTCCACGAGGCATGAGGATACAACACATTTGTGGAGGGGTAATGTGAGCAGTGTCTCCCTCTGCATTGCATGGATGGCTGAGCCCATCATCACTCACACAAGAGGGTGTGCAGCTGGGGAAAACTGAGCCTGGACATTTCAGTCCTTGGGGGCATTAGAATGAGAAATTTTTAACTTCTACAGTTCTTCTGAGGACTGGGAAACTTTTTTACTTGGGATATTTAAATCCTCAGACAGGCAGTCTACAATCTATCATCAGATGGCTTCTCAGTCAATGTTTATGCCCAGTTTCTGATGTAGATGTGGGAAGCAGACATGTATTTGTCAAAATTTTAAAAATGTCTACAGCATCTATGTAATATTAAACATTTGTATATGTCTTTATCCAGTTAGGCCCAGGGTAAGATGTAGTTTGTTTTTCAGTATCTACTGAATGCATCAAATCACCAAAATCCTCTGGACTAACATGGCAACTTAGAAATCACTGCTTACTTCTTTGCATTCACTGACCACAGACTGATCTTCAACTTTTCACAGTATTCTGCTTTGTGTATTGTTTTATAATTATAAATTAAGACACTCCAATCTCCCTGCCACAGCACTGTGATTAATTTTCTAGCTATACTCAGCACAGTTCATCTCACTATTCCAGTCTTTAGACAACAGTTACCCTCCACCTGAGAATTGTGGTCCAAAAGCTGGGGATCCCTTCTCCTTGAAACACCTTTCTTTCAGGATGATACAATATTTGAACTGTCTACTTCACAAAATGTTTGCACCATACTTCATTTTCCAGCACATAACCCTAAAGTTGAGCAGGCTTGGTATGGTACCGTTCTAGAAATTACTCAAGAACAGAAAATTTTCTGAAACACTTTAAATAATCTGCAAGTGATGTTGTCCAGTAGTCAGTAACTGCAGTTGCATGGTGTTCTGATTGTTTTGAAGATGGCAGAGGCAGAAATAGTGCTGTATGCTTTCAAAGGTATGACTGAACATTTTTTAATTGTAGAATCTTGACATATCAGGGACAGCACAGTGAAAATTGTGTGTTATGTTTGAAGTGTCCATCTGCATTCATGGTTATTAAGGGCTATTTACCATCCAAGAACTGCAAACAGTGTAGCAGATAATACTTAGGCTATAGCCTATTTATCACTACAAACTTTTGTTTCACAACAGCTGAAATAGATTTCAAGAAGACTTTCTGCCTTGTATATTTTGTTTATGCATTGAATAACATGTTTCCTGGTATCAGCAGTTGTTATCAGACTCATTTATGAACTGTCAGAATAAATAACTTTTTAAAAGCACTGATAATTTAACTATCAGTATCTGGGTGTCGATTCTGATCTCATGTCTGCTACTTATGTGGATGACACAAATTGTTTCAATTTTCAAAATTTCTATTAAAAAAAATCACTGTTATAAATCTGGCAAGGTGAACAAAAGTGTGGCTAAGGTGTTACATAAAAACTAGCAGCCTTCTGACTAAAAATAATGCATACAATGGGTGTATTATCATGTGGGTACAGAATTGAATATCTTGTCAACATCATGGTATTGACAGATATTGCCAGAATATTTATGATTCAAATCAATAAAACACTCTTTCTCCTGAGTAATCATGTCACATAAGATTGCACACCTTTATGTACACAATAATTCAGGGCACAGAGATTCCATTACCACTGTTTGGCTGCACTTACATGGCAGGGTTACCTCCTGCAGCTTCAGTTCCCAGCCACACAGACAGTGGAAAACTTGGGACTAGACTGCAGCAGCTTCCTTTCTCGACCATTCGAGTTTCCTTTCAAAGGAATGAGGCTGTGGGAGGCACTGTATGCATACAGGATCATTCTGGTACAGAGCCACCTGCCCTATAGCTGACATGCAGACCATGGCTTGCCTGGGAACCCACTGCAGGAGGCAATTTATCTCAAGAATGGGCTTGGGTCAGGCTTTTCTAAACAGCCACTATCAGGCATCCCAAAACTGTGTGCTAGCCTTGTCTTCCTGTGCAGACTTGACAGAGTAATGAGGGATTCTTTAGATAACAAGAATTTACCTACAGGCTCCATAGGGTTCCTATATTTAGCAGTAAAGGGAAACACTGTGTTTTCCTTCTGCTCCAGTTAGTGTTAAATGCTATAAAAATTAACATATACAGACTGTTACATTCCTTGCACCAAAATTCCTGTAGAATGTAACATCACCATGTGCCTTGTAACAAGTGAGACATTTTTTTCCCCATGTACTTTGTTTCTATATAAAGCAACAGCAATTTTGCCCTCCTCCCTTTTGTCTCTGGTTTCTAATGCTGTGATATTAATAAGGAGTGACATGTTTAAAGCCTTTCTTTATACTGGTGGAGAATATTTTTGCAATATATATGGTTTAGTGCACTAAGTTGAGGACATTTTCATGGTAATTTTATGGCTTTAGTCAAGAGAAGATTTTCTTCACAAAAGTAATTAGTCAAACAAATAGACCATTATAGTCAATTAAGAGAGAGAAAATGTTTTTTGTGGTCATTTTAAGCAATGCAATTAATACAATTTCCCTCTACTAAAAGTGTTGTGATGGTCTGCCTGATCTATTTACCTTGGCCAGGCCATAGGATTATGTTCAGGCTCAGAGTGGGAATTGGAGGAATGGAAATATTTCTGCTTTGATAGCAACAGCTGTTACAGTGTAATAAGAGTTCAATTCTGCTCATCCACCTTCTATGTCTTGCCCTTCCTCGGTATTCCCTTCAATTTGAAGGTCAGTAAATTCCTTAAGTATCCAGTGGCAGTTTCCTGAGGCCTCCCACACACCAATTTGCTCTTGGGGGTGGCACAATGAGTTCTAGACTTCTCCTCCACCATTCTGAGACAGATTCTGCTCCATTTCTCTCTATAAGACAATAAGGTGATTTTTCAGCAGCTTCCTCACTAGCTTTGACACCAAGTGACTTCAAGAAGCAGATTCCCAGTGTTTCTTTCTTCCAATCTCAACAAGTGAGGAGATGTACAGACAGTAAGCAAGAAAATAAACAGTCAAGTCAAGTCCGTGGACAGCAAATCCAGTAACCATCCACACAGCCAATGAGTATGGTTAGATTTTCAGACCTCAGTGCTGGAGGAAAAAAACCCAACACTTTTAGGAGTGAAAAGAGGAGATAAAGCTATTATATCCCTTCCTAAACCCTGCTCTAACCTAATCCAGTTTGGACAGTGTATTTATTAATGAAGAATCATTGATGTCCAAAAGAATAGACTAAAACAGTCCTTATACACAGAGGATCTTTTATTTTGCGCTATCCAGTGGCATTCCTTAAGGACCCAATTACACCTTTTAATTGAAAAATAGAGGCATACAATCTCCATCTCACAAATAATCATGTGAAAAGAGAATCACCATTCTACAGAAAGAGAACAGAGTTAAAAATACTGACACAAGTGGCATTCCTTTCTGTATTTAGTTCTCCTGTATTCCTTTCAGCTTTCCAAAACTGTTTTACAAAATTCCATTTTGTACCAAAATACAGCTCTTTCATTTATGTAATAACTTTCTAATTTAATTTCTTGCATCTATCAGTTTATGTGATAAGAACCACCCATTACCAGACTTAGCATTTAAATTAATCAATATCATTGAACTGGCAGATGAAATTTTGACAGGGTTTTATGTAATTTTATACCATAGCTAATCCTACATCCTTCTAAACAATAGAGTCTGTAATTTCACCAAGGAAAAATCTGTCAGATACATTTGGGATCCTATCATTTTCACTTATACACAGATAGTACCACTGGAGGCTCAGGGCCATGAGGTCTGGCTGGTGGAGTTCTTCTGTCCAAAGCATCTGGAGGAATTTGAATTATTCTACATGTTTCAGGTGCTTGTAGAACATATTACTCATGTTTAACAAAGAAAATCTCAATGGAAATTATATTTTTTAAAGTGAAAATAAGACAATATACATGAATATCTCAAAATGTCTAGGCTTCTGCATAATTGCCTTACAATACATACACTGTAGCTTTTTTCACCTGTGTTCCTAAGAGAAGAATGAAAGGAAAATGAAGTGATATTCTTCAAGTTGTTTTCCAAAGCATCTGATAGCCCTTGGTGAACATGAAAATTTTTTCCTATAACTAGCTCCACTTATCAATGTTCTGGACAGAAACCTTTTTCTTCCATTTATTTGTAACATCTTTTAATTGAGGCTATGTCTTTGCAATAATTGCAATATGAGGATATATCAGACAATCAAACAAATGTGGAATCATTTCAAGTATAAGCAGAAATAATTCGATAAATAACAGTAACAAACACCTTTGTTTTCATAATTAAAATCCCATCTGTTTGAAAATATTCCTAAAATATTTGCTCAAGCGATCTACATGTTGTTTGCCATCAAATTTGTAAGTGTTTATGTAAGAAAATGTGGTTGTTAAAAAAAAAAAAAAAAAAAAAAAAAAAGCCTTTTTTCCCCTTTCCCTTTCTGTGGTAACAAATGGATCAACGTAAATATCAGACATATTTTGGTCAGAGGAACAATGAACAGTAAGAAGCGACAGTGGAAGAAGACAGTGTTTATGCTTTAAGTGTAATGCTGCCAAATCATCTGCTAGCTGCCCTTTTAATAACCTCTTTTTCTTCCACTTCTGCTAAAAATATCTCAAAAGCCCTCAGTGAAGCCATAATTTAACAAAATTCAATATCCTGTAAAAAAAAACAGGTTTAGGAGTCCTCAACCATGCCCTAGAAAAGCCAAAAGAACATGAACAATCACACAGTATTTCTGTGAAAAGACCATATTGTAATCCTTTGCCAGCCAGCATCAGAAGAGATTTTAAATCTTCTGCAAATGTTAACCCCACAGCTGACAAATCTCAGGGGAGAATAGTTGAAGCTTTTCACTGACTTCAAGAACAGCTTAAACATTGTTTTTCTCGGTTATCAACTGGTTCACTAAAAATAAAGTGGCACATTGGAGATTAATTTTATTTGAACACACACAGTTTTATATGTAATACTTGGATATTTGAAAGCTGATGGGAGAATCCCTCAACAGCAGATTGAAAGAATAATGAGTAGGATGGGGTAAAGCAGAGGGCAAAGGTTTAAGTCAGGACTCCATATTCATTCAAACTTCATGTCCTTACTACAGAGGTCAAAACCAGTCTTGAATACTGACTTAAATTTCAATTACAGGTGCTATGTCAAAGTAGCAGAAGAATACACTTGCACATTTATGGTATTCAGATCAAACTAATGCAATTCAAGCCTTTACACATGGTGGCATTTCTGTTTTATCAGCTTCAGCATTTTCCCACAGTACCTATGGAGGGATTTCTGTAGCACAAGGAGAAAGTAAAAGCATTTAAAAAAATTGCTATGGAATGCAATTGCTGATTTTTTTAGCAAATTGTAACTCAAGTGTTTCTATATGGAATTATTCATTCCCATATAGCAAAAACATCATTTATCACATGAGTTGTGAAAATTACTATAACCTTGGGTTTCAACAGCAATATCTGAGTGATCTTCAAGACAGCTTTGCCTGGACAAATATTAAAAAAAAGAATAATCAGAAGAGGATAATACCTTTTGTTTGTTGAATGCCTCGGAATAAATGCTCGAACCCCAAATATTTATTCTGCAGCTTGATTTTTGCATTGTAATTTTAGCACCAGAGTCAGGTCTTTGATATGCAGAGATCTGTGCATTAACTTGGTCACCTGAACTGTGCAGGTAGCTGAACAGAGCATGGTGCAGGTGTGCAGACTCCACGACAGGTCAGAGCAGCCAGCTTTGGTCTGCCAAGCCTGCTGACAAGAAATACAGTGCAAATGCAGCAATCATTTTTCAGTATCTATAAAAGTAGACACATTCTCCCCACACAGATCTAGAGCTCCCAGATGTGAGTGAACACAAGAGGACTTCACCTAGAGGCAACCAAGGTGTGTGGGCACCACAGCACCCCAGGTTCTGCTGGAGTTTACTATGTGAGATGCAGCAGAGTAAAGAGAGAGCCAGATCACTGCTCCACTCTTACCTCCAGGATCTCATATGCTCCTGCCTGCAGGCCAATAGATCATCCTGGAATGGGGGATAACACAGGCACTGTGTACACCAGACTGGGGTAGCTCTCTTAACCCATGTGTTGCATTTTCTTACTCTGTTCTTGCCAAATAGGGAACTGGCTGCAAGGCTGTACTGTTGTGATGGTGGTGCTGGAGACTTACTTCATCATTTGAAATATGTGAAGAGATCCTTCTCTCCTGGAGCCATGATCAAGCCAAACACTCTGACCTTGCAGGGAAGGGTACAGGGAAACAGCACAAGGCCTGGTTCAGTAACTCCAAAGGATACAAATCAGCATGGCTGAAACCTTCCAGAGCTGACCCCATATTCTACCACACCTGCTTTGATGCTGATGAACCTTTTAGCAGATTTGTCTGCTAAATTCTATCCACAGTAAATAGATTGCATCCCATTTTCCATGTCTGCAGCCTTTCCTTCAAAAATCTCTCTACAGCAGAAGTCCTGCACATGATGGAGGCTGGGCCTCTAGCTACCTAAACTGCTTTATATTTGGCAACCTTTGTTAGCCATTCCCCTCATCTCCTCCCAACATATACATTTTTTATTATTTTGCAGTAGTATGTAGAATGCCAGTATAGACACTTTGCATGTTCAAGTTTCCACATCATACCTGGCCCTGTGGCTGGTGCTCACTACTCTGCAAACACATGCCAGATCTTGGGCTCTTGAAGCCTAAACCTGCCAAGAGCATGATGTATATAGCTAACAGAGGCAGCAGGTTCTGAATATTCAGTAACACTAAAGCATTATGTTGCATGGGCTTTGTGCTGTGAACATTATTTATAGTTCACTTGTGAATCAATTGTTTGCAGCACTTGCTGGAGGTAAGTAGGGTTTTCAACCTTTAAAAATAGATGTTAACAATAGGCCTGAATGTTATCTTACATACATATACATGGGTGAGTGCCTACCACAGAGATGCAGTTATTGCCATCAGAAGAGCAGAGAAGAGCTGCATCAGCATGGTATGATGTCTCAGGTTGTGCATGAGCTTGTATTTCTTTTCTCACCAACTTTGCCATGTCATCATGTTGAACTGCAGGACTGGCTTGCATCTGCTTTCTGCTTTCCACCATTCTCCAGCCATCCAGCCACATCCTGAAAATGGCACCAAACTCAAGTGTACCACAGGTGTTAAAACACAGTGGGAGGAGAGATCTTAACTTTGTTCAGCTTTCTACACCAAATTTGACTAGTTGTGCCAAGTCAAGTCATGGCAAGTTTTGACTCCTTCTGAAATGTTTGCAGTAAACCTTCTTCTTATATGAAGTTCTGTAAGCCACACAGATTTTTTTTTTTTTTTCTGTAATGATGACAATCTGGCAGTCTTACCAAAGACAGCAGAAATAATACAAAGTTGACTAGGTGTCAGACAAAGGGATTCAAATGGCTTTATACAGAATAATATGCAAAAATATTTTTTCTATATGTGTAAATCTAGTGCTTGAAAACAGATTTTTTCCCAGTACTCTATTAAGCAACTTAAAATTAATTTCTCAGAACAGCTGACACTTTGATGAGATGTGCA
Organism: Oenanthe melanoleuca; assembly: GCF_029582105.1. NCBI lineage: Eukaryota > Metazoa > Chordata > Aves > Passeriformes > Muscicapidae > Oenanthe > Oenanthe melanoleuca. Next base: position 32,846,633 of record NC_079339.1, read on the forward strand.
ACTTCAAGGCCTTACAGTAGTTACCAGGATTTCATTCACAGCAAGGACTGCCAACCCTGAAAAAATGAGGTACTTCACTACTTTATTCTTGTTTTTCAGCTCTGAGCAGGCAATGAACAAATTCTTTACATATTTTGATTTGACATAAGGTTGAAAAATAGATTTTAATAACTTATCAGGCTGACATTGCAAAAAACCTATCACAAAGGCATCCTAAGGGTTTCTGAATTATTCCTAACCTCTAGAAATACTTTATAGTGACCTAATTCATCCCAATGTGATTGTCTGTTTTTTTGGGACATTTCATGTTAGTAAGAAGTACTTATTTCTACATGAAGACACATTTTTGGATGAAGATAGAAATATCTAAACTGGTTCTTTTTGTCACAATAAGTAATCATCACAAAAGCACTTTAGGGAAGAATAAGTTCTAAGTAATGCAGTCTAGGTTTGGGCTAAATTTATTAGTTCATATGCCAATAAATATCTACAAACTGAGAATAATTAGACAGGAGTGGGATCATCCTTGCTTTGTGCAGAAGCAAATTTTGACCCAGACTATGAAGAATCAATACCAGTTGTAGTTTCAGCCAGACAGACATTAAATGTATTAAATGGCTGAAAATATTCTCAAAAGAATTCTAGGGGGAGAGAATAAAGAGTTATCTTAATTTTTGCCTTCTAATTGTTGCAACAAAAACTGAAATTATTTGTTCCAGCAACCATTCTCTCCCCAAGTCCTCTTATTTCAGAAGAACACTGGAATGCTGTAAGTGTCAGGACACATAACACCTTCACATATCTGCTGCTCACTGACCTCAAACTACATGAATAAAAGGCCAAGAGAAACCGTGGTGGAATAAGATGCAGTGTTTTAGTAAGGAATACATGTTTTATATTTTTTGGCATGATGCCACTCTGTTCAGAATTGAGGGATGGATTATTGTGGATTTGTTTTCTTTCAGGAATTAGGGCTGGCCTTGGCTTAGCTTCAGTACTGCAGAGGTATTAACTGCAATGCATTTCTGTCTTACAGCTTCATCCCATTTAGCCATTGTGACTTTGGAGTGACTTCCAAAGCAATCCAATCAGAATGAGTTGGCAGATTAATGTTAACTTTCATGTCAGAACTGAAGGCAATGCAAAATGAAAATGCTAAAAGAAGAGGCATTGCACCAGCCATGCTGTAGCTAAAAATAAAACTGAACTGTCTCATGTGAGCTAATGAGCCTTTGTTTAATCTACAAATGGATAAAGCATTAGTAAACTGCCTTTCTGTGTATTAATGAATCTCAAATATTTAAATAAAATTGATACTATAGCCTCTGGACTGTTTTTTATTCGTGTAAAATTTTGTATTATCACAGAAGTTTCCTTGGCAGACACTGAGTTTTTGAAAAAATTCATATTGCAGGTCCTCAGTAACAGTACTGGCAAGATTGGAAGAGAATTCACTGTTTCACCTTTTGTCTGGGCAATGGTTCAAATTGTGCTTCTCTCCTTGCAAAAAAATCGGTATGGAGCAATGTTGATATATATTTTAAGGATCAGAGGCCAAGGGGGGAGTTTGAAACAGTATAAATTACACACATCCCAATATAATTTGAATATTTATTCTAATCCAAACATCTGAGATCAGTGATCAACAGAGATCTTTGGCAGGACTGTATTACAACCAATTACAGCCTTTACTGTCATATGTGACTCAAGGTTTTAGTCAAACACCTTACACTCAATCCAATGACTTAATTTCCATCACAGTTTCATCAACACAACATTCTGGCATTACAATACTGATCAGTACTAACACAGTTTTTATCTTCTCAGATCTGTAAACAAACTCCATGTCCTAGTCATAATCAAATTTTTTTTTGTTTTTTTAAACATCAAAGATACTTTTGTTTTCACCATACCATTTTTTCAGTTTCATTGTCACCCATTTTCCTATATGTTAGGACACAATTAAAAAAACCTAGTCTTCATGTCCTTCTCTGTACAGTTTTAATAATCCCTTTCTTTAATATGTAAATGGACTTCTCTCAGTAATGTATTTGTCCCAAGATTCAAATATGTTGTAGAATGGAAATCTTGGTGTATAAATTTGCATGCCCTCTCATTTTCTTCTTTTAAGCTGGGAAATGTGTGACAGAAAAAAACCTTAACAATGAAAATGCCAGACATAGGACTTTGGACAAATTGGACAAATTATTGCTCTGATAATTTCTTATGCTTTCTCAAAAGTAAACTGACACATTAAGCAGCAAATAAATTAATAATAGGATTTCTCTAGGACCTAAGAGCTGCATTAAATATAGAGAAGCCCTATGTAGTCAAGTGGATGGACTGCAAGACAAGGACTGGGAGAGCAAGCTCCCCTCCTCTGTAAGAGAAGATCAGGTTCATGACCCTCTGAGGAACAAGGACATGCAGAAACCTTTGGCACTCAGTGAGAGCATCCCAGAGTCTTGAGAGAATGGATTTGCCAAGTCACTCCAAGATATTTAAAATGTGATTGCAGTCAGGTGAAGTCCCAGATGAGTGGAAAAAGGGAAACATTGTGCCCATCTCTTAGAAAGGCAAAGAAGAGGAACTGGGAACTACTGACCTGTCAGTCTTACCTCTGTGCCTGGGAAAGTCATGGAACAGATCCTCCTAGAAGCCATGCTAAGGCATTTGGAGGACAGGGGGGTGATTTGAGATGGCCAGCACAATTTCAGCAGGGCAAGTCCTGCTTGACCAATGTAGTGGCCTTCTATAACAGAGGCAATTTTTGCAAAGGCCTGGAGTGACCAGACAAGGGGCAGTGACTTTAAATTTAGGAAGGGTAGGTTTACAGCAGATATGAGTAAGGAGTTCTTTACAATGAGGATGGTTAAACAGAGAACATGTTCCTTAGAGAAGCTGTGAGTACCTCATCCCTGGAAGTGTTTAAGCCCAGGTTGGATGGGACTCTGAGCAACCTGCTCTAGTGAAAGGTGTCCCTGCCCATGGCAGGGAGCTCAGACTAGGTGACCTTTAAAGGGTCCCTTCCAACTCAAACTATTCTGTGATTCTATAATAGGCACACTAGAGAACAGAAAAACAGACCTCCCCAGGTCTATCTGGGCTAACAATATTGTTAGCAAAATGTCACCTGCAAATGTTAGTGACTTTTTATAGAAGGCCAAAATATGAAAAAAAAATAAATTTCCAAGTACTGAATGTAAGACCAGTTAAATTTAAAGGAAAAAAAATCACTACATCCAGTTTTTAAATATGAATTGTCAAATGCTTTTGCCCTACTTCCACTTTTGGCTGCTTTGATTCTTTCTTTTTTGCAGAGTAGACCTGCATTACTCAGGATGTGGTTGCTGTTAGCTGTGGATTCACATGGGATGTCAAGGTGGTAGATAGCTCCTCCTGCAGCATTTCAGCTGATGCCAGCAGAACTTGGACAGGCAGAGTGATGCAGCTCTTATATAACACCCCAGGGTTAAAAGCAGAGTTTCCTCCCATTTCCAGCAGCACTCAGCTTACTTTTCTTGTTCTGCCTTGGCATAGAGTACTAGATATCAAATTTGACAGTGCTGAAGTACTGAATAATACTTGCTTAATACTCAAATACCTCAAATCTTCTTAATCTTCAGGTAATATGAATTGAACTAAGCAATTGTATCTTTGGAATATTTCTCTGACATTTTTTCAATTGTTTTTTCCTCTTCTCTAAATTTCTCATGTTATGTATGATGGTGATATTTATTGTGAAAAATGCCATACTTCATAGTATGTGTTCACAACACAGACATCAGAATTATTGCCAGCCCATAACACTGAGGTTTGTTAAATGGAAATCACTTATTGGAAAGCTTTTTTTCCTTAACATAAAATAAAGAATAATCCTCTATAAGCCAAGTATAATTTTGGAATGAGGACTAGCAAATTCCCTAGATAAATAATTTTCTAGCTTCAGGGTTTTTGACAGAGGATCACTGCTTATACTTTATCCTTTTAAATTCTGTAGGAATATGCTGGTAGCACATACTAACAAACATGAGGATTTGTGTTGTGTTCCATCAGTAAAGGGACTGGTTTGCCAGTAAAAATCAGCTACAGGCACCTCATCTTACCTACATGGCTGTGCAATGCAAGGTGCCAATGGTATGGTTCTTATATGAGGGACTGTTAGCACAGAACAACTTACACTGGGTTTACAAATGGACTTGATATTAATAAAGGTCTTTACTAAGCTAAATGTCTGATTCTGTGATTAAACTGAACTAGAACAGGACTTAACCCTGGACAGAATATCAAGAACATTCATAACTCACAGTGTAGAATTTCTGTCAACATTACATTTTTTCCAGGTCAAATACAGTCACATTCTCTCTAAAATGATGCTATTGTTTGGCAGATCAGTTTACATTGTAAGCAAAGAGCTTGCAGTATGTTGTTTAAATTATATAAGGGAAATACACAAAATGAAGGCATCAATTTACCTTTGGCAGTAATACATGTTACGGATTCTTCCTATAGCCATAATTTCACCAAGAAAATTAAATTTTCCAAAATTAACTCCCCCATGCTCACAAAACCTGTTGTGTTCTGACTAGGTCAAAACAGGGTAAAGGATGCTTTCCTCTTGTGAGCTAGCTCCAGGCTTGCTCATATGGCTCTTCAGCACAATGCAAAGCTGTAGCTGTGACAGGGCTTTCAAAAAATATTTGAAAACAATACAGTGGTACTTCAGTTCTGCATCCAGTCTAATAGGTCAGACAGAAAACCAGCTTGATAAACTCATTCATGGCCCTAAAGTCAGCTACATTACTTACCAATCTGGGTTGCCAATGTCTCCCATGAGATACTATGGAAATTTAAAAATCACTTTGCTTTCTTCAGGATGAAATAAAAAAATAATCTAACAAACCCTAGATTAAAAAAAACCCAAAACAACCTTGCCAAATTCTGTAGCAAGAGAATGAGGATATTTCCCATAAGAGATTTCAGTTCATAATTTCATCTTGAAATATATTTTGCTTATTCTATCTCACTGGGAACTGCAAAGCAATATGATAATTCTAGTTCAGTTCATGTATATCAAGACCCACTAGAAAAACCCCAGAAACCAAACCAACCAGTCAAAATCCAGAGTAATTTCTGGTTTGAAACTAAGCATATAGGTTCTGAAACATAATATATTTAAAAAATTATGTTTTAATTAAAATGTTAAAGGTATAATAAAAAATATCAGCTGTTCTTTTTATTATGAGGATGTTGGAGTTTAAATAAAATAAGACTCTAAGATATTTTAAATATTGAAAACTGCTAAATAAAAAAATTATTCTAAAATAATCTTTTCCCCAAAATATTATTCAACCAAATTGACTTGTAGTAATCACACTTGAAAATACATTTGTCATTTGCTGTTGTGGGTTAATGTTATGCAAATATCTTTTTTGACTTTCAGTTATTTGTGATCTGCTTCCTGGTCACTCATTTCAGCCCACACAACTTGGAAATCTGCAACAGGAAGGATTGTTTTTCTTAACTGTGGGTTATGCAGCTATGGAAATAAAATGTATATATTTTTCTCTGAAACTCATTTAAAATAGGAAAATCTGCATATTCCCTAACACCTCTAAACAGTCATTAGTGAGAATTGTAATTCTGTTTGTGATGGGTCCATCCATCTATTTTGTATGGTCTTTATCTACAAAATCAGGTGTAGATTAGAATGAGAGTTTTCTTTAAAATTCTCCTGTGTAAATGCCATAAAAATACAGTACACTGTACTTCATCATGTCAATAGTAGAAAAGTATTGTTATTCTATATACTGCTGGAGCAGGTGCTTAATATTTCAGGATAAAAGATAAATGGATTTGTAATATTGTATTAAAAATTGAAAATTCATGACATTCAGGTCAATTCTGTTGCATGAAGAATAATTCTTAACATGTGGATAATTTTTTTTTGGCTGTAAATGGTGACTGTTTTCTTGGTCAACAATACATGTGCTACAACTTCTTTGCAGGAGAAAAAGTGGAGAAATATCAAAAACAGTATTTCTCCCCTTCATGCATGCTTGCAGTATCTCATGGTATTGTAGCAGTAATTTCCTCAAAAGTGGTTCATTACCAGCAGTTAACAACCCCTTCTGGCAATTAACTAATTATCCTGCCTTTGACTATGGTGAAAGAAAATGGCTATCAAGGGCATTGTTTGCTCAATTAAGCAAAAGCAGTAGACACAGGAATAATTGTAGAAGGAAATCCCTCCAAAATGCAGTAATTTCACTCAATTTTTCACAAGAACTGTGGACTCTGATATGTTAAATTAAAGAAATTCAGAGGAATTAACATGCAAGAGTGTGTGTGTGTGTGGTGGCATTTGTTTGTTTTTCCAACCAAGTATTAGGACAAGAATATTGTACTGTAAAATGCCAGTTCCTGGGCTCTGCCAAGGTTCATGGTGTTTTCAGAGCTCTAGCTAGTGCAGCCATGAGCAGCTCTGGCTGGGATGGACTCTGGGACAGTGGGAGCTGGATGCAGCCCAGGGGATGATCCTGCTTGGCCAGCTGCCTTTCCCAGAGAGCTGCCATGCTCCCTCCACGTGGGATGGATGGATGGATGGATGGATGGATGGATGGATGGATGGATGGATGGATGGATGGATGGATGGATGGATGGATGGATGGATGGATGGATGGGGATGTGTGCCTCCTGCAGAGGGCACAGCAATACCTCCAGATGGCCCATGAGAAAAGACAAGACAGAGCTGGTTTCTCTGCCCAGTAAAATGAGTGGCCTGCATCTCTCAGTACAATGTCTTTAGGCTTCAGCTGCTCTGATTTCTGTAGTCAATGCTTCTGGTGTGCATTCGATTTTTTTTTTTTTAACAAATTTTTAATTGATTAAATATGTACAGCTCAGATCAATTTGTGAAAATGTATCATGTGAACCTGAATAACATTTCTGTCACCTGCACAAGGACAGGCAAGTGCTGCACACTACTAGATAACCATAAAGAGAGTTCAATATCCCTGTTCTCTGCTTTCTATGATTGTTTTGATTTGACATGGAAATATATGCAACAACCCTAGTGCAGCAACTGATACATTAGAGGCTTTTATCTACTAGCAGCAAAGCTATGAACCTGTCAATGTAGTAATTCATATTATGTTGCTTCCAACCTGCCTAAATTTGGCATTTTTTTAATCAATCTTCATGAGCTTCTAATCTATTAAACAGATTAATCCTCACCTGAAGAGCTACTATAAACAACCCAACTGACAATAAAAATTAATATGTATAATATTTCAGAATCAACTGAATACTATGCCTGAAAGACCACTCCTGCTCTTTAGTTTAATGTTAGATTAAAAGCAAATGGATAATATGAATGTCCATATGTCTTAACATCCTGTGGGCTCACCATCCTATGACTCTTTTTTTTGAATTTTTACACACCTATCACTTCCTGAGACTTTGAAGAATTAAAGCAAGCTTAAGTCACCAACAAGCATCTAGATTCCATGCTGTTATCAGTTAGAAATCATGACTAATGAATGACAGTTTAGAAAATGGTCTTCTCTTGCTAGTGACCAAACTTCTGCAGGCAACATAAAACAATCATGTGTTACACAAAGGTGGGAACAATTGTCCAGATCATAAGCAATGAGTATAATAATGAGTATAATTTGTCTTGAAGAATTACATTGCATTAGTGGATAAAACAGAAAACATTCTTTTATTGTAAAATTTGCCCTCTAGATGCCATTCCATGTGTTGTCTTAAAGACCTTCTTAAAAAAATCAGTTCAAATGAACAGATGATGAAAATATATAAAATAATCTCACAGTGCTGTACATTGTCTCTGGTATAATGAATGAAGACTTCACAGGAGAAAATCATATATTCCCCTGCAAAACTCTCAAATGACATATAAAGTATTAAATTTGAACATTTCTACTGAAAAATGCTATGCATGTGAAAACCAAAGTTCTAAAGAATGTAATAATTATCGAATTACAAGAAAAATATTTCAAAGTTAATTATTTAGTTAAATTAGTACAGTTATAACTTTAGCTTAGAGCAAAGATGTATACAATTTGCATTCAAAGAATCCAAGAAGCTCCTGATTGACTGAATTGAACTCTTGTATAATTGGCAACAAAGAAAAAAACTCTGTCTATGGCCTCCTCTGTAATGTCATGTTGTCAGAAAAGATGTTTTATCTGTGCTCTCCTCATTCTCTATATTCAGGATCATGTTCCAGCTTAGCAAAAGATAGATGCAGTAACACACCATGCCTAAAGAAATATGTCACTTACAAAGCAGATGGAGCCCAGCAACTCAGCCTAGTCTGGGAAAATGACCACAAAAGAAGTATTTTAGCATGCAAGATCAACACAGCACAAAGCAGGAATTTTTTATTTTTCCCAGTATGTTAAGAGCAAACTTCCTTCTTGAAGAAAGCAAGCCCACTGCAGTAGAGCAGACGTGCCACTTGAAAACTCAGTTATATCACCCCAACAACCCTTAGAAAGGGAACATTGATTATGTGATTAATGTTTTAGGAGTAGCTTTTTCCATTTTAAGGCAGAGTGGTGGTTTTTTGCTTCCTTGTAGGTTCCCTGATACCTGTAAGAGAGATTTATACAGCATTTTGTTGGAGGCCCACCTTCCTTTCTGATGCAGTCAAGTGTAAAAGTCCCCTTGATTTTCACTAGGAGCAAATAACTGTAAATTCTAGTTATAGTTTCTTCTTGCCATAGGCTTCTGATTTCTGTCATCATCATAGATTTTACCAATTTTTTCTAAAAGGGCAACCTTTCTAATAGTATTTCAAAAATATTTTTTTAAGAAAGGCTGCACAACAATTGTATTGTTATTTCCAAGTACAAAAAATAGAACCTAAAACATAACAAAACAAATTATAAATTGCAATTAGTTTTGAAATATCAGCAGCATTAACTGGGCTAAGCCCTTCTTTCTGAGTTTCCATGAACAGAGAAAATGTCTGTGCCATTTTGTAGGACACTTTGAAATGGCAACAACCAGGCTTCACAGAAAATGGCTGATTTCTACTATAAACAAAAAAGGCATTAGCATTGCATAATAGCCCCAGGGCTGGTTTCAGCTGCATTATGTCACATAAGGATGAATGTGAGAATTGCAAGGTGATCTGGGGTGAAAAGCACAGTATGCTTCCTAAACCAGAAACAGGCAAAACCTACTGGTGCATCCTGATAACACTCACTTTCAAAACCATTCAGAAAATCATCATATCTCCTTAAAAGCCTTCATAAATGCTTAACACCTTGGCACAAGAATACCTATACCCTTAGTACAAAAGAATTTGTCTGGACTTCAGATCACTAGTGATTTATATTTTTCTGTCTAAATCTGTGGCACCCTTAGAGCTTGACCTTGTGCTCAGATGAAAGGCATCCTTTGACACTCAGTGCTGGCAATATTTGTCAGCTCCATGGCTCTGGCTTCAGGCTCTCAGATAGTCATGAGACAATCTGAGGGAGTAGCCAGAGGTTTGAAGTTAACAAAAAGTGACTCAGTTTATATAGAGGACTATGTTAAATAAGGTTAGGTCATCTGGTTTAAGCAAGCACACTATAAGGAATGCTGTTTTTAAAGTAAGCATTTTTCATCAAAATACTTAGGTTAATGTCTCATTGTGTCACTCAGTCTGTTCCTTAAGCCAAAGAGAAGTGTTTGTGAGAGGTCAGTCAGAGTTTCCATTTGGCATTTTTTTTAAACTTATTTTTTTTGTCTTAGAAGAGTTTGGTAGCTGCAGGAGGAATCTAAATGTGCATACTAACACTGAAAATTATACAATGTTTTTTAAATAGCAAGAGAACATATGAAAATACAAAATATATGGCAAATTATTTGAGCAGTCACTTTAGTGGAACCATAGTCTTTGTACAGAGACTTAGAGACAGTGAGCCAAAATTTGCTGAATAAATTTTTAATCAAATTTTACCATGGAATATTAGATTGGGAAAAAGTCAGGCCTACACTGCAGCAATATTGTATTACTTTTAAGTGGCCTAGAAGAAGAGTTTGCAAGAAAATGTCATATCATTTTATTGTCAAGCTACTAGCAAAGCTACTGCTTCTTCAAGGCAGAGAGTATCAACTGTATGACAGGCTGGGAGATTATCTCAGAAAGAGAACTTTGAATGATAGCTGCACAGTGCTGAATGGAAGGCTGGAGAAAGAAAGAACAAGGGCTGCTGCCTCAAGATCAGCTCAGCTGGGTTCCAAAGCACCAATTCCAAAGCACAGAGCACCAATTCTGTGTCTGGACTTCTTTTGGTTAGTACCTAGAATAATTTAGAAAGGTTTTTTGTATGCACTGTCAGTATTATATATGCAGCATAACATACCATGCACCTCCTCAGTCAGCTGCAAAGAAACATTTTAGGAGTGGCTAATTCTGAGCAAAACCATCAGATCTTCATGTTCCTGCAACAAAGGAAATCAAACAGAAGAAAACCCAGGTGCAAACTCTCAGACAAGTGATATGGACTGCTGTACAGTGTGGTCAGCCAAGCAGTGAGTGGGAGCCCTTCTCATTGTGCCATGTAGAGTTCTGTGAATGCACAGGATAAATGTTCATGTGACAGTTTATCAGTGGGACCTCTTACTTTTACCATATATTTAATATCACAAAGGTGCCTACGTAGGTTCCTTATTTATTTTTTTATTTCACTTTTTTTTCTTTTTCTTTGTGCTTGAAATCTTTTCTGCCTTGGTGATTTGCAAAGTCATTACATGAATGAGCAAGAAATAGGAGTTGCCTTATTTTGTCTAAATTTTTTCTTAAAATAATCTGCTTTAAATTTTCTTTTACTGAAATGTTTCTGTAACTTTTCTGCACTAAGGTACATTCTAGCACCTAAAATTACCTCTACTTTATTTTGTCTACTTCTTTTTTTTTGCCCCATATGCACCATAAATTTCTGATTTAATCTGAATTCTAAATGAATATCACCTATTTAACATTTTGCTAGGGCACAATAGATGTGTAAATATGTTAGTGTCTGATACCAAACAGCATGGTGTACAAGAATCTTTAAGTTAATGGGAAGAAAAAAAACCAAGGGGAGAACAAAATGGAACCTAGCATTTGAATGCAAAAAAAAATTGTCTTGATCCTTTGTGTAGTCTGGTATAAAATGTGTAATTTATTACGAGACATTACTGATCTAAGAGAATGTTTAATGCTAAAGTATTAGAGAAATAAAACTGACATTGGATAAAAGAGTCTTTTGAGATGTCTTTCCACAAACTTCCCAAAGAAGTGCTAAACATTATGTGCTGCAATTTATTCTCTTGTGTATGACTGCACTTTGTTAATTGTCAATGTGTAGGTCAACTTACTAGTTCCCTGTAGTGGCACTGGGAAATAATTTTTTTCACAGCATGACACCACTTCATGCCAGCTCCCTGATGTCCAACTTGGGAGGCAGAGAACCAGATACACAGTCCAAGAGGAGCTGTGTCTAACCAAGTTAAGCCTGTCTTGTCTCAAGGTTTTTCTCTAGCAGAAGGACTGCAGCTAACCTCATTCAAATATGTGTGAAGAAGGGTGAAGTATGAATTAACAGTAAAATTTAGCACATTTTAGGCTAGAGATCAGGAATGAAAGTTTGATTCTATGATAGATTCTAAGTGTATCTTAGATGCAGTATTTAGAAGCATATCTTGAGAAGAATTTAGTGCTACTGTGTACTACTAAAATTTTTTTGTTCTTGAATATTCTGAGTTTTTTCTGCCATTTTCATTAGTCTGATGAATGCCATGCATGAATCTATCACTACTTATGGACTACTGCTGAACTACTGCTTTGAATGAAGGCTATTCATAACCTTATGCTACCTGCTCACTACCTGTCTCACCTCCAGAGGGGTCCCCAAATTCATCAGTTTCCCAGCATAGTTGTGTTAAGACAGTGAAGATATTTTCAGGGAAGCATGGTGGTGTAAGCATATGCCAGGCTTTCTAATTCTGCCAACGTTCTTGTGACCAGAAAAGTGTTTGGTAAATTTGCCCAACACAGACATGACTGTTTTAAAATGCCTGCCATGCCTTGGGTGTGGTACATGCAATTCACTAGTCTTATAATTTATTTTTATGCATTAGTTATTTAACAGCAGCATCTGTGGCACTAAGAGGAATTAACATTCCATAACACTAGGTACTGTGGTTTTCAGCAGCTGTCCAAATATCTTATCTTCAAAATAGGTGATGGATTAGTGTAACATATCTAAGACATGCTATATTCAGAACAACACTCAGAAGAAGTATATATATGGACAATTTCTAGCACAAAATGAGAGAAGTGTGAATGAAAACCCTTGTGGAAATCCTACATCTGTTGGGAAAAAAAAGCCTATTCACTGGCAAGTGAAATAGCATAAAGGTCTTCAGACTGATGCTATTTTAACTATCATTCTTTTCAAATGAGATGGAACTGATGGTCAAATTTGATGATATAAAAAGGGGTGGGAAATGCTAAAACACACAGCATCTCATTAATGGTGGAGAATCATGGACTACAAGGAGTAGTAGTCTAGTACACACACTTGTTTATTGTTTTTGAAACCTTACTTTTTCTACAGATATTTATTAAGTGTGGCTCTGAAGTCTTCAGAAGGGATGGGCAAGGAAGGAGAGGGAGAAGGTGTTTGTTGAGGGGTTTGGTTGTCTAGAGCCTGATGATTGTGCTGACAGGTTTGAGTGTTTATGAGTAAGAATCAGGGGGAAGGCTAACCAAGCAAATATCCTGGGATAAACTCACAGAGATTGTCAAAATAGAAATAAATTAATACCAAATTTCCCCACAACTTTCCTAAGGAAATAGAATGGGTGTATGGTATTTAAACCATGCAGTTATGAACAGTTAGGCATTTGACACTTTGGAGTCCTGTATAAATACATAGTATCTCAGAAATTGTATAGTACAGTAACCTGAGAGGAAGGGTTCAGAAGAAGTACAAAATACCAGTTAAAACCATAGACTGGTGAAGCATCACCTGTTTCAATGATACACAAATCAAAAAACAAGACTAGAAAGATTTTTTCAGAGCAGTTGATATCCAGATTTTACTGGCAGAACAGGAATGTAACTAAGCAGATATTCAGCAGTAATATTCCTTACCACAGATGTCTTTCTGCATATCCATGAAATTGTACCCAGATACCCTATGGCAACAGGGACCTGAGGGAATGGGATGAAGCTGTGGCAGGGGAGGTTCAGGTTAGCTATTAGAAAAGGTTTTTCATTGAGAGGGTGGCTGGGCACTGAGAGGCTCACAGCACCAAGAATTTGGACAATGCTCTTAGAGGCATGATGGTGCATTCTTGGGGTTGTCCTGTGCAGGGCCAGAAGTTGGACTTTGATTGATCCCTATGGGTCCCTTCCAACTCAGGATATTCTACGATTCTTTTCAGATGGAAAAAATCATCCCAGAAGAGAAAGTAATATTAGCTGTGACTAAGTACAGCAAATGACATCAATACCTTCTATGTTCTTTTAGAATTTATTCAGAAAGGTTTCAGTGTGAAGAATCCTGATAAAATATATCATATGTCTATTTTTTCTTGGCTGGGACAAAACAGTGAGCCAACCTTTGTTTAAAAAGAAAAAAAAAAAAAAGAAGGAAAAAGGAATTTACCAATCTTAAAGTTGAATTACTTCTTCAAAGAAATAGTGGGAAATAGTGAGAAATTTCCCAGAGATGGGACTACCCAAAAGAGAAAAGCTTTAGAATTTAAATCACATTCTTATAAGAGTCCTTCCTGGATCAGAAGGCTTGACTCTGCTCTCTGCATTAATTTCCTGTTGATGTACAACATTGGACTAAAGTAGAATGTGGCCCCCACCTATTACCTCTTGATCCTCTGCAAGTTAAGGTGGATGTTTAAGGGATGATGCTTGGAACATGGAGAGATATTTTTAGCCCACACATGCTTTTGGTTTGTCCAAATGCAGCCAAGGAATCAAGCCTGTGTTTCTCAATTTCAAGAGTTAGACACTTCATGGAAACATGGGAAAAAAACATGCTAGGAAGAAGTAAGATCAACCAGTCTCTGTATCTACCATGGGCCAGGTTAACCATGATAAATTTACTTTTCTGGCTGCCAGGCCCTTTTAAAAGGCAATCTTTTCAATACAGCAAGTGAAAATGCTGTAAGACTCCCAAGTCACCTGGAAAAGCTAGTTTATATCTGCTGTAGTTGCCAGGCAACCATCACAATCTTCCAGTTTCTAAAAATTGTCTGACTGGAGCTGACCTTACTTTTATGCTGTGGTTGCCCCTGCAGGCTTCCCCAAAATAACAAAATTCTGTCAATCTGCCAGAAACAAATTTCTGTCATTACACTGAAATTTTGCAGCCCATTACTCCATAATAAGAACTACTGCCTTTAGGTGTCCCAATGGGATGAGCTGCTAAAGCAACTGATTTATTTCAGTTAGGAGCAAGGTTTTTTTTCTTTTAGCTCATGTTCAGTTCTCTCTGAATTTTTTAAACTAATACTCATATTGATCCTAAGTATGTAAACCTGGGACTTATTCTGCACCACAGTCTTAGCCAAAATCATGATTAGATCAAATAGGAATTCAGCCTATTTTTAAGAATGCTGTGTGTGACTTTTGTGGCCTTACAGCTACAAAAGCATGCCAGTAGCTACAGTATGTAAGTGTCCATATAGAGATCATTAGCAGGGCAAAATCAATAATCAAGAAATTCCATGTCATTTAAATCACATTAGCTTTTAATTTGTTTAGTATTCATTACTTACATTGCAAAAGAGGCAGGAAAATGAAACTGTTTTACAAAAACATCATGGTTTAACCCCAGATGTCAACTAAGGACCACATATACCCTTGCTCACTCCTCCTGCCCCTGGAGAATCAGAAAAAGGTAAAATCTTTGGTTTGGTATAAGAACAAACTAATAATATAAATAAAGTAAATAATAAAATAGTAATAATTGTAATGAAATGGAGAACAAGATAGAGGAAACAAGTGATGCATTGTACAATTTCTCACCACTTACTGACCAATGCCCAGTCTGAGCAGCAATTGCATGTTCCAATTGTCCCCCCCAGTTTATATCCTGGGCATGACATTCTGGGCTATGGAATATCCCTTTGGCCAGTTCCAGTCAGATGTCCTGGTTATGACTCTTCACAGCTTCTTGTGCAACTCCTCACTGGCACAGCATGGGAAATTGAAAGTCCTGAAAGTCCTTGACCTAAAGGTAAGCATTACTTAACAACAGCTAAAACATCAGAGCTTTATCAACATTATTCTCATACTGAATCCTAAACACAGCACTCTACCAGCTACTGGGGAAAAAATTAAATCTATTCCAGCTGAAACCAGCTATCTATCTACAAAAGTAGATATTTATCATTTCTGTATTGCAACCAGGAGGGGTTAAAAAAGAGAGGTTAAGGGTTCCTAAAGACAAAGTAGCAGCCTAAATTATAGTGCTGCTTCATCCTCCTAACTGAATTACATCTGAAATTCTTAGAAAAACCATCCAGAAAGAAACCAATATTAACTGGTGAGTTACTAGGGTAAAGCTTAATTTACCTAGCTACCTAACTTAAATGTATACATTTTTTCAGCATTCAAAAAAAAGTTTTAAATCTAAAAAGATTAAAGTAAGTGACTTCTTCTTTCTTTCCAGATAGATTTCATTTGCATTCTGCAAGCTCAATATCTTAGCCTGGAATGAGATACAATCATGTTATGACAATATGACTCATACCTAACCTACTTTTTAAAAAAGTGCAAGGGTTGCCAGGTAAAATGATAATATAACAGTGTTAAGCATAAGAAAGCTATAAGGACAAAAAAAAAATCCAACAAATCCAACAAAAATCTCAGTGATTCAGGATCCTTCTTGACAAAATTCCTCATTTATTTTCTATATCACTCAAAAAGAAATTTGACTTTAAGGAGATATTAGCATATAAGCATATAAGCATATAAGCATAATTTTCTCCTCCTTTACAGCTAATTTGGCTTTAGACATGTAATATTCTGTATTAAATCCAATGTAATATAACTTCTATTTATTTTTCCTTGGTGATATTCATAATACTGCCAGTGAAGCTGATAAGGAAACTAATTCAGTGACGTATAATGATAACTTTCACTTGCTTAAAAACTAATGTGAAACAGTATCTTGAAAGTGATTGGTATATCCTTCATAAAAAACTGTTGCATGTGTCCTTTTTTTATCAAATGGAATTAATTCTTATTGAAGCTTTCAGGGAATCAAGATTATTATAACAGTCTGCACATATGCAATGCTGGTTGATGTGGTATCTTGGTAAGAAGATATCTAATATTTCATCTGTATTTTTCCTAAATCTTATGCTGAGGCCAGACCTGGCAATGATGTCTAAGGTAGCACAAAACAAGGAGTTTCACAAAAGCTTTGAGCATGAGCAGTTACAGAAAGAGACTCTGACTGCCCTTCACCCTTGTTTTCAATCCTAAGCTGTTTTATCCCTTAACACCACAATAACTGTTTGTGGAGCTGCATAATAAATTTACAGTGCAGCTACAGCCCACAGAAACCATTCAGTTAGCTAGCCTTGTGCTGAATTCATTTTAACCCAGGTCAGTTCTGCCAACACAATTTTAGAATAAAAGTCCTATAAATGTGGCATAAGGCACTGGGATGGGGAAGGGATGTAAAATGGGAAGGAAAGGTGCAGAAACAGGTATGAACGTCTGGGTCCACTCCCCTGCTTGAATATGCTGATTTATGGGGATTTAATGTACATTGAAAGATCATCTCAGGCACTTCAGCAATAGAACTCTAAAGTAGTTAATATAGCATGTTTAGTGCCATCAGTTAATTTTCCTTCAAGCCAACCAATTTTTACATAGTTTACACTAATCCAGTAAAATCAATATGAACAGCCAGAGAGTAAGCAATCTTACTCAATGTTTAAGCTTAGCAGATCTAGAGAACTACAGCATTTAACATATCAAACCTTGTGCATATCTTGCTTAAATGGCAGCTGCTGTTTGTAATATCTGAGTGCTTTCAATGAAGATATCAGCAGGACAAGCAACTGATGCATCCAGTGAAACTGTGTGCTCAAAGATGAATGGTGCCTGGAAGTAGGACAACAGCAGAATGTAAGCAGATATGCTAGGGGATATAATGTCAGTGGCTGGAAGCTATTTGGATAGCAAATACTGCAAGTTTTATGAATGGCTGTCAGGAGCCAATGGTATAAAATAAGCCTTACATAAGCCAAAGAGAAGCTTAGGAATAGACTTGTAAAAGAGTTTGTGCTCTCTCCTTTAGGATCACATGGCAGATCTAGGTCTAGATCTGAGTCTATATGGGATTTATTTTGGTAGAGGAGGACAGAATATCTCTGAATTAATTTTTAACCTTAATAGAGCATAGAACACATTATGTACCAGCTGTTTAGCCCCTTTGATCAAATCATCCTCTCACTTTTTTAGTTAGTGTGAACAGATATTTCCTATAATTTTTTCTACTGGAGTGTTTTTTTGCTCTTTTTATCATAGCTATGGTAAGGGCCCTCTTTGGACATTAAGAAAGTAGATAGAGCAGAGAACTGATGTTGTCAGCAAAATGTCTTCAGGATGAACACTTGTGGCTTTGGCTGATTACTTATGTTCTGCAGAAACAACAGGAGACCAATTACTTAAATAGTGAATTCCAAAGGGCCCAAATCCCCATTTTCCACCAAAATTCTCTATCTTAAACATAACAGAAATCAGTTTAAGAGTGAAACTTTCAAGAACTGAAGATGCCCAAAATATTTCCCTAAAGATGTTAGCATTCTATCCAAGAATTATAAATAATTTTACTAGCAATCACACCCAATTTACAGTCATACACTGTATGTGTTCACTTGCTTAAAGTCATAATACTATGCAGGAACTGAAATAGGAGCAAACCTTCTCTTTAAATGGCTATCAGAGAGTGCATCAAGGGTTTTCTATATGGAGGTTTAGTATACATGTTTAAACCACAAGTGAAATGTTTTAAGGTGATGTCTCATTTAAATACTGAGATTATTATTTCAATGGGTGCAGGTACACACAAATGATGGCATCTAAAAACTAAGACATCCTGGAGAAAAATGCACAGAGATTTAAAACTAATTGTTTAATCATCACTTAAATGCAAAAATTTTGGGGTGAGGAGGGAGGTTCTGTCTGCCATGATTTTTCAAAGCTCTAAATATACAGAAATTTTGAAGTGACTACTGAAATCTTATTTCTATTTTCTTGATGTCTAAGGTTGTTTGCCCAGATGTGATTTCATCACCAGGCCCTTAGCATCAATAGACCTAGTGAATGAATACATTCATACTTGCAGACTTCCCTTGTCCTAATTTCATGGAAATGAAATTGTGGGTTTGCTCAACAGCTGCTCATATGCACCAATAGTGCCCTCTGCAGTGTTATGATGTAGTTATGTGCAGATGGCAAAACTTTGAATGTTAAGGAGCCAAGAAGAATACACAATACAGCAATACTGTGACCAGAAGTATTTATTTGATTCTCATCAACTTAAAAATCAACAGGGTGGTGCAATATGACTGCAGTTTGAATTAAGGTGCAAGCTGCTGCAATGACATCAGCTGCCAAAATAAATTAGAAGGCTGATGTTACATTATGATGGTAGCACAACATTGCTAGGAATGCACATGGCTAAAGTGATTCAGCACCCAGTAATCACCTTTGAGGGCCCATTCAAACTATAAATGTTCTTGGTATCATGGCAGTGTTATTCTCACTCTCTGTTTTGAGCTCTGTCATAGTCTCAGCTATTGACTTAATTTACTCCACTGGCTTTATCCTGCTTAACCACAGTAATCCCAAACCTGCTTACTCCCACATTCCTTTCTCCCATTCCTAATAAAGTTTTGCTGAATATATGTGCTGAATACTTGTCTGTTTGTTTCTCATCAAAATCCCAAAACTGATACTCACACCTTTACACTATCAACAGTAGAGAAGCACTCAATGCAAGACCCCATAAATTCCAGATTTATCCCCAAGATGCCAATGATATGAGGCAGGATATTTGCTCTATATCCCTAGTTCACACTGGTCAGTTGCTAAACTACTCGTTGCTGGTGTCAGATTTTGCTTCCTGGATCATCTTGGGTCCTCTCTTCTCCAGTCTTTATCAAGGCTGGGAGTGGGGGATGCCCAGAACTAATATGCTGGTTCCATAAAGTTTGTAGGCTTTTATGTTTCAAAATTTTCTTCAAACACCTATGGGAAATGTTTTGCATATGCTTCTCATTTGCAGTAACTGAGGAGAAATCTCTAACATAGACCTCTTTGGACAATAAAATTACAAGAGAAGTGAAGTTTTCAGGTTACAGAAGGCTGTGCAGAATATAAGAGATCATAGATGAGTGCTGCTTGGAAGAAAAGACTAGGAGGGTGTTCTACATTGGAGAGTAAGCAGAATGAAGTAACTTGCTTATCAAGATTGCTTGCATACTCTTAGAGCTATTTTGAGGTCTTGGACATCAAAATAACCTGTTTAGTACTATTGCAATTTTAGGTAAACTATACCATCAACATGCAGAAATGTTTGTTCACTTCTGTTTATGTACAGGGTAAACAGATGGTAATCTAGGAAGTAGCAATTTTAAAGTAGTTTAAATTCCTGAAATCATTTAGAAATAAACCAACAAAGATGATGTTTTTGGTCTAGCTGATTGTATGACAAAAATTGGGAGAAAAATGCACATAAATATCTGACAAATTATCCAGAATAATCTTAAGAGTAACTTAACAGAAAAGAAAAAAAAAAAAAAAAAGAGGATTAGACAGCTCAGAGTAAGAAGGTAACAAGTGTGAAGATGGCAGCCTAAGACATACTTTTCTGACTGCCTAAATTCACCAGTGAAGCTCAGTAAGATGCCAGAAAGCCAGGGCTTTGAAAGGGCCAAAGGTCACTCAAGCATTTTTAACACTTGAGATAAACAAAACTGCACAATGCCCCAGGATTTCTAGAACAGCATCAGGCTAATCAAAATAATGTATTTGTCCTAAAAAGAGCTGGCACATTATTGCCAGCAGGATGAAAATTTGTGAAACACGCTTGGATTCTCTGAAAAAAAATAAAATCATAGATATGACTGGCAGTGAATGTAGGAGACTGAGTTGGATGTTTTGTTTTTTGTAAGAGGTTTTGTTTGTGCAATCCTTTTCACACATGGCTGAATGTTGATGGCCCTCTCCAGGCTTAAAATTTAACTCTTAGTCAGAGGTCACCTCCCACAGGACAGCTACCAGTTGGTTTGGAACAAGAATAATAAATCCAAGTATTTGGAACCTTTCAGTAGACTGGGCATTTAAAGAGGACCTTCACTTTTGGACACAAAATTTTAAACTTTAATAACTACTTGAATCATTTTTGTAACCTCTGGTCAAGTGAAAATCTATCCAGCTCAATTTTTTTCTCTCTGTTTAGGGCTGATTTTTTAAAAAGGCACTTTGTAAGACTATGAATAGAAGGCCCTGAGAAAATGGAGAACTTTGGTTTCTAGCCAAGACAGCTGCCTCAGGCTTTGGCCATAGGATGCTTCTCTTGGATTTTGGCCTACTACTAAGACATCAGTGTTTTTATTAAGCTACAGCATACTCTGGGTCTAGTCAGAAAATCAAGAAGTTGATGAGGTGGCAATGGCAGTGGTGGTGACTGAGGAAAGTCCAGGGCTGAGGGTTGGATTGAGCTGGATAGGGAGTTCCTGAGCTCAGGGGCACCCAAGCAATGCCCCCATGAGGACCTGGAGGCCCTTGACAGCCAACCAGGCAAAATCAGTGCCACAGAAAGGGCTCTTGGGGCAGTTGAACATGGATCAGCAGTGCCCTGGCAGCCAGGAGGGCAGAGTGTGTCCTGGGGTTCATCAGGCACAGCATCACAGCCAGGCAAGGGAGGGGATTGTCCTGCTCTGCTCTGAGCTGGGGCAGCCTCACCTCCAGTGCTGGGGGCATTTTTGGGTACCACAATATAAGAAAGATATGAAGCTATTAGAGAACATCCAAAGGAAAGCAGCAAAGATGGTGGAGGGTGCTGAGGTATGAGGAGCAGCTGAAGTCAATCTCCATGTTCTGTGATTCTGTGAAATTTCTGTCTGTATATGCAAAAGGAAATCTCAAGACCACACTAAAATCACTTTTAAAAGGTTTGATGCCTAATGATATTTTTGCTTTTCCAAAATTAAAATATGCCCAGGGGCTCTCTCCTGCACATCACTTGCCAGGCTTTATTTACAGCTCCTGGTGTGTGCATGGAGTCTAAATTGTCACTGGCACACAAATTGGTGGCCAAAACTTGGCTGCACGCTCTAGCTGTATTAGAAATTACAGCAAGGAAAGGCCTTGCCAAGATATAAGCATATCCCTTGAAAGTTCTCTGCTTATCTGAAGTTACCCCTGTGATGCAGCTGAGGGGATCTCATGGATGGTTTTGCTGGTTTTTGCTGATTGTGAGTCAGCAGTGCACTCTTGTGGTGGCAGGACTGTCTGGGGACAGGCACAGGGAGGGATCACAGCCAAGAGCCCAGGCAAGAGGCTGCTCACTGCTGCTTGCTGACACCCAGGGGACCACTTCTGGTGTGCCCAGGCCAGGCTGAGACCCCAGAACAAAGATACAGGGCAGGTGAAGAAAGATCTCTGGGGGGACACCAAGATGACAGGACAGGATGCAAAGCATGAGGAGCTGAAGGAGCTGGATTTCTTCAACTTTTAAGGAAGAGGCTGAGAGGAGCAGCTGCAATCTTCCTAAGATTGTCTGAAGGGGAACTGAAGAGATTCTGTAACTGAAAACAAACCTGGGGTTTGGTTTATTAGTAAAAGAACTGGCAGTGCCTTTCTGTGTATCCTTAAATTTTGGAGTAATAAACAACTGTAAACTTTTAGCTTATATGTAATAAAGGATTGCCTTCTTCATAGTCTTATTTACTGCATAGCACTGATAATGAACCAACAGCAGTCAGGCATCAGAGGCTGACAGTCCTTTCTAATTGACTGACATTTGCCCATTTAGCTCCCATTCCCCATCAGAAATGACATAATGGGAGATAGCTAAGCTGAATGATAGCTTTGGAAAGGATAATTTCTGACATAATTTTGGATGAATGTGTTTGCCCTAATAGCCACCTCAATGTTTGAATAGTATGGCCAATGCCTCACTGCCATTGGTGATAGAGCAGGAGTTCAGGAAGAGCAATAACTCTGATGACTTAAACATATACTAAGTAATTTTATGTCTGCTCTTGTAGTTTTAATTCTCTGGTTCTCTAGTTTAGGTACATAGGACCATTTCAGTTTTGCCTTCTGTAATTAGCAGTATCTGAGTAATTGTTGATACAATCTTTCACAACTCTCACTTGACAGCTATTTATCTGCTTCAGCAAATATAACTTCCTTGTCTATATCTTTAAGCTCCAACTTACTGTTGCCTATATTTAAATTGCATATATATGAATTCAATATATAATATGAATTTAATATATATGAATATATATTGAAAATGCCCAGCCATATACTTATAAACCAGAGAATGGAAACTCTGAGGTTCTGGTGTGACTTATATATCTACAGCCCTATGATTCACTGGCAAGGTGCTGTTTCCCTGTATTTCATCTAGGTGAGGGCTATGAGTACATTTATCTCCTGAAAATATCACCTCACTTCATTATTTACTGTCTTGTCTCATCCCTAAGGCAAAATATCTAAAATTGCACCTAGATATATCTGCTAGGAAAATATCATCTGATGCTGTGGCCTATTTTTCTGCAGTAAAACTCTTTTATTTCTGATGGAAATTAAACAGTAGGGCCTTCCAGTTAAGGCCTACTTAGTTTTCTCTATTTGTACATCACTAAGAGAAATAGAGCTTTTTTCCATGACTTCAATACAACTAACTGAATTAATATATAAATTATATGTAACTGCTTAAGTTGATGATTGCTGAAATACTGGGAAGAAATGCATCTGCCTGTAATCCTCAATCAAAATAATGCAACAAAAAGCACTTCTTATGGTATGTACATGTGCATTGGGAAGGGACTAGAAATAATAATGCTAGGTGATCACATCCTTCATCACTTTTCTGTAGCACAGAGAATGTTTTCCATGAAATGTCAGCCTTGACTGAATCTGATGGAGAACAGCAAGCAAACAGCCTGATTTTGTTAATTCTTTTAGGATACAGTAAGTTTATACTATTTTATTATCTTCTCCACCATACTTGTAATGAAAAAATATTCAGGTTCTATTTGATTTTTGCCTGCAATAAATCTTGGGCAAAATCTGAACCTGCATAACTTTTTAATGCCTCACATACTCTATGAATTATAATGATCTGACTCTATGAATTTTATTGTTTTGGCCTTTTCAATATTCAGCAATTTATTTGACTGATCACTTTTGCTTTCCTTTGTTTATAGCTTCACTGACTTCCCCAGTCATAATCCTAAGCAAGCATATAAATATAGATTTTTCATAGAACAAAACAAACAAAACTTTCAAAATCAAAATTAGATCAGAAATAAAACCATACAGCTACTTCTCAAGGTGTCTCAAGCTGATACTGGGTCATGTATCAAAAGGTCTCACAGACACTATTACACAATGAAATGCCAACTTGAAAACTAAACTAAGCTGCTAGAAATTTATATTCACTGCAGAATTAACTCTGAATATACCTTGAGTATTGCCAAAATGTGCAACCCCCACCTCCATTTACAAAATAACAATGAGCTGTGGGCTATATTAAGTGCCATGCACAAGTGTAATCCTCTTCTTCAAATGCAATTGTGCTCGGAGTTCACACTGGCAGATCTGAAAGGAACATATGCACCAGTTTAATACAGCCCAGTAACTCTGGCATGAGGCTGCCTTATCTGAGCACATACCATGTCAATCAAATGCCACAGAATTTCTATACTTTCTCACTATTGCCTTTGAGGCCAGGAGAATAATCCACAGGATTATTTTCTTAAAAGCACTCACTGCACAACCCACAGAATAGTTCAGCTTACTCCAGTGCAAAACTCAAGTGGATATGAGCCCCAGGAGCCCTGCTGCCTTGAAATGCTGAGTAATGTGCAGGAGCCAATCTTGGCTGACTTGATCAGGAAAACTTTGTTGTAGATAAAACATGCCAACTACACATTAAAAACTTGCTACTTTCTCAAAATATCTCTAGATATTACTGAAATTGACACTGAAATTTACAGTGAGAAAACAAGACTATTGATCAAATAAAGTGAATTGACACTGTTGTGATCCCTCTGAAGTGTATAGTTCCACCCAATACACAGAATAAAGACCAGAACAATTTGAGGTAGTAGAGGGAAATAAATGACAGGATGGAGACCCTGGGAAATAATATCTAAATCCAGCCTTGCTGTTTAATGAAGCAGTATTATGTCTTGTTTCCTTGTTTGTTCTTTTGGTTTCCCTCATAACTTTGTTTTCTGGGGCTTTTAACAATATATGTGGCACCATCTAGTGGTCTCATAAAAATTGACTTAAATTGTGACCTGCTTTAAAACAGAAATAGTTTTTTGGGACATCTAATGAGTTGCTTAGGTATGGAAATCCTGATAAGCAATATCTCTTAGTCAAAGCCGGTATTAAAGTTTTATCATTGATGCAAATTCAGAATCATGTGTTAAAATCTTATAATATAACATAATACAATAACTTATCACATTCTGTTATTCTAATCTTGGATATCTGAATAAAAATGTATTCAATGAGGATGCAACATTCTTCTTTGATGTGAAATTCCAAGTCCAAATAAATGGCCAAGAGAAAGGAGAAGTCTACTAATTGGACTCTCATTTGATGCTCAGTTCTTGGATTTTTGCTGCAGTGTACACTGACTGATTCTATTGTATATAATACAGTGTGTTAGAGATCACATATTATATGTTACTGGCTTCTGAGTCATAGGTTTTGTCCTTCTCCTCAGATCTCTCATCTTTGAAAACTAGATTAATTCTTTAGGGTGGGAATTGAATGGATTTCTCCCTATGATTCTTTTCAGATCTTCCCAAACTGAGCTGGTTTGTAGATCTGTAGATCTGTAGATCTGTCCTCAGTCACTGGATAGTTTGCATACTTTTAAAATCATGCAGTTATATTCCTGCATTTCCTATGTCAGCCTTTCCTCAGTCTCACCTCTCTTCTCAGGTAGGAAGTGAAGATTAGGCAATTCTGTATTTTGCCATCCTAATATATACATATAACACAAACTAACTTACTGCTTTCCTACAAGACACTGCTCTTGTTTAGGACTGATAGAATTGCCTTTCTGTTTTATGGAGACAAGATGCATGAAAGCAAGAATGCATTTGTATATAGTAGTAATAGTAGGTGAAATTACAAGAAATTTTTCAAGCTATATAAGGAAGATCTGCAATAGATCTCACTGTCCTTCATTTTTAACTGTCTTCATAAATGAAAATTACCTTCTACTGCAAGTTGCATCAAATCTGTGAGCCTACACAAAATCTTTAGAAAGAAAATGTACTATTCCTCATTATCTTTTTTTCTGGTTCCTTTGTGGGGTTTATGAGAAGGTGCTTAAAATAATGAGGTTTTCTCTAACCCTAAACAATTAGCAAGTCCCCAAAAGCCTTCACATCAATGAAAAGTTTCTGAGCAGGGTTATTAAAAGTCTGTAGAGTAATTATGTAATTCCTAGAAAGTCTACTTGAGTGGTGAAAGCAACCTGTATAAAAAAGAAGCTTATAAATTTCTATCTTTAGAAGGGTAGCTCATGCTGACTGACAGAAGTCAGTGACAGACTAAAATTAGATTTATCTTCATAACAAAAAGGTTACTTAAAGCTGTGAAGAGTTAAGGAATTTTGCTCCAATATTTCTGCTCCATGTGTAGATGGCCTGGTGCAGACAATCCCAGTCTCACTTGCCCTGTGCTTTGGAGTGACTTACCTTCAGGTCAGAAATGGTCAATCTCTCAGAAAAACCAATCAGTTCATGTGATGTGCTACATTTACTCTGCTCCACTGCTTCTATCTAGCTTGGAGGTAGCTAGTTTTGGGACATTTTTACTTTGTCCTATGCTATGGATCTGGTTTATCCTGAATCTCCTTATCTGAGAGAAGTATAGTGTGTCGATTCAGCAGTCATGCTTGAAATAGCAACAATTTACAATCTTGATTTTCTGGAAAAAAAAAAGAAAATAAAATTTTCCCTGCTTTTTCTCATATTTACACTCTGTACTAGTCTGAAATTGCCTTCAAATGCAATTGCTGTTCAATTATTTTTCTCTAGAATTCCTATAGGATGAAACAGCACTCCTTCCTTATTAATTTCAATTTTTTCTAAATTTGATTTCTTATTAAGATAATTTTTCCATAATTAAATAATGATGACCAATGAAATTAAAAATAATTTAAGTAAAACCTTTCTAAAAAATTGGCTACCTCATAGTGAGTCAATCCCAGATATATGTATTCTCCCCTTATTTAAAGTATCCTGAAATTAAACCAGCTGCTGTTGGCTTTGTTGCTACATCTGACTCAACTTAGGGAAGGATGTGGTAATGAGAGCTGATGAGTGGGAATTCTCTGATTCAGAAACATCTAGAAATTTCCTGGATAGGTAAAAAAAATTCTAATAACCTGCAAACACCACAGATGGCCATGTAGCTGGGTTGAAAAATGAGACTCGTTTCTGCCAGCAGCAAATATTCATGACTTTGCTACAGAGGCAATTGAAAAGAAGGTTGAAACAAATCCAGAGGTAGTAAAATGTATACAGTACAGAAGTCTTTATAAATACTTAATTTCAGAAGGATATGAATATAGAATATCCCCATGTGAAACAGCAGATGTGAAAATCAGACCCCAGAGTAATGACAGTTTAGCATCTGAACTTTCCAAATGGAATACTGGTGTAATTCTTGCATATATTCAATCTTATTAAAATTTTCCTTACTCCTCTTGAGAAAATTTCAAGTAATCCAATACTAGAAATTGTTTGCTAAGTTACCTGAGATTGTACTTTCAAATCCTAGTAACAATTCATTTTGGTTCCCTGCATCAACTTTGCTCAATCTTTTAGAAATCAGCTGTGAAAAACTCACATAAAGCCAATGAATTTACAGGAACACATGATTTTCTCGTTTGTTAGATTGTGAGGCTGGATGCATAAGGCTCATAAGTTTGGGAAGCTAACCTGCTGCAGTGCTTGGCTTCTTTTTGTCTGTCCTGCTGCCTAGTGCAACTCACCATGATCTTACAGAGATTGAGAAAGAGAGAAAGGCTGGCAGGAAGTAGCCAGTGGAGATTCCCTTTGCACTTGCATGCAGTGCTGAAACCTGAGACACACTGGAATAAAATCTGCCAGTCTGGTTTGAAGCCTAAATTCTGTGTGGTCATTGTGGGATAACCCCAGGCAGCAGCTCAGCCCTACTCAACCACTTACTCTTTTCAAGAATGGGAAAGAGAATTGGGATTGCAAAAGTAAGAAAAAATTTGGATTGAGATAAAGACAGTTTAATAGGTAAAGCAGAAGCTGGGTATGCAGGAAAAGCAAAACAAGAATTGATTCATCATTTCCCCTGGGCAGGCAGGTGTTCAGCCATTCCCAGGAGAGCAGAGCTGCATCACACATGATGGTTACTTGGGAAAACACCATTATCTTGGAAAGTTTCCCCTTTCCTTTTCTTTCACCCAGGTTTTATTGGTGAGCATGGTGTTGTACAATATGGAATTACCCTTTGGTCATTTGGGGTCAGCTGTCCTGACTGTGTCCCCTCTCAGATTTGTGTACTCCTCCAGACCACTTGCTGGTGAGGACATATGAGAAACAGAAAAACCCTTAGTGCTGTGCAAGCACTGCTCAGCAATGGCTAAAGCATTCCTGAGTTACCAACATTGTTTTTGTCATAGACCAGAAACACAGTTCCATAATATGAAGAAAAATAGCTTTATCTTAGCCCAAACCAGTACAGTCATAGAGAAATTATATAATAATATAATGATTTTGTCACAGGCAGACTCAAGGTTTCACAGCAGTGTTTCAAAATTAATGAGGTTAAAATTGCAAACACCTGCTTGGACTTTCTGACCCAGTGTAGCATGACTGCTTGAGAGAAGGGAGATAAAAGGAAGAGCAGCTCTTCTCTGGCTCCATGCTGGGATCTTTCCAGACCTCCTTTGTCTACCAGCAGGAGGATGAGGGAAAACAAAGCCAGGGAGTGGGATAAATTTTCTCATTATTGAGGCTGAGAAGATTGTATAATCTCAACAGACCAGGTGGTGCCTGGGGGAGCTGCTCTGCTATCACTGTGACTTTTGTGTCTCTTGCTGCCTTAGGAAACTGCCTACATGTTCTGAGCCTGCAGCTGCCCCCTGCCTTGGCAGATATGCTCCATAAAATTAAAATGCCAGGCTTAGAAATTTCACTGGGGAGCTGTGTCATCGTTAATTATGGTTTTGAGTTACAAGTATGGAAAACTGTATTATTTTGAGTGACTATTAAACCAAAAAAATTGTTTGTTTATAGACAATATACCAGTGACAGAGGATACTGCAAAAAGACAAGTGCTCATAGTTGATGTTTCTCTGTTAAGGAGCAGTAAGGCTCCCACTGCCACCCTGACAGGGAATCATGAGAGGTGTGCTGACTTCCCAGAACTGAGCTGCTGCTGAGAGAGAGCCACTACTTGTCAAAATCACAGACTACTCTAGACTACTCTCAGTTGCTCCTCTTTCATATATATGGATGTGAATAACATGGCAAGCTGGAATCTGGGAAAGGTCAAGGAAACCTGTAAAGCCCTGGGAGTGCAAGCATGAAGTATTGGTGCCCAAGTTTCTTTTTCCTTCATTTTACTGGTTAGAGAAAAAGTGTAGCCAGAAATAGATGTATAATGCAAAAAATCAACTACTGGTTTTGTGGCTGGTGTCTACACAAGGTTTTTGGGGTTTTCTCAACATTTAGAGATAGTCCTGTTCTTAACTCTCTCCTCAGTGAAGTAATTCTGAAATATTTCATCTACATGCTAAAGAAAAAAGATCTGAAATTAATACAGATAAATATTGGGCCTGGGTCCAGATAATATGTGAAGGGGACTACTCAAGTGCTTTAATAAACAGATAAGACTGGATGTGGTTAATTCTGACTGGAAAATAACACATTCTTCTTGCTATAATTTCATTGTCTTAAAACCACTGATAACAAGTCTGCAGTGGAACATGCTGCTATGAAATAGTTCAGTGGTTGTTCCTGCTTCATTATGAGGATTGAAGTTTTCAGCAAATGTCATGGCAATTAGCATTTTGTGCAGTGCCATGAAAAAATGGCTGTTGGAAAAATCAACAGCTTTTCTAAAAGTCAGCACCTTTTGCCTGTCTTTTTGAAACCACTGGTCACTCTGGAATATTAAGTGACATCATTGCTGCAAGAATTATGTCTCTGTGTGATGTTTGGCTTGGGCATCTGGTCATTACAGAAATGAAACTGCCAGCAGTTGTGATAGCAATCTTCACCACTGCATGTGGGTATGGCTCAATCATCCATTTCCATATGGCAAATAAGTGTCCTTCAGGGCAAGTAACCTTTCGATAGCAATATTTTCATTTTTCATTTGCTCCAGAGATACTTGCTCTAAGATACTGTTTGTGCAGCAGCATGTACTGACTGGTGATTCCTTCTTGCTTTCCACCATGAATGTCTCTAGTCCCTCTCTGACAAAGCTGCAAGGACAGCCTCTTCATGCATGAAACTTCTGGATCTATTGCAAATGTTCCCACTGGCAAACTCTGAAATGTGATGCCCTCTCAACAATATGGTCGTGTGAAGGAGGAAAATAGAGCTGCACTTCAATAAAAGCTCTGCTCTCTGTGTTCATAGGATTTATAACAGCCAACATTAGCAACACCAGTTTTATTCCGTATTAGCTTATTTTCAACTCAGTAAACAATTTTGCCAGAGAGATCCTGCCAACAACAAACAGCCCCAGAACATGGGACAGAGCTAGAGGAACCTCAGCCCACTCTGGAAGTGCAAGCACCACTGATGTTACCTACTGCCATCACAGTAATGTAACCATGTGTGCCAATAAAATGAAGACTATTTTGACATCAACTTG
The DNA here is from genome assembly GCF_029582105.1 of Oenanthe melanoleuca. Taxonomy (NCBI): domain Eukaryota; kingdom Metazoa; phylum Chordata; class Aves; order Passeriformes; family Muscicapidae; genus Oenanthe; species Oenanthe melanoleuca. Next base: position 32,876,811 of record NC_079339.1, read on the forward strand.
AAAGGGAAGAACATCAAAGAACATACAGTTTCTGACCAGTGTGCTTGGAATATTTAACAGGCAGTATATTCTCTAGGTTGACCACAAAACTGCAATGCTTTTCATCAAACCATAGACCCCTCCAACCAGGAGTCTCTTCTTGGAAGAGTCACCTTCCTTATTGTAAAGTATCCATTTCAACTTGGGGTACACAAAAATTTATTACCTATGTCACAACAACTCAGAACTACATCTGTGCTCTTACATAGGCCATATCTGAAAATAAAACCTCAACCTGTTAATCTACACAGCTGGAAAGAGAAGCATATGCTACTTGATATGCAAATGTGTGACTGGCTTGGATTTTAACAGAAAGAGCACTCATCTGGTTTTGGAAAGAGCCCATGCCAGTTCCTCTGTTCCACTAAAAGCAGTGATGGAACTGAGATATTCAGTATTTCAAAGCAAAGGGCTTATTTAGATCATTTCATAAGCTTAGTTCTCCTGATTCTTGAAGTAAATACATTTATTAGATGTCTCAGAGTCATTCCCAGTGTTTCCCTGGCCCTGTCAGAGTCAAGCACTATGGGGCACACCTGCAGCAGCTGTGAAGCAGAACATCTCCCCAGGATGGCCAGTCCTTCAAAAAACTTATTGTCATCATCAATTTTTTTTGTCATTAGAAGGCAAATTGTGCAAATTTCACTTATAAACTTCCAGGGGACATTTAGGTTCTACTCATATTGCAGGGGTCTGTCTGTACACATCACTTTAATTTACAGATAAGAAATATTTAGTTTCTTTAAAATGTGCTTATTTGACATTTACTCACACTGCATGAAAATAAATGCAAAGGTCTCTCTCATGTGCCACCACATTTCATGGTGTGTGTTGAGATATTTTACCCCATAATAGCAAACACAAATATGGTATAAGCAGATTGTAGGCCTCTTATCCCCAGGGTTTCCTCATTCTTATTAGCACTCTGAGCTTGACTGCTGCTTCTTTTGGTACATCTGCACCCAGGCAACAGGTCATTAAGTTAGCTTCATGATATGCAAATATCCACTGTAATTTGGCAGCTGAGTACATTTTAACAAACACCACTTTTTTGAAACCTAATATAACTGAAATGTGTGCCTACCACAAGGTTACTGAATAGCCAGTACAAGTAGCTTAGAAAGAAGACAGTAAATAAGCACTGTGATTGGAAATGCTATGTCTTCTGCTGGAAGAAAATGTGATTGTGCCAATTACTTCAGAGTTACTGGACAGATTTCACTCCACAGGTCAGATAATATCTTTGCAGAACAAGTGCAGTAGTAGATAAGTGACAGTAGAAGTTGATGCTGAATTGTACTGAGACAAATTTCAGGACTGAGCCAAATTTTGCTGTGTGCAGTGGCTCTGATTCTTAAGAATAGCCAGTACAACTACACACACAAGATAAGGTTAAACACTGGTGCATTTTTTTTCAGATCTGGGAAAAATATGATGCATAAAGGACATTATTTGCATAAATCAAATTACTAAAAATAGCTACAATATGGGCAGCTTTGCTGTCATTATTTTACTGTAGCATAACTGAGCCTCTGTTTTGATTCAAGTAAACAGACAAGTTTTAGGCTGGTTCTGTTTTTGTTTTAAATTAAGATACTAGAGGCTCTTTCATTATTTGGTTTTGTTCAATATTTCATCCCCGTTGGTTTCTGGTTGTATTGCACATATATCAACTTACATGTCAGAATGTAACATGAACTTCAGAGATTTATTTTCTTACTCCTGGGCTTAATTTATTTCTCTGGCTCTTCTCTAATCACAGCTTGAAACTGAGTAAAATTGAATAGAAGTTCTAGTGACAAACTGCTAAACACACAGAAGAACAATACACCAGAGGTGTTGGAGTTTATTTCTGATACCAAAAATTATGTCTAAAGTGGCTTCTGAAAATAACACTAACTGATTTAAAACTATTGTTCAGAATTATATTAATGGACAAGCCCTCTTGAGGAATGCTATTGATGATGTTAATGATATTACATTGGAATGAAATGGGAGCTGGGGATGTTGCATGACCCATCAGAGCTCATTTTGCTAAGATGCTGCTAAAGTTTGCCTTGTAAAATTTTAGGCACCTACCAAAGAACTCTAAATTAGAAGGCAGTTGTCTCTAGGATTTTTTGAGACAGTGGTAAGCAATATTTCTTTTCTGAATTATCTTCCAGAGGACTCAAAGCTTTTTGCTACTCTGCACAGGCAGTTAAAACCAGGGAGATGGAGTTCAAGACTTACAACCTTTAGTTCCAGACATGTCCCACACCTCAGCCTGAGCCAGACAATCCACCCAAAGGTTTCACATAATTTCTGACTCCTGTTCAGGGTCAGTAACCTCACATGCAACCTGACTTAATCCCCAGTTTTACACCTTCATTATATATGTTTTGGCACTTGGCAGACACATGAAATGCAGGCAGGCCTTTTCAGCTAAAAAAGTTTGCAAACTATATACTATGCAGTATCTAATGTGTAGGATAGTTATTCCCTGCATATTTTGAACAATTATTCTTTACATACAAAATATTTGCTTCCCTCTCCAAATCATCTTCTTCTTCCTACTACTACTACTAGTACTACTATGATTATTATTACTAATATAATTATTATTATTTAAGAGATCCAAACTGTTGTGTTTCTGAAAGCTCCTAGCACTTTAATAGAGGTGTGGTACATGGCAAAATAACTGCACCACCATTTCTTCCTTCCTCATATAGGTATAGGGGCCAAACATTGCCACAAGTAAGGGAAATATGGTTTATTTAAAAATTACTGCATAGTTTCTTAATTTTAGTCCAAAGTCAGTAAAATGTTTTTCAAAACACTAAAGCCTCAATATCTTTTCCAGATGTTAGTGCTACAGAGTGGCTATATCAGCTAAATTATGTTGATTTCTAATGTGGCTGCATAGGAGTTTAGTGCCAAACTTGACAGACTAAATTAAGATGCAATAATTTTCATGCCCTCTTATTTCTGCCACAGGGCTTGGCTCAGTGCTGCAAATCCTTGCCAAACACTACTAACTGCAGCTACAACTCTCATCTAACCTCTCATGAGATGAAAGTATGGTTCATTTCATCTGCAGTGCTTGGCATTCCTGAGAACCCCCTGCTCAATAAGTGTGAAAGAGGATTTTCCTTCACCCAGAGCTTAATGGACAAGGATTGTATTGGGAAGTTACAGCAGCTTTTTGGGGTTGTTTTCCCCTCTTGTCTGGGGAGGCTTGGTTTAGCATCAACCCTCAAGTGGAAAAGTGACTTTTCTGCCAGGAAAAATCTAGAAGGATGTCTCTTGGTTGAAGACTTCCCCTTTTGTACAAAAGAAATATCACAGAAACAGGATCTTAAGTGTAGAAATGTGACCACTCTGCTGGAGGTCTAAGGTTACAAAAGACTCTTTGTAGTGCTTTCTCCATAGATAAAAAAAGAGATTTTAGATGTGAAATATTTCAGGCCCATCAGAGAATATAAATTAGAGCTTTAAACATTTTAAACAGAATAAAACGGAAGATAGGAAAGCAATAAAAAAAAAAAAAATATATATCCAGGCCTGATTCCAGACAACTCACTGGTTTCCCAGGACTTCTGTGACTGGGTGCAGTTCTGTCTGGTCCTGAGGGAGTTCCTCTTCCTCCACTCTGTCCAGTCTGCTCCCCACTTCTCCTCTTGGTCTTCACTTCACTGGACAAGCCCAGCCCATGCTGCCTCTCCATTATGACCTAAGAAGCTGCATTCATTCTGGATGAAAATAAAAAATTTCAGAGGAGATCATGAGTCTGAGAACTTTTGTTTGGGTGTCTTGCTCTTAGGTTGTCTTTATAAGAAAGCTACTGATGCACAAGAGGGCAGTGTGTCACAGGGAAATCTAGCATTGGAGTTAGCACACTGCTGCTGTTTCTGGCACAAAAATTATTTCAGGCTGATATATCAACTCAATTATTTTAAATCCAGTCATTGAGCCTATATAATGAGCCCAAGGAACTAAACAAATTAACCATGTTTTCCTACAATTTTTCCAGACTTTACATCTTTATTGCCTATATAGGCTTTTAAAATACCATTCCATAGTAATGCATACAGGGAATTCTGCCAGGAGTGACAATATTCCAGTGCTGCTGCAAGCTGCAGCCAAAGTGTGATAATGGCAATGATTGCCTCAGCACTGAGTGCTGGCTCTCATGATTCAAGGTCACCTCAGTCGCAGCAGATGAACTTCCAAAAACTGGTTTCACCACCCTAAGGAATGTGGAATTGAGTTTTTCCTCCTGTGTAATTTCAGGAGATTTAAAGTCAATTTGTGATGAATATTCAGATAGAGTATTTTAACTTACCTGAACATGAAATAAATTTTCATTGTGCCTGGGATTCAATATGACAAATTAATTTAGGTCTTACTGCACTTTTAAGCCTCTTGAGACACCAAACTATGTAATTATCACCATCTTGTCTATTCAGTGTTCTGTTTTACATTTTGAGAACACCTCTGTGGTGTACTAGTGACATTAATAATATGTCTGTTTCTATGGTATATAGAAACTGGGACTGTTCACAAACATGTTTTTGCTGCAGGTCTGGAGAGCAATATCTGAACACTGTCATAATTCATTGTATTAAAGACTATTGTAAACTTCTTTACTAAAAATAAATCATCCAAGTACATCAAGATTCCTCATCATACCAGAAAGTCTCTTCTACTGAGGCCAGTGACTGGGATATTACAAGTCAACATACAGGGGCATTAAAATCACAGTGAAAGAAAGTCTATGAAGCATCTTCTCAAAACATCTGGCTCACACCAATATTGTTATTCAAAAGGGATAAATGTAAAACAAACAAATTGCCAGTGCCCTAAATTAGAAAACTTTTAAAGGAACCAATATTATGGAAGTATAGAACATTGACATGTTGGGGGGAAAAAAGACAAAAAATGAGCTTATGAAATGTCACTGAATTGCTTTTAAAGTATCTTTCCCGGGATTCACTGTATGTAGAATCCTGACAAATATAATAATGCTCTTCATGTTGTGCAAGCTATTCATTATTTTGTACTCTTCAGTTCAAATGTTCCCTTAGCAGAAGAATGTTGTGCCCAGACTCTCAGCAGAGAGAAGGGCAATGAGGAGGCGGAATGAAAAGCCAAGTTTAAATTTCTTCTCCTGTGTCTCAGGTGTTTGGGTCTCCAATCTCTTTTTCAAAAACAAACTGTAGGCAGTGCAGCCACAAGACATCCTCAGCAACCCTGGTACACTAGTGGAACATTAATTTGAAGATATGTTTGGAAACTTATTTGAAGATATGTTCTTCAGCAAGAGCAATCACTGAAATAGCAATCTTCCCTTCCATACAACCCTTTCCAGAGGATAAATTCTCCACACTGATAAAGTAATTTGGTAGATGCAGTCACTCAAGTGAATATTGTTGATTTGATATCAAGTAGCTTGCAAAATAGAAAGAATAAACCATCCAGCAAATAGATATGCCTAAAATGAGAACTATCTTGCATTCTTAGGTGCCATGAAGCTGAAAAACTATTCTCTTAAATTTCCTACTTTATTCCCCCAGGCTGGGAAATTTCTAAACTGGGCTGAAAAACCATTTAAGCTATATGAAAGGAATCAGTCCCTGAGTGCTCAGAAATATAAATCAGCCTGTTCATTCGAAAACATGTTCAAACTTAATACTGTGAATTATTTGTTTTATGGATATTCCATTGCCCAACAGGTAATTAGAACCCTTACTCTAATCACATTATCTGCAGTACAGTACAAAACTGTCTTCTTCATATCACACTTCCAGTATAAAACCCTCTTGCTAGTCTCCACTTGGGACAGGCTGAATAATTTGAATTTTTTCCGTGCTTCATTTCTTTGTCTTCAAAGAAACCACTTTGAATTCTGTTGTAGATTTATTTCTGGTGTGTGAGACTGTAAATATTTCTGACAAATCTGAAAACATGATCACTGTTAAGTTTTCAAGATTTACCCTCAAGCAGAGAGAAAATCCAATCAAGACCCAAATCTAAGCCTTTCTTCTATCTCAGTAATGTGCCTTAAACCTGGATGCAAATTTAGCAGCATTTATCTCAGCTCCACCTACTCCAATTTGTAATAGAGACAAAACTATGATATCCTATACTGTGTCTATTGTTCAAAAATATTCAATACAAAATGTTGTCTTTCAGGTATTTGTAGTACAACCTTGAAATAGCTGTAAATATAACTGTCAATGTCAGTCAGCTAGGTGGCATGAAAATAAAAGCTGAACACATATTTCTAAAGTATTGATTCTTATTCTTGACAGTGGAATTTTCTTCTTTTTGCACACATACAATAGAAATACCTATAATTAGATAACTAAAACATCTCACTTTTAAACTTTTAAAAAATACATTGAAACATCTATGATTTTTATTGGGTACTATAAGAAAATACATGTTTTAAAAGCAATTTTTTTTATTGTAGGACTAAAAATCTTTTGACACATTCCCTATTCCTTTCCCCAAAAGGAGAAGTTCCTGGTGAGCATGACTAAAGTTAGGGATGGGGCAGTACTGATAGGAAGGTTCTGGAGGATTCACTTACACTCAGCCTACATCTATTTGCAAAGAAATACAATGCTGTTGGCTGTTTGCATTGTAATGTTGTCAGGGTCTGTATATGCAGAATTGACAAACAGAAAATGCCTCAACCACATGCAGTTCACAAACACAGGCTTTAACAAAAAAGCTTCCTCAGTCTGTGGAACCACCTCCACAATCATTCCCTTTACAACCAGCAGTCCATGAAAATGGATTTCTCAGTAATGTTGCAGCAATGGAAATCTCTGCTCTGGACACCATTCTTCTTTAAAAGACTATGTGGAGGGTCTTTTTTCAACTTCTCACACAATCTCATTGATGCAAAATTTGCACTCTTAGAACAGCAACCTTCCCTTTGCAATTGGTGCAGTTGGAAGGGATGGTCTTTTGACATTGTTTTTTGAGGTTTTTTAAAATTATTTCTGTTTTTAAGGTGCTTTGTGTAACATGTTTCCCTGTCAATGGTATTTTGAAATCCTGCCCCTTTGCTCAGTTTGTTTCTATTTGATATTTTGTGCCTATACTGATTTAATGCAGGGTTACAGAGAGCTGAGCAGCTTCTACAGTTTCTCCCACAACCTCTTGTATTTGTTCAGTTCACAGCTCTCTAAGTGAAACTGAAAAACAAGTTTAGTGTGAGACAAAAGATAGTCCACTGTGACAATGAAAAAGAAAAATCAGATGTTTTGTTGAAGGTCATTATGTTATAACCACTATATAAAGGATTAGTGCAGTTTATAAGCATTAGTACTCATTTCCACAAATATCTGTTATTGTGTTTTACAAAGACCATTCATTTTCATTGTTTTTGAGTTGCCAAGAAAGGTTTTGCAATGTGTCAATTTGCAAAGAATTCTGTCCAGCTCCTAGTGTATATTCTGTTATCCACATTGCCTGCACAGGGGAGAGGAATAATTGCCTTTCTGACTTAGTCTCCAAACCATGTGAGTAGCATAGGAAATGCTTAGGTTAAAAAGCATTTTGGTGATGTCCATGGAATGTCCAAGTAAACCTGAGTCCTACAGTTAGAAAGGTCCAATAAGTAACCTGGTGGTAACTGCTGTTCACACACCCTTCTCCCAAGACCAGGAAAATTCTCCAGTGTGGAAACCTAGACTTATTGGGTCTGATGCCCTGACACTGGAATGGGACTGAACAAAACCACACATCTTTATTCATGATCATATATTCACTGTATCAGTATAGACAAATACTTTGTCATTGGAACATATTACAGAGCACATATTAAAAGCAAACAAACAAACAAAATAACCCAAAAACAAGCAAAAAAAAAATAAAGTGATTGAAAGACGATTAAATGGATGGAAATTGCATATAATTTCATTTGGAAATGAACAAAAAATTGTGGCTAAGGAAGAAGACCATAATTCATGTATGTTTGGTTTTCCTTTTTATTATATACATATTTTAATTTTATTGTATTATTTTTGTTTTAAAAGATGCAGTACTGTGCTCTAAATTAAAAAAAAAAATTAAATCTTCTGAATGTTGTATTGTAGAAAACAAAAGGAAAAACTGGGCAGAGGATGGCTCATGAATTTCAAAAATAGCTCATGAATTTGCAAATGTGCCTGCTTAGTGCAGATAGCAGGAACACCTCCTCAGACATCATGCTCTATAATGCACTTGGACATGGTTACTTGAGAGGTGGTAAATGAACTGCAGTCCTTGTCCCCTATGTTTAATCAAAAGAGAACAATCAAAATAGTGCCAGGCTTAATTCACAAAAAAAAAAAAAAAAAAAAAGAAAAGCATGGAAGAAATTAATGTAAGGGTATCAAGTCTCTCAAAGGATGCCATGAACCTTTCTAGGACAGCAGCCTTTGCATAGCAAATCAACCAGAGGCTGAAAACCAATTTAAGAAAACAGAAAGCATCTATCCTTTGCACCAGCTGGGCTGCAGTGTGGTGACACAAGAAAATGTAAAATCTGAACAGCTATTAGCAGGATGTCAAAACAGACTTTATTTCAGAATATTCAGGGCTTGTGACTGCATTTATAGTACAAAGTACAGTTAGAAGTTGACTCGTTCTCAATACAGAAAAAAAATTAATAGCCTTATTCAGCTAGCCTTTTGCTTTACTCATTATATTTGGATTAAGTATTAAAATACAGAGTTTCTGAACTATAGTTCCAAAATAGAATAGAAAAATCTCAAATGTGTCTCCACCAGCTTCAGTGAGGGGCAATATCTGCCTATCTTTTTATAATACTGGAATTTTAAGGTCACCACTTATTTTTTTTTTTCTCCTGAGCTCTATTTTTTTATAAAAAACATTTCTTGCTTTTAAAAATAGGTTAACCAGATTGCAAACTAAGAAATCCAGTGTTTTCAGAATAGCAAAATCAAAACATATGAAAGTAAATTTAAAAATAATTAGAAAAGTTTTGATTTTTTTTTATTTAACTGGCCACTTTGAGGACTTCTAAAAGTAAAATGAAAATGATAAATAACATTTTTAATACTTATTGTCACAGACCCTATTATCACAGACCCAGCCTTAGTTGGTCCCATAATGCATATGTTAGTCTGTAAATTAGGATGCTTTCTAGATCCTGCAAGCTGATCCATACGAATGTCACGAGAGCTGCACATGTATAAAAGTGTTTTTCAGAATTCAGGTGTGCTGTCCAGGTCTGACAACACCAATTTTCCTCACAGCATCTAATAGAAATCTATTATTTTGGAAAAAGAATTATCATTAATAATTGAAATAATGATACTGGTTTCAAAATATGTTATATATCTCTAGAAATTCCAGTTGCTAGAGACCTGTGATTACGAAATGCTTTTGTCCTTCCTTGAGAAGCATTCCTTTCACAATGTCCATGGTTGAAGGAAAGCTTGTACACATGGCTTCATGGCATACTGGCAGCTCAACACTAGTCTGAAAAAATGTAATTATGGAATGGTTTGGTTTGGGTTGGAAGGGCCCTGTGCTGTCCAGCCTGGTCTTGAACACTTCCACACATGGGGAGTCAACAATCTCTCCTGGCAACGTGTGTCAGCACTTCACTGCCCTTATAAAAAGGAATTTCTTCCTAATCCCCGAACTAAACCTACTCTGCTTCATCTTAAGGCCAGGTCCTCTTGTCCCACCCTTCCCTCTCCTTCTTGTAGCCCCTTCCAGGTGCTGGAAGGCTCTATAAAATCTCCCCAGAACCTTCTCCTCTCCAGCTTGCACAACCCCAGTTCTCCCAGCCTGCCTTCACAATAAGAGGTACTCCAGCCCTGTGATCAACCTGGTGACCCTTTCTGGACCAGTTCCAGCAGGTCAGTGTCTTTCTTGGAGGTCCCAGAGCTGATCATCCCTGCAGGTGGGGTCTCAGAGCAGAGCAGAGGGGCAGAATCCCCTCCCTGCCCTGCTGCCCACGCTGCTCTGGATGCAGCCCAGGGCACACTTGGCTCTCTGGGCTGGGAGCACACACTGCCAAATCTTCTTGAGATTTCCATCCAAAAACAACTCCAAAGAAAAGAAAGAATCAACTAAATAACTTTTTTTGCTTCTAAAATTTCCAGAAACCACATATTACTGCAAGAAGCATTTCCTTGCAGATCTGTGGGTATTTTATGCTTTTCATAATGCACATTTACTATTTGGCATTTAGTTGTGTGTAAGGAAGCAACAAAGCAGTAATTTTTGGTTTTGTTTTTAATGTAATGTTTAGGCTGTCAGTCCCTACTTTGTATGTGATCCATCATCCAAACACTATTCTGAACAGTGAATGATGAGACTGGCTACAATTTCTCTGTGGTGTTTATCCCTGAATATAGTCCAAGTCCTTCTCAAATAGTATTGATTTTCAGAGTACTTACTAGGGTGTGGAACATTATTTCCCACTTTATTGGTAGACTAAAAAACACCCTACATTATTACTTCTAGGTTCATGAATTGGAAAATTTATGAGACGTCAGTTTTTTAGAGGCATAACATTTTCTAACACCCATTGTGGGTGAAGCACAGCTGTATCACTGTATACTTGGAAAATTGCACCTTGAAGCATTAGAAGGAAATGCATTGGATTAAACAGGGACAGAATCACTCTCACATCAGATGAAATAATAGGGACAGAACCCCATTGCCCAAGGAAATTATTACCTGCCTGAGCCCTGCAGTCATCTTTTCTCATTCTTCAGCCACTGCATCTAAAAGGGCAAAAAGATGGATGAAAATTCCACAGAATTACACCTGCAACTATTGTGCCTGGAGCTCAGCCAGAGATCTGTGGAGAAAAGTTGGTGATGTGACTTGAAATACTGAATCATAAACCTAAGAAAGTTAGTTACAAGTTGATAGTACATAAACAGACTGGCTCTTTCTAACTATCAAAAGATTGATCTTGCAAATCTAGTGCCTATGTATGTATATAGATATGCCCATGTCCATATTATCTGCATACTTATAACAAACTTGCATACTCAAAGGCATCTTAAAAATACAGACTTAACAGGTATTAACAAAATTACCATTTCTTTACTGATATAAGTATCTTTCATCTCTTGCAACATCTGTCACAAAGACTATCACATTCAATTAACACTGCAATGGGAATTTGATCAGAGAGAATGTGACTATACACTATGATCAAGCCTCTTGAAGATGAGAGTCCCACTTTTACAAAATGCACAATGGGATCCCAAAAATCCAAATATGGTCAAAATCTAGCTTGAATCTCCTGCCTGAATGCTACCTACATATCTCACCATTAATATCCAAGACTACAGTGAAATTATTTAAGTAATTGAATGGGAAAAGCCTAAAGGAAACAGAGAGCAAGTGAGAAAACGTGTCATATTTTTTATGCCTAACCTCTGGCCTATATCTTGAAGGGATATATTCTTACATTTCTGTCAGAAGTTGCTTCTTGGTCTATACTATTTCAGCTGCAATTTTATATAAGAAAGTGTAGAGCTCTTTTCTGCTTCTGCCTAGTCAGCTAGGAGGACAGAGTTGTTAATCAGGATATCTTAAGCCAAACTCTCCCTTCATGAACATCAGTGCAAACACATCACTCACCAAAGATAACATGGAAGTGGTTTTAATCATGAACAAAGTTAATTAAAATGTGTGGGCTTAGTCCTATAAATCCAAAGGTGATTTATGCCCTAGGATTTAAATTGCCAACTTCTCCAAAAAGACAGGATCTGCTTTATGAAAACAGCAGGTTACCAATGACAAGTAAAAATCCAGAGTCCCTGAACTCAGTAAGTATTATGTGACAAAATCACCCATCATCAGCCACAGAGCTGTACCAGGCAGAAATGTAACCCCTTAAGCATATTTCTGAAAATAGCTTTAAAGTGTTATCCTGTGGAATTCGAACACCATTGGTACAAAGAACAATTTTTTTACTCTTGATTCTTTGATACATTCTAACAGAAAGAGGAAAAATAGATTTCAGCAAAAGTGCCCACTGTTCCAATCACTTGCAAAACAGTAGGAGTCATTTTAATGGAAATGATTTAAAGTAGACCTTTACTAAGCATGACCTTCTATTTAAAACTGAAAAATATAATGAAGTAATTTTTATGTTAAAATATAACTGAGAAAAATGCAGAATATAAGAGCATAGAGTTCAAATAATTAAACTTAAGAATAATTCTTTAATGCACTATCCTACCAGGCAATTCATTTTGTTTCACTCAGAAGGTGAAAAGAAACCAATCACAGCCACCAAATCACTCACTTCTCAACACTTTTGTATTTGTAAAATAAAGCTAACATCAATTTTGGCTTTCACTAACTCCCTTACTTTCATTCACAGTAGTTAAAATATGGTGCATTGTGTAACAGGTAAGAACCACATGTTTCATTGCTGGATTAATCTGTTTTAAACAGATCTATAACTAGAGGTATGTATTTGACCATCAACCAGTTTTAAAACTTGATATTAAACAATGTAGGAAACATATGCACAAGATGAAAATTTCTGGCTGTAAGGCTTAGTGAAAATAATTAACAATTACTCTTTAAAAATTATATTTGTGATTTAAGCCATCTGAAGCATATTAAAAGTGAAGAAATAATGCTAGTATTGTTTGGAATTTCGTCTATTTTTTTAAATTTTGAATTTAAAAATTTAAATTTTTGTCTATTTACTTTAAAAAGTGACTAAGGCTCATTATACCACATCAGAGGTTCAGAAGGAAGTTAGTTTCTTTGGCTAAGGAGCAGATGCATAAGAAGCAACAGTGATAGAAGTTTTTCCCACGTGCCTTGTACCTTGGCTCCTGAAGGCCTGTCAATGTTACCAGGATCTTCACCTTATCTGTTAGCTGAGATTTATTATTTAAAGGATAAAACATGGCCAGGAGTGGGACATCCTGAGATGTTCCTTACCATCACTGGCTTCTGAAAAAATTAGCATCAGAAAAGCTTGTGGATCAAAATCTCTAGCTCACTACTGTTGAGCCACTAGGCAACATCAGACACTGACAGGCACAGATTGCATCTAATCCAAACATGAGTTCTACAACTATCTAATGTATTCAAATGCATATAGGGTAAGGCAGAAATATTTAATACAAATGTATAAGCTTTACTCTTATATCTTTCTTCTGCTCTTGCCTCTTGGAGATACAATCCAAAATACTAAATGTTCTATTTGCAATGAACAAAAAAGCAGTCTAGCAATTCCTTTCTGAGAATTTTTACACTTTCTTACATTCTGAAAAAACTTTACAGACGTTTTTACATTCATGCACACTATTATGCATGGACAAGATAAGGGAAGTATTGAAAAATAACATACTAATGCTGCTGGGCATGGAGTCCCATCCATATTTTGTACTCTTACAATTTAGCTGTTCAGTTACAGTCACAAAGATCTTGACAAGTCAGTTTTGATTAAAGGCAACCGTGCACTTCAGACCCTGCTTACAATGTTCAGTGACATGGTCCAAGACTATTCAGAAGTGTGACAAGCCAATCAATTTTACTTTTTTTCCCCTCATCCTTGATCTTCATACTTTTCATTCCTCTTAATTTCCAAGGAGCCTTAGAGAGAGAGATGTATTTCAGAGTAGCTTCAATAGATTTTTCTACTGTGCCATGTGCTGAACTGGCACTTTATAGCAGTCCTCAAGGAAAGGTCACTTACAATCTAATTTAATTCATGATGTAATGAGTTCTTTTGGGGAGCCAGTACAAGGATAATGATGATGTGAAATCCAGTTTGACTGAGTCTATTTAAGTGAACAGTTAATAGCAGAGAGATCAGAAGTCATGGAACCATTAATGATATGGATTAAAAGGATATTGAGGTTATCTGCTCCAAGAGAAAATAAATCATAGCTCCAGCATTTCTGGTTTTCAGAAATGAATGCCCATTCAACTGTATTTGCACCATTAAGAAATATTTTCTATTGTCTAACTTAAATCTGCTTCCCTGAATTGTAATACCACTGCTTCTAAAGCTATCTATTATGAAACACTTTATTGCTTTTGTTCTTCATGTTGTCTTTTCATATATATGAAAGTCATCATGTAGTCTCTGATTCTCTTTGCTGCAATAAATGACTTGAATACATCCAGACTTTCCCCACTGCTTACATTTCACAGATCATTTTTCCTGCCAGTTCCAGGCCTCTCTTTGTGGAAGAGAATGTGTGCACAAGCAATACTGAAATTTTTTACTTTTACATAACACAAGTAGCAAAAATGTTTTGTGACTTTGTGAACAGTAAGTTTTTTGGAGTTTTTTTACCTGGAAAACTAAAGAATTGAAAAGAAAAACACTAAACCATAGGAATTTTACAGTCTGTATTGTAGTGAAAGAAAAATTATAAAGAAGAGTGTGCTGGGGATTGAAGGCTACCAAAACTGTATTAAGCAAAAGACATGGTAATATGGATAATAAAGAGATGGCAATAAGGGTAATAGCAGCATACTCCAGCACTGATAGTTTGAATGTTGCATACACTTGGGTGAAAGGAACAGTCCTAGAAAAACTAAATTATTGCTCAGGTGAGATATCAGAAAAAATAACAAGCTAAACAGGTTTAAAAATTGCCAACAGAACTACTTTGAGGGCAAATTGCATCTATTTGAAAAAGTTTGTTACTTTCTGCAGGAAAAAAAATAATTGTTTACATATTAGTAAAACCCCAGATGGTTTTAATTTCATATTTCTTGGTGTGGTGAGGCTTTAGCTATGGTGTTTTTTACCCATATATCCTTCTGCTGGTCAAATACATGAGGCAGCTTTTTAAAATAAATCTCACATCTGCTTTGTTAAAAAACAAATTTTCACTGAAAGCTCCTTAAAAAATATTTGATGTCAGAGAAAATATCAGTGCAAAGACTTTGGTAATTAAAGAACACTCTTCACACAGTAGCTTGGATTGGCTTCTTGGTTGAAGGTCAGAGCTACCATCTCCTTAAACTTCATTCTGCATGTCCTGATCAATCTGTCAGAACTGCTGCATGTGCCCTTCAGTGAACAGAAGCTGAGTTTAACAGAGAGCTGGTCATCAGTAGCAAGGTGAGAAGGCACATTATTTGTGAAGGATGTTTAAGGAAAAAGAGTGAATTATCTCCAACACAGCCTGACCAGCTATCTCAGTTTAAAGAGCAATTAATAAAACATTGTAGTTCAGAAACATTTCTGAAATACAAAATTAAATTCTGATGGGAAAATGCCTTTGGTTTTTTTTTCTACTTTATTTTTTTATTGGTAATGCATTAACTGTATACTAATACTTCCTTTATTGTATGTAAAGATGAAGACAATTTATTTTCTATATCATTGAATGAACTTGCAACACTATGTAAACGACAAAACTCCACAAAATTCACAAAATTCCACATACTTCCACCTACTTGAAGAACTTCCATAGTCCTTCAAGGGACATGTAGTGTTAAATGCACCACATTTGTCTTAATTACTGACATACAGGGAAGATTAACAAAATATGCTTAATACACCAAGTGGAACAGCAACAGAACCAATCAATTGAGCACACAGTGCAATAAATAAAAAAAAAATTCTGAGAATTTCTCTCTAAATGAGTGTGACTGCATACAAAGACACCCTGTATTTGCATGTCTTCTTTGATTTAGACATGTCATGTGAAATCTTTGAAGGTTTTCCTTTCCAGCATGCTGTTTACTGTACATCCTATTCAAAAGTGCCTTAATATATTGTGCTGCAACTTGTAAAAATCTCAGAGCTGAAGCTGGGGCACAGAAACTGCCAAGGGAGTTTATGACTATACAAATAATCCTTACCTATCATCTCCTCCTGGAAGGCCCCTGCCCTGTGCTCTCTAGGCATTCCAGCCAACCCTTCTCTTCAATTTTAAAAAATAAAAGGCCTTGTTACTACCATTCCCAAAGCATTTCCATCATTATTTTACACTGATTTAGTAAGAAAAATCCTGAAGCTATTTTATTTGGAGAGATTTCTAGGTTCCCCTGACACAAGCAGCTGCATTTGCAGTCTGACTTGGGGAAACACTGACTGTCTGGGAAAATGCTTCTCTGTTGATTTACAATCCTTGGAATGTCAAAGGTATGACAGATTTTAATACAAGTTCTACTAAGAGAGGAATTAATATTTACCCATATAAAGAGTTTGATTAGAACTTAATAACATTAAATTGGCTTGAGAGGCCATTGCAGTTCATAGCATAAGCTGTCAGTCACTAAATTTATGATAATGTAATTCAAATAAAAACTATGTTGTATAATAATAAAATTGAGACATAGACTTTGTGTTATTTTAGTAGCAATATTAAAAAATAAGAAATCTCAGAGCAAAAAAAAATCCAGATGTGAAGACAGCAGATACTAGAAGCTTTCATTTAACCCCACAACAGGACAAGGAATCTTAGCAGAGCTGGTGAAATATTAAACTGCAAAGATCTTTCATGTGGAAGGGATGACCAAGTAACAGCTTCTTGCACTTTCTGACCATTTAGAAGGAAAATTAGGACACCTGTTTGCTTTTCATTTGGGTTAAACTAAGCTGTATTACAATAGCATTTGATTAGGAATGGAGAAATTTCTTACCACTTTTGGCATTACACTTGAAAATGGTTTTGAGCTAAAGCCATTATGAGCACATCTGAAAAGGAAGTTACCTATGCTGGTAATTAGAGACAGCTAAAATGGTGTTTAAAAACAAAGCTTCCCTGCTTTTCTGTTCATAACTTCCCTTAAATTCTATAAGACCATGCATTCTACACGAATGCATTGATCATTCCCTCTGTGACAGCCACAAATGACAAACTTTTCACATCCTGAAATACTGAGTTCTAGGTTCAAGGTGGCCCATTTCTTTAGCATGACTGGTGTTTCTATTGCCCCCCTATGGGTCACACCCATCAATAGTGGCAAGTCTTGTTTTTATGAGTACTCTCATCCTATTTATACCACGTTGTTCTTTTGTAATATTCCCTTCAACTAAGAATCACAATGCTCAATTTCTGAATTCCAAATGAAGGGACAGAAAATACTGTGAAGCAATTTTTAGTTTCATTCTGCTGAGATGAGAAAACTGCACAAGTTTGGCTACCTGAAATTCTTTTTGCAGTATGAATTCCTACAGCAAATACCATTGTAGAATATGAGTGTTTCTGGTGCTTTAGTAGGATGTATCTTCTTTTCCCTGAATTGCTTTTCCCATGCTTTTAGGAGGGAGGGTTTATGTGTTTCAAAAGGGCAGTTTAATGGAAGCTGACACTGACTAAGCACAGTGTGCCTCTGACACAGAGATACTTTTGTCCTTAGACCAAATCAGAGAATGTCAGGGAACTGTTCGAGCACAAAGCAACAGACATTTTTTCCTCACAGCTGCTGAAGCCTGTGACAAGAGGCATACATACACAGCATTCCCCCAAATACCTTAAACTGGGTTCTTTCACTGATACAAAGGCATTCAGCCTGAAAGCTCTTTGCTCATGCAGTGCAAAATCCAAGTAGAGCAGCAATGAGATTTTATTGCTGCTTTTTGTCAGCTTTTCTTCAGTGTCTCTCCTTCTCCAGATATGTTTTGCAACACCAAATTATCTTTGCAAACAGCATATACTGCATGCCATGGAAGATACTATATTGCTACAGCAGGAAGAAAAAAATGTCTGAGAGTGTGTTGGTTTTGGCTTGGGCAGAGCTCATTTCCTTGACAATGATTAGTTTAGGGCTGTGTTTTGGATTTGTGCTAAACACAGGGTGGATAACATAGAGATTTTTTTGTTTTATTGCTGAGCAGGGCTTACACAGAGCCAAGGCTTTTTCTGCTTCTCCTACTGCCAGGCTGGTGAGGGACTGGGGGTACCTGGGAGGAGACACAGCTGGGACAGGTGATCCCAAATGACCACAGGGACATTCCAGACCATGTGGTGTCACACTCAGCATATGAAGCCAGGGGAAGAAGGAGGAGGTGGGCACACTCAGAGTGATGGTGCAATAATTCCTTGTCTTGTTTTGCTTGTGTGCGTGGTTTTTGCTTCATCTATTAAACTGTATCTCAACCCACAGTTTTCTGACCTTTATTCTTCAGATTCTCTCCCAATCCCACTGGAGGAGGATTGAGTGGCTACATAATGCTTGGTTGCTAAGAGGGGTTAAAGCAAGACAGAGAGAAGCATACATTTGTATCTGATTTTTTTAACAAATCAAGAAACTAGAAGTATTTCCATTAGAATCCTGGAATTTTCTATTAGGACTGGAGAATTTTGGGTTTAGGTTCTCGGATCTCAATTCTACTCTGGTCCATTAATTTACTGTAAACTACTTACTTCCAGGGTTTATTTTATACCTATATGAAAGAAATTTGGTATTTCTATTTGTAGGGTGAAATCCTCTACTTTTAAGATAATTATTTATTACAGCTTCATCACAGGCTTTGGAGAAAAAGCCTTTAGCAAAAACAAGGAAGAAATACCTCTGTGATCCAGCACTCTGAACTTCTGACTGCAGAATCTTATCCTATACCTTTACAGACATGCTGAAGCACCTTCACTACAAATCTGCCCTTGTGATGTGAACTATCCTCATTCCAT
Source organism: Oenanthe melanoleuca (assembly GCF_029582105.1). Classification (NCBI taxonomy): domain Eukaryota; kingdom Metazoa; phylum Chordata; class Aves; order Passeriformes; family Muscicapidae; genus Oenanthe; species Oenanthe melanoleuca. The sequence goes on from NC_079339.1 coordinate 32,895,446, forward strand.
GTGCTGTACATGCCTACATCTTCATCTACAAACAGCAACAATCTGCAGTTAATAAATAATGCAAGAGGAGCTATTCAAACTTCAAACAGCAAACACTAAAGATTGGACTTCATGTTGGCCTTAAAAATCCTGATAGCTCAGCTGTGGAGCCACTCCTTACAATGAGACACTTTCAAGTGAGCAATATGACCAAGACACAACACTGAATATTGAAGAATATACAAAAGTGGGAACTAGGAAGGACAGTTGGGGTATTAAAGGAATCCATAAATGGCCTTGCACATAAGGAACAGATTCTACAATACCCAGTCAATAATAAAAACACATAGCCTCTTTCTTCCCACCTCCCTTTCCTCTTTCAGAACCATTGCAGAGATTGTCATCTAGAATAGATATGGAAAAAAAAAAAGGATTTTCATCTAACATCTTCTAAGTTGAGGTGATTAGCAAATAGCTAACCATTAATGACGCTTTTGACAAGAATGGATGCCAAAAGTTATGAAACCTTGCCTGGTAGATAAATGGTACCTTTCTCAGCCATCTGTCTTACAAATGATCCTATATATACAGCTATTATTTCACTCAGACACTGGCAGCTCTGCAATTGTTCATGGCCTCAGTGAAGAATAATAGTTGTCATGCAGTTTCATCACTCTGACTTTTAACAGACCTGTTTTCAGCTTGTCTCAAATGCTGCTCAATTGCACATGGGGAAGTGCCAGAAAAGAACAGGTAAGATAAAATACCAAGGGCACTCACATTTCTCTCTATGTAGGTTTAAAACACATCAGAGCTGTCCTGAAGAAATTTTGCTAGAACATGCTGCTAAAATTGCAAATGGTTTTCTACCCATTTGTAGAAAACACTGAGCAGTCTGCTGCTTTTGGCTGGTATAATTTTCTCCATAGTAGCAAGTAAGGGGCTGTGCTTTAAATCTGTGCTGGAAACAGTGCTGATAATTGAGGGATATTTTAGTCATTGCTGAGCAGGCATTGCACACTGTTAAGGCCTTTTCTGCTTCTTGTACCACCCTCAAAGGGGTTGAGGTTAAACAATGAACTGGGAAGGGACACAAGCACCAGAGAGACAATCCTATACCATACAGCTTTGTGCTCAGCATATAAACCTGGGGAGGAAAGAAGTGGGGGAAGACACACACTGGGAGTGATGGCAGTGTCTTGCCAAGTAACAGGTATGCTTCTCTTCTTCCCTGGGACTCTCAGAAGTTTTTCCTCATCACCTCCTCTAACTTGCTTACCTGGTGATGCAGAAGTCTCCAATCTGTCCCTCATCTTGCACACCCTCTCCTCAGGTCCAGGCACTGTTGATTGGCACCATGAACAGTGCTTACACTTCATTATTCCTAAAATAGGAATAGACTTTTCACTAGTCTCTTACAATCCCCAAATGAATGCAGCAATCTACTGTTAAATCTAACAGCCTTCCCTTATATGTTTCCTTATTCTGTTTTCTCACAAATAAATGTTTCTAAATGCTATTTTTCACAAAACCAGTGAAAGTTTTGGAAAGGATTCTCATTAAAATCTTAATACTTATGACAGGTAAAGGCATTTTCTGCAGAAGTCCTAGTTCCAGGGTCATGCCAAAGCAAAGAAAGCTTTCCTATATCTATTCTTTCTGAAATAGGAAAAAAAAAACCCAACTGGTTTGGCTGCAAACCAGTATGATGATTATTGTTAGTTGCACATGTTGAAGAATTCCTTTTCAATATAGTATGAAACACGATCAATGTTTTTTCATTTATTTTTACCACATTTCTCTTCTCTCCAGTAAAAAAGTACTTAACACAGATGAAAACTGTTCTCCCCCTCTTTAGCAGGAACAGAATTTCAACATATTACAGACTTCAAGTCCTCTGTGTAAGTTATCACCCTTTGAGCTACCAGAAACCTCTGAAACTGTTTAAAATATCAACCAGTATTTTGTTAGATATCTATTTTCTACACTTCTAAAGCCATCTAACTTTAGCTAATGAGGTTATTTTTCTACCCTGGATACTTGGCCTGGACACTGAAGATCTAACATGATAATATGCCTCCATGTAAGAGACATTTTCACTCAGTTTACTTTTGTTCAGTCATTGTAAAAATAAATAGTGAAATACTTTTGGTCCTGTAATCCCATGTCAACTAGCCACCATCACTAAAAATGTTGCCACAACTCAGACTGCATGAGGTGACAGCAGACAAAAAGACAGTGACAGCTGAAATAGAAAAAGTATAAATGAAGCAGACATTAGATACCATCCAGCACTTCCAGATGATGCACTAAACAGGCTATAATGATGTGCTACAGAGTAGAAGTTGGTGCTTTGGAATTATTAGTGAAGTTACTGATTATATAAATTCATGTCATCACCCCAGTGGTAACTGACCACTTCCATGGGGGACTAACTTCGAAATAAGAAAATTAATAATTTTTAATCTGAGACACTGCAATCCTTTGTGAGTACTGGACAGCCTCCTGCTCACTACCTGCAGCACTGTCTATCTGTATCTTCAGAGATGTCAGGATTTGTAGCTGAAGAACAATTTTCTCAGTCAAATATTATCCCTTCAGGAACAAACTAACATATCTTTTACTTAGCAAACCTAACATACTGAATCTGCAAACATCCATGCTTGAGCTTAATCCATGACTCAAGGATGACAAACAAAACCCTATCATCTTTTCCTTAATTTATACATAGCAATAAATAAGGTTGATGATTTATGAAAGTCATCATATCAATAGTAAAAAATGACATTGATCCAAAAGAATGTTCAAAAATGAGCAGAACATTTTGTCTATCTTACAGGATAAACATACAACACCAATAGAAAAGAACTGACAAAGAGTTTGTGCTTTGATAAAAAAATGATCAATAAAATTAGATTGTCAAAAGAAGATATTAACAACTTGAGAATAAGCATTTCCTAGGAATGGAAAGTAAATTATCAAAATTATTTTTAACCTACACAGCCTTTAGGTAGGGTGCTAACTTCAACCTATGGCAAGTATTTTCTGGAATCTGCTTAGACAGGAAATATTTTAACCTAGTTTCCACTATTTCTCTTTTAATTACAGCATTCTAGAGAAATTTTTTATCACTGTAGCAGAAAATAATTTTTATTCAGTTTTGCTAGAATTCAATATAATTTTCCTAGAGTGAAATATAGAAAGCTACATCAAAAATAATTTATATTTTGAATAGAGAACTCAAATAATCCAAAGCCAGTTTTCATCACAGTATAGTATTTAATGACAAAAATCAGGGTTTCCAGTAGTGAGTCAAGAGAGCAGGTCCCACTTTTTTCTCTGCAGAATGGCACAAAATAATTTCTACATCTTTGAGAACTTCCAAGGAATTGGTTACAATAGATATCAGCAAGTATTACAATTCTGGCAAATCATAGCAAAACCTACCTACCTTTAAGATCAGTTTTAAGAGCACATATTTTTGTTAATATTTCACATAATACACAACTTTTGCTAGACACAAAAGTAGCCTTTTAAGACAGACTTTGCAGTACAGCAGTCAAGTCTAACAATACATTATTTTTATTCTGTTCAGAACTTTAAAAAGATAAAGAAACTATTAATATTGTTACAATTTACAAATACATTCTTTCATATGAAACATTAACCTGAATCATAGTATATGTTATATACATGACTATCTAATAATGCTAGATTGTATACACTACAAGCTAAGTTCCAGAAGGAAACTGCAAAGCTCTAAGATTTACCTTTGGATAAACATTTATACACCTTGATTTTTTTTTTCTAAAAACTACCAAACCTCATAGTTTATTGAACAGCAAGAACAAAGTAAACAGACACACCACTTTTCCTTCATTCAGAAGACTTAGGTTACTTAAAGTTCCCATAGTAAATGGCTTTTGATGGTTGGATTAAAGTTCTAGGTTATGATAAAAAAATACACTTAACTGGAAGATATAAAACAACCCAAAATGCTGATAAACCTCAGGTGGGACTAAAGAAAGGTTTTAGTACAGTAAAACTCACAAGAGGTCTGGAACTTAGCAGTGCAATTGTGATCCTGTTCTGTCCAGCTGATATTTATGTAAACACTTGAAAATATATCCCTTTTTATCTAAATTTAAACAACTAATTCTTTTCAGGTTTATCTGGCCTGGGTTTTAGACATTTCTTCTAATTATTTACTTCTTTCTCTCAGGAGAAAGAATTGTGAAGTTAGCAGCAGAATATATTTTAAAAGAGTGGAAAACATGACAAAAAGATAGCTATGTGGTCAGAAATGTACTCCCTGACTGATTTATAATCCATCTTTAAAAAAAAAAAAATGGCCTAACATTTTGTATCTAGCAGAAGTTTAATTTCTTTAAAAAAGAGCAGACACTTTTTCCTGGTTCATAGCAGAAATACTCAGTCATTACAATAGCATTCAGACATTTCCAGGGCAAGAATTACTTACATATAGCTCAACAGAGTGTTCAGAACTTGTTTTGTTAATGAACCTGTTCTGATTTACAAGAGAAGTGGCCAAATTCCATTTCAGTAGGTGCTAGATTTGGTAACTATTTGAGCTAGTGCTAAATAGAGCTAAATGATCATATGGTACTACTAAATGACCCATTCTCTCAACCCCCAGTGTGAAATTAAATAAAAAGCTTCATACAAAATGGTTTAAATTACAGGGAAAAAAAAAAAAAAAAACAACCAAAAACAAAACAGATGTAAAGTTTGAATGCAATCAGCTAACTAGACAGTGCCCTTAGTTCAAATGAGAATACTTTCCAAAAGGCAAGCATCATTTTACTAAATGGGCATTTCCATGAGATTTTCACTTATTTCAGCTTGCAGTAAGTAAAATATTCTCAATTACTACAGTAGCTTTTATCTCTCTTACAAGCACTGCTCTGAGGATTTTTGAGGATTGTTGTGTCATTAATAATGCAAAAATCATATTCTACAATGAATACAGTACATTCACATAATGCCAGCTTTTCTCTGGTAAGATGAGGGCAAAAATGAAGAGCAGGCATTTTCAGAAGATGAAGGCTGCACCTTCTGCAAGGATTTATTTTCTAGCTTACTGGTATAAAAATGGAAAAAAGCAACATATCTTTCTCTTTTTTTTTTTCCTTTTCATTCTTGAAGCACATTAGACCATCTTAAAAATGTTAAGAAAACAGCTGTGAAGGAAAAAGGTAACCTACTTATTTTTGTAAGACAAATACATGGCATATATTGCATATAGTGAATACAGATGAAGTAGTGTCATCCTTCCAGTGACAACATATTGAAAGCTCAGACTCAAACTAGAAGTTGATTCTAGTGTACCAAGACATGCTTTTGTAAAAGCCTCTATACTAAAAATCAGACAACTTGCTAACACAAGTTATTAAAATCAGACAAACTTCTGAAATGTTCAAAAAAACTCTTCCTGTAGAATTTATGAAAAACAGATCTCTTGAAAATAGTACTCTCTCATCCTCCCAGGCCTTTGTATTCTCATTTTCAGGGCCTTTAGCCACACAATCACAGGTAAAAAGAAATGCAATTTCATATCAAGATTTCTAGATTGTGTTTGAGGCACAGCTATGTGCGTATGGATGTAAAAATTGCTTTTCCCCTCAGTTTTGAAACCTCAAGCATACATTCTCTAGGTTTCAGCATACTATTAAAATAATCAGTCTGAAAGTGAAAACAGGAGCGTGTCAAATGCTGATATGAATGAAATTCAGATATGCACTTCTGAATGCTGGTGCACATGCAATGCTTCCTACATTAGTGAGAAGACACAATTTTTTCTGTTTCCCAGGACAAAGCAGTTTGTCCTCCACTATAGCTACAACCCCAGATGTTTAATTCTGACATTCATTCACATTCTGCTGATGCTACATTAAATGAAGAAAATTATACCCCTTCTTTGGATTTTATTTCCACACCCATGTCCACAATCAGTTCAATCTTTCTTTTTTTATAACCACAGAAGAATATTACAACTTTAATCCTGATCAGCTTGTCATTTGGTCCTTTTTCAATGTTTGCTTTCACTCCTGTAACAACTGAAATACAGGTAGAAAGTACCGCAGGACTGTGTAGCAATATTAAAAAAGAGGAACAAAAGTTAGTCAGAAAAGTAGAAATGCAACACTTTTTCCTGCACAGAAACTGAAAGAATGCATCTCCACTGAAGGGGAAGGAAAAAGCCCACAGAAGACTGAATCTCCTGTAAAAGTTGCTGATTGTAGCCTCTTCAGCTTCTCTTGAGAAGATTTCAGCTTTGGGCAGTATCTCAGCATTTGTGCTTCATGGCAAGCTGAAAAAAAAAAAACACCACCAAAATTAATTAGGTATCACCAAGAAGGACAGCTGCATCAACCTAATGTGGCTAGTGTGTATAAAAGAGTTTGTAAGACAAATTCTCCAAAAGATGCCTGAAATCCATTAACCTCTTTGCATACAGTCATTCCCTTTCCAGGGACACACAGGCAAAGCCTCTCTTTGCCATGCAGAGGAGGCAGGAATTATCTGCTTGCCCACCTCTGTTTCCCAATGTTTCATTATTTTGCTGTCAGTGAGGAAGGCTAGAGCAAGACACCAGAAACAAAGACATGCTTGGAAGATTAGTAATTTTGACCCAATGATTTTGATTATTAGCTACAATCAGAAATTCTAGACAAGTCATTTAAAATGCCTATTCAGGAGCTCTGCCACTACATAATGATGAAAAATACAGGTCTGATTGCCTTTCTACCTCTCTGATTACCAATTATTTCCATTTCAAATAATTCAAAAATGGACTTAACTGGGAACGAGAGGGAGAAAAAAGAGATGTTAAAACCTGTATTAAATAAGTAGAAAAACTGACTTTGCAAACCCAGCAGAGAGCTTAGGGTTAGGCTCCATATAAAAAAGAAAAAATGTTATTTGTAGATAATCAGTAGATAATACAGAATGCTAACAAAGCTGAGATGAGTGAATCCTGAGGGTAATTACCTAGAAAACAGAACTGATAGGGGCAGTTAAAATTCACTCATTTGGTGAAATGATGACCAATAAATGGCTCAAACTAAACTGACATAAACCTTTGACATTCAAGGATATGGTCACAAATGCTTTTTAAAAGAAATTAATATTTGTAGTGATATACTAGAAATGCATTTCAGCATGAAAGAACTTAAACCAACACTTTTCTTTTTTTCCTTAAAACTGGTATTTTTTTTTAATGTGTCTTTGGCAGGCAACTCTGAGAAGTTTTTATTAGACAGAATTTATAACATTAAGATCCTGTGCAGTCACCAACAAATGGAAAGGATTTTTTTACAGGCAAAGAAGGTGAAGAAGGTGCCATAAGGAGGATTTATACATACCCTGAACTAAGTTCAAACCTTTATACAACTAAGTACAGACACATGCTTTCATTCAACAAACTCTGACAGCCAAATATCTGATTTGAACCTACTAAGTATTATCCTGCCCAAGTCTTACCTTATGTGCAGTTTCTGCAAACTGCTGAGCACTGTTTTTCAGCTCCTCTGTCTTTTCTTCTGCACGACCTAGCCTTTCACCACGCTCATTCAAGGCCTGACTTGCCTTCTGTACTGCACTTGTCACACTGTCTGCTGCTGAGTGGAGTATGCTGTTTCCTGCAAAAGAAGCCATCAGAGCACTCAAGTATACATATATGCTTTGTATTAAATACAATTAATTTAATTGATAATCTTCTAGGGCTGGTGTGCTACCTGCACTGGCCTCACTTCACTATAACCTCTCTTGAGATGGTTGCAGAGAGTGGTGAGATCCCCCCTGAGCCCCCTTGAGTCTAAACAAACCCAGCTCCCCCAGCTGTTCCTCAAAAGACAAGTTCTCTGGACCTCTCATGAGCCTTGCTGCCCTTCACTGGACACACTGCAGTACCTCAATGGCATTGTCAAAGTGAGGGGCCAAAACTGAACCTGTACTGGAGGTGTGGCATCACCAGTGCTGAGCACAGAGGGGTCACCTCCCTGGTCCTGCTGGCCAGGCTATTGCTGACTCAGGCCAAGGTGCCCCTGGACCCACTGCTGGCTCACACTGAGCCCTGCAGACCAGCTCCCCAAGCCCCTTTCTGCTGCACAGCCCCTCCTGCCCCAGCTGCAGCTGCCTGGGATGCTGTGACCAAGGGCAGGACCTGGCACTTGGCCTTAGTGAACCTCAGGCTGTTTCCTGAGCCCACTGGCTGAGACTGTCCAGATCCCCCTGCAGAGCCCTCTGCCCTCAAGAGATAAAAACAAGTAAAAACAGACACAAACACACTGCTTTTATCATGAATCTGAGAAATGTACCTACTACAAAAATATTCTTGGGTTAAAACAGCAAACCCAAACATTAATTTAAAGGGCTATTTTGGTATTAGTTTGTTGTAGTTCAACCTCAACCAGCAATCAAGCACCACACAGCCCCTTGCTCACTCTCCCACCAGCAGGACTGGGGAGAGAACTAGAAAGGTGAAAATTAGAAAACTGAAGAGGTGAGATACAGACAGTTTAATAGGAAGAGCAAAATGCTCTAAAGTAAAGTAAAACAAGGAGTTAAGTCACTGCTTCCCATGGGCAGCCAGGGGTTCAGCCATCCCCAGGAGAGCTGGCACCAAAGTAACAGCTCCTCATGAAAACAAAATGCCATCACCCCAAACTTCCTCCCCTTTTCTCTCACTTTCTGCACTGAGTATAGTGTCATATGGTCTGGAATATCCCTTTGGTCAGCTGTCCAAGCTGTGTCTCCTCCTACCAACCTCCCATGCAGCCCCAATATCCTTGCCATCATGAAAAGCAGAAAAGTCCTTGGTTCTGTGCAAGCTCAGCTCAGCAATAACAAAAACATCTCTATATTATCAACCCCATGCTCAGCACAAATCTACCACATTCCCCATACCAGACACTGTGAAAAAAAAACCACAGCTGAAAGTAGCACCCAGTTTCATTAGAAAAAATAACAACCAACCCTTTCAGACCTGGTTTTCAAATAATAATCCTTTCCTTAGAAAGGCCAAACAAACAATGAATAGTGAAACTAAAGGCTGCCCTGAGTAGCCTGTGTTACATGGTACAGGCTGCAGGAATTTCTGAAATAAAGAAAACTGGCTTACAATTTTATTAAACTAAAATTCAACTAGTATTAAACTATGGATGTGAGGGAGAGACTTAAGAACCTACACACAGTGACTCACAGACGATGAGTCAATATGAGCAATAGCAATAAAAGAACACCCTGGCCTCCTATATACCAATATTGTTACATTTTGCACATCAGGAGTTAAAAAAAAAAAAGTAGATGTGGTACTGCTTCAGTTAACTGCTTCAGTTTTGGTTTTTTTTGTTGCATTTAGAAAAGGAATAAAACTGCTGGCATTCTTGTTGAAGAGATTAATATCTAACAATACTGTGAGCTGGAACTTTGCAGAGACAGAAATTAATCTTTTCAAGTGGCTGCCTTCAAACACTGAGGAGTTTGAATGTAAAACCAAACAACTTTACATACTGTGCACTTTCTTTAAAATTTTTAAGCCAAGTGCTATTTTGTTCATAATTTTTTAAAGGAGATTATTATTTTGGCTTCTGTTTGAGCAGCTTTTCCAATAAACACATGTACTGAGCAACACTGCACTGGAAATAGTTTTCCTTTTTTGGTGGTTGTCATCTAATGGCTTTGGCCTCTTGTACAGTGTAAGTTTCCTAGGATAAGAATTTAAATGCTCCCAGCACTGAATTAAATCTGTTTTTTACAAGATCACAAAGCCTCTGCTGAACCAAGGACAGAAGACTACATGGGTAACATTATAAAATTAAGCATCTTCCAAAGTCTGAAAATGTGCTGGGGAGCAGAATTTAACTAATTGCTGACCTTCTGTCATGCCAATTGGAAACTACAGAACAAAACTATTTTTCATTTTCTATACTCCTAAAAATATTTCTTATTTCCTATATTCCTAAAACTATTTGTAGATTTGTGGCAAAAGATTGGTATCTGTTTCTCCACATTATTTCAGCAAAGAAGAAAAAACTTGAGTAACTGTTTTTCCCTCTAGCTAACACGACACTGTGTTCTCTTCAGGTAAGATCTGCTGTATTTTCTCATGGGCAGAGAAGCTGCTATTCTGAGACTGTTCTGAAGAACTACTTTTGGAGTTTCTTTACCAATGCAATGTCAATAAAACAATAAAAAAAAAATCTACTCTCATTTATGAGCAACTCAGAAACCCACATGTCAGTAGTCTCTGGAATTTCATCAGTGTATTTCTAGAGCATGTGTAGGTGGTTGCTGGTATGACTGACTGTGCCTCATCCCTGTATTACTATCACTGCAGGAATAGCAACACTTGCACTGGACATACTGGAAAATCATTCCTATGAATAAATCATCTACCAGCTCCAAAAATTTTTAGCTGCTCTTCAGAAGGTAACTACTCTGGTTCAAAATATCCTGAGAAATGTTTTCCCTGTTGATGGAATCCTTTAAGATTTCAGTAAAGCTGTTGGTACTGTCTTTCACAGGATCCTTCTGGACAAAATTCCAACAAACAGCTGGACAAACACATCATGGGATGGGTGAGCAGCTGGCTCCTGGATCAGGTGCAAAGGGTGACAGTGAATGGGGTGACACCAGACTGGACCTGTCACTACTAGAGCTCTGCAGGGCCCAATTGTCAACATCTTTAAAAAGGACTTGGATGCAGGACTCAAAAGCATACTGAGTAAGTTTTCAGACAATACTAAATTGGGAGGAGCTGTTGACTCCCTTAAAGGCAGAGAGGCCCTGCAGAAAGACCTTGACAAATCAGAGGGCCATGCAATCACCAGCTACATGAAGTCCAACAAAGGAAAGTGCTGGATTCTGCACCTGGGATGGGGCAGCCCTGGATTTATGTATAAGCTGAGGAACAAGATGCTGGAGAGCAGTGCCATGGAAAGATCCAGGTCAATGGCAAGTTGAACACGAGTCAGCAGTGCCCTGGCAGCCAGGAGGGCCAAGTGTGTCCTGTTCTGCTCTGCTCACCTCGAGTCCTGTGTGCAGTGTTGGGCACCACAACACTCACAGGATATAAATTACTGGAGAGTGTTCAAAGAAGGAATACAAAGATGGGGAAGGATCTAGAGGAGAAGCCATACGAGGAGTGGCTGAGGTCACCCGGCCTGTTCAGCCTGAAGGAGACTGAGGACAGACCTCACAGCAGTCCAAAACTTCCTCATGAGGGGAAGAGGAGGGGCAGACACTGATGCCTTCAGTTTATTTTGGATATTAGAAAAAGGTTTTTTATTCAGAGGGTGGTTGGGCACTGGAACAGGCTCCCCAGGGCAGTGGTCACAGCACCAGCCTGCCAGAGCTCAAGCAGCATTTAGACACTGCTCCCAGGCACAGGGTGACTCTTGGGTGTCCTGTGCAGAGCCAGGAGCTGAACTTTGATGATCCTTGCAGGTCCCTTCCAACTCAGAATATTCAAGCTGTATCACCCCATGAAGTCAGCTTTAGGATTTTTATCATGCACAATAAAAGCACATCCTTTACAACCATGCTCAGTACCTGATAGATACAGGAATACTGTCATAATCAAGTATGTGAAGAAACTAATTGATCTCTAGAGGTATCATTATTTAGATTGCATCATTTGTTTTATCACACATTCATAAAAGGTTCATCACAATCCCTATTAGCCACATCAAATATATTTCAGCTCAATGCAGAGATTTATCTGACTGATTGGCAAACACAAGCATTCAATTTTAATTGTACATGCATTAATAAAACAGTTAGCAACTACTTACTTCTGAAAAGGAAATAAATGTATTTAGCTTTGATTATTTATTATTAATATTAGTATTACTGTTCATTTTCTTATTTTATTGTTGTTGTCAGTGAATTTTTCTTATCTCAACCCATAATGTTCACCTTTTGTGATTTCTGCTGGAAGGGAAGGGGAAACTGTCACAGTTTTGGTTGGAGCACTAGAGAGGGGAATACCATTCCTAAACTATAATGTTGCAATGAAGGACAAAAAACATGACTAAATACATTTTACAGTGATCTGATTTGAATGTTCTTTATGTTTCAAGATGTTAACAAAAACCAATGGACAGTTATGAAAATTAAGAAAATGCAGACATTTTCAATGAAGATTTAGAGCAAAATAAATATAAAGTGATACTTATCTAGTATATTTTCCAAGTTTATAACTATTTATGGCTTTGGGGTTTTCTTGAGTCAAAGAGTATCTTTGCATGTATCTTGACCAAATTACTTCCATAAACTTCTCTAAAAAAAGAACCATCCCTACTTTTAGCTCAAAGGGTATCATCTCCAACATATCAAATACACCTGGAAGATTTCTGCTTTTTTAACTTCCATATTTCAATACATGCAAACCAGAAACACAGAAATGAAAGAAAATCAACATAGCCTGAAACACAGCAATTAGTTGCAAAAAGCTGAAAGCAGCACATAAACAGAATGATTTCTGCAGACTATAGGAAATAAAATGTAATTAAGTCATGAAGATGAGATCTTAAAAAAAAATCTAAACCAACCCAAAAACCACAACAAAACAAATTACATTAATAACCTTAAGGGTTCAACAGTTCAGTTTTTTTATTGCTTAGCAAACACAATGCATTCACATTGCTCAGTGTGGCTTGTAAAATCTTAGATCTAGAAACAGCTGTTTTATGGAAAAACAACCCTTGTTATGGTTCTGCAAGGTACTATAAAAATTTCTTCTACGAACAGTTAAGTAGGACAAGGTTTCTCACTATAGTAGTAAGAAAAAGGAAGTTTTATCTCTGATGCTAGTGCCCTTTTATTTTAAATAGTGATATTAAATAACATAGGAGCCATTAAAATAAAAGAATTTTTTTTTATTGATGAGGTATCTTGATAACAAAAATAGCTCCTGCTCTACTGAGATTTTCTTTTATCCAGTACTCCACAGCAATGATACCATGTAAATTATTCATACTTTTTAACAGCTTAATTAATTACAGAGTCAAATTTCAAGCAGCACAAACAGAAAAATTACTTTAGCATATCTTTGTGTCATTCTATTATAGGAATTTGTCTCTGATCATTGCCCTGGTCAAAATGCTGTTTATCTTGGGGTGAGGGCTGTGGATTATACTGTTACTTTTACTGCATCTTCAGCAAATTTATTCTTTTGAGGAAAAGATCTTCTTATAGCTAAATCCTAATAAATTAAAAGCAGTATTAAAATACATTCAATGGTGATGATAAATATTAAATGGGGGATTGGGCTAGATGATCTCCAGAGGTCCCTTCCAACCCTAACAATTCTGTGATTAGTGCTTATATTAATGACAAATCATTACAGTCAAGATTATTAAGTTTGCATAAATTTGCACTTTTGGGAAAAAGTTCATCTCTGAAGATCCAAATGGGAATAAACTTTGCATGTAATAACTTTGAAAACCCTGCAGGAAGAAAGCCTGATTTGTTCTCTAGAAAAAGTAACTTTTTTTGGGAGTATAAAACCAATAACGTCCAAAAATCTTATTGTGCAGTGACATTTACACATTATGACAATTTTGAGTTAAAGAGAGTTACTCTGGAAAAGTTCTGGAATTCAGCAGGATCTCAAGCAATACCACTATTACAGCCAACCTGACAAGAAGCAGAATGTGTAATTAAAACAAAGAACAGCAGCTACCCACCATGGCAAGCTTCTGTCTGAGAATGAGCTCACAAATTTAAATATTAATCTTGAATGCTGTTCCCCTGGGGTCACAAGTGAGAGCTGTGAGAGTTGTGAGCACTGAAAAAACTTGCAAGCTTTGCTGATTTTGATCAGCTGACAGGTAAAATAACTGGAAATGGGATAACTCTCATGTCAATTTTTATTGACATTGATATCATCTTGTAAGGAAAAAGTATGAGGGTTTTTTTGGTTAAATCCTTCCAGCCATTTCTGCCATTAGTAAAATGCTGTACTTATTAAGTTTCTTAATGACCATAAGCTGAAATATTCAAACAAATCTGATACAAAATTAGAATATTTCTCCATAGGCAATATTCAGAATGATGAAACATTTCACATAGGATAAGAAAAGTCCCCAAACAGTGATTCCTATGAAGAGTAATATTTAATAATTAAAAGAAAAAAAAAATCTATTTTTAATGAAAGCCTATGGTACAAATGATGCAAAAATAATCAGTCACCACCCAACACTTACCACTGGCCCAATGCTCAGCTGGTCCCTGAGCAGTGTGTACCTTGGGAAAAGGCAGTTTCCCCTCCAGTTTTATTGCTGAGCATGCTGCTACATGGCATGGAACATTTCTTTGGTCAGTTTTGGTCAGCCTCCCTGTTTGTGTCCCCTCCCAGGCAGAAGGAGGAGACCATGAATGTCTGTAAGCACACCTCACCCAAAACACTGGTGTGTTACCAGCACAGTTTTGGTGACAATCTGAAACACAACACTGCACTGGCTGTTATGAAGTAAAATAAGCTCCATCCCAGTCAAAACCAATACAAAGCCCAATACAATTTTCCCTCTCAAGGCAGTCCAAAGTGTTAACACATCTGCTGATGAAATTTTGTTATTTGGTTTCAAATTGAATTTACCAAAGTATTGACAGTTCTTTTAGGGTGAGTGGAAGATCTAGACAGCAACATGCCCTGAACAAGAACCAAAGGATTTTTCTAAACAAAGGTATTTCTTGCAGACGTTGTGTCAATACTATTGATTGAGTTTCTGCTTAAGTAGTGTTAATTATTATTGAGAAACATAAAGCATTAACCTGCTACAATGGAAGCATGAAACACAATGCATTTGTCAACAGATGCTTATTTCTTCATCAGGTAAGTGACTTTGAAAATTCTGTCTTTGCTATTTAATCAGCACATTCAAAATCACCAACTTCCATTACCACATAAATTGAAAATAAAGTTATGGCTCATGAGTAAGAATGAAGACTGAGTAAGAACTGGTCAAGGTCAGGATGAAATCAGTCAAGAGCAGTGGTTGGAAAACATTAAATGAAAAATGCAGCAGAGAGTGTTGATCTGACAGTGACTGGCTGTGCCAGCCCTGTCCTCAGGGTAAGCCAGGATTGAAGGGTAATGTTTTAGCACTATCTCAATCACCTAAGATTGGTATGACAGACATATGTTTAGACCTGAATAGTTTTTTCTGCTAACTATGCACGTTACTCTCATTACTTTCAATCAACCAATGTTAATGAAAACCTGCTTGAATGTTGCTCTTATAGACAGCATTTTACAAAAAAACCCATTTCTTCTTCCACCCTCCCAACTGTACTGAATCACTGAAAACAAGACTTAAGAATGAAGCAGGTGACCACAGAAAGCTCAAGAGGAAATTACAAGTTTTGCTAACCTGAAAGTTTCTCCTAGTCTGTCAAGGTTCAGGTGACTCCCACATATTAGCTATATTTACCAATCAAAATCAAACATTTTGTTGGAAGAAAGAATTATGCCCCAAAAAAGCAAGTTGAGCTGCTCATTACTGCAACACAGCACTGAAGACATGAAGGCAAATCTCTTCCACTGCTAAGACTGTCATGAAACTGCTCACAATAAGGAACAACTTAGTCTGGAACAAACCAAGAAACACCACAATAACTCTAAAGGATTAACTGAACCTTAGGCATCTAACTCAGGAAACTACAGTATTTCAAAATCAATATATTTAGACTGAAGTTTCAACTGATGGTGGCACTTCACACATCCATCAGCTGCTCCTCCTTGCTGAGCACATTTGTTTTGTTGGAATCATCATTACCAGGGAGTTACATTTCCTAGACTAACATTAGCCCAAGGCTATCCATCACATCTGTAATAGAATAGCTGATTATAAAGGTCCACAGGACAAACAGTTCTTCCCCTCCTTCTTCACCCTGTCGCCTCTCTGCCAACTGTTACACATCCTTTCATGTATATTGGTGCCTTGGTTAAGAGCTCTCTTGAATAAGAGAGGGAAGAGCTACAGAAAAAAAAATTCTGACCTCTTAAACAGCCATGTGAAAGCATCATTAAACAGCTTGAGATAATATGCAGAAGATAACAGAAACGAGACTTCTGTGATTGTAATCCTATAAGACAACACACTCTCACAACTTAATGAACTCCTGTATCACATAAATGTTCTCTAGATAGTTTCAATATTAAAATTATCATCCAGAAAGGATGACTAAGAGATCTGAAAGACAATGTTCATAAAAAGAATCTTCACTGGATTTCCAGCTTTGAAAACTTGAATCTATTTTCATATTAACACAACTTTTACCTGCTTTCCAAACTGAAAAACGTATTTAAACTTGTAAAACTTTAAATTCTAATCTAATAAATTTATAAAATTAATGCTAACTTAAATAAGAAATATTTTCAATAATAATTAAGATTTATACTGAATGATAGACTAACCAGACACTTTCAGAATCAGTAACTATAATAAAGCACAGAATTGCAGTCTGGCTTTGTAAACATCAAAACCTAACAACTAGATACCAAAAAATAGAATCTAATTTCTATGGCAAACAGCAATATTCTGCATCTTGAAGATAACACTGCACTTCAATCTTCAGAAAGTCAAGCTTTCTACATTACCTTGTCTCAAAGTTATACAGATCAGAAAAAGAACCAACCTTTATAATGATAAATGTCCCTTCCAATTTATGTATCCTTACAGATTCTGCAAGAACATAATGTCCTTTTTTTTTTCTTTTTTTTTTTTTTAACAAGATTCCCCTTTTAGAAGTTAATTTAGAGTTCTGATTATATGCCAAATTTCTACAGGAAAAGATCTCAACTACTCTTATCCATTCTAATCTCAGTACATGGCTTTTATGTTTAAAGATCACTAAAACACATATAGTTAAGTAAAACTGCAAAGCAGAATTAATCATGACATGAATATGCAGGGCATAAAAGCAAGCATCTGAAATGGTCTTTGGCAGCAGAAAATTACTTTCTAATATTTTAATCTCTAGAATGACAATAACTGAGTATTTGGTATATGTTGGCAAGAAATACCTATATAAACTTCAAAAATAAAACTGTTTCTGTATGTGGACATGGCTAAATTTCATTGGTCATTTCAAACCAGCAAAACACAACCAAAATAACAGATATTGCAGATAATTCATCTTCGTTATTGTTTTTTTGTTTTAAATTTTTGGGGGCCAAATTAATTTCCATCAGAATTAATTTACAAGTGAATGTCTGCAAGAGTAGTATGTTCAAATACACACTTTTTTCAATGTCTATTAGGTAAGAACTGAACCAACCAACTACCAGGTATCTGACAGGAGAGAGGGCAACAATTGTCTTTTTTCTCACCCTAATTCACAGAATCATAAAATGGTCTGTGAAGGAAGGGACCTTAAAGATGATCTATTTCCAAACCCCCACCATGGACAGGGATGCCACCCACTAGATCAGGATGCTCAGGGCAATTCCTAACACAACTTTTTGTTTGTCTCCTTTAGTCAGTCAGTCATTAATCTTGGTCAGTATGGTAAACACCATTATATGCTTAGAGGTGTCAAATGTGGTAAGCCAAGATGAGTAATATTGTATGGAAAAAGTACTCATTACTATTCTCATACTGGCATTTTATTCTTGGAGGAAAAACAGTGATTCATTAGTAACTCCTGCAGGGTGTCCTACAGAAAAGGTTACAGAGGTAAAGACGTCATCATTTTAGGTTTCCAAGAATATTTTGACTAATTCAACAGAACAAATGTTAAATGCCAATGCATACAGGTAGAACAAAGCTTAAAACCAAATGCATTTCTAATAGGCATCTAAAGGTGGCAGCAAATGTTTGTTCTTTATTACAGACCTAATCTCTGAAGAGCTTTGAACGCTGTATCTCAAGGTTCTATCCAGAAATGAGAGTCAAATGCATCCTCAATGTCAGTTTAATGTTATGTCAAGAATCAAGCTGTTCCAATGAACACAACCTCTAAGTGGTGAAATTCTCGCACACCAGCCCTCTCCGATTTTGCTTTTTATATTAACTGCTGTGAAAGCAACACAACCTGACTAACACGGCCACCAAATGACAACATAACACAAAGATGCTCCAAATTAGACACATCCCAGTATCAGAATCTGTATGGGGAAAATATTTCCTACCTCAGTCATAAAAAGCCCTCTAGCCCCAAAGCCTGTATTTCTTCTCCACCATAACATCCAGAATATGCATGTAAACTATGGAGGGGGCTCACCTAAATTCTTAACAAGAGACAAACTTGAAATATTTAGCATAAGACACCAGTAGGAAGAATCTTATTACAGTCTGCCTAAACTTGAATTTTTTTCTTTATTCTCAGAATTAGCACCCACACCTTCAGTCAGCTCTCATTATTGCTGCAAGTACTGATGTCATTAATCAAGTTACTGAAAGCAGTCTAGCCTATTTAACTCTGCAGATTGCACTTACATGACATGCAAATGAAAATAAGGCAAGAAATGATTCTGCAGAAGGAGAGTCAAGTGGCAGGGCTCTGGTCTATAGGGGGAAGTTGTGTGTGTGTCTGTGTGTGAGAGAGAAAGGAGGTAAAGGAGGTAAAAGTAGGAAGGCCATGAAGAGGGTCTGGAGTTCCACAGGAACACCTTAATTTACTTAAAGCTAAGCTCTCAACACTTCCTGCAGAAACAGGAGCAGCATGAATTTCACTTTCTTCACTCCCATCCTTCAGGAAGGAATAAGGTTCAATAAGATAAGTAGGCTTGTAAACAAGCCCTTCAAGTCCTTTCATCATCAGTTCCACTAAGGAAAAAGTGTTCTTTGGTGGCAATTTTTTTTTGGAAAATATTCATTAGCTACAAGATATACATTACACGTATGATGGGCATACCCATATAATGACTTAAAAAACCATGTGGGTGCATGCATATATACTCTAATAATTTATTTTGCAAAAAAATTTTTACAGTATTAGAAGTTACATTGGCTAGCCACCCAAAAAAATTATTACTTTTCACATCCCCAGAAAGTTCACAAGAATACCACTTAAAATGTTATGCTACTTTGGTTGAGGGGATGAAGTTACAAGCCTCATCTTGAAATCTGACTGCACTAAGATTACTACTTTGATTAGTTAGCAAAATACACCAACAACACAATAACAAAAAAATCCAAGTTGTAAATTCTCAACTGGATATAATAAATTTTAAACTATGTTCTCAGGTGTATCTTCTTTGGTTTGCTTAGCTACATTTGGGCCTTACTTTCTCTAGTCAGGATAAATTTGAGCTTGACAAGACATTTCACATATTTTCCAGAAATGGTATTTAAGGGTTTGGACTAAACAGGTTTTGATACAAACAGCTGGCTCAGTGGGGCTGACACACAGCAAGTCACTGTAATTTAGGGTCAACTATTACTTGGTTTACAGTTCTTACAGACTGTGTCAAATTTAAACCTACCCAGAGGGAATGATGAAAAAGTTGGCAGTGTGAAGCACAGCAGAAGCACTGTACCCATGAGGAGATTCAGAAGTTCCTATACAAAGTCTATATGCAGCACTGTGTGTGTACACACACAGACTGGACTTGTGCCCAGTCAGAATGACATGCAAGGAATATGGAAATGGTCACCATCTGCTAGCAGAGGATTTCTGAATCCTCCCACTTTATCTAGGAAGTTGTCAAAGGGAGAATGTGGGTGTGCTTCATGGGACATGGTAGGGTCTAGCATGTGTTGAAAAAGTAGAAGTTAAGCATATATTTATGAACCTCAGTGGCAATTTTTTTCCATTGCGATGACACTTGTTTAGGATAAAGTTAATAACTGGATCAGTTGAATTGGGAACTCAGTTTTGGACAGGTCAAGCTTAAGAGAATAATACAGGTTCAAAGGCAAAATATGTTGTGGTTTATTAATAAAACAACTTATTTGCAGGAAGGATGGAAGTGAGAAACATTAGCAAACAGATAACCAACATGAGACTTCATATAAGAATTAGAAAAATTGTAGGGTGTATCTTCAGCCTTTAATGCAGCTCCCTCCTCACCACCACACCAAAAAGAAAACAAAGGAAATCCTATTAATGTGGAAAAGGAAAGAATAAGAGAAGACACAAGAAATTTTGCATTTTTCTTAGTTTGAGAAGACACTAAAAGAAAACTATTGATCGAAAAAGTTATCTGTATCTGTTATCAGTTTCAGTAGCTAAAATGAAAGGAATGAAAAGGTAACAGAAGAGTGTGAAGTGGTGCTTGATGAAGAAATGCTGAAGCCTAATTTACTGCTAAGTTAGCATGTTCAGACCCATGATTTCAAGATGTCATTAGGATGCAAGCTTATCTGAACACAGAATAAATCACATGCAAATAATTTCATGTCCAACTGCAAAGTATTAAGCTTTGATTCACTTACCTCCCATAATTTTAGATTGGCAGTTGATAAATTCTGGCTTCTTGTCTGTAAGGTATCGCTGACAAGTGTGATGTAGAACCTGAAAGAATGTGCATTTTTCTGAAGCTGTGTTTGCTACCCATTGGTCAAATGCATTTTCAAATAGCAAATCAAATTCTGGAGAATCCTAGAAGAAAAAAAAAAAGAAGAGACTGTCATTATTCCGGTTTTAAAAATGATTCAGAGAAAGATATTTTTTAAAATGTACTGTGCTGCAGAAGGCAGAAAGGTCATGCAACTAAAAACCACCCTGGTATTACTGCATATTTTTGAATGAAAAAGACCAAACAGGCAGGAAGTTTCTTTTTCTTAGTGTTATTTTTAATGAGGAATAGTTAGCTATGGCAAAAAAACTGAAGATGAAAATAATTTAGATCAAAACATTAAAAGTGAAATTCTCGTAAGAAACCCTTGCTATCTTCAGATATATAGTTACTTGTCTTCTATACTATGCAAGAATTTATGACTCTCAATGGTCACACCAGGTTATTGAAGATGTGGCTCCACTCTCTGTGCTCAACAGAACAAATAATCTAAGTCCTAAACAAATAACATTTAATGCATTTTCATGAAGTGTTGCAAAGGGCTTAAGATAACATGAGCAAAAGGCCCCTCCCAGAACAAATCACAGTGCAGCTCTATACCATATTTGGCTGCCAAAATAAAAGGATTTTATGCAAGAAGTTGTGCTATATATTTAACATTTGTGTAGTACATGCTCTTTTCCAACTGATGACACTAGGAATTCACAGGGAGATGAGTTTGAAAGAAACATTTCTAAGCTTAAGAACCTTGTTGGACTTCCAATCTGTTATGTACATAGCTGCAGAGCAGATGCTGCAAAAGGGCATAAAACCCTTATCCCTTATCTATTTGTCATTTCACTTGTTTTTACAATTCCTTTGCCCTCAGAAAATAGAATTCTACTCCTTGCCTGTAATAGGGCAGTGGCCAAGGGCTTCTTTTTTACAGCAAGTCTTTAGGTAGTAAATAGACTTGGTACAAGGCACTTGGGTACTATCCAACACTTTGGTAGTGACGGAATTTGGTGCACCATAGTTAAGATGCTTAGGTGGCTGATCAGAGCACAACTTTGAAGAAACCAAGGGAGTTAGTCATAAAAATATTTTGCTACAAAAAGAGCACTAAATCACTTTGTGAGCACATAATATGAACTGCATTTTTAACTTCCAATTAGGTTTATGAATACAATTCTTATGAATAAAACAACCTAACACATATTAGTACAACTTTTTCTTGAGATAGCTCAAGGTGGGCTGTACAGTCCAAATTAAAGGAATAATTCCACAGCTATTTAATATAGGGTTTGTTTTATTTTATTTTAGGTAGATTTTTGCTTAAATCTGTTGCCATTTGGAGCTAAAGGACACTACCACATTTTCTAGCATTAGATAAGGAATGCTGAAATATCTGAGGAGAGGACTGTCCTAGAAAAAATGCAGGATTCACAAGACTTTACAAAGTTGAATCTCAACAACCTCTTCTGTATTTACTTCTTCCTATTGCTCTATCTCACAGCATGCTAAAGCAGACCCTAAGAGGCTCAAAGCTAAAGCAAACAAGGCTCTCACTCTGTTCTTTACAAAGAAAAAGAGAAAGGAGCACAAAAAGAATGGAAAGACAAGAAGAAGAGATCCATATTACTGAGTTTTAGCCTCCTCCCATGTTTCCCATTAAAATTTACTTCACATATTCCACTTACCTCTTTTTTGAGAATATGCACTTAAACCTGTATCTTACATTTCCAGATGCCTTTTGAACAGAAAGAATGCCTGGTTCACACAGCAGTGACATACCAGCTCAATTTTAGCTCTCTGGACAGCTGCTCACACTCACCCTGTTGGGGTCAATGCCGTTGACCTGGCGAAGCTGCTCGAGCATCCACTGCGTTCTCCTGACGAACGACGTGGAGCCTTCAAACTGCTTCACCTTCGTGATGGATGCTTGAGCTGGCTTCTTGTTGGTCACTGAACACAGAGAAAAACACACAGCTGAAATGGGCTTTGTGATCCAGGAGCATGCTGTTTATTTCACTCATCAGTAGCTGTGTAGCTGGTGTATTTTCTACAGGGTCCCACGAAGCAAATACTTGTCACCGATTCTGACAGTAGAGTGCATTCTCTTTCCAGGATAACATACTGAAAAGCATATTCCTTATTGTCAGAATGGTGGTATGATGCCAAACAAGCTGTCTGCTACTCAAAATTGGATATATTTTAGTCGTTATCAACTTAAGTTACCAACATTCTATAAAAAAACAGGGAACTACAACAAAGGTCTTTCCATTTCATTCTTACAGTCACAGAATCACAGAATGGCCTGGGTTGGAAGGCACCCTAAAGATCATCCAGTTTGTATCTCCCTGCCATGGTCAGGGACACCTGTCACTAGACCAGGCTGCTCAGAGTTCCATCCAGTCTGTTCTAAACACCTCCAGTGAGAGGGCAGCCAACACCCATCTGGGAAACCTGTTCCAGTGCCTCAACACCCTCCCAGAAGAGACTTTTTTTTCCTAATCTAACTTAAATCTACTCTCTTTCAGTGTGAAGCCATTTCCCTTTGTCCTATCACTACATGCTCTTGTAAAAAGTCGCTCTCCAGATTTCTATTAGGCTCTCAGGTGTTGGAAAGCTGCAATTAGGTAATTCCAAAGCATTCTCTTCTTCAGGCTGAACAAACCCAATTCTTTCAGCCTTTTCTCACAGGAGAGCTGCACCATCAATTACCTTACAGTTCTCTTTTCCCCATGCTAATTTGCTTAAGTTTCTCAAATTCAGCACTGAGCATTAATAATTTCTTTCTCATCTTCTCAATTCAGAAAACAGAGAAGGAAAAAAAACCCCAACCATATGACCATGTAAGTATATGCACCTTACTAAAAAAACCTGTTACTTTAAACTGAATTTCATATTGCTGATTGAAAAAAACAGAACAATTTTCCAGCCTTTTCCCAACATGCACATGTAGGTCTTGCTTGTATAACACCACCACCATTTGTGACATTTGACTGCCAGTCAGGAGACATAGGTACATGCACTTACTACACTGTAAATCCATCAAGTCAGACAACAGTCAGTGCAAAACACAGGTGTAAGAATTAAGGAACTAAAGTTTGCTTGACACCTCCCCTTTCAAATATTAGGTACCACAAATACCAACCATGAACAAGAATATTACTTATTATAAACAAAATGTATGTTAAAAACCACAAAGATGACCGCTCTGATTTTGTGAAAGAATAAAAAAGGAAATATAATGATCAAATTAGTGAATCATTAAATCAGAACTGGGTTTTCAAAGAGGACTTAATAAGGCTAACTTCTCAACAGCAGGAAAATTGACTTCCTGCATTAGATGTTTTCTCTAAACAAATATTCTCCTAACTAGTATAACTCCATGGAAGTTCTATAAGCAGCTTTAGACACTTTCTGTAGTCAAATGTGTATTTTATTTACATGTTAATTTTCTGTTGTTGTATGTTAAGTCATTCCCAACCACACTTCCACTTTCTGTGAAGAAATAATTTGTAAAATCATTGTATAGCAGAATCTACTAAAGCTGGTGTATCATCTATTTTTTTTTTTTTCTACTTAAACTCTTTCCAAAAATAATTTTACCCATATGGTCTGCCAAATAAGAGTATTATTGGAAAAGTTGCTTTTCTCTGCTTTTAGATGCTGGCAGTTAAAGAAAGCTTCTAAAATAATCAAGACTTAAACAGCAAGATTGCTTATTTTTGTGCACCCCATTTGCCCAAATAACCAGGAAAAGTAAGAGGCTTCCCATTCTGAAAATGCATGCTGCATGCTCCTCTGCACCCAGGGACACAGTTAAACAGCAAGTAAATACTGTGATACCTTATCATTCCATGAAGCTAAAAAGTTAATATTGGTTCTTAGAATGAAAATTTTAAAACACACAGATCAGTGTCTTGACATTAAATGTACTTTGGAATAGATTAGCAAAAGCAGATTAATATGAAAAGCCCTTTTCAGTATCTCAGATTTAGATGTTTTCACTTCTGCATGTGTCTGTGATACTCCAAACACCCTTACGAGAACTAAACTTAATAAACAGAAAATTCATTTCAAGGAAATTTTAGTAGGGGAAAAAAAAGAAAAAAAAGAAGAGATAGATACTAGAATTCCACAAGGCAGGTAATTGTTTTTAAGAAGCTACCTTGGAATAGAAAGCACAGCTGGACAGGATATACTGATCAGCCTATTGACAAGAGTGTAGTAAACAGATTGCCAGAAATCTCATTGATTGGAAGCACTGAGAGCCAAACTGGTGCACAGTGAAGTAAATGATTTAGAATCTTACATCCCATGGTAACAACACAGAAGATCAATGCAGTATCAGAAAGGCAGCAGCAAAATCAGACCAGAACAACTACAGAAATGCAAAGGCTGCTGTTACTAAGAAGTGAGATTAGTATTAAGGATTCAATGCTTGCTCCATGGCTCGTGCATCCAAACATAACAGTCCCAGTAAAGCAGGGTAGGTTTCCTACCTACACCTACAGGGTATACACAGGTTCTGCTTCTACTTCAAATCTGCACAGTACTGAGTGGGAAACAACCCCAAAAGCTGTAAAGTTTATGAGCCTATCTTCTCTAAATTTACTCTTTGTAGGTATTCATGTGTTTGTTGTCAACTCCAGTGATCAATTTGAAACACTTTACAGCATTCTACTAGACCAAGTTTCACATATCTTCTACAAAGCAGTACTAATTGAAGGCTATTTAACAGTGGTTCAACTTTTATGGCCTGTGGATTATTCTCTTTCCATGCAAAATGGGCAATGATCTACTTACTGCTAAATGAGCTATATATTAAAAAGAAAAAATTGTGCATACTATAGGTAAGTCACACATATAATTAATGCTAGCAGCTGTGCAAAACAAAGCATTTGAAACTAGGAAGCACTTGACAGATTGAGTGATCAAACATTTGTTTTTTCTCAGAGTCTCATGGATAACCAATCATGAAATGTATAAATTAAACTTTAATACAGCAAACTTCTTATTGTCCTGAAGGCTTCTACGTGACATACATTCAAGCTCTCTTAAAAACAGGGGGCATTACATCTTTCAAGGCGAGAATATCCAATTTTACAGATGATACTTAAACACTAAATATGTCATCTCAGCATCTCCAGAAACTGGTTCATTTGACATATTCTAAATCTACTTCTCCAAACTTCTCTATGGAGCACTTTTAATAATCAATGTACAGCAGCTTTGTCTTCATTTGGAGCCATCAGTGCTCTCTACTGCAGTGCAAGATTCACACTGCATTTCCAAACTTCACCACCTCCCAAAAATGTCTATTAGTGATGAACTATAAAAGCATCTTGATTAGATGATTGTTTCTGTAACAGAGCTCTGGGAGAGGCCAACAGGGCTACTCTTCTATGGAGGAACCAACAAGGATCTTGGGTATGTCATCACCTCAGGCAGAAATTCAGTCTTATGCTAAAGGATGCAATCCTCTTGGGAAAACAGCAGTTCCTCTTTCATCTCCCACTCATGATTACTGTGCACAGCCAAACAGATCGAGCTGCATTTCACCTTTTGTGTCTTAGTATTTTAGGAAACAGCTAGCATTTCTTTAGCATTCAAAAAACCAGTTATTCATGAACCCACCAAACATGCTTTAAAGCCATCACTTAGTCCATGACAGCTTGACAGTAATATGGCAGTCACTGTAACTCTGAGAAACCCTTTGGCAGCTGGGAAAACCATCCTCACTAGCTGCTTAAAAAGCTAAAGCACTTCACCAGCCACTGAGTGGGAGTTATCTTGCAAACATGTTACAAGTATTTTCCAAAAAAATGAAAAAATGTGGAAGCAATTACATACATTCCCTCTCTCTGACAAATCATCTAAGTATTTTTGCTAATATCTTACATAATCATTATGTAGCTTAATAAAAGCCAATATTTAAGCTATGCTTCAATTTTAAGTGGGTTTTTTGTTTGTTTTGCCTTATTTTAAAACTGCAACACCATGCCTTCAAAATAAGAAGCTGTAGCAGTGTGGACAAAATAAGTGTATTTGGAACCCATCAATAAATGTTAGGTTCATACTGCATTTCTGTGTGTCATAGATGGAAATAAGATTTCATTTTTTTAAGCAATGTAGAGTTATTGGTGAAGTAAGAAAATGTGTGAGAAATCAGCTACAGCAATTTATGATGGAAGACATTGTAAGGTTTGGTAACTTTTTTGTGTCTTTGTCCAGTTGCTATTCAATTCTGCCATGTTGAACTTTTTAATTCAGAGGACAAAGCACAAGTAACTTGTAGAAATTACCCAGAAGTTTGAGAAAGATATATTTCTTGGGTTTTGTTTTAAATGTCAAAGTACAAAGGCTCAAAGAAAAGACATTAAGGTATCCATGAGGACTGGCCCCATTTGCTATTCTCACCTATGTAATTCCAAAGCAAAAGGCAAGAAAAGATATCTAGCTCAATTCCTCTAACACAAGAAGTTCTTCCTTCTGTCACTAAGACAACCTTACAATTGTTTTCCCCCATTTCAAAATCTTATTCTCCCTGTTTTCTTCCCAAAGCAAGGAAAGGAAAAAGCAGGGAAAAGGACACTAAACAACACACCTCCTTAACCCTTATGATAGTAGAAGTTTGTTCTGCAAGGCTGCAAGGTAGTTCAAGCTACTACAGTTCAGGTCACATAGTTCCCAAAGTATGGTTCTGGCAAGCAACTTCCAGATTTTCCTACAATGACTTTCTAACAATCAGAAAAATTAAGCTGAGAATTAAGATGGAGTAAACAAGTGCATTCTGACTTATTTAGGTAGTGAGGAATAAGATCCAGATACATGAAACTGTCCTAGCATACCATGTGAATTTTAGTAAAACTATTTCCAGTCTGCTTTACATGACAGTTGTGAGCTTTGCCACATAACAATTCCAGCTTTGAGTTTGAGCACCAAAACTTGCAGTTTTTAATGTTTTCTCAGAATAGTTTCAACTAATACTGACCTAATTTGCAGTCTGAATTAATTCTAGTACTTTGAGCCTTCCCACTGCTGTTGTCCAACTATTACCCCCTGCCACACTTCTCAACTATCTGTAATACAAAGGGATGCTCTGAGAAGACTGTGGTAAAAAGATCTCAGATTTATGTTGCCACAACCAGGAATATTTTTTTTTTTTGGTACAGAGAAAAGAAAGGATGTGTTTGCAGCAAAAGACAGCTAGAAAATAAACAAAACCAGATAAAACTGGGGTGGGTTTAAATTCCCACTTGCTGGTCAAGCCTTGCCAGGTGTCAAAATGTTCGTAAGTTGAGGCTTGACTTCTCAGAATGGCAACTCCTACTTTGGCCCATATTTCCTTTTTCCTTGATTTGACAGTGCTGGTTTCTCACCATCTGGGCTCTAAGGAGCTGAAAGCAGGGACAAACAGCACAGTCCCACCTTCTGCACTTGCCAAATAGGACACGAGGATGTAAGTGGCCCTAAATACACAGCAGTGTAACCAAACATTGATTCCTTCTGCTTCTTTGGGCACAGCATAATGTTGTGACATCAAATTGGAAAAAAGGAGAAGCTTTCAGATACAAAAGAGGCAAACTACTGCTCTAAAGTCTAAACACATACCAACTGGTTTTGCCACAGCCCTTCCCAATGGTTCAGATAACAATATGCATCATCTGTCTGCTTAAATCAGCTCTACTGCCTGTAACAAGTTGCCAGCCTCATGCTTCAGGATAAAAATGTATGAAATACCTTTCTCTTATTAACATATATTCATATATTGTTCAAAATGTAGTTTTATGTAAGTAATAATTTTCTTTCTACATGAAAGTTATCTTTATCTGTTGAATAATAAAAGAAAAATCAAGTATTTAAAAATTGGTTAACCTAGGAACTCAGGTTAAATCTGTGCTGTATCTTCCCAAGATAAAGGGCTAGATAAAAGAGTGTTCTGGTGACTTTAAATTAAAAAAAAAAAATTATTAGTTTGAGTTGCAATGAAAAAATACCTTTTGTTTTGTTCATGCCAATGACACCAGGAAGTGTTATAAGCCTGAAGTGAGAGCCTGTATGGTTTCCAACATGACTGTATTAATAAAAACTGAAGCCCCCTTCATACATATCCATTACAGAAAACTCATCTTTCATTTCTATAAGAATTTAAAGCTAGAAAAACTTTTCAGTTTTAAATTAATAAATTGCTTAAATTATTCTTCAAATACTATAGCAATATAGTTTAAATTACTGATATCAAGGCAACTGCTTTTCATAGTGGCAGTTATATAGACAAATGTAGGTAACAGTGGCAAGAATGGCAGACTTCATTTTGTCACCAGAGAGACAGCTCCTGCTTAACTGCAAATATCTGGAAAGGAATCTTATTAAACACATTTTCACTTCCAGAGTGATGACTGAACTTCCAGGTTTTGTTTGAATTGCCTTTTACTACTTTATATTGCAAAGCAGCCAACTTTCAAACTTTTCCCACCTCCTTTTTCCTGCACACAGCCAGCTGCATTTGAGCACTCAAGATGATATTTCTGGTCAAAACCAGCAGATTTATCGTGTGTATGTTTTTAGTTAAAACCTAGTTGAGAGAACAGGATGGTGCTCAGATCTACCAAAACAGGGTTACTGTAGGGAAGGATAATAGATATTCCAGCCAAATTTCCACAACCCATACACCAAAATCTTCATCAGGGACCTCTCAGCTAGAATAGAGCTCCTGCTGATCCTGAACTAGAGCATTCTCTATTAGTAGCTCACCTTGTCATGGCATGATAATAAGAGAGTATTTGGTGATTGAGAATTTCAGTTCACTCTCTTTGTCTGGATCATTTATACCTTCAATTTCTTTGCACTCTTTTCCTTAAAAGGAAGGCAGAATCCTACTCAGACTTTGCTGAACAGGATACTTTAAAACCACCTTGTCAGCATTTATGCACACTGCAGAAAAATCTCACTTCAATTTAGCTCAGAAAACAAGGCTCAAGGTACAGACCATAGTGAATACATGTGTGGGTTGTCCTTTTACCACATTCTGGTCACTTCAGCACCTGAAACTGTGAGGAACCAATTAAAACCAGTACTTGTGAACTTGAGAGGAATTTGGCACAATTCCCATACGAGTTAACAGATGTGCATCCGCAGGAGAGAGTAGGCTAGGAATTACCTCACCAGCCTGAAAACAATGTTTGAACTTCACAGCAAGTGTCCTGAGAGGCAGGAAGAGGCTCTGGAAAATTAAAGCATGAATTTGTTACGCAGTAACTCATACAAAGAGCCTGGTATTTAACAGATAATGCTCTATTTCTAAGCTTGCTCAGACAACTTGAGAGACTTCAGGCTCTGAAACAAACTGGCCAAAGAGAATCCTGTTGTAACAGGGTAGAGCTTTTAAATTTAGAAAATTGTGTTTTTCTTGATTTTGCACTGAATCAATGACCTAAAATACAGCAGATGAGACTGCTACTAAAAAAATATTTTCCATGAGCAGATGCAAGAAGGGACTATTACAGCCATTGAAGAAAAAATTCCCAGCTTTTGATACACAATGGTCTAAGTCAGAATGGCAGTGGGCAAATTATTCTATACACTTGTAACTCAGACTGTCAGACAGAATTCTAGAGAACCCTTCAAATACTCATATGGTATGAAAACATCTAAATCTCATTACAAGCAACTAAAAAAGTCTGCCAGAATTTGACCACTTAAGGCTATGAAGAAACTGAAACACAAATTTCAATTTGGAAACATTTTAAAGCTTTGGTTTGGGCTCCAGGTCAATATTGGAGCATTACTTAACAAGTCTGTGTAGACTGAATTAATTTCTGTCATCTGTAAATGTCAACAGTAGAAGCTACTACTACAGGTGGATGTTCCAATTTCATTCTACCAAGTGCCAATTATAAAAAAAAATCCAATCCAGAACAAAAAACTGCCATGAACCCATAAACCCACTTCTGTTAAAAAAACTACTTGTTGTGTTTTTTTTTTTTTTTTTAAGTACCTGAACAATAGAATTTTATCTTCCCAAGTAGATAAGTATGAATTATTTGAAAGTGTGTGTTTTGCCTGACTATATTGGACCAATTTCCTATCAGAAAGCAGCCAGTGAAAGTATAAATGAGTCAACAACACACAGGATAAGGTAAAGGAAACTTACACTGAGGGAAAAATTCTTTTTTTAAAGCAATAGTGTTCCTAGACACAGTATACCAGTAACAGCCTTTGAGAGGGGAAAAACCAATTATTTTCTTTTGCAGATTTTTGTGTATTAGCAATACTTTTATTTTTATAGCCAAATTAAAAACAGGTGGAAGGAAAAAAGAAGAGTTGTTCCTCAGATCCGGATTTGTCCTACATTTGAAAGGTTAAGACTAAAGATATTCTGAAGCAGAAAAATGCAATGGTTTGAAAGACTGTGAAAGGAGAAAAAAAAATGCCCAAAGAAAAGCAGGAAACTTACTGGATCAGAAAGATCTATAATGTCAAATATTTAGAGCAGTTTCACTATCTAGGACACTCAGCAGTTAGAACTTGAGACACCAGAGATGCCCCCTTAGCTTCCAGCCATGCTGTGGAGCTGCTGTATCAGTATCAATATATTAAAAGCAAAACTGACTTAACTAAAGATACCCTATTTTACTGAGAACCTTACTATTTATTGAAGACAGAAGAGATGAAGTTCCTCTCCACAGACTATGATATATTATATGAACTGCCCAGCTGGTCAACAGGCTGCCAAGAAGTACAAGTCCCAGTCCAATCCTAATTTACACACATGGCCTTTACACCCACTCATCAACTGATGCAACCAATACCAATCCTTTATGACTGTCTACACTGAGGGCTTAAATTGGATGTTTTATGGGTTAAAGAAGCAAAAGAACAACAAAGTTCAGCCAAAGCAAGAAGTAACTTCAGTGTCATTAGCAGTCCCAGTGAATGTTGTTTAAGATTTGTCAAGAATTCTCAAATTTATAAAAAAAAAAAAGTCCTGGAGAAAAGTATAACAGGACATTTAGTAAATAAATGTAAGCATTACAAGCAATCTATTTCCAGTTTTTAATGCCTAAAAGCCACTTGAAAAGTTGAACCAGGACTTACTTCAGAGAATAGTGACTCACATAAAAGCCAAAGAATGGCTATTTCTAGTAAAGAGGTTTTAGACTGTTCTCCTCTGCACCTTGTCCCAGTCATCTCAATTTAGAGGAGTTTGATTTTTTTTTTGCATTCTTATCGAGGATACATATTTTTGAAGTTATGCCAAAAATTAGGAAAAATGAGTATGTTATCTTGAAACACATCATCTTTTATATTCTAACACTGTTTTATGTTCTTTCCAAATATAGTGAATTTAACACTGAATTATCTGTGCTTCCTTTGTCCCCTGCTCCTCTCCTCCTCTTGCCATGGTTAAAGAAATTACTAGGACTGCATAGTCCCAATCAGAGGCTTCTTTTCTCAGGGCAACTCTATTAAAGATTACTCTCACCTAGTTAAGAAAAAAAACAACTCTTTAACTAATATTCTGATATAATACCTTTTTCTCATGCAGACACAATTTTACAGACTCAAGAGTGACTATTCTAGCCTGGAAGCTATAGCTATACTGCTGAATCTTTTATGAACAAGGCATTATTGGTACCACAGCAACAAATCCATATAACTCCACTTAAAAAGTTTAAGCTTAGAAGTAAAAAAAGAAACACTAAAGCAAATAAATGAATCAAAATGTTTGTAAAGACTGTGCTGTCATCGGTTTCAAAAGGAATCACTGACCATTTCAGCAGAATCTATTATCCAATACTAAAAAGGAAAGAAATACAAAATGAAGAAAAGATTAAATAATCGTTATCTGACAAAGATGCACTCAATGTGGCTAAAGGAAAATGCTGAGCAGTGAGAAGAACATTGTAGAAGTCTAAAGCACACTGGTATGAGCAAGTCTCATTTCAAATCAAGGGTTATTTACTGGGCTCAGCTCCATGCAGTTTCAGCAAGTGGGGCTGGGAGATGCAGGACTGCAGCCCATCTATCACTGTTTCTCTTAGAGCTGCACATTTGTATTACACACCACTGCTGTCTGCACAGCTCAGACTTGTAAAACCTCCCTTTCCTTTCAGGGCACTGCAACAACGGTATGACAACCTTCTAAAGCCAAGATAAAGAGAGAACAGACAAGGAGCTTTGTCACAATCTATCTTCTCCTAATGGTTCTCTTCCCTGACATCAAGAGAGAACTGCATCACAGCTTCATGTCTCTGCCCAATGTTTCAGGAGAAAACAGCTGCAGACCACTGTCCTATACACATGGCCTAAGGCTAGTATTTTTTATTTGTATAAACTGAGGACAATTTCATCCATGCAGTGCCAAACTGTGTCCTGCCTCAGTAATAAATAACTGCTTTGATTTGTTCAGCCTGGAAGAACTCACTAGATTGCATCAAGATCTATTTTATTATTAAGATTTATATTTTGTGGTTGGCTCTCTCAAGGCTAGGAATCATTTTTTTATACAAATAAGCTCTAGACAATGAATTATTTTAATGTTTTGTTTCTTTCAGTTAAGCACATCTTAAGGAGACAGAGGTAATTCAAATGTGGTGCATTTATAGCTGGTTTCTCTGTCCTCTACCAACCAAGAAAATACAGTACACTTCCAGACCTTTTCCTTCTAGAAAGCTCATAGTGTTTATTGAATTCCTTAGAAACTAAAAAAATTAAACAGAATGGTTGCTGAAGAATTTCTGTAAGAGGCAAACAAGTGTTTACTATTTTTCCATAGGAGCAATAAAAATCACACATTTGTCCCTGCAAAGACAAATTCAAATTCAACCCTTTAGTTTGCTTTCTTTTTCATACTAGAACCTTACTGAATAAATAAATTTCAGATTAGAGTTATAAGCTGGAGACACAATCAAAATTTTAAAAAATGATTGAAACAAAAATGCAAAAATCTGTGTACTTAAAAAAAACACACAGGGTTTGCTTCACACTCTAAAGACTTACTTTTACAGCTTTGAAGAATTTACAATATAAGCACATTGTCAACAGCTATCAGAATTTCTGCAGGTCTGACCCTGTCTGCCAGTGAAGGTTGGAAAATCAGTTGGGTATTTCCAAATCCCAAGACTGTAGCAATAAAGCTATCACATCATATAAGTTGCTCTAGAGTGAAGTTTAAGAGAAATTTCCTAAAACCACAAGTTTTAAAAAGTTATCAGTATTAAACAACTTACTTACTTATGTACACATTAATAGTAGCAGTTGGACACAACACCTCAAAAATGGGTGTAGGGGGAAGGGAGAAAAAACTCTACAGCCCACTCTACAGGGTAATTCTCTTAATGAGAAGCTTTACATTGTTTCACCAATATTAATTTCCACTACCTTCTCCATCTGGAAGTTATTCCCAGTTACTGACTCATTGCAAATAGAGCCATTTCAGCTTACACTCACTCAGAACAGCATCCTGCTGCTAGGTAAGATGCTCTCTACTAAAACCAAAGTAGTTGTGCTTCACCCCAAAATACATAAATAAAAGAACAAAAATAGGACCCCTTGCTTTAGGGATTTAATTCCCCATTCCATCTTTTCACACGATCTTTTGACAACTCAAAAATTTAATTAAAATTACATATTGAAATCATTACACTATTCCTATTTGAGTTCTTCCTTACTTGACACTTTTTCTGTCACTGGCTTTTCAAGAAGCAACAACTTGTCTCTGTCCATGAAACAGTAAATGGGACATGAATTCTCATGATTCTCACCTGAGAACCTCTGGGACACAGTAATTAGTGCCTATCATTTGATTTGCCTAACTACTGCAAGAGCTGTTCATAATGCTTGCTTGCAGAATCTCCCATGGCATCAGCAAGAGATGCTCACTGAACCTTTCTGTCCTCCCAAGCTTGAGAAAACTGAAATGATTTTCTCTTACGTGAACTAAAATCTTAAACCCACAAGATTACCTATGAATCTAGAAAAGGTTTTGTCTGTTAGAGCTAGTTATGTACAAGCAGTACACTGCAGCATCAGCTGGTTTAACAGCTCTTAAGCAAACACACCTGCATCCCAGTTCTTGGTTTCTACAGACTGACTCTATCACAGCTACACAGAATATGCTATTTGATACTAAAAGAAATGAGCACTAACCTAGGAAATTTAGATGCTATAGGGACAGGTATTCAAGCACTTAGTAATTTGGCAGTGCTAGAAGTGCAGGGGTGTGTCCCTATTAGCATGTCAGGACAAAAAATGATGGTAATGAGGCCTTCAAAAGGCTCTTTAGAAGTCAATTTGGCCTTTTCAGAGATTTACTGAATGTGGTATAATTGCAAAGACTGCCAACACAAGAAGTTGAATGTGATCCAGAATATAGCTATAGAAACTACATCATGGAAAGAAAGCAAAGGCATTTGGATTAAAAGGATACAAGGACTAAAATTACAGGGAAAGGGAGCAGAGCAGCCTTATCCCATTTAAAGGTGTTCATTTTAGTGTCTTGCTTTCCCTAGTCAAACTCAGCAGTGTGATATACAAGAAACACAGCAATGATGAACAGATTTTTTAAAAGAAGCATCTCAATAGTGCACAAAAGCTCATATCACTGGAGAATACCATGGGAATAGTAAGATCTCTAAGGGATTTTAAAGGGATGTATGCTTCAGTTGTATTTTATGAGCCAAATTAGGCTGGAACATTCCTTGATTAACAGGTATTGAATATGACTAACAAAGGTAAAATAATACAAACATGGTCAGATTACTTTAAAGCAAATAATTAAACCACATAAATTTATCTTAAGGAGAGCTAGAATGCATCATCAGCCAAGTGATGTTTTACAGCTACAACATCCCTACATACCAGACATTTAAGAAGGGATCTAAAAAAGGGAGAGAAACATTTCACACTTCCTTGTTGGTCAAATTATCCAGACACAAGAGTTATTAATTTCATTTTTAAAAGGCCTTGTAGAAAGGTCACCCATGCATCTTCCCAGCCATAGGAACACACCCATTAGTATTGTACTTCCATGAAAAAGGGTGTTATCTAATGCAATAATTCTGCTTTAGAAAGAAGCAGCTCTTTACTGATATCCCACCATAAAATACTCACAAGGATTAGAATGAGACAAGAAAAATAATTCCATATGTTCTCTCCAACTCACTTGGATGCTGTCAATCAGAATCAACATTTCCCCTTAGAAAGGATATCTTATACATTTATTTTTGCAATACATGACATTATGCTAATTAATTGCAATGCATATAAAAATGAAGATTTGAGACTATCAACAATGTTGACAGTTAGTAAGTCTTTGCTCATTGGCAAATAAAGTGCCATAATTTGAGGAAATAAATCACATATTTCACATAAATCTGGTAGAAATAAATGCCTTAAGTCAGATAGCCTCTTCACAGTGGCCTAGCCATCTCTGAGGCTTAGGTGACTGAACCAGAATCCTTATTTGGGTTGTTAGCTGTTAATTCTGTTGCTGAGAACACTGGTCTGCTTCTGAACATATCCTTCATGTAATGGGCTGTCATGTCACTCAGCCTCTTCTGAGAGTATATCCTAGTATATATAACTGATTCATCAAGGGGGGCCTATGGAAATTGCTATTTTAGTATAAGTGGGGAAGCACATTTGAAGCAAGCAGTAAGGTAACACCACTAGCTGCTGCTCAGGAAAGCCCCTGCATAGTACATCAGCCTTGTGAATTTCACTTTGAACCTGTTTTGATAATTAAAACACAATATTTGTATTTACTTTTAATAAATGCATAACTTGTTTATGAAGACACCATTTGGTCTCAATAAATTCAAATACAGCTTTGGACAAATGCATGGAATCAATTTATTCAGGATTTGCACCAAACAAGAGTGACAGAGCAGAGGCAGCAGAGGTCATGGTCAGAAGTTTGGTACCTCTATGGCATAAATCAGGTACTGCTGTCAGGTGCCTCCTCCCATTGCCTTGGCTTTCACTCTGTCCCATGCCATGCCTTTCAGTCACAGGTGGAACCAGACTGCAGAGTGAGCAGGATGGAAAAGAACACAGGAAAAGAAAAATATTTTTCAGTTGAATCAGTTCCTGACCTGGGTCAGCAATATGACTGCACAAACTGAAGTGCCATTGGAGAGGGAGAGAATAGTAACTCCCTAAAGAGCCACCAAAGAAATAAAAGTAGAGACTTATGCTGAAGGACTTGTTTGCAGATTCCTTTCAGACCTGTATTTCTAGTTTTCACTTAGTTTTTGTTTCTGTTTTGCTCTGTGTATTTTTTAATTCTGACACATCCCCCAGTGTATTATAGATTTAATTCCTTGTCTTTCATGACTTGGATTATGTTAGTTCCCACTAGGCTAGATAAGAGCTGACTAAATATCAGATAAACATCAATTTGATGAACAGACTTTCTTCTAATCTAATGTTTTTTAAGTTCTGGTTCAAGCTGTTCTACCTGTTGATTTAACACATGCCTAAAACTATTTCAAGAGGAAAAAAAGTAAAAACCCCACAATACTTAGCAGCTTGAGCGAGAAGCTATGAAGCTGTCAAAAGTTATACCACAATAAGTAACTTTCATACAGAAAACAGACCATACTAGTTTAAAGTACTTTCTTGACCTGTTTCCTATAATACTTTGCAAGATGTTATATATGACTTAAACTCCAAATTCTGACATTTAATTAAGTATTTTACCAAATGACATTTAATTAAGTATTTTACCAAATGACTTTGTCTGAAATTATGACAGCTTAATATATGAGATTAAAAGAAGGGCTCTATATCTTTCAGCAAACAGTCAAATATGAAGCTATAACTGAGCACCTCAATTCCTGCATTTTTATAAATGCAACTACAGAATAACTCTTCTTGCCTTAGGACCTATCCACTTTCCAATTCACCAAACAATGTAGCACAATGTGATGCCATTAAAATAACCAGCATGTGAATTTTGTTAATGTTTTACAACTAACTTATCTTTTACTGCTAAGATTAGCCAGACACTTCTCTCCTTAATAAAACCAAGGACAATAGAGCACTAAGTACACTTTCCCATGGCAGCACTGCCAATTACAACTTGGTTATAACAGTTACAAAAAAAAAGACAGCGTGAAACAGATAACTAAAACCTTACAACTACCAGGACAATACCACTGGAGATATTACTAAATTCACCCAATTCCCCTATAGTAATACTGAGGCAAGTTCTCTGGATTATTGCTAGAGATACTGCTTTCAGATAGGAATGCAATATATGGCTTTATGAAGCTGCTTAAGATACTGTATTTCACATATGCCTGAAAGGGAACCACCAGATGTATTTAATTACAAATCAGAGTAAGAAGATAAAGAACCCTAATCAAATTAAAACACAAATACATTCACACTTAGTTAATAGAATCTTAGAATGGTTCGGATTGTAAGAGACCATAAAGATCATCTAGTTCCATCTCCCTCTGCTATGGACAGGCTAGATCAGGTTGCCCAAAGTCCCATCCAAACTGGTCTTGAACACTTCCAGGGATGGGGCACCCACAACTCTTTGGGATACCCAAATCCTAACACACAATTCTACTTACATATCTGTGATCTATTGCAGATCAATTATTTTAACATTATCAAACAAAGGTATTATTTCAGGATTTTCTTAATAAACCAAGTCAATTGCCAGGAAGCTGAAAATAAATCTAAGCAACAGACCTGCCCTGTATTCAGGTTTCCTCAGATACATCCTTCCCTTTTTTCACTTCAAAGTCTTTCCTATACACAAGACCAAGACTTTTAACATTTACAAGTTTCCCCACACAATTTATTGCACTGGTGAGACTAGGAGTTTGAGCTACACAACAGGATCCTGAGAAACACCAATGTGTGCTCTTTCATATCTATTTGTCTAGAAATTCCATGCATAAGCACACAAATTCTGCTTAAGAATGCCTGCAGTCCTCAAAATGACAAAAATCTCACTCATGTACTACTTCACTGAGAAAGATAAGGAGCTATCAGAGTTGCATGTACTTCCCTCAATGAAGCAAGTAAACATGGACTCAAAAGACCAAGGCCTGGAATAACATTAGCTAGTTCAAGTACCTGGAGTAGAAACATATTGATACTTGGCTGAGTTATTCTCCATCCCTGCTTGTAGCTGTTTGAGAAAAATCAGCCATCTCAACATCTACTTCAAGTTCCTGGAATTCCTTACCTTCCACACACACAGTTCAGACCAACTCCTGTGTCAAACAAGTCTCAGAAGGGGTTGCATCTTGAGAAATTATAAAATGTACAGTATCATAGGCAGTGTTTTGCAGGAGAGGTAGCTCTTCTACTTTTAAGATTTTCATTAACAAGTAAGAAATCCTTATACCCTAAGTACTAAAGATTTTTAACATATTATTTTCAAATCAGAATCTTATCCTGTACATACTACCATCACTCTTAGATTTATCTCTCTTTCATGGCTTTCCTTTGCTAATATAGTATACTAATCAGTTAGCTTTAATAGGAATCTCACACTTTACCAACTCATTCTTTCTTCCCTTGAAAGCCAGCCTTAGATTTAATTTAAGAAACTATACAGCAGATTCTTGGTGTATTAATGACTATGAACTTTTATAGCTGAACACAAAATGAAGCACAAGACTATACAAATTGTATATGTATATCCCAGACTGCAATAGATTTCTCTGCCATTGTTATTAAATCTATTTTTATTTATCCTTCTGTAATGAATACATAATGAAAAGGATTCAATAACATAGCAGCAGCTGCATCTTGAAAGGTTACACAAATGCTACCCACAGAGATCCTACAGAATATGTAATACAAACAAGATTGATTATCATATGAATGATCCTGCAGAGTTAAAAAAACCCCAGAAATGCATAAGCTGAAAACCAATTTTATTACCACATTATGATAGTGCTAACACAGACTAAGGTTTCACAGATTACACAAATGTAATCAATTGTGCATCAAGCATTTACTGGTACAACCCAAAAGAGGGGGAAGACAACAAAGTCATTTTGGAGCATCCTCTGTGCTTCAGAGCAACAAAACAATCCCAAAGGTGCACATATGAAAAGGGCTAGCACATGACATCACTCTGCATTTCCTGTCAAAGTACACCCAATCATTTACAGATGTCCATAAGAAACACCTTTTCCCACTCAAATATTATGGCCCCTTCCAGATCCTAAGCCTTACCAACAGATGGTTTACATTTATTGATAAACATCAGTTTAGTACATAAACCATCTTTTACATGCCTCAGTTTGCTTCTTCAATCCATCACTGTCAACACAGAAAAGAATGCAAGCTCATTTATTACTGCTACTACTTCTTCTGCTCACTCTTTTCATACTGTATTATACTGGTGAAGAAACTCCTGCAGATTCTCATGACATTTGAAATACTCAGAATTGGCACCTTGCCACCTTGCTTAATCACATTTTGGATGTTCTGCAGCCATCATCACTTCCAGTGAATGATTTTCTTTGTGGCACATATTAATTTATGTTGGTTAGCCCCTTAATAGAGATTCCATTTCAATGCAATGACTATGAAAAGCTAAAAAAACAAATTTATGAACATGTTCTCCAGAAGGTCTGAGCCTCACTCACCTGTGGCTGATGATTCAATGCTTAAAAAGATGTGGCCAGAGAGCAGGTGTGAGCTGAGGAGTTACAAGCTGCACCCTTGTGATGCAGGCTGCACATTGCACTGATCACACCTTGCACATTTGGCATCAGTAGTCCCTGACACTTCCAGACATCTGTACCCCAAAGATTCTGCTTCCACTTGCTTTAAGAAATGAAACTAAGCACTAGCCAACACTTAGGGTGATAAGGAAGTGCTACACCTTGTGGAAAGGCAATCAACTACATTATGATTTGAGGGTTCTTGCAACATGTATCTTTTGGTACTCACCATCCAGTCAGATAAAACTAAATTCTGTACAAATCACAGCCACATCAGTGTCAAAGGATGAACCTGAAAAGCTGGACAAGAATTAGATTTATACTGGAAATATCAGAAGTGGGCAGTCTACTCCTTTTCTTTACAGTACTAATTACCCCTTATGCAAGCTTATAGTCACTTAGCAACTTGGTGATAGCTGCCTTTGTTTCAGGAATATTGATAACTAGATTATGAAACTACTGATTCAGTAAAAATAACATCTCAAAATAAAAGACATGTCAGTCAAGTTACTCCTATTCTAGGAAATTCTATGTGTACTCTGAGTCAGATTGCTTTGACAGATAAAGCACATAGTCACGAAATAGATTGACAAAGTTGCATGTGCCTATATTAAGTTTTCAGAATTTTCTGAATATCAATTCCATCCAGTTCTTGAGATGCTTGTAATGTGCTCAAAATAAAACAAACCCCATGCTTTAAAAACCATTTCTATAGTTAGGAAAACAATTTTAATATCAGCTCTCAAATTGATGCATTCCTGTTATGATTTAAATTAAACTGTCTGCTTAGGCAGCACTTTAAAGCTCAAAGAATTTTTATTTCTTCCATTTTATTTTCTATATACATGTTTGATAAACTGTGTTATTAACATGTCCCACTACTGGAGATAAAGTATTTTATGAGAAAAAAATGAAGTCACCATATTACTGAATTTTTATCTGTATTCTTTTACAAAAAATGCTGTGAGAAAACTGCATTAAGAAACAGAGAAACTAGGTCCAAAGCTAATTTTAAAACATATGAAGGTGTATGTGTTGAAATCAATTTGTATTCCCCTCTCCCATGTTTAGTTAAGCCTCAACACATGGACAATATAATAGACTATTTGTTATATGTGACAGTATTTGTGGAGGACAAAAAAAGCTGAAGAGGCCAGGAATTTTCTTTTGATTGAGATTAATAGGCAAACAAGAATGAAGCATGAACTGAACAGTAAAGCCAAAAAGCTTTCCTAGAGGGAAGGAGTAATGCCCTTGAACAGGTGGAAAGGAAGCCAGAGCACAACTAGCTGTCACAGGAGTTTACAGCTGAATTCCAAACATTTAAAAGAATGCAACACAATTGTTTCCAGCCCTCCATCCCTATAAATGTGTTCCAATGAACACTCATTAACAGACAAAAATACAGCAACACAAGGCTGCTCTAGTAATCATTATTTTTTCACTATTCTGTGAGCTTCCTACTTTTTTTCAAATAGTTTTAAAACCTAGGTCTGTGGCCAAAAAATATCCAAACATTTTTTAGGAGCAGTTTCTTTGTCCTTCTATTATGAGCAGAAACTTCCTCCACAGAGCTGACAAGCAACTCCTAGGACTGCTTTAATCAAATACTACACAAATCAACTGATTACCTTTGATCTGTTATTAGACTATCACTAATAAAGCACGGAGTTCACAAAACAAAAACATCCAGAAACACCAAATGTCCAACTAAAGTGCAGACAAAATGTTCAGGGAAAATAAGAAATAGGAATTATGCACTCCAAGTGATTCCTCCTGGAATGAAGCCAAGTGATAGCATATCAGATTTTCATGGATATGGTATAGTGGAAGCCTGGGTTTACAGCTGCAGCTGGATTCTAGAAACAAAAGGAAAAACAAAGAAAAACAAAAATATGGTCCAAAAGAGCATTTTTGAGGTATTGAAAATTAAGAGCTTGACTGCAAGATGGTAAAGCCAGAAAGTGGATTCTTTAGAAAGAACAGGTAGATAAAAGGGGATGGAATAATGACATGTAGTTAACAATCAGCAACATCACTAGTTTGTGCTAGGAACAGAAGTTGGCATAAGCAAAGGAGGAGTAGTGTTATGCTTTGTTTCAAAAAAGGATAGATTCCTGCACAGAGCTGGACAGCTGGAGATTGAGTTAAGCAGAAATAGCGACAAGTGGACAATGGCTTGTTACCAGTGAATATTCACATTCAGGAAGGAAGTGCGCAAAATTAAACCAAGAATTAACTTGAAGTGAAGCAACTATGTTTAGTGACTGAGACTTCTCCAAGAAGCAACAGCCATGGCTAAATAATACAATTAATCGTAAAGAAAAAGGAATATTTCAAAAGTAACCAACAGAAACCTTGCCAAAGTAAAACTTCCACAAATTGGAAGACTAAAAGTAGTTGTCCACAACTGGTTTGTTTTAGAATAGGAGCTACTCATAGAAAGAGGGAATTTCAAACTTTTTTTCCATCTTCTAAGGCCAGTACAGATATGCAAAAAGGGGAAATACATCATGAAACCAAGCTGATTGTCCTAAATTATGCAGGTGTTTTTTAAAGAGAGAAAAAAGCAAATGGAAAAAAAGAAATACTGTTTGAACAGGTCCACATTAAGCGGACATGAGAATCATAAGAAATCTTTTAAGTGACTAAGCTGGAACAGTGAGAAAAGCAGAGTGACTATCCACTACTACATGTAATTTTTACAAGATTTTCTACACATCATTAAATTTTGTGTCCAAAGCAGTAGTACACCTCTGGTCATTTAAGTCTTTGAGACTGTGCTGCCTACCTCAATGAATAGTTAAAATTATTCTTGACACCATTTCTTGTTTAGGCTGCTGCTCTGGATAATTCCAGCAGATTGTCTGAACAACACCAGTGCCTCACTACACACTATTTTTTTTAGTATATTATTTAACAAATAAAGGCTGGACCAGATGATTATTTTAAGGCCCCTTTCAGCCTGGGCTGTTCTGCCATTCTCTTGATTAGTGTAACATCAGGCATGAAAAATTATTAAACAAGGAAACATTTTTATCATATTTAAAAGGCAATTAGAGCCAGTAATGAGAAGTTGTTTCTCATGACATGGATCACACTGACAACCATTACAGTATCTCAGCAGAGACTGAAAGCCCTAACTTGCAAAATGGCAATATCATGCTCCAACACATCATCAGAGGCAAGAGAAGTATGTGGTTCAACCAGCTTGTGTAGCTGCACATGTTGGTTCTTTCTGTTCTGCTCTTCCCAACCTGACCCTTCTCCCTGGCCAAAAGAAAAACTATTTGACCTAAGTACAAAAATATTTTATTAGGCTACATCAGGTTCTAGCTAGAACACAAACAAACCTCATTTTTGCTTAAAAGTGACATGAACA
Organism: Oenanthe melanoleuca; assembly: GCF_029582105.1. Taxonomy (NCBI): domain Eukaryota; kingdom Metazoa; phylum Chordata; class Aves; order Passeriformes; family Muscicapidae; genus Oenanthe; species Oenanthe melanoleuca. The sequence goes on from NC_079339.1 coordinate 32,938,995, forward strand.
CAGATCATGGAACACATCCCTGGAGGTGTGAAAAAATGACTGGACATGGTACTTAGTGCTACAATTTAGCTGACAAGGTGATGAGTGGTCAAAGTTGGACCCAATGATCTTAGAGATCTTTCCCAACCTGAATGATGTAATTCAACACTTCCAAAGTACAAGACAAAATCCAAAGGCAAATTTGCTTACTTTTTTTTTAATCTCTAGGAGGTCAGGGGAAAACAGGAGATGACAGCAAAACATATTTTTAAATTTAAATTACAAAAAAAAATAATATTTAGGAGTCCAAATTAATTAAACAATAATAGCTTTACCAGTCAATGTATACAGTGGTTTATCAGTTTAGACTCTTCCTAATGCCACTGTAAAAACCCTCTCTTTTCCCAGTTCCTAACAAATTTCAAAGCATCTCCTCAATCCATTGTATGTTCCCCCCATAGTTAAAGACAATTTTTGTTTCCCAGCTACCTTTCTTTATAGTTTGAACACTGGGCACAAAAAGACATTCCCTCAAATGGTACAGCTGAAGGATTCTTTGAGTATTTGTATGGCAAACTTATGTGTGCTAAACCTAAGAAAACTGTTAAAAGAAATCATGATATGTGAGTACAAAAATAAAGCAAAACAGAAATTATTCCAGAACTTTTAAGAATTCTCTACCTAGAAGTTGTCTTCTTTTGGAGCAAATTCAACAAATTTCAGCTGCATACAATCTCCTCAGACAGTATTTTAGATGCTATTTTAGATACAACTTTAGATATTCCCAGGCACTTGAGCAGCCAAGTTTTCTTTAGCAATCTGTCATTAAGTGAATAAATATAATGTCTGGAGATTGAAAGCTCTTATTTATTTCAGCTTCCAATTTTTTTTGCCTCATTCAGCAAAAAGCATACTTTGTGTAAATACTTTAAATACGTGTTGTAAACAGTTCTCTTGCTAGAAGTAAGAGAATGTTCTTTTAATAGTTCTGTTTTCTTCCAAGTCATTGATCCAGGCACAGAAAACTACTCTTACCATTACTATTGTGTTCCACAGAGTGACATGAAGCACAGATTTAAGAAAACTATCACAGTAGGGGCTGATATCATATTATCCACGAAAAGCATTTACTAGTTATTTCATCCAGCAAGATGTTTATGTTGCAGCTTCCCTTCCAGCTGAGCCTGTCCTCTGAAGATGGGTCTAAGCAGACAATATGAAAGGAGAATGAAAAGCTTAAAGTAATTTTCCAAATGCCTAAGGAATTTCAGCGTCAGACAAGTATGTTCCATAATTTTATAAAGTTTTTTCAGACTCAGCCCCTAAAAATTTCACCCAAATGAAGTTTTCTTTAAAATAGTAATGTTAAAGAGTTTGTAGGGTTTTAACTCTGTCATTCCCTGAGGCTACTGAGAGTTACTGCATAGTGCAGAGCTCTAATGAACAGAAATGCAGCTGACTGGGTGTGCCAGACTTTCTCTATGAAGTTGTTCCAGCTAAACAGTTACTAGAGATTGTTTTAACTTGGACTAATGGGTAGACTCCTCCCTGATACAAGGCCAACAAAACTTTGCATAGTTTATATTCTCTCAGCCTCCCCACCCTTCATATGTTGTTTTTTCCTTCTTGTTAGGATATGCATAATCAGAGTACAAAAACAAGTTACTAAAAATCTAAATATAAGTAGGCTGGAGGAAAAACAATGCCTGCTACCAATGCAGAGCACTTGTTCACAGTAGCAGACATACATGCATACATGAGAATATAAGTTTGTTTTTATTGTAACAGTCTGAAACGTTCAGGTATCATAACAGTGAGGAAAAATCTGACAGACTTAGTTCATTAAGTAATTCCCTCCATATTTTGCTTTTCAGATGTGTCCTGCTACTTGACTGGTATATGAGCTCCTGTGGCAGCACTTCACATAAAATGAGGGATAAAGGCAAAACACACCAGAAAACCAAGCATCATTTCTGATCTGTTCTTTTTCAGTATAACTAGCTTTAAAAGGATTATTTACAGATTAAAAGTCCGAAACAGAAAATATTTTGACATCAGAGCTGCATTATTCATTTTTTTCCTTGTCAAGGCAACAATAAAATCTACCTAATGATAGAGAAGCTTGATGTAGTATTCTAATCAGCCTAGCAGTTCTTTTGTTAAGTACTTCTTATGTGCTGCTCTGCACTGAAAATTATTCAAAAGTACAGTATTTAAAGGCCAGATGTAGGGTGAGAACTTACAGGATTTGACTCATACAGCTTGGAGCATTATAAAAGGGTAAGATTTTAATATGATGTTTATATGTAAAAGAGTCTGTAATACAGTATGCACTGGTCAGAGAGAAAGAACTTTTGGTTTTGTTCACAAGGTGATATTACTTCTAAGAGCAGAACTACACAGCAATCAACAGAAATGCTTTCTCACAAGCAATGCCAAGGGAACATTCCAGATGTTCTCTGCCCAGTATGTTTCAAGTCCAACAATCCATAATGCAGTGAGTCAGGGTATTATACATACTACACTCCAGCACTACAAAAACTAAGAAAACTGTTCAGAATGAATCCTAGTGCAAAGCACAGCAGCTGAAACTGTTATGGTACCACAGGAATAGCTTCTGCCAAGGCTGGCAATTAGGGGATACTCACAGGTCTTATGCACATGGTTGCTGCACTCCAACCTGAAGGGAGAGCTACCATGGAAATTTGTTAAGTAGAGCTTTACTTTACAGCTCTGCATCTTTATCACATACAAGATAGCAACAAACCCTGCCAAAAGCCTCACTTGGACAAAGAATGAACAAATCGTTTCCAAAGACATGATGACATTCAAACATTTTAACCTGGCATTAAACTGGCTGCAAGCATCTGCCATGCTCTGGGCAAAACATGGCACTGAAACACATCATTGCACTGATGTAAGGTGCTGCCAGCTCTTGAGGAATGCAAACCTACCCAGCACAAGTAATTATAATTAATGGAAAAAGCTCTACAGAGCCCCTATTCTCTTCCGAACGTGGAGGGGAGTGAGGAGGTCTGCAGTATAACTTCTTTGTGTAGTAATTTTCACAATTTTCACAATTTTACTAATCTCATCAAGCTTTCTTTATGATGAATGGGGCAACAAGCAGCTCCCAGTGTACTACTTCTAGTCTACAGTTTTAAAACTAATTTGCTTTATGCATAAAAATTTGCTGCATCAAAACTTTGTATTTATGAATATTGAAGTTACTCCTTTTAATTACTGCAAATTTACATATGACTGAATAAACAGACCTGATGCCTCACATTTCCCATCAAGTTTTCAATGTCTTTGTTCTGCTCACATTTTTTCCTTTCTTATTTTTCCAAGATATCTTATTTGAGATTTTGGAAATCTTTCCAAGGAGTTTATGTCTGGTTGAGGTGGAAGGAAACACAATTTCAAGAGATCAAATAAGAATAGAATTGAAAGCAACATTAGTAACAGAAATTCTGTGTACTGACACATTGTTTTAAAAAACTGAAAGTTACAGAGTGATTTAGATTGGAAACACCTCAGATCATTAAGACAAACTTTGACTGAACATCATCATGTCAGCTATGCCCCGGCACTAAGTGCCACATCTGGGCATTTCTCTTGAACACCTCCAGGGATGGTAACTCCACCACTACCCTGAGCAGTCCATTCCAGTGTTTAAGAACCCATTCTGTGAAGAAGTTCCTCCTGATGTCCATCCCTGGCATAGCTTGAGGCCATTTTCTTGCCTTACCACTAGTTGCCTGGGAGAAGAGGCTGAACCCCACCTTGTTGCAAACTCCTAACAGGCAGTTGTAGAGAGCAGTAGCATCCTTTTCCCCAGGTTACACAATCCCAATTCCCTGAGCTGCTTCTCATAGGAATTACTGCCTAGAGCCCTCACCAGCTCTGTTGCCCTTCTCTGGCCATGCTCCAGCCCCTCAATGTGCCCAGAACTGGACACAGGGCTTGAGGTGCAGCCTCCCCAGGGCTGAGTACAGAGGGGCAGTCACTGCCCTGCTCCTGCTGCCCACACTGTTGCTGATGCAGACCTGGATGCCACTGGCCTTCCTGGGCACACACTGGAACGTGCCCATCCAGCTGCTGACCATCACTCCCAGATCCTTTTCTACCTGACATCTTCCCAGCTGCTCTGTCTCCAGCCTGCAGTGCTGCCTGGGGTTCTTGTGCTCCAAGTGCAGGATCTGGCACCTGACCTTGTTGAATCTCACACCACTGGCCTTGGCTCATCAATCCAGCCTGTCCAGATCCCTCTGCAGTGCCTTCCTGCCCTCCAGATGATCAACACTCCAGCCCAGCTTGGAGCTGTCAGTAATCTGTCTGAGGATGCACATGATGCCCTCACCCAGATGATAAATAAAGATATTAATCAGGACTGGGTGCAATACTGAGCTCTGGGAAACACCACTGATGCACAGTAAACTGTCAAGATTTATCAGTCTGATACAATTCTATTCTGAAGGATTTGGGAAAAAAATAAAAGGCACTAAACAGCAGACACATAACTGAAAACCTTCAGCTGGCAATTTAGAAAATATTTCCTGCATGTGAATAAGATCAAGTAGGGTATTGGGAAGATGCACAGGTTCACACATACATTCCTCCTCCACCTTAAGAAGAGGAAAAAAAAAAAAAAAGCAAACCAAAACACATCAATTTTAAGCCTAAATGCTTTGGAATACATAATTCGGTAGATTTGCTGTAACAAGATGCCCTCCTACACAAAATTCTTGTGGGAAAGGACTGTTTACATTACATTGGACAACTCAGAATCAGGAGGGATCAGAGCAACAAGACATATTAAGGATACAATCAGTAAAAAAGCAGTTTATCATTTTCCCTCTTCTATTCCAATAAATACAGAAAGATCAATAATGAAGAAGAGAAAGTTAATCTGGCTTCCATTCAAAATGCACCACTTTTGTTTTTCAAAGACCCTTAACGTAAGATTTTTAAATTTCTTTTATAAAATGGAATTTGAAATTTAATATCATTATTATTAACTGATATTTGACCTTGTAAAATTCCATAAGGGAACACTGGAGTTAAAATACCAGAAGTACCAAAGACAAAATATGTTCTGACAAAGGAAGGTAAAGAGCCTTGGTTAAGAGCTATATTCAGTATCACAATTTATTATAAGTAGATGAAGGCAATTATGTTTTGACAGCTTAATATTAGCACTAGAAGCTATATGCTGTATGTGAACATTTAATACATATTTATTTAGGCACACATAAAACAGTACATGAATGTAACCATGCTATGTGACAATTTGAAAAACATCAGTGCTTTCTATTATCCAACTCATGGCCAGTTCCAAGCAGTAAATATAGGTCATTGAGCACACAGCAAGAGCAGCTAGACATTATTTGCCCTACAGATACCTGAATGATTAAATATCCACCTTAAAAAAAGCCATTACCAAGGTAAGAGAGTGAAGAAAGAAGCTTGATTGTTTTTTTTCTCTGATCTGAAAAAAGGAATTTGAATTTTTACAACTAAACACAATACAAAACTTGTACTAGACTTTGTTCAGCCCTTGCTGAACATCCCAGCCTGTGCCCAGAGGTTCAGCTGGGGCTGGGCAAAGCACCACAAGTGGCCTGCAGCTGTCTGCAAACAGCTGTGCAGGTCAGAGCCTGCAGAAGACTGGACACCATTTGGCTGGTGTGCTCTTCTGGGCTGACCAAATCTCTTATGACAGTCATGACCTTTTTTGTATAAACAATCAAACACTCAATACAGTCTAACATCTAAGTGGTTTGGATTGAAAGTGATCATGATGAACACTGAAGTAATGTTCTCACAACATTTAAACAGAAGGGAAAATACCACCACCCCCTTCTACCCCCACCCCACAAAATACTCACTAATAAATCAAATCAATAAACCCTATGGGCAGACAAATAGAGCATTTTCCTGGAAAGTTGGTGGAAAATGGCATTTGCTTGGTTTCTCATGTCCTGAAAAGGAAACATGAGAATCCTCTGCACTATAAGCTCCTGAAAATGGGATGTTTATTTCAATAAGAAAATTCTAAAGAAAACCCCAAAAACTGTGAGATAGTCACTGCAGTAAAACTTAAATGGAAAATAAGAACACATTAGGAGAAAAGTGAATTATTTTGATGACAAATTCACTCCCACTACTTCCCAATTTCAGTTCAGCCACCATGCTGAAAACTCAATTGCACTTAACTTGTCCTTGAACTCCCTGTAAAATTATGGCCAATTTCTGGCAGCCACATCAAATGACCTTAAAAGCAGCAAGAGATATAGAGGTCATTCCTGGGTAACATTCTATTCCATGAGCAGCCACTATGGAAGGAACAACAAATTTGTAATTGGAAATACAATCTCATGACACATGGCCTTACAGCCAAGATCCCAAAATACAAAAGCTCATGTTCCAAGGGTAACTGAGTGATGTGGTTAGATATCAGCTCTAAGTGTACAAATGAGGATATCCACAGAACTACTTAACCTCATAAACCAAGTCTCTGTCTCTATACTTAGAAACAGAAATAAAAAAAAACCCCAAGAACTTATTGTAGTAAATGCAAAAAGCTTTCTATGTAATTGACTCCCTATCTTTTGAACAAATCTGTGATATGATCAATAAGGTTAACTTTTAAAGAAGGGGGAAAGCCCAACATGCTCTCCCTTGGCATGTGCACCTTATTTTTGTGTATTATTTCTTATGATTTCTTTACATTTCCTTTTGGCTTTTCTAGCACCATTCCTGATATATTGTACTTCTGCATCAAAGCCATTCAAAAAGAGTCCTGAATTGACAGTGTAAATTTAATTTGGAGATGGCAAAGAAAGAACAATCATGGGGGAAAATGCCTCACTCTTGGCTTTAAAGAACTTTAACTTTACACTCTAATCCCAAGGTTTTCAGCAGGAGGACTAGAAACACTGGTGCAACTAAACTGAGTGTTATGACACACAAGAATCCAGATTAGAAAGGAACCACCTGTTTCATTCAGTTCACCACAACTGCAACAGATATTTAATCCTGAAAGGTCAACACAACATCTATCCATACAAACTAGAACATTTTCAATTCATTATGACATTAAAAATATTTTTAAATAACAGAAGTTATTTTAAAAATGTAATGATAGTGTCAAAGGAATAACACACATAGAACTCTGCACAAGCAAGTAGGCCAATGACCTATATTTCTGAAGTGACTGTTTAAGTATTTTTTACTTAATTCAGAATTCTAAATAAGGCTAAGAACTATTTTAAAAAATCATGTTTCAATTACATAAGACAATGGTAACAAAATTAAAACTTAGACTTGATCCAATAACTCTCACTAGATCTGCTAGTGTGGAGGAGGTGATAAATACCCACTTTCAGCTTTGGATTTCTTGTCCTTTCTCTGTGATAAATCCTCTTACACATCACAAAAAATCCCAGTGTTCATTTTCTCTGTTCTGCCTACAGCTACCCCACCTCTGTGTTTCCCATCTGTCTACTCCTTTCTTGTTGTTCAACTAAATAACTCCTTAAAGGTCTGTGTTGGCTCTGTTTGCCAGTTTAACTTGGCTAGCTCCAGCCCCAGGCTGAAAGCTGCAGGTAACCCAGCTGCTTGGCTCCCACCAGGCTGGCAAGCACTATTGCTACAGCTTTCTTAACTAGTCTGTCTCCAGATTGCAGGCTTTAGGTACACCTCTTTCAAGCATTAATGTTCATTTATAACCAACTCAGTATTCAGTATCTTAAAATTAAAAAAATCCAATACATACTTCAAGTACCAATATCAAGGAAGAATCCCCCTTACTCTCCCATCTCACTCTGTTCAATATTTGATTCTTTAATGGTTCACTGTCCCATCTCTGAGGCCCAAGGGCATTCTTCCTGCTCAGCATATCTATCCATGCTTTCAATAATTCAAATAAACAACTATGATAGAATGCATTTTCAACACCAAACTTCAGTTCAACACTGAAAGGAAAACATTAACTGTGGTTATAACAATTTGTGTAATTTCTTAATTACAAAGTGAACAGTAAATAGAAGTCAGTGACTGATATTTCATTTTCTATACCACATCTTGGATGAAACTACAAAGATGTTTTATATTCCCAAATATTTCTGTCTCTTAAGGATATAAGGAGTCAGTTTCTATTCTTTCAACTGACAAATTCTGTTCTAAAGAGTAAATTATCAAATCCCTTTCAGCAAAGGCCAAACTGAACTAGTCCAAGAAGACTATGAACACAGGGATATTCCAGTCACTTTGTTTACCTAATACAAAGCAAACCTGCCAAAAATGGGACCAGAGTCAAAAGCTGATAAAGGCATTTCCAGGGAAGAGGCTGTAGCACAGCACTAAAGCACCTGTTGCTTGAAAAGCAAATAGAGATCCAGAGCCAGCCACCATTGTGACTGCTTCACTGTACACATCACATCAAAAAAGAAAGGTAACAATCTGTTGTTCCAAGGTACAGTCCATCTTGGACAGTTTGAGGCACAGCTAAATTGCCATGCCCGCATTAACTTAGCCTTACTAAACAAACTTTTTCTGTAACAACTTCTTGCTGCAACTAAACCATTAGTGCTTCACAGCCATCAGGAATAGGCCAAAATTACAGTTTATCTTCGTCACAACTTCTTTAAAACACAGTGACAGAAACACTCGCTCCCCAATGCTTGGTTTTGTGCCTTTGGTGATTCCTGACTAAATAACTAATTGCACCTGACCCTACTGAATTGCATGATCTTTCTGATCAGACTGTTTGCAATGTGACATCAAACACAGCCAGGCAGTCCTCTCCCCACTCACTTTGTTGCTTACTGATATTACCAATCATACTGTACTCTCATAATACAAATATAAATGTATATGAGAAAACCTGTTCTCAGATCAGTGCAAAACTGCATGAATAGTGAGCCACATGTGAGGGCTCTTGCAATGCCAATATGCAGCTTTTCAGTGTCAGCTACTAACTAATTTTATTTAGATACTGAATGCTTCTCCTTATCATAAGTGACAAACTCTGCTTAAGTCAGGACATCCACTATTTCTTCCTTACTCATAATATGCTATGGCAGTAAAACAGTAAATGCATTCAAGACCATCCCTTGTCTTAAAATCCATGTTGACTGATTCACATGAATATGGGGGGGGATCTGAAGGAGGCCTAAGTTTTACAGAATAGTAATTTGAAAAAAAATAAATAAAAAATGCATCTATTGAAGAGTTAGTCTACAGACAATTGTAAGCATAGAGCACATCTCTAACCTTTAATCATGAACATGGGTATCCAACATCTATCTCAAAACTTACTGAATCGACCAGAACATGATTGCTCTTTACAAGAAGACTTAGAAAAAAATTGAACTGATATTTGAAAAATATGACTGCCAAAAAAAGAAGAGTTCAGCTTTGCTTAAAAACATTAGTGATTTGAATATTTCTTTAAGAGTTGAGAGGCCAAGATTAGTTTCCTCTAATGAATGAGAAGACTGAAGCATGCAAACAGAGTACCCCAACCACAAGTCTACAGAACAGCCTGGGGGAATCAATTTTTAAATTCTCCCTTGAAGCTCTGTAGGTGGGGAGAATGTCTGAGGTCACTTGGCTCGTTCAGCCTAGAAAATAGGAGACTGAGGGAAGACTTCATTGTGGTCTACAGCTTCCTCAGGAGGGGAAGAGAGGGTCACACATTGATCTCTTCACCCTCATGACCACTGACAGGACCTGAGCAAACAGCATGAGACTGTAAGGGAAGGCTTAGGCTGGGTATCAGAAAAAGGTTCTTTATTCAGAGGGTGCTCAAACCCTCCAACAGGCTCCCCAGGGAACTCGTCACAGCACCAAGCCTGGCAGAGTTCACAAAGCATTTGGGAATGCTTTCAGACCCATTTTTGGCTTTACCAAAATGCAGGGCCAGGAGCTGGCCTCGATGATCCTTGTTGGTCACTTCCAACTCAGGATATTTTATGATCCTATAATGACAAGCAAAATACTCATCTGTAAATGAAAGGTTTTCTGTTTTGCCTCACTGACCTCAGCATGCATGTGCATTTCCTCTGCAGCTTGTATTTTAACATAAATATTTGTACATATGTATCTAAACATCCCATCCAATAACATCCAGGAAATGTACATGTTTTGGGCAGATGTGTGATTTGCTAAAACAGTAGTAGAGTCACTGAGTTTTACCTTCTATGCTTTGAAAGTTTTAACATTATTTAAAAAAAACCCACCACAATTTGAAAGAGTCCACGAAACTCTTTCATTCTGTCTAAAAATAACTGTACTTTTCTGAGAGTCATAGAATATTTCTTCTGGCCACTAGTGTGCTTCAGCAAGATGCACACACTCAGGAAGCAACTGATACTCCTAAAACATAAGTGACTAAATCACACTAAAATACCAAAGGTATTCTCATACACTCAGTTGGCAGGCATTGAAACACGGCATAAAAAATTACATTGTACATAACTTTAATGTTTTGAAAAGTTAAACTTTGAGAAATATCTTAATCTGGCTAAGGAAAGACTGTGGCCAACTATTCCATTTGTTCATACAGCTGTGCTGTGAGAGAACACCTAGGAGTTTTTCAACAATGAAACCTCTTGTCCAATTTATTATAGTATATAAATATAAATAGCCTACAGCACGTGGTTCCTCAAGACAAAAGGTATAAGTGCTACAATTCTCTCATTATATTATGAAGATTGGAATCACCCAGCTCCTTATGGCTACAGACAACAGCTAGTCAGTTAATCAAAGATAAACCTAAACAAATAACTGGATGTCAAAAGTCATTAAACTTACCTGACAGGCAGATGTATGTCAAATATTCACCCTGACCCCCAGTAGCTAGAAAAGGAATCTTTTTTTTTGTTCTTCTTTTCACTTGCACAGCTCCCAGCATCCTTTCATCATGTGGAGCAAAAATCTCTTTGCTGATTGCAGATTTGGCATTCATTGTAGATCACAGGTATAGCAGACTGCCGCTCTCTAAAAATAAAATCATAAATATAAAACAATATTAGAAACTCTTAAGTTATATCGAAGTCCACTTAACTTACATGGGCAATAAAAACTCTGACCTTCAAAGAAAGTTTTTAATCCCTCAAAGAGTTATATTCTTAAAGGCAGTATTTTCAAAGTATTTAAGTTTCTTCACTGAAGTTGTCCTCTACATTTTTTATATATGCTTATACTAGCTTAGCTTATTTTGGGCAGAAGCACTGGCACCTCAGTATGTTGTAAAATCTTCTCAGAGAAACACCCTGTTTAACTTCATGCAGCATAAAAGCTTCATTAATTCCCCCTGAAAACTGAGGGAACCTCAGATCTGTGTCCCACATTCACAGGGAAAGCAGTGCCAGGGCACAGGGAAGGATCACTGTGGCTGTGCTGGCACACAAGGAGTCACATTCACAGAAGACAGAGAGTTCAGACTTGGTGAGACTGTTCCTCCAGGAGCAGTGCCGTGGTGACAGTGCTCGACTGCACAGCTCTTGCAGCTTTAGCACCTCATGCCCTCAACTCTGGAATTACTGACTGGGCAGCTGCACAGGAAACAGGGTCAGAGGCACCATCAGGGTCAACACAGACAAAAGCACACCTCGACTTTTGTGCTGTGCAATTTTGACCCGGGTCAGCTCCTCGAGGTGTTTCGTAACAAAACAGCATGGTTGGCTTAGGAGAGATTTGTCTCAGGAGAGACACACACATTCACAGAGAAAAAATTATTGTACAGAACAGGGAGGGAGGAGGGAAGCTGCTTAGTCATTCACATCCCAAAAAACAAACCTCACCCAGAAAACAAACCTCACTGCAGCTTACAGGAGAGCCTCCTTAACTAGAGGAGGAAGAACTCAGAGGGGACATTAACAGGTTCTTTGTGTAAGCTGTAACTCCAATTAATTCTGCACTGACATCTTATAACACATACAGGGGCCCCACTCATGGAAACTGCTGAATGACACCTTTAATTGTTTCAATATAATGACACTCCAATGCACATACATCAATTTACACATTTCTGGATTACTAAGACTTTCAAGCTGACAGATATTTTTTTGCTTCCTTTGCTTTCTTAGTACAAGGATGGTTATACTCAGGCCTGAACTACCTGATAATTCTGCCTATGGGATCATTCAATAATTCATATATAATTTGAAATAAATGTAAATAAACTACAGTCAGATTATGAAACCAAGAGAGTCATGGATCCATTATTTTTTTGTGTGCATATTACCAGCAAAGTAATTGTCCGAACACGAGTCTCAATGTTTTGTTGTCACTATTTATGACATTCCCTTATCTTAAAAAAAATGAGAATTTTTTTAAAAAAGTGCATATGACACAGCATAACTAAGTAGAAACTGAATTCACCACCTGCTAATTTTGGGATGCAAACAGAATCCTGTACCAAAATAATCTGTAACAGTATATCTCAGTTAACCAACACAGAGGTGTTTGAATTCTGACATGTTTTAGCATCAGGTCATTTTACATGAACTTTTACAAAAGAATTGCATTTAAAATTTGTCCCATTAAAAAAAAATAAAAAATTTCCAGACAATTTCAAAGGAACAAATAATGTATAGCTCCTGACAAGGTGTGATCTCATAACTCCCGACATCTTAGTTATCTATCCTTTAACAATGAATATATCAACTTGAAAACAGAATCAAAAGAATAAACTTACATGGTAGTTACTTAGAAAAAAATTGTGAAAGAAAATGTGTTGTTTTCACATTCATCACATACTTCTCCCTTCTTCTGTTTTAGAGAAATATTTGCAGAGTACATCATACCAGCATTTAAACTGTTGAAATATTGAGATTTTGGGTTAATTTTTTTTTTTTTTTTCCCCAATTCAAGACCACTGTTAATGACAATGGATTTAAACACACAGACCTCTTCCTGACTGAGATAGAGACTGATAATCTTTGCAAAACCCAGACCTTCATGTGCCTAAAGAATTTTCAATTAAGAGCTTTTTGGGAAAACACACAGAAATGCTGTCAGGTGACAGAAATACATTGTGACATTCAACTGAAAAAGTGCTTTCCAGGTTGCAATGATCTGATACTGTTAATTCTGCAACTGAGTTGTTGGATAGATGTTTTCAGACATTTTCTTAATGGTTACGGACTGTAAAACAAAATTTGATTTCAGGTATGTAAAGGCTCCTTGGATTAAGAGAAGATGCAAGTTTTTCTTACCTACAGTATCATAAAATGTTAGTGGTTTATTGCTGCATGCTGCTATTGGCTCTGACATTAAGCTGGTTCTGTACACATCTACCAGAAGCTGTACACAGACATAGCAGATACCTGCACTGTGCCTGGAACCTCCAACTAGAGAGTGTGGACTCCTGGCTTCAGAGACTGTGATCCTTCTCTTCCCAACAGCTGGGCTGGCAACAGCTTCAGAAGCCACATTCAAACAATTAATCTAACACAGTGTGTACTCCACACAAGTGCCAAATCTGATGTGAAAACTGACACTAACACAAACCACAGAAGCCTATTTATTTAAAGAAGAAAAAAAAACTAACTGTGCCTGTGTACAAACAGACTTCTGAGATTGAGGTGTCAATATAGTTCAGATTAAGCTGTTTTTCATAGGTCAAAAAAATCAGCAGATGAATTCAAATGAGCAACCTTATCCCTATGTACTAGTAGTTGTATGCAAAAGACCTTTGTTTATATAAGTAAACCCTTCCAATGCTCCTTGTTTTCACAAGTGGTGATAATATAATCCCTGGCAGTTTTACTAAAAAAGAAAAAGGAAGACTTCCTCAAGGAACATAAATAACTCTCACTTTTTCCCCACTCTCCAACAAAACCTCTCTTTTCATTAAAAAGCACCCCAAGCCACTGCCTGTACATGCACAACTTCATGTTCTATATTTCTTTGCACAATAATGTTTTCTCTTGGTGCACATTCCAGGACAATTTCAAACCATCAGCAGTTTCCACTCAAGGCCCACATGAACTCGTGCACTGGAACACAAACTTTTTCCTCCCATTTGTACTCAAATGCAAAGTAAAATGTCTTAAAGAAACTTTACTGGAGGATCTCTGAGCACTTTGAGGTAGTGCAATACTCCTTACAACATTAACCCCTCTGAGGTAAGAGGGATTTAAAGGTTTCAGTAAACCTAAGAGTCCAGAATGAGAGACCACATTTCCTGCCTCACATATTTTGTTCCACATATTTACTTCCACTCAAATTATTATAATGATGCTTTTGGCTAAACAAAGACCCATTTTTCTTCTGCAATTTTTCACTCCATCTATTATAGCATTATGGAGCAGGATGTCAGCATTCACACTGTGCCCCCAGCACACAAAAAGAGACACAGAGAGGGAAGATTCCTGTGTGGATTTGAAAAAGTGCCTGCAATGCGCATTGCTGCTCATTTGCATCTTCTCACATCTTCCTCTACTACAGTTCTTCTCCATTATATTTCTATCACTAAAAACTCCCTCTCTGAACAGCTGACTATTCCTCTAGAAGTATATCAAGGGACAGCAATTAAAGGCAATTTCTTAAAAAGAAGATTAAATAAAACCAAGATAATTAAGTTGAATCCTTAATGGATCCCATATGTTCAATATAAAAACCCCACAACTGGACAGTGTTCTGGTCAGCCAGAATCTCAGACTGTTTTCAGGCACACAGCCAGCAAATGGCTAATTTATCTTTACACCCACATGTTTCACAAGACTCTATGCAAATAAGTAGAAAAAGGAGATTTACAGTACCTTTGTTGAGGGTATAGGTATGCAGAAACAACTGGGAAAACTAATCCTCAGCATGCAGAATTCAAATAGGAGTAAATTACAATACATAGCAAGAGATGGAAAAGGATGGAATGGTTTCCAAAAAAAGGAAAAAATGTTCAGTATGCTAAACCTTGCTGTTTTCAAGGATCTTTAGTTCAATCACAAACAGGGATGGGCTCTCAGGACAGGCTAACCACTGAAATGCTGCCTGCAGTGTGAAATCATCTGAGCAACCAACTATTCTTGGAATAGTAACTCTAGCAAGCACTCAAATCTGCTTTTAATAAAGCCACTATCCTGAAAGATGATGTCTACTTAAGGAAATCATTACAAGACACTGTTGCCAAAAGAACAGCTTTTGCTATTGTGATAGTTGCCTGGTATTTACTTGCTGGAAGTATTTAAACTACTTTGAATATTACAGGTCATCAAAATCCTGTATTTGCTGTCATCTCAAACAAATAGCTAGTACAAGTCTGGAAAAAGCAAAAAATCATTTAAAACCCAAGGCAACTAATTTATAAGTCTTTAAAACACAAATATTAGAACATACAGGTTCTAAAAGTTGGTTTGCAATACATTTTTTAAGCATAACTTTATCCTAGAGGAATAACACCAAGTTTAATAAGCTCTGCAAACAAGGATCAAATCAGTTGATCAACCTTATTCTGAAACGGTCGAGGTCAAATCTTTAAAATGCTTGAACATAAAAATGATTCAGATCATCTTCATTTTCAAATCTAGCTTTGCTTGAGAGATATTTATTTAAATTAGGACAATAGCAGCAGCCACTGCAGCAGCCAGAAAAATTCTATTATTTCCTACTAACATGGGTTTAAGACTTTTAAAAGTATTTGCTGGAAAACAACTCAATCATTCTGCAGAGTTATTTGTAGGCTGTCACATTTCCAATTTATTTTTCCAAATAATCTCTCAGCTAAGACTAGTTCATTTGAATAAAGTATTACTTCCGAAATATGAAAACTACTAAATCAGGACTGTATTTGTAGCAGTTCAAACTAGAAACAAGAAATGTGTTTCACTTACATATGTAATTACAAAATAAACTACCCAATCAAGCTGAACAGGACATAAGCAGACTTCAGAGAGCAGCAGCTCCTAAATGCCAAATTTGAATCTTACATGGTTTTTGTCTCTTCAGTGAAGCTTTATATTGTAGCCCACCTCATCCAAGACCAACACCTGGCAAATTTACTTAAATTTGCAATACAAGCCGTAACTTTTTTTGATGAAACATGAAATGTTGAAATCACTGACTGAAAGCATGGAGCCTCTACCTAGAAGAAATTTTTAAAAATCAAAACTTGCTACAAAGGACCAAACCTACTAAAAATTGCTAAAACAGGAATTAATATGGGGCTTCTTGATAAGATGGGGCTCAAGATAGTCTAAAATTTCTTGGTATACTGACTCCATTATTGGTTGGGTTAAGCAGAGATGTAGCAGAAAGGTTAAAAGTCTGGCTCTGCTACATTGCTATGAGAACTGTTGCCTATAGGAATATACAAAACACATGATGCAATGATATTGTTGCAGCATAGCACCCATAACTACAACACACTAACTCACATCTCCTACTCTGTCAAGACATCTCACACAAGTACTGATTCAGTACTTATTAATTACTGTTATTTGAAAAAACACATTAAATAGATTCATAATTTAGTGTACAGGTTGACAGAGAGAGGTTATTCCTACAGTATCAGCTGAAGGTGTTTTAAAGAAAGAAAAATAAAAATCCACAAAACTGTTTGAGCTAACAGCTGGCATGTAGTACTCTTGCCACTTGCCTTCTCTAACTAGCATAATTCAGTATGCTCTGAAATCAGAGTCTACAAGTCCTCCCACATAACTGATATTGGTAAAAGTTGCAAATTTCTGCACCTTACAGACATCCATTAAATTAAATATCCCAAAAGAGAAGGAGGGAACAAAGTCAGATCTCTCAGGCTAAATATTTTCAATTTTCTTAACTGCAACCTGCAACACCCACATCAGAAAAAAAAAGTTATATTACTCTGATGCTGGGGAAAAGCAGAAAAGCATAGTAATGCATTGGGAGAAGACAATAAAGCATAACATCAAGGTATTAAAGGATTTCATTTCATCCAAGGTGGATCAACATTCCCCTGTAAGTATAAATAGTGTTTTTTTCCAATCCCTCCAAATGCTTAAGAAGAATAACTTACTGCAAAATGCAAATGCTTTTAAGAATGAAATATATGCAGTTTTGGTGATATTAAAATCTCTGTAAGAGCAGACACACCTCTATGAACGACTATATGAATGTTTTTCTTGAGGGAAAACAAGTACCATGTAAAAGTAGTAAACCATCTGTTGGCAGGGTCCTGACACTTTGCAGCAGTTAAATAAATACAGTTTTCTTTTTGGTAAATACAACTTGAACACATTTCTGACACGTTGCATACTTCTTTCCAAGAATCTTCTAGCAGTTACAAGCCTCAGTCACTTCAAAATGGGCGAGTTCAACAAAGCCTGCAAAATTGCAGTGTTCTGCAAACCTAAGAAATTAAAAACAAAAATAAAATGGTCTGGTCCTGTGTTTTGTTCAAGGGATGTTATCATCTCAGAAATTATTAAAAATGTCATCCACGACTTCTAGCCCCCACTATGATAGCTTAACTCTGCTCTCCTGACAGAATCCAGTTAAGAAAACTACAGCTGCAAATAGACCTTGGATGTTTGAAATTTATGGGATTTTGTGGGGAGTTTTTGGGTATGTTTTGGTTTTTGGGGGAGTTTTTGTTTTTGGTTGATTGGTTGGGTTTTTTTAATGACTGACCTGTTCAGTCTCAGAGAAAGCTAAGAAAAAACCTAGAAAGGAAACTGTTGCCTTTTCTTCTCTCAAGTAAGTTCTCCTCATTTATTTTCACAGTAATTTGCAATCAGTGATCAGAATTATTCTATTTTAATAGCTAGAAAGTTTTCATCGAACTTGGAGAAGATAATGCATAAATTTTGTCAAGAAATTTTGCTGGGAACAAGACAGTCTTCTTTCAAAATAAAAATAAAAGAACAAATAAAATACCACTTTCCCCTCTACACTCCTTGCAGGGAACAAGTAGTGACTTCTTGAGGATGGGAAAGACTTCATCAGGTTTATGGATCCAGAAAAACCATTAAGTTTTAGATTAGTACCTCTTACAGATCAGTGTGGTATTAATCAATGAATATATGGGATACAAACACACAGTGACATTTGCAGTTCTACATTATATTCTGAGAACAGCAGCATAACAACACAGTGAAGGATGAAAAAATTATGGCAACCTAGACAGACCAAACAAACAAAAAAGATCCCTCTCTATTTCTATTATGCGTTTTTGCATTTTACCATGGGAGACACTGGAATGCCTTTATTTGAAGGGAAAACATTAGGAGAATCATGTTTTGCATGCCTGAAACTAAGACAATACAACATGAGGGCATTAGAAGGTGGACCAAAGAATAACACCTACATTTGTGTAAGAAGCATCCTGTCCAGGGAGCAGGGACAAAGCAAGACTATACTTCACAAACCCCCTGTATCATTCACTTCATATATTCAGGTGTGATTCCATGCTTATTGCAGACAGAATTTAGATTTACAGCCACTAGTCTTCTACCCATTTCACATGTCAAAGTAAGAGGGCTGTTTAAAAAAACACAAACCAAACAACAAAGAAAAAACATGACAAAATACACAATGTATGTCTTTCTTTAGACAAATCCCAGAAGACACCAGCTCAATCAATGTATCAGACACCCTTCCAACTTTAATGTCAACCACAACTTTACAATGAATAATTTACACTGTCTCTAAGGAGCAGGCACAGCTATAGACCCTGAAATAACATCTCTCAATATATCTTCACAGGCTTATGAAAAGGTAATTTTAGCACTAAATGCACACTTGATTGATAAATATACATTTTAAAATTGAGTGGCATTTTCAATTTTCCCCTATCAGATTCATACATATAGTAACTGACAATGTCCACAGCAACAAATCCTCTGCAACAATTCTGTGCCAAAATCAACTTCATGCAACCCACATCATATTTTACATGGCCACACCCCTAGATAAAATGGCATCCAACCAAAAGAAAAAGCACATATTCTGTAAAGAATTATGATTTTTGTTCCACAAATACATTCTGCATCAACAAGAAGAAGAAATATATTCCATCTTTAACTAAGACATCTGAATAGAAGGTAAGGGAAAACAACTGACAGCCCTGGTTGTGGTGTGCAGCCTAGAAAACAAGTTCATATAGATACAGATGTGTTTATCTCAAATGCATCATTCTTTTTCTAGCATAAACAGCCTTATCAAAGTCCACCTGTGCAAAACCTGACACTACACAACAGCAGCAACTTGTATAATTGCTCAAGGACAGTAACTTCCAGTTACAGACAGGAATTTTGTTTCACAGAAATAAATCTAGTCCTGTCCTCAACCAAAAGAAGCCTTTCAGTAGCAGCTTATGCCAGATAAACTGTGGGATGTTACCAAATGAAGGGGTCAATATCCTTCACCTCCCAGTACTTTCCTGATTCATTAGAGCACACAACCTATACTAAAATTTGCAGCTTCATATTAAAATCAACACAGTGAGACTTAGGGAGGAATATTCACTACTCTTGGCAGTAATCTACAGTTCACTAGGCTAATTCATTCTTCAAACCTTACCCTCATCTCTGCATGTTCTTTTAGAACCAAGCCCCAAAATGACATTCTTAAACTTTATTATTTCTGAGTCCTAAACTCATCCCAAAGACAAAGATATGTCCTATTACAATGAACTTATAGACTCCTCTGCAGTTATCTTTTTCTTTCTTTACTCAACAGGACACAAAACCTCTACTAATCCTAACACCATCCTTTGTTAAAAACTGTTAAACTACTTTGCCTTTGTAATCCAACAATCAACATAAGCAGTTGAAAGCAATTTCATATTTCAGTAATTAACTGCTTACATTCAGCACCCAGAAAATATTATAAGTACATCTTATGTTAAATCAAGTGGTCTTTTTGCTATAGGTTTTTCCTTTCATATATTCTGCAGACATAGTAACAATAAAAAGCATAAAATTCATAAAACATATCAGTAGTATTATCTCCAGACTTGTAACTCCTCAAAATCATCCTCTGGAAATCAGCTACTTTAAAGAGAATCGTTAACATGAATGATTCAATCTTCACTTTATCCTTTATTTTTCACTTCCCACTGTTAGTAGGTAAATAAACATGACTTTATAACCTGATACTTGGCCATTCATTAGACTTAATCACTTGAAAAATTTACTTCAAACATATTGATTTCATAATGGTTAACAGGACAGGCAAAAAAGCTTAAGAACTCACACAGGTGGCTTTAAATTCACAGTACACTCAACTTCCAACATCTAAAATATGCTTGCATGTTTAAGGTATATAAGAACTTATTAAGATAAAAAATGTACTTTGAGAAACTTGTTGATCCACATTGAAAACAGCACTTTGCCAAAATCAAGTACATAATAAACAAAAAGCTGACTACATCTGCCTTTAAGGACTTTAAGGATGTTTGTCAAGACAGTATGGGCACAGTCAAGAAACATGAGAGCAATCCCAGCTTCCAGTGAAGAAGGGATAGAACACTCATAGAGAATATCTGCTGAAGTAACAGTAAAAATCAAGTATAACTCCAAGCACAAGAGACCTTTGATTAAGAAGCATTTGGCAAATGACACAGTAATGAACTATTTTACCACAAGAGATTAACAAAGATGTCTCTGCATTCCAGACAAAAGTGTAAAATTCCTTTAACCCATATAACATAAACAACTCCTGGCAGAGAGCAGAAAGAACCCAAATTCTACCAGAAGAAACAAATTGAATATAAGATATGATAAAAGGGGGAGGGACAAAGCCCCATTATTCAAGGCTATTGATTGAAAATGGATTCTACTCCAAAATGTAAAGGTAAAAAGGATACATATTCCCACTTCCACACATTTCATTCAGGTACAAGAATATGAAAGTAATTCTTAGTTCTCCTTCAAACTGTCCTCTAGGCTGAGACTGTGAAAAGGTACAATTCTCCCATCTGAGTGCAACCACAGATGCTTGCAGCCAGGAAAATAAGGTTTCTCCTAAGGATGTGAGCAGAACACACCAGCCACAAAAAATCCAAACCCAGCCAGGAAAGAGAGACACTTCATTCTTCTCTAGCAAAGGATATGAAACCAAGTAGTGGAAGAAGGCAGCACAATCCCTGACTAGGCTTCAGAGATTCAAGAGGATACCTGCAGAAAAGCTGTTCCCTCTCCAACACTGAACTCAGCTTACAGAATGCCAAACCTTGACTTCCAGCACCTAAGATTTTTTTTTTTTTTTACATGCAGCATCTAACAGAAGAAAGCTGTTGCTTCAGAACCTGAACTGCTTTTTTCTTTTACTGCAGAAACTTGTGTGCTAGTGAAAGCCAAGCCCCTCAACTCACAGGTTATATATACTATGGAGTGTGAGTGTGTGTGGTGAAATCCAGGACTGGGCTTTACCATGCTGGGCTGGACTACAGCTATGCCACAGGCTGGCTAAATAAGAGAATGACAGAAAGACATGGGAAGCAGTTCACTCTTGTGCCCTAAATAGCCTTGCTAAGGACAAAAGTAATTGTTCATGCTCCAAAAGTCTTAGGATAAGTTTTCTGCCTCAATTTCTATGCATCTAAGACATATTATTGTATATAAAAGAAACTTTGAAAATTAAAACTCTCATAGAAAATCACACCCTAAAGAGGAAATAAACTATGCAAGGGTCTATTACTAATAAATGGAGCACAGGAGCCCACTGCTTAATGAGATTGTCAGATAGAGAATCTCAGAATGAAAATATATGCAAGAGACACAGAGACAGTGCCACTGACCACCATGGTAACAAAATATTTCAGAAACATGGGATCCAGCTGCTAAGGTACAAATTAGATTCTTTTAAGGGACTGAGACTGGACCTGTTCCCACACAAATCAAATTTAGAGGATTTTATGAAGTGCCAGGAAGGAAAGCTCAAGAGCAAAGTGATTGTGCTAACATGACTGCATGCACTTCTGCCAACAAAATTACTGACTGTTCTCACCTTAAGAACTACAGCACCAAATCTAGAGAATACAGATAGAATAGCCTTGCTAGACAGTATTAAAAACCTGCTACAACTCCTACAAAAGTCAGAAGGAATTGATCGAGTCCATTCAATTTGACTGAGCAGCAGTCAAAGCACCGAGACACCTAAATTTCTTCTTGTAAATAAATCATAAGTCAGCTAGATAAATAAACTAACATTTCATAAATAAAACCCAAGAAAAGACAAATGCAGAAGAACACATCTTTATTTTCAATTACTATTTTCCATCTCCTAGTTCCATGATACTGCTTTTCAAGTAATTTACAGTTAAAATCTGATTTTCTTTGAAATATTTCTGGACCATTTTTAGTCAGTCAACTCACTGCTTTTTCCCTCAATCATGTTATTTACCCATATGTAAATTTAGGCCAAAACTGAATTGGAAAGAACATACTGCTCCTCACCACTCCTGACATTCTTCAT
Source organism: Oenanthe melanoleuca (assembly GCF_029582105.1). Lineage (NCBI taxonomy): Eukaryota > Metazoa > Chordata > Aves > Passeriformes > Muscicapidae > Oenanthe > Oenanthe melanoleuca. The sequence continues at coordinate 32,961,384 of NC_079339.1, forward strand.
TCTCTTTCATCACATCCAGACTGTTAACTTTTACTAGGGTAGAAAATTTTGTCCAAGTCTCTTTAATGCTTTTATTGGAGAATAAAAGGAAATTGCTCTCCTGGAAGACAGTTCCCATAAAGGCATAAAAGTGGGTGGCCATATGCAAGTTTAAAAGGAGGGTAAATTTTCCTAACTTCACAATATTTTTATTTCTTTTTCTGGAGAGCAGAGTGAAAACCCCTAAGTCTTCTGGTGATCTCACTGCATTGAGACCAGCACAGTTCCCAGACCCATGACTCATTCCAACACCAGCAAAAAAACTACTGGAGAGACAGATGTTTTGCTTATGAATTAATTCTTTCACTACGTCCCGCTCATAATAAAAAATGATCAGGCTTTACTTTGTATGCACATGACAAAGCATGGCAGCCTGCTTCACCTCATTCCCAGGGAGCAGTCCCATGCCCCAGGCTGAGCCCTCACCACCCCTGGAGCCACAGCCACAGGGAGATTCCGGCTCACAGGGCACCTGGGCAGGTTAAACAAGGTGAGAAACAAAGGATCAGCTGAACACCACCAGCAGCTGTTTGCACAAGGAGCACCAGCAGCAGCTTGAGCAAACGCACTAAGCAGCAAACAGGATCCAAAGCTGTGCTTACTCAACTGCCTTCTGCAGATATTCCAAGTTTCATAAGGACAGGGGAAGGGAAAACAAAGGAATCAAGCAAGCAAAACTGATCTTTACTCGCTTTTAGAAGGTTTTAAGTAATGGATGGCAGATCACGAGAGAAACTACTGCAGAGGGTACCAGCAAAGGACAGGCAAAGGGGTGAGAGTAGAGAAGCACAAGGAAGGGAAGTCAGAACACCTAATCATTGCTTGCACACAGTAATTCAGCAGCAGTAGCCAGCTGGAGCTATTCTCCAAATAAAAGGTAATTATGCAAGAGACTGGCCAGCTCAGCAGTGGAAAAGGAGACAGCATGCATCTGAAAAGCTACACCGCCAAATCAAAAACTTTCTGCTTATATGTGGTTAGCAAGGGCAGCAAGGACTTCAAAACTGCAGATGGAGATCTTCAGAGGGAGGGCTGCAAAACTTCTGCAGAGTGACAGCAGCACCCTGATTTGACAATGACCTAGAAAGGCTGTAGCATCTCCCTCAGCCTGCACCCCTCCTGCAGGCAAGCCTCAGCTCACAGAGCCAAAGTGACTAATGGTGATCTTGGAAACACCAGCACCACAAGAACAGACCTAGTCCTGCTCACACATCCTGAGCTGAGACTTAGTACAACACCAAAATGAGACAAGCAATTCTAGTCTAATAAAAGCACATTAAAAATTGCTTCAGTGACACTGGCAGGAAACCCAAATTTGATAGGAGGCAAAGGAGCTGCCAAGCCTTGCCAGTTCTTCCACTCTAAGTCAAGGTAACAAGATAACCATTTCTACAACAGTGTAAGTAGAGCCAAACACATCATATATGTGTCAATAAAAATTCTTGGTTGTTCAAATATCATCAACATTTATCAACATCCTGGGAGCATAACCCCATTCTAGTAAGATGATAAATAGAGCAGGACAAAAAGGAGAACTCAAAATGGTCTCACTCAGTTAAGAATGGTTCCTGTTCCATAGGGGCCACCAGTAAGCAGCCATCTGAATTCCAGGGAGACTCTAGTCTGTAAACTTAAAATTAAAACAGAAAATAAATCCTTGAACCTCTAAGCATGTCTAAACAGAAAGAAAAAAAGTTCAAATAGCTAGCAATGCTATTGTGTACGCATAACAGTGGAATTAACATTTAAAATCAGACTTTTGAGCAATTTGTGCAGTGGTTCAGAATAACTTAAAATAGTTTCACAGATACTAGACTATGCAAGTACCAAGAAGACACTAGGCTACAAGCCTCAGTGCTTTAATTCTACCTTTCAAAATGCTGGGTATATAAAAAATAAGACTGCAACTTTTCCCCAAACAGTTATGAGAAATTTTGAGGTAGTATTTCAAAATAAACCTTGCTGAATTTGAAAGGCTCCATTATTTTCCACAGGTTTTCTCCCCATTTGGTCAGTGAATATATAAAATTACAAGCACAACTGCCCATTATAAGCAACCACTCTTATTCCTACTTTTAGATAAAACAGATTCTTTTCAGCTTTCTCTGTTGCATAAGGAGGCAATGCTTTGAAATACAAAGCAGAAAATATCAATAAACCCTAAATTAACTGGTACCAAGGACAGGCAAAATTTCAGTTAAGACTAACTCATAGCAGAACACCAAAAACAATGGATCGACTTATTTCTGGTGACAGGAGAATGAGGAAGTTTTGTTCAGAAAGAAGTTTGACTCTACTGAGACTCCAAAAATAGATTTTGAAAGCATTTCAAAAGATCCAGTCCCTACTGGGGGTAGCTCAAACACACTTTATTTACAACTGATATTTCTCTAAGCAGGTAACACCAAGTCAAGGTAACATCCTTCTAAAGGTATTTTTTTGCCCCAGGACATGAAATCAGGAAATGTCATTGCTCCATCTGTCTAAACCAAAGGAAACCCATTTTAAGCATACAAGATATAAATAAATAAATAAATAAACAAACAAACAAATAAATAAATAAATAAAGTGAACAAGCAATTGCTTGGCTTGTTTTAATATCCTTTAGTTTAACTTACTACTAATGTCATTTATACAATTTGTACCTCAGCTGCGTCTGCATAATACTTCAAATTCACAAACACTGACAAAGTGCATAAATGCTTTAAAAAGTAGTAATGAAACTAGTAATCTGACATTTCAAAATCAGAAACTATTGTCCCTGTCTTGATGTATAAAAGATTAGAATTAGAAGAAATTAGCGTTAGACGAAATTAAATTTTAAAAATTCAGATATTTAATCTTAAAAATTCAAATTTAAAACTGAAAAAAGATCTTTCTATTTAGCACATGATAATCCTGTCATTTAGCATCTGAGAGATCAAAACCACTAAATATCTGTCCATCCAAAGGATGAGCACTCACTTGTACATTTTGGTTGCAGAATACACAGCTCACATGTGACAGAGGGACACGTCCTGTTTGCACCATGTTTAATTACATGGCTCCACCAAGCATTCCTCTGCTGCTTGAGCATTGCTTCCTACACACCAGGTTCATGCCTGTGCTTGTGACACATAAGCATGAGGTAACTGCAGGGCTTATGCACAGGATGGAGCTGTGCAACACTCATGAGTCACACACACATCCATGCTGGGATAGCTCAGCACTTCTGCAGCAAACCACAGATAGTACAACAGGAAAAGGAAAATTGGTGATCCTGGCAAGTTTTTCAAGATGGACTCCTTGCCAGCTGCTGAAGAGATCCCACAGACCCATTAAAAGCACTGCAAGGGGACTGATATAACCTACAATGAATTTGAAAAATTCATATCTATTTAAAAGTGGATTTGAAAACTCACTTATACTCAACTTGTCATTTTCACTCAACTAAAAATCCAGTGACAGCCATCAAGCATTCCCAAAGGAGAAGGAAACCAGAAACAGAGAGCATATTCATAAAAAGAGTAAGGTGAAGCTATAAATGAAACCAGTCAAGCCTACAGTGACAGCTGAAATCAAATGAAAAACCTAAGATTCCAACTCCTATTGAATTTTCCCTTACAGTTATTAATTTTTCAAACACAAATTACAAGTCTTTAGACAGAAAGTTTAATTGCTTGCTTTGTATAATGCAAGTTCCAGACAGACAGTTTTCCTTCTTTTCCAAAACTAGGCTTTGACTGAACAGAATTTCTGGGATGATTAAACATGCTTACTAAGCACTGCCAAAAGAGAAATTCCATGCAACTTCCTTTCTGTTTCCTTCTGCATGTGTGACTTAGTTACCTTGAAGAACAGCAAATTATATTAATTACAAGGCATCCTTAAATAGTACATAAAAGCAAGGTGCCAATTGCCACCTTCTAGCACAATCATACAAAACAAAGAGGTTATCAATGAACAGAGAGCACAGCTCCTCCTTCAAGCCAAAGCAGCAAAAGGTATTATCAACCTCACTGATTAACAGTTACATTTTAGATGGTCTAAAAATAAAAAATGCTCCAAAATACAAAATTAAAAAACCCAAAAAACTACCACAATTGAATGGTCAATCCTAAAGTAATGAGTGGTAATTCTGTGCCAAGTACATAAACAGATACAAACTGAAAGTATACTGAAATAAAACACTCACATTCATAAATCCATAAATTGTATCCTGCTGTCCCACACAAGGTTTCCTCTTTCCATTTTACTTCTGAGAAAGCACTCCACAAACCCATGTTAAACCCTGTGTTATAGTATATCTTCAGTATGCCCACTCTATTAAACCAACAAGAAAAAAAAAAAAAAAAAGGAAAAAAGAAAGAAGCAAACCCATATGCAAAGGTCAGATTTCCAAATCATTCTTACCTGAGTACAGGGACTGTATAGGGGAAGATTCCCTTTCTCTTCCTGCTCCACTTCAAAATTACCTTTCTTTGATTACCTTCATAAACTTGTTTTGCTAAATTGGAAATATCTACCAACATTGCTGTGCCTGCAGGTGGAAAATGGTAGGCAAAAGAACCTTCTTCAGTCACTCTGAATCTTGAAAATGGAAAATAATGCAGAAAACAGTATCCAGAAGAGATCCATTTCTGCTTCTGGAAAATGATGTGCAGTATCTGCACTACCAGTGAAGTCTAGAATTTAGAACAGCTCATAGAAATAATATGTATTAGGCAGCCATCACTGTCATTATGCAAATTTCAGTGTGACATTAATGTTCTTCATTTAAAGCTCAAACCACTAAACAGGATTGATGCCTATTGACTTGTGGATTAAAAGAAACTGCTTGCAATGAAGCATTTGGTTGACTTAAGAGATTGCATTTTTAGAGAACCATTTTCTGGCAGTCTCACTGTTGCACATATTAAGAGAAGATCTCATAAATCATATTCTAAGAGAGGAATTGCCACTTCCACCTTAGAAAGGAAAAAAAAAAAATCATCCCAATTAACTTTATCAATATAGTCATAATTCTAGTGTCTGGCAGGAACCATCTGTCTGTCTGTCTCTTCCTATAATACTTCCTTTCTTTATGCAGTTTAAGAAAAAAAGGTTCATCCCTAAGCTAAATCAGCCCCAATATCCTTTAAAATTATTATGATAATCCAGTACTAAATTCTCTTCAGCACCTCTCTTTCAACTCCAGCAAGCTGTAACTCCTGTCCTGTGCTTACTGTTTTGATGTACTTTTGAGGAATGTCTTGAGCAATTCAAATCTGCAAACTTCATACCACAATATGAATACACAGAAGCAATAATGAACTTAAATAATTTCCCAATTTATGGATCTCCAGAATGTATCTTTTTGGGAGGAGAGGAGTGAACAGTACTATGCAGGTGATGGAGAAGAAAAGGAATTAGGGGCTAAATGTTGGATCTGAATGCCATAACTGTGGAATATTACCAGCTCAAATCCACAGAGGTCTGCCTTGATTGGCTTTGTGGGTGTGTTTCCCAAGGAAGATGTAAAATGATATACCACCCCTTTTTACATAAACTTTGTTTCAGTAAGTGCTTACACTACTTCATGCCTGATCTTTGAGCCTGTGTCCTCTAGTTAACACATACTGGCAGACTATATTTTGGAGTATTTTAGTTTTGTTTGAAGAACAATGTTTTGATGAAAGAGAGATCTATAACAGTTTTACAGCTTTAATAAAATGTCCTCATTATTACTCAACAACACTGGTCACAATGATCTCATTTTTCTTACCTTTATTTAAGGAGAGGCAGAAACTTACAACACTGCAATCACATAGTGATTGAAATTGGTGGTACAATCACAATAGAATTTCAAAATGTGAATAGAAGGATGTAGGTGAAAGGGAGAACAACGTGCACAACTTGTTTCAAGTAACCCAAGTTTCGTGATCAAATATGGTTCTATGTATTTCAGGGCTTTTAAATCCACACTGAACAGTTTACTTGAAAGTAACATTCTGACTATTTCTGCTGTAACTGACAATGAAAGAAGATGAATTTCATCTTCCTTTCAAGCCCATGTAATCTTTTTTCATTTACAATTTGTCAGCACCCCAAAGATATTAAGAGTAGTCTTCAGCCCTGTTCCCAGGCTATACTATTGCTGGGACAGAAAACTACAGGACTGTTTCATACAATGCTCTCTGGAGCTCTCACAAGAAGGTTACCTCATTCTCTCTCCATTTGTGCTGCAAAGATGTTGCTGACTAGGGCTCACACACAGAAAGAACTAGGTCCTTCAAACATCACCAGGTTTTCTCTGCCTTCTGTTAGGAGAACTCCCTCTTCCCAGGATCTTATCTCCCAGCAGTCAGGATGCTAGTACAGCTGCATTCACACTGAGGAGATGTGTTCTCAATGTACCAGGACATTTGGTGACTTTTAAGTTTACTTTAAGACCTTCAGGTTTCCTAAAATAATGCACAAATGTTTGCTGAGCATTCAGATGTGCACAGTATTCCTTCTAGCTTCTGCAGATATGTTAACTGCTTCAAGGTATCTGACACCCAGTAAGCCCAAGGTGCAAGTACCTGAGGAAGGCATAAATGGAAACTCAAATTGCTACTCACCTTATCACCAAAAGTTCCTGCTCTTCTACAATCAAAGCAGATAGCCTTGTTAAATAAACTATGCAAATTAGATTCAAGATCAAATACAAATGTTTACTGTCCTTTATTTGTCTTTCCTGCTATACAACAGAACTATTTACAGCTCTGATTACTTTTCACAACTACAATAAGAACAAATCAGATCCAGTATTTCCTTGTACACAGTTCTGTCTTCAGCAGAAACACATTCTCCTCCTCTATTCATTCCTGAAAGGAATCAAAAATGGCTTTGCTCAGGGGGTATAAGCCCTGTTACAAAACAGTGGCAAGGCTGGAGAAAGCAAAAATTTAAACCAAATTTGCATCAGCTAGACTTTTGTTCTAGAACTGTTAAAATCTTGTTCAGATTATTGTTATTAATACCCTTTTGTGATATGTACTCTTTGCTGCAATGTGTATGGCATTCTACACCTTGTTAAATATCAAGGTTTTGTACATAAGCTGGTAGCTTAGCACCTTTCTTTGAAATCTTCTCCTTTCAATATTAAGCTTTCACACTAGTCATGCTGTAGCCTGAGTAGGCAACCTGCTGCAACTACAGACTTTTTAACTACTCATACCTGTGTGAAATTTGGTGAAGGGGTGGAAGAGAAGAAAAAAGAAAGGCAATCCAAGTATACAACACCAGAACAATGAGAAAGAAACATAATAAAGCAGAAAACAAGAAAAGGAAGGGAATCCCCACTAATTTTTATATGAAGACAAATGTGCAACTGTGACAGGACAGATTTAAAAGAAAGGAGAAATGTCTTCCTCCAAGAGGAAGAAAATCAGTAAGTGTCACACATTGAACAGAGACCCAGAATCCTGTGAGGTACACAAGTATCTTCAAAGTTAATAATTGTCTGTGCTCATTATGTTCAACAACTGGAGAAATCCCTGAGAGAGATCTTCAGGACAGGTAGGCAAAGCCTCACAGATAATTACTTATATTTAACAGCTCTTTCAGTAGCTCTCCCATTATGCAAGGATTCAGCCATGCATTTTATCATGGGTGTTATCACTAATAAAATACATTAAACACAGTATAAACAAAAGACAAAAGTAAAAAAAAATCCGAAAAAAAATTTCCCATGCCCCACAGAGATAAGGCAGACCCATTTGATTTTGCACACATTCATCTTGCAAGTAACATTTTCATCCTCACCCAGTAAGTATCAGCAATGATGTTACCATCACAACAGTTTCTCAGGGTTGAATATGGTAAATTTCTGCCTTTAAACAAAACAAAATAGCCCACCCAGAAACTCAAAGGTCTGAATCCAAGCCCTGGTAGATATAAAATACTAAAAAGTTGTTTGGGGTTTTTTAATAATGAGTTTACATACAATGCAGATGTAGAGTATGCATTTCAGGGGTGATGTTGAATCAGAATATAAACTAACAGCCTTTATTTGGCCTGCCAAGAACAGCAAGGCCACCCATGAAACACAGTGCACAGATAGGCAGGGAAGTTTCAAAAAAAGCAACCCACTAAACAATATCCTTAGAAGGGTCTTAGTGCACCCTAAATGGAATCTAAATGTGCTTTCTCCTGGTCATTCACCCTAAGGTAGCTGAACTTAAGTCTTCCACAAGCTCATATGCTTTCAAGAGTCCACTAGAACTAATCACTTTCTAAAAAGTGGGATATTATCAGGATTGCACTAATAAAAATTTTTACTATTCCTGTCTACATGTTAGAAAGTTTTCAAAGATGAAAAAAGGAGTAAACTACATTTTTAAAGTTAATATCCCAAAATATTTCAGGCAGGGGGAAAAGGAGGGAAGGGGAAGCTTAGGGTTTTGGTTTTTTCTTCAAAAAAGGATTTGCATTACTCCATTTGCTGAAAAAAGAAAGAAGCATTTCATTTGCAAAGCACATTTGCAAAGCAAAGATCTATTAGTATTTGAGAACCTCCTGTCTCTCCAAGAAAATTTCACACAGAAAGGTTTGCAAGGACAGGCAACTCTGTAAAAATCAGCATCTGTAATAAAGGAGCCATGAGTGCAGGCACACAGCACATGGTACAAATATTCAAATACTGTTCTTGCAACTTCTTAGAAGGCTTTCATCTAGCTTTTACAAGGATACTAATTTCTCAAAAGCTACATCATTAGAAGTGCTGCTTCTAAATCCTCATGAGAGAGAAAGATTCTGAAATTAAGAAAGAGAGAGTTAAGTGCATTCTGTGCTTTTAGCTACTATGCCTACTGATGTTTCTTTCTTTCTTCAAAGAGCAATCTTTTGTATGGCCATCTGCACATCAAGTATAGAAAGCAAGAGATGTTTTCCCAAATAAAGATATCACAAAACTGTGGTATAGCCCTAATAGCCAGATGCAGACTTGGAATTCTTTGCAACTCATTAGTTTTAGCTGCTCGCTCAGCTTGACAGTTCTAGCATCATTTATACTTGAGAGATTATTTTATTACTGCAGGAAATAACTATTTCATAGGACCCCCAACAGAACATAAAGACTTCCATATGGAATAAAGCAAGGATCTGCTGCTAATAAACCTTCCAAAAATCTTTCTGCCTCGGATGTCCATTCAGGCCAAAGACCAAAACAAAAAAACCAAACCAAAACAAAACAAACAAACAAACAAACAAAAACAAAGAAAAAAAAAAAAAAAAGAAAAAAAAAGCCCCAAAACATTGTGGTTATGAAGAAATGCAACTTCACCTTTTAAAAAGCAAAGATCTCAGGTATACATAAATATGTAACTAATTTACAAATTACATATACTAAAGATAACTTTTAACCCATAATTTTAAAGAAATACAATAGAAAATTCAAAGTACAACAGAGATATGACCTGTACTTAAGGTGCTCAGATATTTTAGAACAATGAAAAAAGCCAACCAGAAGGGGAAGCAGCCCTTCAGTGTCCTGTACCTTATAATACAGATAATCCTACACTGAAATCAATTGCTCCATTGAAAGATTAAAAGATAACAGATGCAATTGCTCTTGCCTTTGAATGTATATTACTCAAATTTTAGGCTTAATAAATACAGAATACTCTACACAAAATAAAATATATTAGACTTGTCAGCACCATACTGAGGCAAATGGCCACCCACCACTTTAAATTTGTCTTTTTCTTTTCAGTGACCCTTTACCACTGGCAAAGCATTGGCTTCTTTTGTTCAACTACAGAATAAGAAGCCACTATTTAATTAGATATCTAGAATAATTCCAGGTCCTTCCTTATTCTATCTACATTTCTTCCAGCTTTTCATTTTAAGATGTTCAGAAAAAAGTTATCCAGCTCTGCTAATTTAAAAGCTTTTATTAATAAGAGTTATTATTTACTCAATGTGTGTGGAATATTTCACATCCTGTCACAGAGTATAATAACATATCTGGAAAGATCCAGAACATACCACAGTGGTATTTATAAAATATTTACCTTTCATCCCTTATCATCAATAACTTTGTTGTTTCATTTAAAGTAGGGAACTCACAAGAAATACTGCGAAAGGGGAGAATTGAGAGAGAAATGGAAAGTTGGCAGCTTCCAGGATCCTCCTTTCTATCCTTTTTCAAGATGGGCACAATGCTTCCCCTTTTCCAGTCATCTGGGTCACATCTTACTCTTCCCAAAAGTTACCTTGTTTCTAAGATAAGCAAGAAAAGTATAATTATTTAAATGAGGAAATAAGAACACGAAGAAAGATGAGAACTCACCTGTCAATAGAGGAAATCAATCTCTAGTCAACATTTTTTGACCAAAGATGCCAAAGTTAATGTTTAAACTGACACATGACAGGGAAGTGCACACTCATTAAGTCCCTTTAGAAGTCCCTGGGGACTGCTAAATGAGGTTTCAAAGAGAACAACCTCAGGATTAAAATCACATACAAGGGTTGCTAAGATAAGAAATAGTGAGAAATGAAGAAACACAAAATTATGAAGGCAGAAAACAAAGAGTGAGAATAGACAGAGCTGAGACCATGTTAGGGGAATAATCCTGGTTCAAGGAACACAGCTGAACCAGTGCTACTGGTTCATTAATCAGATAAATACCTCCCACAGCTCCCACACCTCAGAAGACAGCTCATTGCACCTCTGTGTTTCAGTGGTACTCAACTCTAATTTCCTCCAATCTCAGACATGTTTCCAGGGGGACTGCTGCACTTCCTGGGAGCCCTATAATATCTCTTTTCTATTTTTAGAAAATTTTATTCAGCATAACATACTACAATACATTATAATCACAGTCTGGATTCCACTTTCCTGATCCCTACTATGGCTCCTGAGCACAGATCACTAAGTGAAATGAAAAGCATTTTCCTCTTAGTTCAAGCTAAATTATGTATTTACCCCTCTATCAGAAAAGCAAGGTTCCCTTTATTCATAACAGACATCAATAGTCAATCCCACCTCATACCACCCTTCTGAAAAGGGAAGAAGGAGAAATGCTTAAATGAAAAGGCAAAAATAAGTATGAGCACTAATGTCAAAGCTGGGAACACATCCTGAAGTTCAGATAAGCTTGTGCTGTAAGAACATGAAATAAATCCAATGGTGGGGGGAACATACAGAAAAATAACCTGGGATTTTCTGCTTTGTCACCAGCAGGAAGTGAGAAAATGCTCATGGTCACCAAACCAGCTCCCTATGAAACACCCAGACACTGCACCTCCACAAGGGTGCCTTTTATTGCTCCACCTGTGAAAATTCACTTCCTTCTGTGCAGAGACATGCACAGACCATGTGCAGGGTACATGCACAAACTATGTCAGACAGGGGAAGACACAACAGATGCAGAGTGCAAGAGACAGAAAAACAGTCCATATACATCACTGCCTGTTTTACTCCAGAAACCTGAGTAACAGGTTTGTTGTAAACTGGAAAGATGTTCGTGTTATACGAACATGGGATAAATTCACAAATTTTAATACCAACAGGACTTCAAATGCACACTGAGTTGATGACAAGTTTCTTACTGAATTGCTTAAAAGATAAAAATAAAGACACAGGGCTGCACAAATGCATTCTTCAGCTTGATCACTGCTCAGAGAGAGCTGTAAGGAGCCTCACTTAGCACCCAGAGTGGCACCTGGGTTACTGTCAAAGACAATCCATTCTACACTTTCCACTGTAACCAAATGAAATACAAAAAACAAAAACCAAACTGCTTTTGAATGAATAACAAGCCTACTTTCATGCACAAAACCAGTCAGTATTCTGAAGTTAAGATCTGAAGACATCAGCTATTGTTAGAAACACACAACTAATCACAAGCTATGTCAGCTTCTTGACTATATCCTTCTTCACAAGTTTCCATAGGGGACAAACATGAAATAAGCAAGTGTCTGATACTACTGGAGAATTCCAGTTTTCTTTACCCAAACATCCAGAAAACCAAAGCAGCTCCCTAATAAAGTAAGGGAGAGAACAGAAAGCAGAGCTGCAAACATGGTCTTATCACCCCCTTAACTGGAATGCAGAAGCTCTGTCATTGTACTCCAAGGACAACAGGATCAAGCCTTGCCTCAGCCCAGACCTGCCCACTTTCACAAATAAGCAGTCATCTCTACAAGAATAAGTGAGAGGTTTACACAGAAGTAACTAGGAATAGAATTGGACCCACAAGCATCTGGAACCATCATAAGCCCTTAGACTCCCACTCCAAAACACTGCTGTATCTCTCACAATACAATATTTACCAAAAGATGAAGAAGGGCAGTTTAATGCAGTGTTGTTTCACATGACATGACTAAATCTGTTTTGGCTGATAGAGCTTATCTTTGAAGATTTCTTTTTAAAAGGTTAAAATGCATAATGTTTACCAAAAAAAAAAAAAAAAAAAAAAAAAAAAAAAATAAAATTAAAAATTACTGAAATCTATTTTTTAATTGCATACTTGTCCCCTAAAATAAAACATTGTCTAGCAACAAAACAGAACCTGAAACTAGTCTTTTATCTAATTCTTCTGAGGATCTGAAGGTGCCCTATATGTGGCTCCTATCTACTAAATTTTTTAATCGAGGTATAGGCACACTGGTTTCTTAATCCTTTAAAGGCTGTCACATTAGCCTTTGGCCAGATAAGGCTTCTGAGTTAAAATATCACATTGGACACAGAGAATTTATTTTTAAGACACTAAATGTCATATTTCAGATCCCATCAAATCATTAAAGTAAGTTAGAGGTTCTAGCTTCCTCCTGAAAAATTTCACAGATAACAATTAGCTTACCTTCCCAAAGCTTTCTCAAGAGATACCCCCATGCAACTGATTTCCTGGGCTGGGGACAAGAACCATCCACAATTCAGCAAGACCTTGGCAAACTGGGGCAGACAGGGACAGTGGTGTGTCAAGATGTGTAAATGAGGTGTAACACATCTGACACAGCTACCTTCAGCTAACACAGTCACAAAATTGTATTGCCTTACTCCCAACTCACATAAAAGCTATTTCTGTTCAAGCTTTTTAATATTGCTTACTGAAGTAATGTCATTACTATTTTGTGAAACACTACAGTGCTGTGATTCATGCCCCCAAGGCTTTCAACTCCTTCCACCGACTAGAAGGAAACGTGGACACCTCAGGTCACAAGGTAATCAGGTGCCTAAGTAGCAGCACTAACTCACAAGTGAATGCAGAACTGGCACTAAGTTTTAAACCCAGACTGAATCACAAATACAATCTGTGTCTAAGTGCAGGTTAATTAACATCTTCAAGGTACAACTGATCACCCACGGCAAATCCTTAATCTTGCATTTGGATATTTACACAATAGATTATATACTGTAACTATGTCTCAGCATCTAAGAAACACATCACCTAGTCCTATAGTTACATACTAAAGGAACATCTGGAGCCTTACTAAATACATAGGAGACAAATATTAAAGCAACTCTATGGGACAAAACCATGCCTACCTGCTCTGTTCAAGTCCTAGTGAAGTCAGCTACAGCCTTTAGTTTCCACAGGAGTTAAAATAAATCAGAATCTTCAAAACAAACACTTCCATCATGAATTTCTGTATGCATACTTCAGGGCCTGGTAAACTGAAAGTGATCCAAATACCCTAACTTAGAGCAAACTCAGTTTGATGTTATAGTCAAACTAGTCAGTTGCCCAGAAAAAAAACCCAAAAATATATAAATATTCAATCTTGGTTACATTTTTCAAATACAGATCATACATTACCAGCAATGTGGGAAGAAGCATCCAGCACTTCATATGCTGTTGAATCATCCTTTGCTCCTCTGAAAGTCACTTCTGAACAGCTGCAAATGCACACAGGCTACAGTAAAACCCATGTTTTAAATAAACAATTGACACATTAATTTTCTTAAGTTCTGAGTTTTACTAAAATCAGTCAAAAATAATGCTTCTTCAAAGAATATATTGAAACTGTGTTTATACCAAAACTGAAATTCTGTACTGATTGAGATAAAAATTAATAGCTTGGGCACAATATCAGATGATTCTGAAAAAGTCCCCACTTAAGGCTCAAAAAAATATAAGTTAGGAAAATTTCAGTTCCAGTAACCAAGAACTCCATTCCATCTGTGAATGTGACTCTGACTTCACTCAGCTGTCTGCTCACAAAACAAAGTCTTCCTTGTTTGGTATGCCCTCTTATAGAGAACCTCTATATTTACAAGCTGCTACTTCCTTTCTACATCTCCCTAAACAAATCAGTGAACATCTGAGTTGGAATGGACCCACAAAGATCATGAAGTGAAACTCCTGGCCTTGCACAGACCAGAAACACACCATGGGCCTGAGAGAACAGTCCAAAAAAAGCCAAGCTTAACACAGCTTTTCCCCTATAGAGATTAGTATAATAAAACTATAAAAAGGAACTTCCAGAGGTCCCATCCAAGCTCAGCTCTGCTACAGTTCTGTGATCTTCTGAGGGGTTTTGTATTTTAAAGGCAGACTGCTTCCTTCAGGCAATCCCTTCAGCATAGATCTAGATTTCAAAATGACAAAACTAAGTTGTGAATTCAGAGTTAAGGACAGATTTAGAAGTAGGTGTTATAAGACACAAAGGGCAGCTGAATAATAGTTTTTTGTTAGTCTTTTCCTGACACCAGACACTTTTTTGTGCCTCTCTGAATCCTGTAAGTTCCATTCAATGAAAAACATGGCAAAGGCCCAGGTGCAGAGCCCACCTGCAGGGGATGCCAACCAGCAAGGAGCTGATGGCCACCAGGAAGCAGAAGGAAACCCCTTTGACTGAGCACAGTCAGAGCACATCTCTGAGCATCCACCCTTTCTCCAGGCTGCCTGAAAGCCAAAGGTCCCAGCAGTGCTGTTAACAGTGCTGTTAACCTACACTGAACAAATTGCCACTTCAAAAAACTATTTGCCATGTTTATATTAAAGTCACAGAGGTGCTAACAGACCAGTAACTAACCTCTGGGCATGTCAGAGCACTTGGACACTTTGTCACACTGTCAGGAACCTGCCATACAAGCTCAAGGAAAGAAATGAATCAACAGGAACTCACTCTAACTGTGTAATTCCAATCTGTCAATAACTGATCATATTCTTTCCTTCTTTCTTTCCATATATGATTAACAATGTTGAACTGAGCATTGTGTCCCTTTAAATGAATACAGAAAGTTGATATGCTCAGATAATGGTCCATTAAAAGCAAACAATTCAAGAGGAAGCTCAGGAACATCTTAGAATTTGTATTAATTACCAAGAGGGAGTTTTCAAAGTGTATACTGCATATGGCCAGTTGTTTGTTCTTCCCCTCTTCCTAAGTACACTAACAAATGGAAAGGTAAAAACAAAATTAGATTACATTTCAATTTTGCACCTCAACAATCCTGAAAAAATCTGTAAGTAAAGCTAAGGAATTACTATTTTGGTTCTCCAAGCAAGTATTTGCAAGATACAGAAGAGAGTTTTCTAAACCAGCCTGCAAGCATAGCACAGAATGGCCTGTGAAAAGGAGACCCAAAACCAAAATGTATAAATAACAAACTTGTTGGCCAGCACAGTTAGAAAGAAGAAATTATAAGTATTGAGTGTTTTGCAGATGAATTGCAGGAAAGCACCAAATTTTACAAAAGTCACATTTCCAGTTTTATCTTAGGGTGATGCATCAAGAAGAAGGAATTATTTCTACAGCAACAGAATCTTAATAATTTAACCATGGCTGAGTTTAACTCAAGTAGCAGTATGTTAATTTCTTCTATTGAAATCTAAAGCAAAACAAGTTTATTATTTATTACTGTTACACATTTAACTGCACTGTTTTATGCATAGACAAACTCAACCTACCCAGAAACCTGTTTTCCAGTTTCTCCATCCTAAGTGTTTCTTACAGGTACACGTAATCTTGGGATTTCCCCTATTATTAACAGATCTGTCTGCAATTACATAATGTATTTTACACTATTTAGAAACTTCACAGATATATAAAAAACGTGCAATCTCTAGGAAGAGATAATGAAGTTAAAGTGTCTGAAGTTTAAAACCACACAAGATGGTAAAAGCAGAAGAAAAAAACAAAACAAAAAAAATTCCTCGAGCTGGCAACATTCTCGTTTGTAGCCACTGGTAAGAATTCTGCACCACTGAGCAACCTTGAATTCCTGCAATGTTCCTGTTTTATTAAGGAAATCAAAATGCTACAGAACAGAAATGTCTGGATTTTTTTCCCTTGGGGCTGCTGGCAGTACATTACCACTGTTATCTACATGCAAAAGTCTGAAACTGACAACACACAGATATGGAAACCTGGGTCTTCTGAGCATCAGAAATCCAAAACAAGTGCTGTCTTGTAAATAACACAGCCCATCCTTCCAGGAATATTACAGTCCAAAGTGCTCTCAGACCTGCAGCCCTTCAGCACAGAAGGAATCCTTTCCCAAAACTATCTGCAAAGAAAATTATGAAAGGGAAAGTAGGAATATGTAATATATCAAGCTAACTCACAGTCATGCAATCCCATTTACAAAGGAATCTTTTATACTTATGATAAAGAAACCCCACAGAACTGTCTGTGTCAAAAACCTCAGGTGAAGGGGACTCTGCCTAAGCTTAAGATCAAAAAAGGCAGCTTAATGTTCAACTATGAGCTCAGAGCATCACAATGAACAACACATGCCAAAAGCCAACTGGGCCTCCACAAAATGTATACTGGAAAAAGAAAATGGACTACTGGGAAAAGGTTTCTCAGGATGGAAGAGGATACTGGCAGTTTATTGAAAGAGTTTGAATAAAATGATTTTGTTAAATAGTCTGATCTTTCTTTGGCCCTCAGTTACCCTATGAATAATTTTGTGAGTTTATTTCAGGTATATATAGCTTCAGAAATGCATTTGCTTTTGAGAAATCATCATTCATTTCTGTGATAGCAGATTACCCAGAGGAGGAAAAAAAAAAAAAATAAAAGGAGTAAGCGGCAATGTCCTTCCTCCCACTCCCCTAAAACCAGGGTTCCTCCCTGCACACCACAGCCTAAATGTTCTATGACACCATTTAGGCAGGAAAACCAATAGTCCCATCTCTTATTAACATAGTTCTTGTTTTGAATTATTATTACTATTTTCCTCTCCTTTTCTCCAAGCTTAAGAAATTTGTTGGGGATAAAATCAAAGATCTGTATAATCAAGGAATGCTACACAACAAGAGACTGTAAACAACCAGGCAATGTTTATCAGCCCTGATAAAATACTAGATAAATCCTAGTTGCATGTCCTGACTCAGAACAAGAAACAGGCAGACCAAAAGCCTAAATTTAAACATGCTTCTAAACAGTTAAACCAGCACAAACTGCTGCAGTCATATGCAAAAGTGTATTAATGAATTCACTGGCATGTCTGGATACAATATAAATTAATGTCAAGGCTTTTTAGTTAATCCATTTTTCAAATCCCCAACATCACTAGAGACCACCAATCTAAGGCTAGGCAAATTAAGTGTTCCCTTATAGGGTTTGATTTTTCTCTCCACACGTTAGCTATAGCATTCCTGCTTGGTTAAAACCAGAAGACAAGTTTGCCTTACCATCATATTATCCAAATAACTGTGATTGAAACACTTCTGTAAAACCTTGGCAATGTTAGCTTACCAGCTAACAGGACATTGGAAATAGACATTAAGTTACAAGGAAAGAAGAAAGAACAATTGCAGTATTATTTAGAGAGCATGCTTCCCTCCAAAGGAGACTAACAGCTACTATTTTACAAAGCTGGCATTTCACAGAATTGTTTTCATAATAAAACAGAAGGCATCTTATCCCATATAGTCCTATAAGCTTCATTTTTAAAGGTATATTTAACCTGTCTAAAATGCATGCTTTAATCTAATAACAGCACTACAAACTCAAGGAGTACCTATTGATGAATTCATCTTACTTAAGAAGTGAACTCCTAGAATAAGGAGCTCCTAGCCTGAAGTAGTACAAAGAAAAAAAATTCAACTAGGAGGAAAAAAAGCCTTTATACTGAGGACTTTATAAATGGCTTATGGTATCTTCACTGTCTAAACATCCCATATGCACACAGGACTGAGGTGATCTGAACATAAACCTGGAAGAAGAAAAAAAACATAAAGTACTTCTCTTTGACCCTTCTATAGCTCACAACACCATGTTATCATCACACTTCCCTGACTTTACATGTTCCTATACAGACCCTGTCTAGGAGACACTCAGAAACTTGAAGATAAATGAAATAGACAAGAGAAATCAACATGTGCAAGTTAACAGAAATCTCAGGCACCACAGCAAGCACTCTTACTCAAAGGTATGATACCCCTTACTTTCCACTGCACAATTCTTCACAGCCTTTTCTTTTCGACCTGGAAATTCCTTCACCTGAGGAAGTTATCACAAAATGGTGGTAGGGTTAACTTGTAAAATGGTTCTTTCTCTCTACACTCAAAATGTTACAGTACCTTTTATTTTCATTGTTTAAGGTGCCATATAACTTTTAAGGCATAGTCCTGAAGAAAATCAAGAGTAATAGAAGGGAAATTTGAGTGAAATTACTACAACTGCATTCCCTCAAGCAGAAAGGCCTTAAACATTTCACTGAAAGTGCCTTTTTCAAGTATTTACCAAGCAGACTAACATCAGCCCCACAGAGAACATTCTTCCTAGGGACAATAAGTTGTAGATTCCTATTCACAGAGCATGGGGGCAAAAATAACACCCAGCTCCCCATTATGATTACTTGCACCCAAACTACCACAAGGATTCTCCTGTGATCATTACCTTTTGAGTTCTTAGGGCCTCATTAAAATCACTTACTAGAATTACAGAAAAAATCAGGAGTAAAGTGTGCTTGGAAACTACAGATGTGAAAAATAAACCCCTGAGCTGCCAACTCAACGCATCACCAGCAAGATACAACTCCCCTACCCTCTGCTCACTCCTCCCTTACAAAAGGCAGCAGGTCACAGACCTCCCCTACAGTTAGTCACTGCAGCATTGATTAGAGTCCTATTCAACAGAGAAGCAAGATACCTTATTGTCATCTTCCAGTATTTCAGGCTGGAAAAGTCCTGTCTGCCTCAGTAACGTTAAGCAGAGTTGCCAGATGATCCCCATCACATGAGCAACAACTCTGCAAACTCTTTAAGTGTCATGGGTCTGTGGAGCCTGTTCAGCAATGAAAAGCAGTAACACTAGCTCTGACTCACAGAAGGAAAACAGCCAAGTTGAAGACATCCTAAAAGACAGTTTATATTTAGAGAAAGATAGAGGGACTTG
Source organism: Oenanthe melanoleuca (assembly GCF_029582105.1). Taxonomy (NCBI): domain Eukaryota; kingdom Metazoa; phylum Chordata; class Aves; order Passeriformes; family Muscicapidae; genus Oenanthe; species Oenanthe melanoleuca. Next base: position 32,980,725 of record NC_079339.1, read on the forward strand.
CAAAGTGATGTAATTCCTAAAACATAAGCTCCTCTATTTGACAGGGGGCAAAATACGATGAAAAAAGAATAACGCGTTTCTCTAAATAAAAGTAAATATTTCCTTGAACTTCAGATTTCATCAGCACCAGCACAAGACAAGTGGATAATGTCGACAGCTACTGTAGATATCACTTTTCCATTAGCAAAGCTGGCTCAAACAGAAAGCGGGGAAGGTGGCGGTGGTCGCTGGGCTGTCAAGGTTACTCCCCAACATCGAGCTGGAAGGGGACCAGTACATCTGCTTAAGGCTTACGGTTCTGTGAGCTCTTCGCCACCCGCAGAACCTCCGAGGATGGGCGACAGGGACGGAGCAGCGCGGGGCTGCACCGGCGGCTGCCGGCAGCGCAGACTTCGGGGCCGGTGTCAGAGCCAAGCCTCCCGCGCCGGGGGTGGCCGCAGGGCCGGGTCCGCCCGCTCCGCAGCCCCCGCGGGCTGCGCTGCCGGGAGCACAGCCCGGCTCAGCCCCACGGGCACGGCACAGCCCCGCGGGCACGGCTCAGCCCCGCGGGCACGGCTCAGCCCCGCTGGACCCGGCTCAGCCCCGAGGGCACGGCACAGACCCGCGGGCACGGCACAGACCCGCGGGCACGGCACAGACCCGCTGGACCCGGCTCAGCCCCGCTGGACCCGGCTCAGCCCCGCTGGACCCGGCTCAGCCCCGCTGGACCCGGCTCAGCCCCGCTGGACCCGGCTCAGCCCCGCGGGCACGGCACAGCCCCGCGGGCACGGCACAGCCCCGCTGGACCCGGCTCAGCCCCGCTGGACCCGGCTCAGCCCCGCGGGCACGGCTCAGCCCCGCGGGCACGGCACAGCCCCGCGGGCACGGCACAGCCCCGCTGGACCAGGCTCAGCCCTGCTGGACCCGGCTCAGCCCCGCGGGCACGGCTCAGCCCCGCGGGCACGGCACAGCCCCGCTGGACCCGGCTCAGCCCCGCGGGACCCGGCTCAGCCCCGCGGGCACGGCTCAGCCCCGCTGGACCCGGCTGCCTCGGCCCGGCACCCCCGGGGCGCCCAGGAGCTCCCGGCGCCGTGCCGGGGCGAGGACAGCACCGCGGAGTTGATGGCGAACTCGCTGCCCGCTCCCTCCGAGAGCTCCGCCCGCGGCCGGCAGCCCCAACGGGGCGGGGGAGCCGAAGGGCGCCGAGCCCCTGCCCGCCCCACGGCCCCGCCACCCGCCCCGTTCCCACCTTTCCGTGGCTCGGTGCGCTCCGCCGTGTCCCCGCTGGCGGAGCGGAGCGCGGCGCTCCCGCCCTGCCGGCCGTGCCCGCGGCGGCGGCCGCGCTGCCAGCGCCCAGGCGAGGGGCGGCCCCAGCGCGCCGGCTGCGCCAATCGGGGCCGCTCACCGCCCCCGTCCCGGGCCGCCCGCGGGCGCGGCAGCGATGCGGAGGGTTGGGGAGGCGGGAGGGAACGAGAGTGTTGGAACGGAGTTTGGGATAGCTGAAGGGAGGGACCCCAAACGCGCTGCGCGGGGCCGCCGTGGAGCCGCGCCGGGGAGAAGCGCCCGCCGGGCCGGCCGGAACCTCCCGCAGCCCCGGTTCCCTCCTGCGGCCCTGGTTCACTCCCGCGGGCCCGGTTCCCTCCTGCGGCCCCGGTTCCGCCACTGCCGGAGTCCCGCCGGAGCCGCTGGGGCGGGCGGAGGCGCCCGGCGCCGGGATTGAGAGTTTAGACGGGCAAAGCTCCAAGATGAACGTGTGCAGCGCCCTGTTAGCTCCCGGACGAGTTCCGCGGCGCTGAAGGCGCTGGGAGCAGAAACACGCTCTCACCTGGCGGGCGGGAGGCGGGCTGGGCTCCCGGCAGCCGAGCCAAGGCACCGGGAGCGGGGATCGCTCAGGTGTGCCATCGCTGCTCGGGCTCCTGGAGACATTGTTTCCTCCTAAAGCCTCGCACGAGTAACAGAGTGCTGCTACTCCACTCTCAGAGGATAAAACTGGAAACAAATTCTGTTCTTGTGTTTTCTACATTGGGTGTCAGTGACGCGTCCAGATCCTGTGTGTCCGCTGTGGCAATGCTGGGAATGCAATGCTTTGAAACATTCACAACAAAGCAAAATATATTTGTACTTTATTTTACAATGTTTAATTTATAACACTGAGTTTTTGTATGATTGTCGACGTGAATTGCAGTTGGTGCAACTTCCGTTAATAGAAATGTAAGCTGACTGTTTGCTCAGGGGGTGTGTGTTTTGATCCTCTCATTTTATCTAATGGTTGTTGATGTTACATAGTGGCAGTTTGCTACAGCCTGTTTTTCAGACCATTACACTCATTTGTATTGCTGTTCCTTTAGACCTCTCTTAGAAATGCTGTGAAATCCATTCAGTGGCTCATATTAATTCCAATAAATTTTGCAAGGATATAATGGAAATAGGCCAATCTACTTTTGTTGTAGGTAACAGCCTCCTACAAAATCCTCCCCATCTTATACATAAAAAGTTCAACCCCCAGTGGCCTTCAGCTGTCCATCTATCCTAACAACAATTTTTCAAAAGATAGATTCCTTTTTTTAAGTTGTGATTGCCAGCAGAGTTCAGTGTCTGCAGCACCTGTGGGCTTCAGGCCAGATGCACAGCCATGAACAGAAAACAGGGACAACAGGCCACAGCTAGGAAAGACAAGGTTGGAAACAAGAGGATTTTTGTTTTGTTTTGTTTTCTGAAGAGTCTGAGCACTGAGACCTTCAAAGAGTTCATCATGACCTTTTTTCAGAAAGATAAACTTGGGAACATCCAGATAAGTGATCCATTTTTATCTATTATCTAAATACCAAGTCATTTAAAATGTTATTCTCTAATTTTTCTGCAGCCACACAGACTGGTAACGCTGAAGTTGCAATGGTTATTTAATTGCCTGATACAGAAACCAAGAAGAGAAAAGCTGAATATGCATTCACAAACACTAATAATGGCACTTTCCAGCCCTTCAACCTTTCACCCCTTTTTCCTTCTCTTTTTAGTGTATTTTGGCGAGATTTGGTTTGGGATTTTTTTTTTTTTTTTAATAGATTTTTTTTTTTGTTTTGTTTTTTTTTTCCTCTTCTTTTGTTTTCTGGTTTTGTTTTTTTTTTTTAATTTTGTTTGTTTGTTTGTTTTTGGTTTTTTGGTTTTTTTTAATTTTTTTTCCTCTGGTAGGTTCTTGCAGGAAATTTGTTTCAGGTAAGACTAGAAATTGAAGTCCAGTTTTTATTTTTGCAGCTACTCAGACTTTTCAAATTTTTCTCATTTTTGCTTCCATTGTCATTTGAACTGATAGTATTTAATTTGGGTTACTGGATTGGTGCTGCTAGAAATGCAAAATTGTATTGATGGTCTTGAGTTTATATTTAAGCATATAGGCTGTCATCTCCTGTGACATGTACTGTTCTTTTAAAACATCTTCAGTGTCCTTGGGCTTGTCAGTCTGAGTGGCATGCTTGGGCTCAGCCATTGTTCTCCTACAGCTGGGTAAATTTATTAGTTAGACAGATTTAGCATACAAAAACTGTCCAGCAGATTTCAGCCTTCATGCCAAACAGGTCTAGGAGAGCAAGTGGGTTTACACATGGAAGCAGCCATAAATAACACAAAAAAAAATGTCAGTCAACCCTGTAAAATTATTTGAGCCCCTTAGGGGTCCAGTTAGGTGAATAAATTTGAGAAGTTATTGCCCACTGCAGTATGCCAGACTTCTTCACAGAGCTTACTGTCCTCACAAAACAGGACATGTCTGTGTCTCTCCTACCCCAATTCCTAGTCTGTTATCTCAGTGCAAACAAACCTCACCTCTAACTCAAACACTCCTTGCAGCAGTCTCTGGCCAGGAGGCAGAGCTTAAGCCGAGGAAGCAATCATGTTTAAATAATTTTTAATGATTGTACCCAAGCACATCTCTGAGGATCATAGAGTTTGCAGGAGTGAGATCTGAGAAAAAAACCCAGAGCTTGCCTGTATGTCCTGTAATCCTGTGGGATCAGTAGAGAGGTCCACATTCAGTTGGGTTCATTTTTCATCAGTTCCACTGGAGCAGAGATGAAATAGAGATATTGCTGGCTACCTGGTGTAAGACTCATCTGAGTTTTCAAAAGCAAACCTTACCTTTGCTCCAGGAACACATGAGGTTATTGAAATGGTTTATGTGCAAAATACTTAAAATTACATTTGAATAATAAACTGTTTCTGAGAAGCGTGACCTCGAATTTAAGACTTAAGAAACGTTTTGCTGGCCTGGAGAGCAGAAGTCTGACTTTTATAATTAGGCAGTGGAACCACAAGAATGTCACTGATAAGCAGCTTGATAAAGGACTAGCAAGCAGGATATCTACAATTCCTCACAGCACTAACAGTGCAGGACACCTGAAGTCTTATCTAGGAAATAATTTTTAAATATATTATTTAAAGATCTGTGGCATAAACTGAATGTGCAAGGCTGCTGGTGACAAGTGCTGGACCTCATGCTTAGTGCATAGCTAAAGTCATTAAGCAATTCAAGTGCTTTACAGTTGCAAGACAGAGAAAATTAATCATAAGAGGGTGTGTGATTCAATTTATTGATGAACTATATGGAGAGGGGAGCTGTGTCATGCATGGACTTTGGGATTTCTCAGTGCTGTAGGAGCCAGCACTGGGTTCTGAGTCACTGCACACCCTGCCCCCATAGCTAATTGTTCTAGTCCTCAGATCATACAATCCCTCATGGCAAATCCACCAAGGCTGTGGCTAAAAGTAAAGAGTCAGGAACTGGGTGGTGGCAGGGGCAGACTCTGGAGCAGCCAGTGCTCCTGTTGCCTAGTGAGAAAGCAGCCAGTCGTGAAGAGTCAAGAGCTGAGCTCCATGAAGAACTGATGGCAGGAGGGGGAAAACCTTGTGCAGTGCAGATAAAGGTAGAAACTACTCATCTGTGACAAATGCATCCATACTGCAGAGCTACAGCACATCCCCAGTGTCATCTGAAGGACCACCACTGTTCTTTTTGCTTCAGGATGCAATAAGTTGTATTCTTTTTCAAATGATGAAAAAGTGCATCCATATGTACAAAAGCAAATGCAAAGATTTACTTCTCTATTTTTGTAAAAGGCACAAATAAAATTTAAACATAAAAGAATACTTCCTATGATCCTTGCTGGGTCATATTTTCTTGTAGAAGTTCTCAGTATGAGCAAGTATTGCTTAACAAAAAGAAATTTAGTACAACCCAATCCATAGAATTAATATGATTTACTACTGTTTGCAAAAAAATCAGTATGTAGCTATGCACTGCAAAATTGATGTCTGTATTAAAAGATACAGGCTTTTTGGTGATAGTAAGGTCATTTTACAAATTGCTTCTAGTCTTTTCTTACCCATGGAGGGAGCATTCAGGAATTCTGCACTTCTTTCAGCAGCAGAATGCATTGGCAGGTAGCAAAGGAGGCATTCCTTCTCTTATCTTCAGGACTGCTCCTTTCCCATATAATAAAAACATATCTCCCCTCAAATACCTCCCTGAAAGTATTCCTTCTATGCAGCTGAAAGAGCACCCTCAAGGATTGAGCATAGGAAGCAAGGCAGGCTGAGCAGTGAACTATGTCAGGATATGGAATATTCCACAGCAGGATCTATGGGACATGTAAAGCAAAGGAGGTTCTTTGTGGGCCTCTCATCTGATGGCACCATAAAACAAGAGCAGGAAGTTTCACTGCTCCAATATGTCAATAAAAGAACAGTATGTGGAGAATGCTGTTCTACATTCAAAAGATTTTTTTATCTTTATTTAAGACAGACAAAATGAGGCAAGAAAAAAAAATTCAGCATTTTTCTGTTTACTTTTAATTTTCTGATATCTTCTGATGTTTATTCATTTCCTGTTTACACTAAAAGCAATATCTCTAACTGCAAATTCAAGTCTCTTCTAAGCCTGCCAATTGAAAATTAAAACATTTAATTAAGTATGAGCACTGTCCAAAATAAATAGCCCTTAATTCAAATCTAATTAAGATAACATCGAGATATGCAGAGACATAGATAGATATGTGTGTATCTATATGTGGAAAATCCAAATCCCTAATTACTGGGATAGATTAAAATTGTCCTAGTTCCTGCAATGAAGGTAGTGTATCTTGCTGTTCAACATGCATGGACCAGCTTAAAAATAACTATGAGAAAATGAGTAATTGCTTTCATTGACCAGTGATCTCAGAAAACTTTCAGGCACAGCAAGGCAGAGGAGGGTGAAGGGGCACAATTGAGCCTCAGACATCTTGGAAATTTTTGTGATATTTTCCTAAATTGTTTTTAGAACATGCACCTTTCAGAAAAGACATACAATGTGTTAGGCAGCAGTGGGAGCTTTTAAGGGATTTGATTAGTCCATGCTTATAGGACTGGAAAGACCCTGTCATTTTATTAGATCTGGTTGGCTTAGTCACTAATTACAGGTTTCTTTTGACCAGTGGATGAAATCTGAGCATAATGTTTATGATTATCAGGGGGGTGACATCACATGCTGCCTGGCCTAGCACAGTATATGACCTGACCACAGAAATTCTAGTGTGGTTTGTAATAGGGTATGGGGAATGCAACATAAAATTATATATCATTTGCACAGCATGCCTTACTGTTTATCATCACTTAATGGTTGGTATCATAGCCATGTGAACAGTGGTGTTAAATATCATGGGTCTGAGTATGACATCCAAGGACTTCAGAGAGGTTAGAAATATGCTCTCATGACAGTTAATTTAAAAGTTTTTACATTTTACTATGTGCTTTGAGTTCTTAGAGAATTTACAGCAATTATTTGAAAAAATGCCCTTCGTGGTAAAGGGGAGAAAAAGCAAACAGCGCTGCATAATTTACTGTGATGCCTGTACAAAGCACTTGTGTAATGTTTTATCAGCTCCATAGTATTCTTTACTAAATTATGTCCCAGACTAGATAATACAAATGAGAGAAACAAATTTATTTTTCTGTTCAGCTTGCAGCTGGGAATTAAAATAAGAGAAAAATCTGATTGCTTTGGGAAAGTTTTGTTCTTCCAGAAAACCATTATTTTTTGTTATTTCAGTGATTATGAAACCTAATTTTGTTTAATATGTAAATCATTACATGGTTTTGTATTTGAAATATAAAAATGTCATGAAATATATTTTCCTCAAATAGGTATTATTTTTGAAATACTATATTTGAAAAAGGTTGATGATAATGTCAGGTAGTTTTAAAGACTTATATGTAGATAACTGAAGATATGTGCTACTATGTGCTAGAGAAGGCATTGAAAATAGATTTCAGGAAACTGTAGTCTTTTTATCAATATCATATTGTTGGATTCCCAATTGTTTATGAAATGCAAAGTTTTCAAAGATTCCTCAATCTGACTTTTATTGTTGCATATGCAAGTGACAAAATTAAGGCCAATCCACCTTGCCTTTCAGTTGACTCTGAAAGCTGTCTGAATGATTTTGCTTGTGTGTGCAACTGTCTGGATTAATAGCTAATACATACATATATATACAAACACTCTGAATGCCAATTAAAAGAAAAATGTTAGGCAGAGACTTACATTCCATTTAAAGTGCAATTCTATGAGACAGCCAAAGCTATAAACACAAATATTGACACAAAATTGGCAATACAAAGGATTCCATATTTAATAATGCATTGCTAGAAACCTTGCTAAAGACCAAGCATCTCGTATATCATGTCTGATTACAACTCAGAATTAGAAGAGTATCCTGTATGTCCTTGTTGTGAGATTAACAGACTTTCTGATATAAGTGGATGAGAGCTGTGGATAACACATGCTCCAGAGTAGCTGTAGATATTTTGAAGGTGAAAAGACTGCTTTTAGTGAAAATCCACAGGTTAAGTTCACCATTCTAAACCAATAAACAGAGCTACTCCAATTTTTGATAAATGGCATGCATAATAATCTATAAAGTATATTTTACCATTTCAAGTAAAGAAGTAAAGGCCAGATATGCCAAAAACTGCATCTTGGACTTGAAAAACCATTTTAAATGCAGAAAATTATATACAAGAGTGAGAAGTTAGAAGTATATTTTTAAAGTGTGGCCATGATTTCAAGGCAACTGGTAGGTTTGAAACAGTACATTTTGTTCTGTAACTTAATACTTTTTGTGTTTCATGTTATATTCAAGATAATCAGTTTTCAGCCCACACATAGCATAGTACTCAGCCTCTTTAGCCATTAAAAAATCAGTTAGGTGAAATGGCTTTGTGTATTCTGACAATGAATTAAATGCCCAGTTGATAGCTTTGCACTCATAATTAGCTGATTAAAGACACCATTTCCTCTGGAGACAAATGCTTGTCAAAATAAACAGCTATGCATGTGTGCAGACACATGCACAGAAAGGTAAAGCAATAGATGTTTGTTTTGTTTATTTCTTTCAAAGATGGAGTCTGATCAATACTGTGGTCTTGACCCTGAATCACTTGCTAAATAACACAATTGATAACACTATCAGGTTTCTTTAAGTACTAAAGATGCTGATTCAATATCTGTATATACAGATATTCAATATACAGAGGCATAATCAATTTGGGGAGGTAGAAGTTACTGTACTGACAATACTGCATTTGAGGGATTTGACCACATGTAATGGATAGGTACTTAAAAAATTTATAGTTTTGGGGATTTAAAAAAAGAATGCTTTTCCTTAGTATTAGAAAATTAGTTTCATTGCACACCAATATATGGCCAGTAATGTTAACTTCCCAAGAAGGATCATAAACTCTCCAAGTACTTGAAATTTGCTCTTCTAGATATTCAGATAATTTTAAAATGTGGTTTATTCTGAAAAGCTTTCATTCTCTGTATAATAGTAACAATAGTCAGACTAATTTCCTTTCATTTAATTATTGATGTTCATGGTAAACATTTCTCAGAATAAGTTAGGAAGTTTGCACTTTAAACTTTGTCTGGATTAGGCTTTAGATTAAACATTTCTGATAATGACCTAATTTAAAAAAAATGAATTCTAAATTTTATCTCTATCCTAACTTTTGCTTTCTGCAAATTAAGAGAAGGAAAAAAATAATAAAACATTCTCTGTCTATAAAAGAAAGAGATACAAACAAACTCTTGAATAAATTCACTTTTCAAAGCACATTGAGGACTGTTATCAGAAATATTTCCTGTAAGGTATTTAAACTATTGATATACAAAATATTAGAATTACCTTTTGTTTGATAATTTGTTAGCAAATTCTGTTGTTGCTTAACAGGAATAATGATTAGGACAGTTAATGGATAAAATCTAGAATTTGTTTCTACAAAACAATCCCTCCCATTTCCCCAAACACCAAGACCTAGTAGCATATCTCTAACTTGTAGTTAACTCTTCATTTTGTTACCTCTTCTGCTTTTGAGTCATGCTATGGTATGGAATAACTGAGAAAAGAAAATCTGTGTAGAAAATAAGAGCACTTGAGAAAAACTTACAGCATATAAATTAATTTATTTCCCATTGCTAGGCCATTTTGTTGTCATCTGGCACAGTGTCATCATGTGTTTTGCTTCACTACCATGCTATTTTTAACCTGCATATCTCTGGTGAACAGTTAGGATAAATTCTCTTTTATGGACACTTTAGTGTCTAAATAAGCAGCTCTAAAATAAGCTTTCATTGCCACCATCCTATCTAAGTGAAAAAATTAAAAAAGTGTTGGATATTTTTTGTATTTTTTGCTTTTGTATCTAAAGGTAAACTTTTGTTCTTTAAGGTGAAAGAAAAAGAAATGAAATATCCATGTTGTGCAGCTTCTGCCTCCTGAGGCTTGATTCCTTTTAAATGGAAGTGAAGAAAGTAGTCAGGCCAAAAATTCCTAAAATAAAAGTCAGTTGAGGAAGAGAAAACCATTAAATGATACACTCTTGTAAACATCCAAACACTGTTTTTTAGTGTTCTGTGAATGAGAATGTTACTGCAGCTAAATTGTGTTTTTTCATTGCATATCAATGTTGATAATCAGGATGTGCTGGCCCTACTCTGAAATGTGCCCTTTGACTTTGCTCTGTTCTTGTAGCTGCCTAATTTCAATGGAGTTACTTCTTGTTCCATCATGTAACCTTCTCAAACTATTTTTATCCATTTTCCTTCCATGACAGCAAATACTTTGCTTATGTACCAATAAAACATCTTTCTATGACTGAAAACACAATTTTTTCTGCTGTTTTTCATAAATATATATATATAGGATTTTAAACCCCCCAACACTCTTCTACTGCTTACAGTCAGTAAACCAAATACAAAAGATGTTTTTCTTTCCAGCTGCAATCTTTTATTCGCATGTATTTAATATTCTTCTGTGCAACAGTGCAGATACAAATACTTAAAATGGTAAAGCCTTCTCCCCAAGATAACAGAATGCACTGCAGGAATACATAAAATGCTTTGCTGCATACAGATAACTACAGTGTATCCTTTAAGAGGTTAATACAGTTTAAACTAAATAGATTGAAAACATCATGGATCACTTGACAGTTTTCAGAACACATTTGGTTTCAAAGTACTGATCTGTGATTTTGTTCTCAGGTGTTAATACTGAGAACTCTGAGTCAGGGAACTTTAGCTAGAAGGAGTTTTTAACAACAACAACAAAATAAATCTAAATTAAACTAGGGAAAAACTTTTAGGAGAGAAAGGATTCTGTTAGTAGTTAGGTCCATGTATTCCTGTTCATTTAGAAGGGATCCCTATGCCCTCAGATCACAAAGTAGTGCAGGTTTGAGTAGGAGTAGGTATGAGCGCAGAAAGGCTCATCCTAAGGCATTTACATCTGCATGCTCTGTGGGCATGTGGGAGCCATTCCAGACTGCCTGGTGTTTTTCCTCTTATCTGCATGGCACACTGAGGAGGCTTTTAGCAGCTGGTTCCTAGGCTCTCCTGTTTCTTAGCTCAGCCCTGCAAAAATAGCCCCTGATAAAGAAACACAACACTATCAGGACACCATTACCTTTCAGCCCAGCAATTTTCAGTGCACTCTTTAGAAACCTTCCTGGTCTGCAACCTGAGAGCAGCTGGGCTTTGGGAATGGAGCTGTGCAGCCATGGAGCAGCTTCCAGCTCTCCAAAAACTGCAGAGTGGTAGGCAGGGAGCAGAGCTGGCAGTGCAGCTGATGCATCTGACTGCCAGATGTGTCTCACAAACATCCAGGCACCAACAGCAAGCAGTGTCTGGACCTGGGGACAGACTGAGCACTGCAGGGTGGCCATCAGAAGGGGCAGCTTCCAGATGAGGCAGTCCATGCCCACGCACATAAATGTGTGCTGAGCTCCCTCTTTAGCTGATGAGGTAGGCAGCTGACATTTCTGGCAGACAGAAAGCTGGCTATCATCTGACAAAGTAATTCAGGAGGTGGCACTCACCACCCCAAAAGCTCTTGCCCATCATCCTGGCAAGTGGCAGATAGGGAAGGGATCATCTTTGTGCTTTCTCACCCCAGCTGTATCTGGGTTATGTACGTGATGCTGCCTGTCATGTCTTTTCTTTTTAATTCTCAATTCTTCACCAATCAGCACCCAAAAGAAGAGAAATCACTTACTCAAAACCTAACCATTTACTCAGACTCCAACTGGTCTAACCCAGATGTTCTGGTGTTTTTTATATCTCACCCAAACTCCTGTGAAGGAATTCTTTTAAAGAGCTAGTGATCCTGGCAGTCCAAAGCAAAGCAACAATAAAAATCTGTCAATATTTATTGCACTTTCTATTTTCAAGATAGAATCACCTTTAGTTAAGGTGATTCAGTAAATTTTTCTATGACTCAATGATAAAATAAAAGTTTTTATTTAATATTTATTTAGATTTCATGATGAGTGAAGAGATTTTCAATACATAAGGATTAGTTAGAAAATCCAAGTTATCCTACAGTTCTGAGACTGTAATTAGATTTCCCAAAGACTGCAACTGATCACCTAATTGTTAAATATTAGAATGAGCTTGTTCCCTTAAGTTAGAAGTATTGCAGTACTTTGCATAAATGGTACAGATACTCCTGCCAGTGCTTTTGGATAACTGCTAAAAGAAATAAGAAAAATCCCCAAACCACCTTTTTTGAGTTTTATGTAATTTTTATTTACAAATCTTCAGGATATAGCAACAAAGGACCACAGGTGTATCTCCTTAAAAATATACTGTCACTTTGTAGTGTGCACAAAATATTTAAAATAGACAGGCTGAAGAGTGTGAAGATATCAAGATAGGTAGTTATTTTTGGATGTAAACCCTGCAGAAGTAACACGTAATATTGAAAAACTTTGAAAACTACTCCTAGAAATGTATTTTTAGCAATGTCATTTCAAGAGGAAACAAATTAAAATACAAAGAATTCATGTTTTTAACAGTTGGGAATTTCCATTTTGTTTTTAAACTACTTGACTAGGAATAAAAATTGTACATAGATAATAAATATTATTATGTAATGTGATTTTAATGTAAAAAAACATATCAAAATAATGTTTAAAATTATGCTTCTGCTTCTTAACATGCTAGATTGCTAGCACTTGCTTCTCACATCAAGGATAATTAATTCCATTAAAACTTAATTTTGCTGATGGGCCTGAAAAAAACCACTTCTTGACACCATTTCACATATGAAAACTCTTTCTCAGATATTTAAAATGTGGTTTGTTTAATGTGCATACAAGACTACTAGACCTGTGTTTTGTTGGTTTTTTTTTAGAAATGTAGAAATCTGAAAATAAGAAGTAATTGCCTTAAAAACTGTGTCTATAATAAAGAATGTACAATCTCCTGATAAAATGGAGGATGGGACACGAACTCAGACTCAGTTTTCAGTGTGAAACAAGTCTAACAGTAGAATCTTTTACATGATACAACAATCACAAAACAAAAAGTTAAAATTTCATACTCAGGTGATGAAGAGCACTTTGAATTAGAAGCGTGTTTTTAAAACATCTTCATAGGCTATGGTGTTTGACAAAAAAATAATTTCAGTATGTGATCACACTTATAAAATGTTTCTTATGTTGTCTTAGATGATGATTGGGGATTCTGGGGGTTTATTTTTATTTCCAGAAGGAAGTTTAGATGCTGATTTTTCAGGTATTTGAACTTCACACTGAGAATTCAGGTTTCTGAAGGAGGGAGCATAGTTATGTTAGATATTCCATTAGGTAGATAGGAAAGGCTGAGAAATGTAAGTATAGGAAAAGAGGAAAGGAAGGACTTTAATTTTTTATTCTTGGTCTAAAAAATCTGCTAATTTATTGTGTTTGTCCTAAGAGGAGGAGTGGTGAGTTCTTCACAAGCTCCTTGCTCTCCTTGCCATCATGGAAACTGGGATGGACATCTGACATCAGTGTCCAAGTGTCTGACCTGAAACAGAGGTGCTTTGAGTGCTCCAGCTCCTTAGGCCAGCTCAGTCATCACATGTATGACTTACTACTTGGGAATTTTTCAGCTGTTATGCATATTTCCTTCCATGTGAAATCTGTCTCCATGATCTTTCAGAATATCCCCACACACTGCGCTGCATTTGGAGAAAAATATGGATGAATCCTTTCCTTAGGGAATGGCTGCCAAATTCAGAGTTGTGTTTTGGCCAGTCTAAGAGTGAGAAAGAGAAAAGAGAGATATTGAGGAAAACATGAAAAGGCTCGTGGGATTGACAAGGGGACAGAGAAACAACAGCAAGTTCCCTAGAACATGTTCTGGCACCAGCCTAGGCAACATCATCATCAAACATTAGAGTCCTTGGATGCATTTTTATCTGCAGTCTACATAGAGCAGATTGCTATAGTGTACAGTTCCAGTTTTGGTGAAAATTGGAGAAAAAGTATGGTGGGGATCAAGGCATCTTTGGGGACCACCTAAAAACTTCTTATATGCCAAATATTCTCATGTTGGTATATGATGGAGGCATTCATATCCTGAGGAAAAAAAGGTCTGGGCATGCCAGTGAGTTTCTAGGTATCAGGAACACGGGGTTTGCTTCAGAAAGGTGAGGACTGTTTTTCATTCAGCTCCCATGTGGCTTTTTTGGTGCTTGTAAGAACATCTAGGACTGAACTGGAAAGAGAGGGGAGGGCCATGAGGAGATCATGAGCTTTTGGGGATACTTCTGCAGACAGCAGGTACTGTCAGGTGCATGGTACTGACACTGGGGAGAGGGACTGATAATTACATTTGAGCCTCTGATAGTTTGGTAGAGAAAGAGAAAGCTATGGAAGAAAAAAATTACCATTGATTTGACTGAAACAAATTTTCTCTTAATGCTCCAGGCTGAACTTGTGGACATGCTTTTGCAGAAATAATCTAAGCAATCTCTCCCAAACTGAGTGTTTATAGAATGGCACGGGTGGAGAGTCTGTTCACAGCAATTATCTCTGCTTCAGCAAAAAGAACCACAATTCCTCACACTCACTCTAAGTGCTATAATTATCTCTCAATACTTGGTGACTAATTCAAAGCCAAGCACTGTTAGAGGCTGCCCAAGTAATATTTTAAGTATATTTTTAGAATGCATTTTTTTTTTGGTTGGAAACAAAATTAATGAAATTCTGGTAGTTCTTACTACCTAGCTCTAACACACTCTCTGGATACAAATTTTAATTCAAACTTAAGTCAATTAAAAAACCTGTATTCTGGCAATATAAGCTGCATTTTCTATAATCAGTAAGGGCACTTTGCATTTCAGTCATATATTAATCTGAAGAATTCAGAAGTATGCTGCTAATAAATCTCTGCCTAGAGCCTTTGTGAGAATAGATAATATGGCTGTTTCCTAAAGAGCTTAGATTAAGGCATGAAGATAAAAAACGGGAAGAGAAATTAGAATTCATTGCTCAATGAGTAAATAGTCCTTTTTCCTTCATACTTTGCAGACAGTAGGGGTGTGAAATGCTAGCCTAAAAGGTAGTTTTTCTTTCTAAATCAAACTAAAGCAAAAATAACATCTTGTAACAAAAACCTGAAGAATTTATAGTGTACAAGACAGCAGAGCAGGCCACAAATACCTTTCCACAGTTTATAAAAGCATCAGTGTAACACTTTCCTGCAGCAGAGACAAGACCTTTATTTTCCCAGCATATAAATATATTTTCCCCAGAGATTATCTAGCAGTCTGATATCCCTCAGCAAATACAAGGGAGGCAGAGTTCTTTCTGAATGCAGGCTGCAGCCTTTAGCAGTTTACACTCCACTGAGAGCAAAACCATGAATCTCATATTCCTTGAGAGCACTTGCTCTGCTCTGACCCAGAGGCAGGCCTTCTGTGGTCAGAAGAAATTTATATCCAGATTCTGGAGCCCTGACAATACCCCATGTCAGACTATAGAAGTAGCTCTTATCAGTTTTTTCTAGGTGCTTTGACATTGTTTGATGGAATCAGAGCTTCTGGGGCTGTTCTTTTAAGGGAAAGTACAGACATCTTGATCCAGTCTCTACTGTAAAAGCTGGAGGGCAAAGCACTATGAGTGAAAAATAAACACAATTTTTTCCAATAGGGGAAGATAACTTTTGGAAGGTGGTTCAACTCATAAACTATTCCACTGTTAAACATAAAATTTTTCTTTTAAACCTCCAGTTTTACTGATCTTTCAAAATCCAGAATCAAAAAGAGAAAGGATCATATAAATACCCTGGTTTTTGTACTCTTCTGCATGCACTCTCAGCCACTGCAAGGATTCAATAAATATTTGCATTGACCCTATAGAGTATTACTTTTATTTCAATTTGGGTGAAAAGTCAAATAAAACGTAAAATAAGAGCACTTACAATAAGAAAATGTGAAACTAGTACATAATGGTATACAAAACCTGGAAAATTATGAAAAAAATTAAAAGAAAATTAGATTAATTTTTTAAATTTAATGTTTATGGTGTAATACAAAAGTGAGAGGCTAACAGAAAGTAAGTTTTCTTTCTTAATATCTTGAAGTAATTCTATAAATGCATATATTGTTGTACAGAACTAAGATGCTTAACCCTTACCATCATATTCTCAACATATTTAACTTTCTTTCTATGAAATTATCATCCATGTCTGGATCATAATTGATATGAAAGACTTTCTGTGAGTTATTTGTAGTGTTAGTCTTTAAATGCTCCAAAGTACTGGAGTGTTTTAAACACAGTGACATATAGCTATTTCTTTTACCTAGCATTTATTTTCCCTCCCTGTGCCCTGGAGGGGCTTACCAGCCAGCTAAAGGCTCTATCATGACACACTGTAATCTGGAATTGTGTACATTTGTGTGTATAACATATTTATATTTAATAGTTTATGTCTTATCTCGACCTGAGATGAGATATCAGATATATCCACATACTTATTCACACTGATAAAGAAAATTTGTATTTCAGTCTTACATATTTCATTATCATATGTTAATTTGGTTTTCCTCATGGTTTTCCCCTTGCTCTTTCCTTACCTTTTACTTTTCAAATATATTGGGGGAATGCAGAAATTTAGTGCTTGTAGTATAAAGCTTAGCTTTTAAGCTTTCAAGCTGACTTCTTTTCCATTGCTTGCAATATCTGGAAATGTTCAAAATGGCAAGTATGATTGCATATAAACTAACTGCTGTATTTATTTATTTCAAATAAGCAGCACAGTCAGATATGAAGCAAGCAAGCAAGCAAGTAGTGACCTGGCTGCCTGGTTAGACACCTGTGCAGTGCACTTTAATACACATATTGGAAAATTACATGCTTGCAAGGTCACAAAGGAGCCCAGCATATCAAATTGAGTAAAATTTTAAGAAACACCTGGTAGAACAAGTCTTTATGCAAAGTAATCTGTTCATGAACAAGGATCAGCTAGTATTCATCATCATCAATAATTGCAGATTATCTGGGTGTCATTGTCAAGGATTTTTGAATTATTAACCCCTCAGATGCTGTTTTACTCAGGAAGGGTGTAAATTACAACCCCATTTTGTTCCATATTCATTTTCTCAAGAATTCCTAGACAGATTTTTTTTTTTTAATTTCACAAGTATGAAAATTTTTCTTTCCAACTCATTTCTCTTCTTCACCTGTCAGATTTACAAACTCCATCTGGAATCTGAAAAAAAGCAATCTGTTCATTCCTTCCACTCCCCTTTCTAATGAGGACTCTGCAGACTGAGTTGAGCTGACAGTGTGGATGATGCAGAAGGAAAGCTGTAGACCAGCTCAGCTCATTCTTCCATAACTATATTGATGCTATAACACAGAGCTGAAAAAATAAAACAAAATCTTTGTCCTTAATGGAAGCACATGTGACTCCACAGCATCCAGGTGTGCATCCCAGATGCAGAGTAATAGGACAATAATATTACAATTTTGGTTTTCCTGACCATGATTGGTGTATTATTTTATCCCATTTTATCACATTCTCAAGAAGCTGACAATGAACTGTGAACTAATGTATTTCTTTATCTGCATCGAGAAGAAAATGTCTCTGTAGAGCTTCAAGAACAATACAAGAAACACCACTGTAGGAGACTAGAATGTCTTTCTTCCTGGAAAAGGATACCCTTTTTCATTTCCCACAGAGCATTGTTAGACCTGATTGCCCACAAGGCATTTTTAGACTCAATCTTGATTATTGAGATTATTGAGATCATTTCTATTGTGAGTAGAAATACACATTCAGTATCCAACTTTGGGGAAAAAAAACCCAAAACAAAACCAAACAAGCAAACAAACAAAAAAAAAAAAAGATCTGATTGATGAAACTGCAAAATAAATAGGGAAGAAAAGACTTCTGTCATCCTAAATGACAAGCTCATACAGCTAGCCTTTTTTGGGAAAGTGCCAGTTACCTCCCACATTCGTGACTGCAGTTCTAACATTAAAAAAAACAGACATCAAAATCATGTAAATATAACCAACTTACTGAGATACAACAAGTATTAAACAGTTTCACATTCATTCATTTGAAAGCATATTGGAAAAATAAATCCAATCTGCACTGACATCTGTTATTTTGCAGTTTTTCAGTAATGCATTACAGCTAGAAAGTGGATTTTTTTTCCTTTCTGAAAACTGTAAATATTCTTTTCTTTATTAGAGAAAACAAAATAATTTACATGAGTAAGTTAAGAGGTACTCAGGGTCTACTTAAGGTTCTACTCAGGGGTCTTTACTGTGTTTGGCATATACTTGTGGGTAGAAGGAACATAATAGATCATAACAAATATATACAAATGTCTGACAATGAGAAAAACAATTAAGAAAAGATATTCATAATGAAGTTCTGTAGTCTGTAATTCCATTGTGTGAACAGGAATTATTTACATTCTAGAAGCACAGAGAGGCAGGTAAAAGACATAATAGGAATTGTAACAGGGTGTTACTTGACTCATATCAGTGAGTAATAAAAAAAGTGTTCACATGCATTTTATTTTTCCATTTGCTTGACATATGTGCTAATGGATGGGGAAGGAATTCATATAACTTCATTAAATGGCAGCTGTTCTCTGTTCCAATATGCCACACAAGCATTTAAACTCAACAGGGAGAACAGTGCCACCTTCTGAACCACACATATTGGGTGGTTCTGTGGAAAAAAAAAAAAAAAAAGGTATATTTTTAATATTTGGCTATAAAATGGAAGCTTTTACCATTTCAAGTTGAGAAATATTCCTGTTAAAATAACTCCATATAGGAAAAGGCTTTTTTTCCTAGGAAAATTGGAAAATGGATATATTGAAGAAAGAAAGCAAACCAAAAAACCTCCAGATAAAACAGAAAAAAACCTCAAAATGTTATGTTTTTCCAGCACCAGAAGATTTTTTCATTATGTATTTTTGTTTATTTTTCTCTGTTTTTTCTGAGTAAAATGTACATTTGTTTATTTAGCTACTTATTTTCTTTTAACACCCCCATGCCCTCCAAATGTTGTCCATAGATTTTAATTTTTAAGCCTATTTTCTTGGTCTACTTTGTATACAGAAGAGAAGAGGCCCCAAACAGAAATTTTGGAAAATTTAGCTACTGTCTAAAGCTGCTGCTTTGCATTTTTAAATTTTTCAATAATATAAAAATGTGCATCACAGGTATGTGCACTAGAAAGACTCTGAAACCAATTGCATTTTTTCCTCTAATATCATATCACCTTCCTGTATTCGTGGACATAAGCAGCTTTCAGTTATAAGTAATTCAATATCTTCTATGAACAAGGATTAATGCAGTATTACCTAACTTCTAATAGCCATTAAGTTGTAATTTAGTCATGAATCAATTGTAAATTTCTGGTGCTTGGTAATAGTTCTCTGCAGATTTCTTCCATAGCATTTAGTCTATTATGCAGACAAAAATAGTTCATAAAAAGGACATTTTAAGAAATTATTTGCCACTAGTTTCACTACAATAGATTAAAAGACATTTAAGTTCTAAAGATATATCATATGGTTTTATTTAATGTCTAGAAAGTCATCCCTCTTGGGGGTATTAAACTTGATTTGTTCAGATAAAAAATTATTCTTATATTCCATATAATTTAAGGGCTTAATTCACCACTTGAACAGCTTTGTCATACTGCAAATGACCTTTTTCAGCTCACAGCTTATTATGGTAGGTATTAAGAGAGGATAAAAACCAAAGGAAACAACTATTTGCAAACTCTCATGTTATTTATTATAAATGATCATTTGTATTTAATCATTTGGATTCCATTATCCAAGGAAATAGTTTTATTTCAGAAAGATTCAAATAAAATCTGACTTGTTACAGAAATTAATAACATAATTCTTAAATATTTATACTTTAATTCCAAGAGACATTATAAATTTAAATGTAGTCAGCACAATTTTAAAAATAGTTTTATGACTAATCTGCCTTCTTCATATACACAAAATGCCCTTTGTCCAGTGTAATATAAAGCTCATTTAAAAATCTTTATTTTGAAATATTTTCTTATAATAGATATACTCATATTTATATATAATATATAAAATATATATAATATATAATATATAATATATAATATATAATATATAATATATAATATATAATATATAATATATAATATATAATATATAATATATAATAAAATAAATATGTAACATATAAAAATATTCTATATATTATATACATAATATTATAATACCCATATTTTTACTGATTAAAGAAATCAAGCCTTATTTTCTCAAGTTACATCTTAACTATTACTGCAGATCAGACCAAAGTTACCTGTGTTTAGCAAAAGCCTTTCACAAATTGCTAGAATTCAGCAAATATGCACAATTCTTCCATTCTGACCTCCTCCCTTTTTTTTTAAACACAAAAACTTTAGTCAGTTCAAGGAACACTATAATTTTACTTGCTATTGTGTAACTGCCAGGGGAACAATTTTCATTATTCTCACCAAAAAATAAATGCAAGCCATGATATAAAATTTCAAGGCCATTAGTTTTTTTTGTGAGAGAAGGCTGATCTAGCAGAGGGCCATACATCCAATTTCCTCTCCTCTCTGTGCATTCAGCCACCTTTTTGTCTGATCCTCAGGCAGGTGGGCACAGCTGCCAAGGCTGGTGCTCACAGGGCTGGCTCCCACAGGGTGCTGAAGAATGGGATCTGCTGGGAGCAACAGAAAGATCTGGGTTTACCCAGCTGGGGAAGAGAAAGCCTCTGGGGAGAGCCTGGTGCTGCCTCCAAATCCCTGATGGGATGAGAGAGAAGCAGCAGTCAGACTCTCCTTGGTGATGCACAGCAGTGGGATGAGAGCAGCAGGCACAGGCTGGACTATGAGAAACTCCATTTAGATAAAAAGATCAGGTTGGCCCCAGATGTTGCAGACTCCCCAGCCTGCAAGGTGTTCAGGTCTGCAGCTGGACTGGAGGAACCTGGTAAAATTAGATCTGCTCTGAGAAGGGGGTTGGGATAAATGCTAGTGGAGGTGCTTTTCAACCAGCAGCTGACTTGGTGTGAGGAGTGACCAAATACTAGTCAGAGGGATGAGGTGGATGGCTCCTTCCCTCCCTGGAAAGCAAACATCTGGATGAACAGCTTAGTTGTTCTGGTATCAGTGTCAGTACCCATTCCAGCAGCTACCCATTGCTCATAAAAATTGCAAGCATTTGTCAACCCTGGAAGAGCTAAAATATACATGAACCAGATATAGTTTCATGAATCTATCATTATTTCTTTCTTTTAAAATGGGATTAATGAAAAATTATTAGGGCTTTAATTTTCCAAAATATGAAATTAAATTCCTGTGTTAGATTGGAAATTTAGTTCACAAACCCTAGATACCTTTTCCATTGCTTGTTTTTTTTTAATTGCAAGCACCAAATCTTCTGTTTAGTACCTTGAAAACTACTCCTGCTCTGCTTTAGCACATCTATGCCCCAGCCCTTTTATTCTCCATATATTTATGCTTCAAACCAGCAAAATTTATATTGCAGCTGATATAGCTGTCTCCAAGACTAGGGGATAGTAAATCTCCAAACTCCTGGGGGCCCAGGCTGCAGCTGTCCTTGTGCTGATGTTACAGCAAAGGACACAAAA
Organism: Oenanthe melanoleuca; assembly: GCF_029582105.1. Lineage (NCBI taxonomy): Eukaryota > Metazoa > Chordata > Aves > Passeriformes > Muscicapidae > Oenanthe > Oenanthe melanoleuca. Next base: position 33,002,199 of record NC_079339.1, read on the forward strand.
CCACCCCTCACCTACTCACTTGCAGCCTTACATACTATGCATGCTCAGCTGTAGGCATGAGAGACTTGAAATATGACAGTATTAAAACATGGTGCTAAACTGCCAAAAGGAGCAGATACAATTGTCTCTCCCAGCTTCATGCATTATCAGAGAACAAGCTGTGCAGGGAGAAGCTCACCACTCTTCTTAAAGGGCTACAATGCATCTTTAAATATATGCATGGGCATTATTTAATATGAGGAGGCCTTGTGCTTCAGAAGGTTGCTTTATTTTTAGGCTAAGCCTGAAATACATTGAAAGGAGGCTCCAACAGTATGGAAGCATTGTAAATTTTCAAGTATTTTATGTCTCTTAAAACACAGCCTCCATAAAAAGAGGAATAGTATATCCTCTGTGATTTCTTAAGAATAGGAAACTGAAACCAAGTTTTTATTTTAAATCCTCTTTTCAATTCTCCTTAAAAATCTCAGTCATTCTACCAGCAGTAAAAAACAGACTAAAAGAAGTACTTCAGCTCCAGGAAGTCCTACAGCAAAGAGTATTCCTCAACAGCAGGATGAACTATAATGAGTCTAGACTAACCCACATTTTGGTGTAAATGGCCAAAGATAACACTTTACTAGCTCCTTTCTCTGTATGACCAGGTGTAGACTCCTAAGATGGGAGTATCTTTGAATAGATGAAAGTCATGGAATCCAGGCTCAAGTATAGGAAGGAAACCTGTAACATTGCAGAAAAGAAATCTAACTGCAAGACAAAAGTAAGATTATTATAGGTTATTTGTTCTGATCCTTGCTGCATATTTGTCTGATTTACTTGCCAATATAATCCTGCCACAAATAAATGTTGCTAATAAGATCTCAACCTGTCATTTTAGAAAATATTTGAACTAGCACAGTAATCTTACACCACAGTCTGATTCTGGCTCTTCTCACACGGGAATTTCTCAGCAGCCATTTCAGCAATTACAGGTCACCACTTCCACCAGACAAGCTCTTCTCACTCCTTATCTGAATGTTCCCTGCTCTCAAGGCTCAGATGTGCCCAAAATTTGTCCATGTGTCAAAGCTGTGAATTGGATGAAGGATCAGATCTGACAGAAAATTATTCCTTTTCCTCTTCTCCTTCTTTCCCTTTTTATCAGTGCAGCTCTCTTGCTGTACAGTGTATAAGCAAACCCAATCATTTGTGCTGGTATAAGGATGGGAGGAATGAGAATAGGAGCATGTTTTTAGTGGTGGTAAGGAATGCTTTTTCCAGTATCTGTGCCAGCTTATGTTTGCTGAAAGTGCTTATGAACAGCCTAGCCAACTCTTCAGTAAATTTGATCTAAAATTTAACTAGTGCCTTGGCTCTATTCTTATGTACATATCCAGCAATATTTTGATCAAAAAACTTATGAATTATAAAACTCACCAAACTGATTAAAAATATTAATATATTGCAACTACATATATAGCATGTGTTTTAATATACAGTAAGATTCAGAGAAAATATATGATGCATTATTTGCCCTATTTTGCAATAACAACCAAATTCTTTGGAATTCTAGGGGTTTTATTGTCCTTGGAAAAAATGTTTCTTTTCTGTAGGACATTATCTGCTGAACTTCCCCAAAGAATAACTGTTCCAGAGATACATCTCTTGCTCCTCTTTTCAAGCCTTCAACCACCTCAATTTCTGCTCTGTCAGCATCATTATTTCAGAGTTATTATTTTAGTCTTGAATAGTTATTCCAGTTTCAGAAGTGCTCTTTTCTATGTAATATGTCTTAAATCAGACGAAATCATAAAAAAAAAAAATATTAAAAAAAGACAAAAATAGCTGCACTGTGAAAGCTTGCACCTAGCATTGCCAGTCCCCAAAGCTTTCTAAAGCTGCTAAATTGTCTTACAGATCATTTTGGGTTCCAGATGGGGCTCTATCTCTATATATTTTTTTTTAAATTTACCTTCTATTGATTGTACTCTGAAACTTTTCCCTGAATTAATGAGGACAAGATCCTTATTTTTTATGCCATGAAACCTGAGGCTCCAAGATAACAGATGCTAGGTGCTAGAGAATTAAAAAATCCCAAACCTGTGAGGTAATGTAAATGTCAAGGCAAATCACAAAACTGCCATTATATTAACATATAGCTCTTATTATATCCAGGAAAAAAACCTATAAAATTGATGGTAACCAGCACAATTAATATAGAATTTCAGGTGCAGGGCCAGGAGCAGGATTTGATGTTCCTTGTAGGTCCCTTCCACATAATCTCATCCTATGAATTTGTGATTCTATCAAGGTCATGTGATAGAGACTAAATTTCTAAAATATGTGTAAGAAACAAGATAAATTATTGGCATTACAGAAGAAGGATTATTTATTTGAACTGAGTTGCTTTAAATTTTCCAGAATTCATATGCAGAATGAAGGTGTGAAGTTACATAGGCAAGTGGAGAGAAACAGTATGTTTTAATATTTGTCTTTGTTTCTTACTATTTGAATCTATTCTAATTGGCAATAAATTAATTTTCCACAAGTGAGTCACTGGCTAGTGATGCCCCTGTCTTTATCTTGTTACAGTCTTTCTTATCCTAATTTCTCCTTCACTCTGCTGAGTAGGAGGAGGGAATGAGCAGCCAAGTGGGAGTTTGGCCTTTAGTCAAGGTTAGCTCACCATGTTAAAACCAGTTGAACATAGATTTCAACATTTCTAACAGTTCTGCTTGTGGAGACCATCTGACTCATCATAGTTCTTACAGAACCTTTGAGCAAATGCATCTGAGCATCAGAAATAGATCTCCAGGTTGTTGCACAACTACATTAAAATTTTCCCTAGAGTATTTATTGACTCACTAAATATGTTGATTAATAAACTCTAGTTAGAACTAAAAATAAAGATTCAAAGATTGTTATCCTGAAATTTGCATCACTGTACATTTCCACAGAGAGTTTCTTTTGTAGACATGTACAATGGAAAGCTAGGTTTATGCATATGTATATTATGATGATAATTCACTCATGGTGTTATTGCACATACTTTTCATGCATTTGTCCTCCATGCACAAATAAATGTTTTAGTTTAGAGAACTATGTTCAGTGCTGTGCAGAAATTGCTTGAAGAGGAAGCTGAATCAAAGAAAATTATATTCTGTTTTGGTTTCTGAACATAGACAATTCTTGAGAAAGAATTTTTCTGCAGGTATGGAATACTAAAGCTGATCTGAGATATCAGTGGGAAATATTTATTTGCTGCTTGATCAGATAGTTTGGAACAAATATTGCATGAGACTATATTTGAAACAAATTATTAAAATCTGGGTTCTTTTTTTTTTAAAAACATTATATTAGCTGCAGATATCTATGACCAATATGGAAAGAATTGATTTGCTTTTCAGAATGAGAAGTGAAGAAGTAAAATTATATTTACATTTCTAGAGAGAATGCATTTGTATAAGAATTAAAGTAGCTGATTTCTCTTTCTTTTGCACTTGGCATAGGAAAGCATGATGCAAAAGATAGGACTGGACATACTGGTTGTATGACACTGGCCCAAGTCATGTAATGTCACTTCTGTGCTCCACTACACAGTGGGATAAAAATGTTTTGACATTTATTTCCAAAAAGACATATTAATTAACTGCTGTTATTAAAAAGTTCTTTGGAGTGAAAATTGAGCTAAACATAGACTACAAATCTGCAAGCAGATAATGAAATTAAAGATCTACCTTGTTCATTATCAGAATTCCTGTTTATTTGCATGGTCTAAATGAAGCAAGGAACATACCTACAAAAAGCAATGAAGGAAACATTTTCTACAGCATGTTGGAAGCATGCTGCACGATCAATTCTCCTCCAGGTCTCATAGCAATGAAATATTGAATTGTCTGAAGGAATTGCCCAGTGATGAGCACTTTTACACACATAACTACACCTGAAGTCTAATCACAAGCTCTCACACATGTAAAGAAATTGCTGCATGAGAATCTGGTGTCATAGTTGGCCAGTTTCAACTTCAAGTAATAGAACTCATTAGGATGATAAAGGTTTCATCAAAGTTCAAAAGACTTCTTTGATTTCTCCTAAAATATTTATTCCACTGCTTATTTAACTAATTTAACTAACTATCCTGATTTAACTGTTACTATTGGTTCATAGACCTTATGAAAATGTGAGACTGAATACAGAATTCTATATGAAAAGTGTTAGTATAAAAGCATATTTCTTTGTGGCCCAACTGCAGCACTTTAGTTTTAATATTTAAAATATTGCTGCATTCTTGTCTGTAAAATCAGATGTAGCAGCTACTGCCAAATTGGGTGTTCCCTGATGTGAGGTGTGACTGTAGGTCTGGTAACTCAGTAGGAAACAGCTTGAGGAAATAAGAGTAATTTAAAAAGTAATTTAATTTTTTTTCCTGCACGGTGGGTCTCTAAAAGAAACAGTTTAATCTGCACCAGTTAATCCTGTTTATTATCTCAAAAGAAAATTATGCTTTATTTCCTGCGAGTTTGATTCAGTTATGTACTAGAAGTAGTCTAGTGTGAGAAGCACCACTCCTTTGGTGATGACTTCTGAAGAAAGTAATATTATAGAAAATCTATTATGTTAAATAGAAACATTTCCAGTCTGGGTCACTTTTCTTGATAGCAGAGACATTATTATCCAGCAAAATTATTTTTAATATTCAGCAACATACTATAAGCAATGCACAGGAAAGTCATTATGTTCCATGCTTTTAAAAGCTCATTGAAGTAAGACATTAGTGTTTTCAACCTCTGAAATTAACTTCTGCAATCAAGCCAAGCAAATCCATTTGTGGTCATTAGTTTCACTTATCACCATTAAAATTTGGGGGATACTGAATGTATTTAATATATGAGATGTGTAGTGAAGCTATTGGTACTATTTTTCAAAAAGAAATTAGGAAGCTGTGCTCTGGGACAGTGTCCAGAACTGGCTTTTAGATAAATCCCTACTTAAGGAAATGTACAAAGAATGGAAAGAAAATCCATTGTCCAAATTGCTCCTTACAGCTACTGCTGCTGAGCGTGGGGCTTTTGCTAACAATGCATCTTCTCAGTGTAAGATCTTCAGAAAGAGATCAGGTCTGTTTTTGAAGAATAATGAAAAGTTATGTTTTGTGTCTTCAACTGGTTTCCTCTCTCATTTTTCCAAAATGTGATATTCAAAAATGCCTTGCAAATCCCTAAGAAACTCTGCTGCAAGGAAATCTGTAACCACATTTGCAGTTCCTCAAATTCTATGCTTTTCTTACCCTATTCTCTAGTTTTCTTTATCCACAGAAGTCCTTCCTTCTGATATAAATAAGAATAATGCATTTACTGTGGAAGCATTAAGTTGATTTGATCAGATAAGGATCTAGTCCTTGAACATGTGTGACTTCAGGCTTGAGAAGCAAAGGAGGACAGTGGATTTGAGGACAGTGGATTTCTGTTGTAGAGTCTGTCACTTGGGCAGGTTTTGATGCACTGACAGAAAAACAATAAAAAAGCTGTGCTCAGAAGGTACCTAAAGTGACATTTAAATCTTTAGCTGTTTAAACACTCAGGCTGCCATCTTGCTTGTTCTTGTCTACAGATCCTGAGGATTAATTTCCCAGTTTTTTAATTTTCCACTACAAAACACTTCAGAGTGAAAGAGAGTATTGCTTCACCTCAGAGCTTTAAAAGACTCATAGAAAGGTAAAAATTTAATGCTTATTATATCCATCTGTCTGCCAGAACCATTCTCTACTTTTTTCTCCAAAATACAACTCCAGACACCAGCAAAATCACAACTCCTTCACATTTTCCTTGCTGTCTCTCCCACTCATAGGTTTCCTTTTCCTTACTTTTTGCTTGACAGGATGTTTGGGGAGAGTGGTATTGAATTATTGTGTAAAACTTACACTAACAAAGTGATTTTGTTAATTATTTGAAATTACATCTAGCAATTATCAAAAAGTCTACGGAGGTCAAAGTTTTAACTATGGAATTTTACTGGGGAATGATGGCACATTGAGGAAGATAAATTTGGTATTTAAACACTTGCAGTATGCAAGGTTGACTTTAAGGAGAAATGTTTCACGGATCTTTTAAATAACAAAATTATGAGAAGCTACAGATCCTTCTACTGCAAATGTATTTGAAACACAAATTATTCTTTTACCCTTAGAACTGCTAATAATTTTCAGAATATATTTTCCCAAGTAGAGAAGAACAGAATATAGAATTTTCACCATACGGACATTCTGGAAGGAAAGAATCACCAGACTTTGAGACAATCTTGCCTCATATTTCAGTGACTGAGACTTGAAAACTGTCAAGATTTCTCTTGAATCATGTTCATGTTAAGATAGTGCTGATACCATGCAAGTTTTTGAACAAATATGATATGCCTACTAACTTGAAAACAACATTCAGGTGTTGATAAATATTATCCTTTTCTGTTCTTTTTATCTTCCCTTAGGGTTGTACTCACAGGAGAGGAAAGTGTAAGATTCAGAAAGTCTCAGAAAGTGTAAGATTATTTTCTTGCAGAAACATTAATTGTGGAGAAGAAACAGGCACCGAGTCCCTGTGTCTGAAAATTGAAAGTGAAACTGATGTTTAAGAACATTTTCAAGATGGAAGCATTCATAATGTTCGATTCTCTGCATGTTCCTGTGTGCTTGGCAATGTGTTGCCATTTTATTTAAACTTTTTTCACATCTCAAGGGTTTTTTGTGTCAGATGTAGCAAGTGTGCAGCTTGCAGGCATAGTGCAGTGCCGGCCCAAGCCCTGAGAAATTCAGTAGGATTGTGCTGTGATTTAGGAATCGTATTGTCCAGTTTAATGCTCCCACTAAAACAAGTGCACTGCTCACTTCCCATCTCCCCCACCCCTTCCTCCGGCTGGAGAGGAGAACTGGAGGCACAAAAGGCAAAGATCACAGGCTGAGATAAGGACAGTTTGCTGAAAACAGCAATGAGATACAAAAACAAAGATCAACAGCAGCAGTAGGAATGAGAGAGGGTGCAGAAAGCAACGATTCATACAAAAATCCCCCAAAATAAACACCACAACACTCTCTATATTTTCTTGACTGGAAGGAATCCCTTCTCCCTGGAAGAGACTCTCTTCTCCCCATCCCTGGCAATGATGTGAGGTGGTATAAAACAACCTCCATCTCCTGGCCATGCCCTCTCCCAGATACTGCAAAAAATAACCTGCCCTGTCCAAAGCCAGGACAATTTGTTTCTGAATTATTTAAGGACATATATTCTCTTAGTCACGTTTAAAAATAGTAACAAAATTATACAATCACTTAAGTTGAAGAAAATTTATAAGATCACTGAGTCCAACCATAAGCCTGGCACCACTGTGTTCACCACTAAACCATGTCCTTAAGTGCCACATTGAATTAATGGTCTGCAATAACATCAATTTACATCTCAGGTCTTAAAAGTGTTTTCACACACTTTTATATTTAGAAGGTTGGAGCCATATTCTACCCTATAACACTAGCACAAGAGTATTAACTGGTATGAAGGATCATATCTGCCTTTGAGTTGCAATAAATCTCACTTTGGTGACTGCAGGATTGTAAGGTATTTTCTGTTAATTAGAACAGAAAACATATGGCATGCTTCTGACATTTTCTGAGACATTCTTTTGCATGAAATATGGCATAAGTGATATTCTGAATTATTATCTGGAGTTCTGAGAAGTTTTTACATCTCTTTATTTCTGTCCATTTTACTAAAAATAATTCAAGCTATAATCATTCCTAAAAATTCACTACCAAGAAAGTTTTGTCAAACCCTGAAAGTTTATTAGAACTTTGTTTTCTTGTCTTAAAAAAAACCCTAGGAACATAAAGGTTGGAGTTTCCACTATCCCACTGAGATACTTCTGATACTTAATGGTAATAGATGATCCTTTGCCTAAAGGAATAGACCTGGTCAGGTGTCTTAAATGAGATTTAGATGTGTAAGCTAAAGGGCTGCTGAGGTACTGATAAAATCACCTGGAGCTGTGAGCTGGTTTGTATTTTGCATATAAAAAGATAAGTTAGATGTGGGATAAAGATCTTATCCAAGACTGCTTCTCTTTGATTGTTAGAATAAAAGTTGAGAGACAGCTTCAATGTGAACTATTTATTGACCTGTTAGAGGAATTAATACTTTCAGAAGCAATTAAATACTTGCAAATATAAGGAGACAGTGCCAGTACAGAGCCATTAGTGATTAAGTTTCACCATTAAGTGAAAGCCCAGCATTACTTTCCAAGCAAGAGCCAAGTTAAGATACAGCTTGATGTTTGAAGTTTCCCAAAGCATAAGGAAACAAAGTAGTAGAAAATAATAAAATAGCAATAAAATTTGCATACTTTTGTGGTAGCCCACAGCACAGATTACAATTAATTTTCGCTGAACTGCTTCACAGATCTAATTATTAGCACATCAGCTAATACTTAGTCTGAGAATAGGTTCTTAATGCCAATGGCTATTTTGTGTTGCTGGGAAAAAATAGACAGTGTAAGAAGAAAATGTGAAGATGTGGAAAAATAGAAGTGTATGTAAAAAAGGATTACTCAAGTCTTCTTCCCTTGACCTTGTCTTTTTTCACCATGCACCCTTCTGTCAACACATCAGTTTTCAGTCCCAGCACTGTCACCTATTTCATGGGAATTTTCTTATGGAGTTGAGGAAATAGAATAATTTAAAGCTCATTATGACAGTACCATTTTATCTAGGAGAAGGATTAGTCCCGTTGGGATTCTGGCTTTTCTGCTGTCTGGTTTTGGTGCTGGTAGCTCCAATATTGCCTCACTCGTCACTTGGGCTCACACAGAGGGTTCTCTGTGCCTGGCTGCACTGTCAAGGCTGGAGGTGGATGCTTTGGATCTTGGTGACTGTGTTTGCTCACACCAACAGATCCTTCTCCCAATGAAGATGCAAGTTCAGTCACTTAATTGTCCATAATCACCCCATGTCCTCCCATAGAGGAGACCTCTCTTACTCTTCTTACCTCAATGCATTGGGAATCCACAAGAGCAAATTAAGATCTGGCAAGAATAAATAGATTCCAGCACCTTCACACCAGTTTGAAGGGATTGTTTTAATCACAGTAGCTGAATTATGAACAGTACAGCAACATACTTACTTCAACATCCTTACAGTGAAGAAAACTGGAGTAGCTTGTATTACCTGTGGTTCAAGCAAGCCTAAGGCTGAGGGGGAAAGATCATTCTTCTTGCTCTTTTGTTGTGTGTTTTCTTTTGTTTCAGCAAGAGCATCTAATATGAAGTTATGAGAATTTAAAGATATATGGGTGGGGCCATGAATTCTTTTTCCCATTTTGATTTACAATTTTTACTATAGATGTTCTAAAAGCCTCTCATAGATCAACATCACATCTCACATAGAGACAAATATCTGAAAAATCAAAAGTCTTTAAAAAGAGAGTGTATTCAACACTCTGTGGATAGTAATAGCATAATTTTTATTTCCTCCATGAACTTCAGTTGAAACAGAAAATTAAAAGAGTCATTATGTCTCATTAGTTGTTGGCTTGTGAAAAATTAATTATGCAGTTGAGATGAACTGTTATTTTGAATTCATTCTTGTATCCTGTTGTACCCTAAAAAGTAAATTATAGGGATCTTTTCTTTTGACATTTGATACTAAACAAGGTTGCAGTCCTGCAATAGGTTCTACACTTTTCTAGAAACCTACTCATTCCAACTGTGGACAAAAGTGTGGTGTTGGTTACAGAGAACATATACTTTAAAATGCATGAACTTAGATTTCTTTCTATCTGACTGGAGTAATTACTAAAAAATAACTCCTGTTAAAATGTGTTTTGTGAATATTCTGGTCTGCTCACAGAATGAGTGACATATGCTTATAAAAGAAAGTTCTCAGCTACATTTGCATTTTCTTTCTTCTCAAATATCTGCAATTAAGTTTAAAAGCATCTGTAAGCTTTTGCTTTTATCGATTATATTTACTCCAAGGTTGAGAAGATTAAAATTTGGAGTATCACTCAGAACAGGTATCAGTATTATCAGCTGGTAAAAGAACAGAGCATGAAACTGGTTAATACAAGACAGCCAAGTTAATGAAAACAGAATTATCATCAATACTTTTTCTCCTCATAAACGACCAGGACATGCCACAAGAGGAAAATGTATCCTGACATTACAGAGTTCAATCCTGTGGACTGTAGCTCTGCTGAGATAATATATAGGACACAGAAGTGTATGGAAAACTGACATTTTTGCACTGAAAGACAAAAGAGATTTTTTTCCCTGAAGGAAAAATACCCCAGCTGCTTGGCATCAGAGAGGTCAAGCTGGCTACAGAACAGGAGATTTGAGCATGTGGGACCAAGTCTTCCTCAGGGGGTCAACAAAAACCTCCAACTTTGGAGCAAAACACTCTCTTCAAGAAAATACATCAAAATTCTCTGCAGGAGAGAAAAGACAATATGAAAAATATTAAGTCTTCTGTAAAGACCAGAATATTAATTCTGATTAACACAGCTTAATTAATTAATTAAGTTAACACAGCTGTCTACAGTTTCTGAACCGTGAGCATAGACCAGTACATAAGTTTATTTTCTGACCATCACAACATTCATCTTTGTGTTTGCAAATTTTTTGCAGATTACTCTTTGAAGACCGTTTCTGAGTGTGGTAAAGCTGTCAAATTTGATACATGACAATTTGCTGATTTAGTAAGTTTGCATATTCCAGAATTTACTGTTGTCACAGGAGAGAAAATATTGTTATTTTGATCATCCATGACAAGACTGTAAGATGTAAGTAGTGTGGAAAAATGAATATTTTATTAAGCTGGAGATTATATAGGCTAAAAGAAAGAAAATATTACTGAAGAAGGAGCTACAGACCAATAAACTGATCTAGATACCATATTGTCCCCAAATTTAAATACACCATCAGTGGAAATATTCTATTACTCTGGAGGATATAATTTAGGCATAGGTTTAGGAAGAGAAGTCCTTTATAGAGAGGAGTTTTGCAGGGACCTGTAGGAGTGTCTGCTGTTTTCCATGTTTGCTAGTTGGTTTGATAACATATTTTCTTGTCTTTAAAAGTTCAGACTCTTTAAAGGATAGAGACTTCTGTACTCATTGTGACAGCAGTATTATTAACACAGCTCATCATTGTTGGCCCCAGCTTTTTTTGTTGGTGGGGAAAATTTTGTAGAGGATGCGTGTATGTGTTATGCAAGATGCTTAAGAGAAGAATAAACAAAACAAGAATGATATTGGTTAACAAAAGTTAAAGATAAGAGTACTTAGCTCCCATCAGAAAAAAAACCCAAAAAATACAACAACTTTTTTGAGGGACCTTGTAACAGCTTACTGCAGACCTTGTTTCATGCTCAGCCTGAGCAAGAAAATATCACATCCTTTTCTACAACTTTAAGAAGACATGGAAAATTCTCCACTGAGGGCTACTTCACAGGGACATGGGTTCATAACAACCCTGTAAGGAATTTAAGAGTGGGTTTAAAGAAAAGAATCACAATTGTTACATATTTTGTATATCCATTGCAGGTTACTGAACCCAAAATAGCAAGGAAAGTTTAAAGGAGTTCCAATGTGGATGGACACCATTCTCCAGAGCAGGAATTGTGCCTGCCATGGTGCAGGTGCCTGTGTTCACACACTAAAATCAAACAGATGCTGTAAGGAGATATTCTTTACTACAAGAGTAGTGAGACACTGGCACAAGTCTCCCAGAGAAGCTGTGGGTCTCCAGTCCCTGCATGTGTTAAAGAACAGGATGATAAGACTTTGAGCAACCCATTCTAGAGGAAGGTGTCCCCACCCACAGCAGTGGGACTGGAACTGGATGATCTTTAAGGTACCTTCTAGCCCAGTCCAATATGTTGTACATATTATCAGTATAAAAAGAATAGTAGGCAAGATGTTGTTTTGATTCAGCATTACACAAAATTCCCAGTGAATGATCAAAATGGGCACTTTAACACTCCATGCTCAGCAATGGGAGATTGATTGGTCTGTGCAATCACAGAACAGTGAAACTTAATATCCCCTCCCTTGCAGTGGAACTTCACTAAGAGTGACAGTGATCCAAAAATCAGAAGGATAACTTCAAGAGACACAGGAAGAACTCAAGGCAGAAATTCCAAAACCTACACATCAAATTACAAAGTCAGTGTGGATGTGGGGAAGTGATTAAACAAGAATTTTTAAGGAAACCTAGCAGTGTATTTCAGGGTGCTGGTTCAGTTCTATTGACTTTATTTTCTTTGTAAATCAAGTAAGGAATAAGCCCCCTGTATAAAAAATCACTTCCAGGGAAGAGTCAAGAAAGCAATACACAAGAAATGTTCCCTCACAGCAGGAATTGCTCATGTTGCTGCTGTAGTTTCACTCCTTGGACTACAGGGTTAGCTGGCTTTGTTATTTTTCTGCTGCTGTTGCTGTTTCTCAAATTAGGCTGACAGCTCTGTTTCCACAGTCTACATCTTTTCATGCTGTGAAGCTCAGTAAAATGGTGCAAAAAGGGCACTGCCCATGCAGTGGGTCAAAAATTATGTATAATCATTTATTCCTAAAACATGAATGAAATGGTATGTTAACTTTATTTCCACACTTCAAAAAAGTCGCTGAAGATAAGTAAGTAGAAAAACAACTAAAAAGTTTAAAAATAGATGAGAAAAATAATTTTTGCACTTTGTCAGGCTTTAACAACAAAGCAAGGCTTCTAGCAAGAACTCAAAAAATTACCTTAAAACATTTTAATGAGCTGTTCTCTGCTTTCCTTTTTGAAAACATGTTCTGTGATTTGGACATCCCTAACAGAAGGCAAAGGGACATTTTTCTGTGCAGTTTCTACAATCTGTCATCTGAAAGGATCAGCATTAGAACTGTGTTACCATTAGCTTTCAACTACCATTCTTGTTTCCAAAGAGCCCCTTTCTTTCATTTCTGTTTCCATGGTGAGTGTACAGTACTCAGAGTACCACATCAATTGGTAGTCTGTAAATAGTTCATAGACATTTTCAAAACTAGATAACTATTAGGGAGTTTAGGGCAATGCCCATCATGCTGACATGGTGATTGTTTTTCTCACCCTTGCTGCTCTGATTTTCCTCTTATACTCAAGATTGAAAACATGATCAGAAGGAACCAGCACTGATGGTGTAGTTATGTCTGGCACACTTGTGACAGATGGTCACACCAAGCTGTTTCTCCTCCACATTGATTATGAAGGGATGAATTCTCAAATGTTCATCTTTATAAAACCCCTAGAGCTTCTGTTTTAGGATTTTCATCATATTCTGGATTGTATCTATCCTAGGTTCTAGATTAACACCTGCTGAATGTCTTCAGCTTCTTGATGGCAATCACAACCCAGCTGTAGACATGAAATCATTCTTACTTGACTGTTCTCTCAGATATCTGATGGCTAACAGAGGAAACTGCTATGATCTTTTAAAACATTTGTTCCATTCTCTCCTGTTACCAAGCTCATTCGAATTCACTTCAGTATTATTTGGGTGCAACCTTTGCTGCACACAAACTGTCATTAACTTCCAGATATTTTGACTCATTAGTGTAATCTGAAGATAGCCCTGATGAAGCCCAATGGCTGGAACTGTACTGACATTGGCCCTCTACTTCCCTCTTCTGTTTGACTACGGGAATCTCAGTGGATTTGTTTTTCCATTTTCCCAATGACTTCTTTTTTCCAACTTACAAGTTGTTTGCAGAATGCTGTGTAAGCACTCACTTACCATCAGGAGTAATATTGAATAAAACACAGTCCATAATATATTTCAAGCAGATCTGTTTCACTACAGTTTTCCTTTTGAGTGAGGCATGAATTTCAAGATGACAGAATGAAATATGAGCTAAAACAATGTGCTCTTATTAAAAGATAATTTATGAAGCTCTGAATTGCTGAAAAATAAATACAAAAAAATGGGCTCAGATTTCCATCTTGGATATTCAAATAGTGCATAATATTGTCCTTAGTTCTATCTGATATGAATTTAGGTTTGCATATGAACTTAAGCTTATATTTTCTTATGTCCATAGTAATTGTAGAAGGATAGGTGGTTGGTTCTTGATTTCAGAATAAGGCATTGACTTCTGAGATTTCCAGAGCTGCAGTTGCTTCCTGATTTTGGGTACTGATAAGCCCTATGTATTTTTCTATTTTTTTTTTTTTTTTTTTTTTTTTTTTCACCCAGAATTGTTCTTCTTCATGTAACTTCACTCTAGACTGAACAGGCATGCAGATCAAATTCTCTTCTGCCCTGTCAACAAAACAGAAGCAGAAGTATCTTATGGAAAAATAAATTCTGTGTATTTAATTATAGTAAAATAAAATCTGAAGATGCAACCAGAAAGAGTTTGTATTTTGATATCTGCAGAACCTGATAGTTTCATTTTTGTGTTGACTACTAGTGAATATGTCAGCTCAAATGTTAATATAATGCTGGGAGTGAAGGTAATGGGTTATTAACGTGGGGGTTCTTGCTTCATATTAATTCTACTTCTCATTACAAAGTCCAAACACTTTTATTTCTTGTAAAAATTATATAATGAAAGTCAAATAATATAGTGGAAATAGATTTCAAACTTGCTATAGCAAATAATTGGGATAAATGTAGTAGAAATGTTTGCAAAACCAGCTATTTTTACCTAAAAGATTTAGATATTGTTAAATCAAAAGTTTTAATGGAAATATTGAATAATCTTTAAATGAAATATTTAAATCAGCTGAATTGCAGAACTTGTGACAAAATCTATAAGATGATTTTCTGTAAGATTTATTGCACCTTAGTGAACAAAATATGTTATAATTGTCTTCTAATTTTGCTGCTCATTAGGAGCTGAACTCCAGGACTATTAAGAATGTTTCTGTTATCTTTAGGATTAATTAATTGTCTGGAATGATGTCAGTGGTTTCATTGCTTACTTGCTTAGTGCATAGTCAGGAGAGCATGGAGAAAGGGTAAGAATATAGAAATTGCAACTAGCAGCTCCCCAGAAAGTTCTTCTGCATTTCCCCAGGATTTTACAGCTCAGACATCCAAAAGCCAGAAATTAATCCTTTATATCTAGTAGTCTTTACAATTATTTTTTCTTCCATGGATGCAATCTTTGGCTTTTTTGACTCTTTTAAACTTCTGGCATCTACAATCTCTTGTGACAACTGAATTAGAAATGAAAATTTTCTTGTTTCTAACCTGCTTTTATACTTTTGTGCATTTCTATACTCTCATATTGTTTTTGCATGTAAGGTTCATAACACTTTGTTTTTGTTCTTTCCTTTTCATTCTGGCTTTGTCATACTTAGATATATTTTTTTCCTTGTCCTTTTCAGCACTCAACTAAACATGCTTAACTTTTTTTACTACTTTTTTTCTCTAGATCTCCTTTTTTCCCTGCTAGTAGCTGTTATCAGTTTCATTTCTCCAATAATTAACATATATGTAGTGCTTTATAACATTTTAAATATCCATTTTCTTATGTGAAAGAGTGGAAAAATCAAATAAATCCAGCAAAATAACAGGGATCAGAACCGTAGGCACTGGAGATTTGTTGCTCTTCCAGTCATTAATGATTTTTGTCGTGGCTGCAGAGATGTGCCTCTTTCAACCAGAGACATTTCCAGCTTGTGAGAGCAGGGGTTTGCTGATTAGGCAGCTGTGTAAGACCTGACACAAGGCTTGTCCTGACTCCTGTTATGGCAACTGACACCAAAGGCAATGTATTGACTTGTATTTTGATCTTAATGGGAAGAAACACACACACAACAGCCTGGTACTTGTGCCTACAGAGTTTCAAGGCCTGTGAAAAGTCTCTGAATTTGTAAAACATTCCTTGATGATTGGTCTGTTAGACCTACAGTCAGTTTTCATCAACAAGGGTGTTGCACAGGTATTGATTGTGCACTGGGCACATGAGAAAAAAAACAAGCAAAACTAAGTTGAGACTCTGTGGTTGCATGTTTCCCCAAGAAACACTTTACTGATCTATAGAAATTCCTGAATCAACATAGACTTATTTAATCCTTTAATAGGTGATGAAAGGGCATTGATAGTTTCCTTAAATAAACTTAGTTCAGCAGTAAGGAAAGTTTTAAGTAAAATACAAACTATTTTATTAAAATTAAAGATGAAAGTATCCAGTGAAAAGCATTTTTTTAGGCAGTAGGAGTTTAAAGTGTTTACAGTGTAATGTGTTTGTACTGCAGTGTAGCTGTAAGCACCAGTAACCTCCAGTGCATCTGGCCCAAGAAAATGATATAAAATTTTAGTAATGCAGTTTGGTGTTTTCTGAACAAGTGTTAAGGTTCTGAGTTTTATTCTAATCTCTGTTTTTTTTCAATAGGGGAAAATGTGAATTTTCAAGAACTGCTTCAGGATAATATGGACAACACTTTTGACAGGAAATAGGAAATTAAATTAGAGGTGGAAGTTTAAATTGTAAGTAATTAATTTGATCAAATGACTCTACCACAAAATGTCTGCACCACTGGGAAGCAGTGTTCCTTTGTACTTGTTATATCATCTCTCATTTTGTCAGTCATTAAGTGTTATCAGTGCAACCTTTCACTTTCAACTTAAAATGGATTAGTCTGAATAATTTGATAGCAGCAGCAAAAATTACCTCTTTACCCCAAATAATTGTGAATATGTTGAACTAGGCAAAAGTTCTGGTTCCTTTGAAACTCCAAGGTGATTTCTCAGAGTACAAGATAACTTCCATAGCTGACATAACTGAAATTTTTTGGGCAGCTTGCTGTCTGCGTGCTTTTGGTCACAAGGACAGTCTTTGAGAATTTGAAGGATCCATGCTACCATTCCACAAGGTTAAATGTACTTAAAAAGAAAAAGATTTTCCCTATTGTCAATTCTTAAATGAATAATAAATGTCACGTTCATCTCCACAAACCTGCTCCTCAGATGTAACATTAAGGAGCAGTCCTTGAAGACACTTTCAGACATATCAGAGAATACTTTCAGACAAGTCTGGCTGAGTTTCTATTCATACCTAGATAACTATTAATAGTGCACATACTGCTGTGTATTATCCTCAATTCATTATCAACAGTGAAGCTTTTAGACTATTCTGTAATTGTAAGGGATACTAACAAGCCATTGACTTTCACTCAGGAGCTTCTCACATAGAATATTTTCTTTTTAGTTTAGGTCACATCAACTAACTTTTAAATTTCAACAAACATGGCTATAATTAGGAATGGTGATTAAAGTATTATTAAACACAATGCCAGAAAATTCATCATCTTCTATTAGTTCTGATTTATCCAGGCATGTAAGCATGAAGATATCTGCATTTGGACTAGTGCTTGAATTTAATGGTGAAACAACCAGACTTCCTTTATACACTCCACAACTATGAGAGACTGAAATGTTATGATTAATGGCTTAATCATTCTTATGAGGGATAAAACTGCATAAAGAAGATGCATCTACAAGATTCAACCCCTAACCCATAGGAATTCTGTAACATCTTTAAAAACTGTGCATGTGGACTCAGTATAAGCATATGCTGACTGGTCTGTAGAATTGCAGTGTGGCAAGCTGGCACTGAGTTCTCATTTTGGTGAATTGAGTGCTAATAAGATGAGTTAGAGATGAAAGAACTGCAGCAGTGGCTTCAAGAAAAATGCCACCTACACTGCAGCATATCATCTTGGTCTACATTGCTGTATCAACCCCAGGACTTTCATTTACCCCCCAGCCAAAGTGGTATTCTCATCTCATGAACATGTTATTAAAGAAAGAAAAAATGAAAAATCAGCTTTAGCTTGAAAAAATGGCTAAAAACTAAAGACTATATCACAAACCACTCTGACCCTACTTTATCTAATCTAGATTCTGCTGATCTTATCCATTATATACAGGTTCTATATAATAAATAACAATTGAAACATAGATCAGACACTTAAATAACAGTGATAAATGAAGAAACTTCATGGCATGTCATGCAGCAATGTTATGACCTTTAAAAGGAAATATTTTTGAAAGTACAGTGTTCAAAATTTTTCTGCAGCCAGCCCACATAACCAAAGCTGGGGTATGTTTTCCTTTGTGATTCATACAGCAAGTCCCTTCAATTTTGCACTGGGCTAAGGCAAATATCTCCCCTTCATGGCATTTCTGCTTTATGACTCTATAAGGTCATTGTTATTCAAAATGTATTCTGCCTACATCTTGGCTGAGAACAAGAATTTAGGTAAAAATTAAGCACCATACTGTTAGTTTTCCCTAATACAATGAATTTCAAGGTTAGTTTAGAAGAAAAAACTACACTTATTATTGCTGGAATTTTAAAAATCTATTTAAAATATATATTGGATATTTTTTAGCTCTAGTTCCTTATATGTAACTTGTAAAACTGTGAAGAACAGTAAACCATTATCTAAATTTTAATTCATACAAGAACACATCAAGTATAAGGTCTCAAGGGGTGAATAGACTGACATCATCATGTGGTTAAAACAAGACCTGTCATGTACTGTGCAGTCTGTCAAATTAGTATCATGAAAAACTATTCATAAGAGTATGCTCTATCACACATTAAGTAATTTTTTCATCATTGTTGTAGACAGTACAAAACTAAACTAGCTGAGTTGTAAAAACCTTTGATATCTACACTTACATTCAATTCTTAGCACAGAGAACCCAGTGCAGCTGTCATTCTCCATAGTATTGATAATGATCTCTAAATATTCATTATGGAAGATATTTCCACCTTTTCTGTATTCACAGAATCACAGAATGGGTCGGGTTGGAAGGGACTGCAGTGCATCATCTGCTCCAACCTCTCTGCTCAGGCAGGGTCATTGCACACAGAGCACATGGCACAGGGTTTGTTCCAGACAGCTCCTGAATATCTGCAGAGAGAGAGACTCCACAGCCTCTCTGTGCAATTTGTTTCACTGCTTGGTCACTTGCACAGTGAAGAAATTCTTCCTCACACTCAGGTGGAGCTTCCTGTGCATCAGTTTCTGCCTTTTGACTGGTCCTGGTGGCTGGCATCACTGAGCAGGGCCTGGATCCATCTTCCTGGCACCCCTCCTTTGGATATTCACATGCATCAGTGAGATCCCATCTCAGTCAGTCTTCTCCAGGCTGAACTGACCCAGCTGGGGAGGAAGAGAATTAGGTGAGGTCATAAAATACAACCAGAAAACACAATGCAAAAGTAGCACTCTGTGTTATTTCTACCAGTGCTTCATGATTATTTTCTGCCTCAAGATAAATGCCAGAAGGTCATATACTTTCTAATTTGAGAAGCTGTGACTAAGAGACATCTGAAGTTTTCCTACAATACTTTAAAGATGGAGAGAACTTGCTCTGGCTGATAGTGTTGTTAGAAAGGAAATTAGACCAGAATAGAAAAAAAAAAAAAAAAAGGATGGCTTATATTTCCCAGTAAATCTGAGAACAAGACAACAATCTCTTTTTGGTAATGTAGCTTAGATATTGAAGCAATAAATTACTGGTGGGTATTTCCATAAACACCAGCTCAATTTGTTTCACTTGGTTAGGTACACTTTAAAGCACTATAATGTATTAAGTTCTTCCTTAAATGAAATAATAAAGAAATAAATCAAAGACTAGAATTTATGTATGAAAATGGACAGTTCTACTTCAAGCAGAGAATAGCAAATGGCTATACTATTATTTTTTTGTGTCATCCACTACTTGAAAGTCTGAGCACTCCTTTGAAAAAAATTTAACATCAAATTCTCACTGGCATTTGTTTCTAAGGCAGTTGTTGGAGATGCAGCCATAGATATAGCTTGTTAATACTGAGCAGTTTCCTTCTGTTTGTGTCTATCAGTATAATTAACAATCAATACACCTTAGAAAGCTATGGTTTTTCTCATTTTAAAACACTGAAGTGTTGTTCCCAAACCACTATATTCTGCAGCTGCTATATCTGGAATATCTCCAATGCTAACGGAGCACATAAAAATAATATAATTTAAATCTAAAAAGTATGTCCTTTGAAAAAAATATTTTAAGAAAATTATGGTTTCAACACTCTAAGGAACATGCTGCCAAGCACTACTTATGTGATCAGACAGTGACAGTAATGGAAAATTAAAGAGATAATTCTGATGTCCCTTAACACTTGCTTGTAGATCAGGAAGGCTATCAAGATCAGACTATGAAAACTCACAGAGAATTGTTTAATAAACAATCTACCACATGAAATCTTGTTTTTATACTCTACAGATGACAGTAAAATATCAATACTTTTTCTCAAAATATTTACTAAATGAAACACATGATATACAAACACTCCATTTTTTATATATTAAATTGCTTTCATAAGTGAGTAGTTTTTATAAATATTTTTCTATATCACATGCTGCTTGAGGCATAAAATACTTACTACATCTTTTCAAGACAGTGCTAGTTAAAATAAGTTTGATATTGTTCCTATTTTGCAAAACATTATCTGTAAAAGTGGTATTTTGATAATTAAGTGTCCATTGCTCCACCTGCATAAACTCTCAGAATACTTCCTTTGTCACTTTTTAGGCATTTTCTTTTGTACTCCTATTTCTGTCACAAACTTTAACTTTTCAACAGGCACTCCACCTTCCCCCACGTATTTTTTCATCCCAGTTGGAAGATTATTGCATCCCAAGGAGTCAGTGATCCACAAAAGTTAACCCCAAGTTAACTCCAGGCCTGTGCTGTACACACTGTCCCCCCAGAACACCCTTGGGACTGTGTGCTGTGGCACCAGCCCTTGGCCACAGGATACCTCAGCTGGATGTGAGTACAATATCTGTGTGGCATTGCCTTTAGCTGAAAATACAGCAAGAGGTTCTCCTGTGGCCACCACTTTGACTGAAATGATAGATTGAGTCACTCCCTTGCAAGAAAATCCAATTATAGCTCAAATGATCAAAAGAGGAATCTTTCTTCTTTGGACAGGGTCTGCATTGCATGCTGCATATGGGTTGTCAGCAACTAAGGGAATCTGTGCTATTCTTTTTTTATAGTTTTAATTGTAATAAATGGCATTTTGAATGATGCCTTACAGAGCCTGAGTGACTTTCTTATGGGGACCATAATGGACCAGCACCTCCTGTTGCAGAACACCCTGCAAAACAATGATTCTATTTGCTCTTTTCCCCAAGGTTATCTTAATGGATTAAATTATTGTCATGACTTAATTCCAGCTGGCAGCTAAGTAACACATGGCTGCTCACTCACTCACTCACTCACTCCTCTCCCCTCCCCACCCCCCTTGGGAAGGAGAACTGGAGGGAAAAGGTGAGCTAAGAACAATTTAATAATTGAAACAAAATATGAAATGTGACAATAAAAATTGGATACTACTACTACAAATTCTAATGGAAAGAAAGAGGAGGAATAAAACTGAAGAGATACATGTGATATTCAATAACCTTGCTCACCAACACAGTCCCTGATGCCCCTCTGGTCCCCAAGCAGGGATTGGTGTCTCCCAGCCAGCTCCCTCCAGTTTTATACTGGGCATGATCTGTTTTATACAGAATACCCCTTTGCCCAGTTCAGTCACCTCTTCTGGCTGTGCTCCCTCCCAAGTTACCTGTGCACCTCCTTACTGGCACAGAATGGGAAAATTAAAGTTCTTGACTTAAGGGAAGCACTATGCAACAGCTAAACCATCAACATGCTATCAACATTATTTTCATACTTAATCCAAACACAGCACTGCTCCAGCTATCAATAAGAAGAAAATTAACTCTATTCCAGGTAAAACCAGGACAACCATAAGGAATTATTTTAAAAATAGACGTAGTTGGAGTGTACCAATTGCTTAAAGAGCAATTTAAGTGTTAGATAAAAAAAATTGTTTACTTCTGAAAAGCAGTAAGGCAGTAAGGAAGAAGGAGATCCCACACCACTTCTTTTGGAATGGGCACACAACTTACTCCAATGTGTAACATCTATTTCCACAAAAAAAAACCCCAAACAAACAAACAAAAAAACCCCTGTGTGATAAGGCTTGGCTGTATTTCATCTCTTCCCATTTAAGTGCTGGGAAATACTGAGAAATATTCAGGATTGTGGCTATTCTTACAATAAACTAACTCAGCCAGCAGTGATTGTTACAGCCCATTTCAGCTTTCCTAGTTGAGGGAACAATGTCCAGTGCCCCAGGAAGGATCTGGGCTTTCACACTTGTACCAATCACATGGAAGACTGGAAATCTGTCCCTTCCCAGGTCAGCAGTAAAGTCCATGACATACTTATCTTCCATGGCATTCTGCTGTGAACTTCCAATTCTGTGCTGAGGCCACAACTTCTCCCCCACACCCAAGTAATTCTCAGAATTTGTCTTTTCTTATTAATAGGCTGTCTAGAGGGTTTTGTTCCCTTCTTTGCTTAGTGAGTTTTACAGGAAAAAAATGAGCAGAGAACATTTCTGACTCAAATGTGGTAATTATGCATAACTGGCAACCTTTTAAGAACATACAAAGAGGAATTTCCAGCCATATTTACAATCTTCTAGTGTCAAAAAAGGACAAAGCAGTCACAGCTGATGCTATTTTTAGATCTGGATCAGGCCTCATAGAGTGTACTGCAGAGCTGAGACTGACACAAACTGAAGAATAATTACAATCAAGCTCATGAAATTTTAACTCAGAAGTGACTGCATTATTTAGAACATTAATGTGGTTTCAGCAAAAAGTAATTGCTGGTTATCTGTTGCCAGGGACATTGTTTGCTGTCTAACTCAAGAGGTGCTGTTTATGCATGAAATAATGCAAATAGTTTCAAATATTTTAAATAAGTCTACAGTAAATATTTTCTGTGTGCTTCAACTGCCTTTGGTTGAAGAAACTGGACTGGTACCAAAGAGAATACATGTAATTTCTCCTTAATTATGGTGAATCATATTTCTTTCAGTTTTCTAGAGTGATTTACATAGCAAAATTTACCCCATTATAACAAATTTCTTCACAGCTCTGTTGGCATGTCCAGCTGAGAAAAATCTTGGGCTGCTCAATGAGGCTGTATCAGAAGTGAAAAAACTATAGTCACTCCCACTTTAAAGTTTTTGGTAGATAGAAAGGTGAAGAAAATATGTGCTTCCTCATAATTTTGTGTGCTGCAATAACATCCAAAGCACAGCAAGAGATGTAAAAGTTTGAAAGAAACTCAGCTAGTCCATGTGCTCAGTGCATGGTGAGAGAGGGAGAAAAGGATGGTGCAGAGCTCTTTCTTCACCTTAACAAGAACATTCCAACAACAGATGATACAATAAAATAGCTGTTTTATTGAAATAGAATGCAAATACAGATTGTGAACAAATCTTCCCATATAGGAGAAACCCATTTGCACAAAGCATCAGATAAACCCTGCATGGCTCTCCATGATATGCTGCACAGGTCCTCTCCATGGAGAGAAATCCCTCCTTTTGGTCATTTAAACTCTTATATAAAAACTTCACACAAGAGGGCAATTCTTTTTCATAAAGGATGTTTGTATGAGAGTTTGCTACTGCACTTTTAAATAAATCAAGGTACACTTGAAACAAGAGCAAGACCATACATATTCAGGTTCTGTGCTTACCTTCAAGTTTTTTCAAGAAGTTAACAGTTAAATAGGACAAATGTAAGGTTATTGTTTTATTTTATGTTCTTGCTTGAGCTGGCAGCTAAAACTTTGGGGAAACCCTACAGGTGTGTGCAGGTACCACACTTCCCAGGGAACTACCCCCAGCACCCACAGAAAAGCTGCTGCACCAGGCTTCTGGGACATGAAACTCTAAGTTGCTGTATCACTACTACCTTCAGCTTAAACACCACAAAATGAACTTCTATATTTTTAGTAAATCTTTGTCTGTGTGTGTGCCTGATCCAGCTCCAAGTGCTGTACTGCAGCTTGTGTTCTATACACTAGACAGCTTCTAGATCAGAATCTAAACCTTTCTTATCTTCCTTTTCATTTTTTTTTTTTTTGCTAACAATATTAATAGTCTAATGGAAAGAATGAAGAATTATGACGACAAAAAGATTGAAAAAAATCACAATGTCTTTTAGAGCTTGTTGAAAACATTGCATTGGAAAGGTTTCTGTTAGAAAATCCTGATCTATTAATTAAAACCATTCCAAGGAACATATCGATTCTGGTAAAGTCAGAAATAAATTTAGCTGATTGCTGTTGGAAATCCATTTTGATTCCTGATTAGTTCTAATGTCAGTAACATTCTGACTTTCTTAAATTATGCATTACTTTATTTTCATAGTGGCCTAACCGCATGCAATTTATTATAGCAAGTGGTTTTTATTTTCAGATAGTGTAGACTAAATGTGTGTAGTAAAGCAGTTCAGAGAGGATTTCCAGTTTTTCACCTTTTATTCAGGAAGTGTCCTACCCTTTTTGTTTTATTTAGCATTGAAAGGAAATTTTTTATTAATACTACTTCAGCTGCATTGACCTTCATTAAATAGATCTGTTACAACACAATAGCAAACCTGAGAAAAATCCCTGCCTTTCAGTAGAGATGAGTTTTTATATATTTTGATTTTTTTAGTGCCACATTGATTTCTTAAAATTTGACAGGCAGGAGTTTTTGACTGAAACTTACCTTAAATGCTGATTTACCTTTTACTATGGGCTTTGATGCTGTTTTAGATATCCAAACAAGAATAGTAGTGTTTTCAAGCCAAAAAAGATTGGCTAACATCAAACATTCTCTGAGCCCAGTGTTTGTCCTCTTTTTTATTTGAAAACATTTACTGCAAGCAGGTAAAACATACATAAAGGATGATATGAAGTTGTAGAGAATATAAACAAGAAAGGAAGGTAAGAAGAAACAAGATGAAGAGCCTGAAATCTGTTATTCATCTTATTGCAATCCATGCCCTGTAAAGCAACCTGCAATATATAAAGCTGCTATAGAGCATGGCAGGTGATAGTTCCACAGAGCCCTCCAGTGAGTTTAAATGTACACTTACTCACTAAAATGTGTTATAAATTATGAGACCAAAGTTCTAACTGTTCATCAGATTGTGGCATTAAAATATTACAAAATTAGTAGACCCATAAAAATTTAAACTGGCCAATAATGATTTGGAGTAGCTGCAGATTCACCAGCAGAGCTGATCCAGCCCCTGCCAAGCCTTATTTTCATAACATGTTTCATTGTGCTAATACCCCAGTTTTTACATCTGCTTGTGACAGTCAGGGAACATTTCTATTTCTGGTGAGAAAAATTACCTGGTGAGGGAAAAAAAAAATTCCCTGAATGTGTTTATCATGAGGGCTTACAAATAGTTCCAGAAAAACAGAGAAAGCTGGGCTTTATTAAATTATCTTTTCTGGGAAAAAACCCCTAACCTTCATGTCTGCAACATTAGAGCAGAAATATTCTGTTAGGATTTGACTCTAACATAACTCTTCCCTTCTGAATTTGCATTGTAAACTCTCACAGTCATGTTATTTGTCCTGTAAGTCTTAAGAACCCCTTGGATTCATTTAACAGATTATCAGATTTTCTTTATTAGAAAGATATTTTCTCAGTTCTCCTGTCTTTAGAAACTTAAACTTGACTGAACAATACTGAATCCTTAGTGTAACAGTGAAAAATAAAAGACTATTCAAAAACTCCTTTAAAACTGCCTGGGTATTTCTGGGCATTTGGAGCTGGCAATACTGCTGATGCTCATATGTGGATGAATAGTTAGGTCAGAGCTATTTTATGGACTTGTTACTATGAGAGCTTTATACCACCTGGAGAGTTTCTTTCTGCCAACTTTTCATTGACAGCACAACCTGACAGGAATAAAGGTGTAAAGCATCATTCCTCATTGTAGCCAATTTAATAAAGAAACCTGTCAAACCTTTACTGAATGGAAAACTGTCACACACTCTGTAATAAAAATATTGCTTTTTAAAATAGCAGAATGCTAATGTAATACAATGACATTTGCAATCTGCTGAACTTTTTTAATCTTTGTGTTGCCTGAAGAAATCAAAAGGTAATGTTACCAAACAGGTTATATTTCTTTAAGAAGTTTATGCCTCAGTGGGGGAAGACATTGGAAAATTCTTCCAACTTTAGCACAATAGTATATAACCCCTATATTCATTTAATGCTTAGTTTTGTGCCCTACAGTGCTTAGCACAAATACCAGAGATTAATGTGGCCTTGGGTTAACTCCCTGCATCTGTTACTAATGAGCCTTGTGCCAGCTAATGCTTCTTTATTAACTTATATTAGTGATTGAGATATGCTAGAAAAGTGTTAGTTATGAGAACAGAGATAGAGTGCTGAAGTAAGGGATGATAAGAGCATCACAACCTGACCACATATTTGAGACAACTTCTAGGAAAGAAGATTCTTCAGAAGAGCTGAGACTGTTAAAGGGAATTTTGAGAAAAGATGTGCTCCCAAAATACCACCAAAGACCTCATATACAAATAAGTTCACAGAAATAATTAGCCTATATGCATGTATTCAGGAAATGTGATGAATATGTAACAGAAATGAGATGAATATGTATTATCTTCAGGAATATAATCTGTTCTGTTAAGTTGCTGGGCATGCACACTTCAATTCTGTAGAAAACAGTATGATTAGTTCTATCCTGTGTTTTATATTTCAATTTAGTCCTTAATATTTTTTTTTCAGTTATGCAAGCTGGTACCTATTTTAAAGTTGAGTCAATAAGATTTTCAGAACCAAAATATGTGGAGTTCTAACATATCAGAAGCAGAATAATATCTCTGAAACTTTTTTCCTGCAGCCATTGAAGATCAAGTGATACCACAGCCTTTTGAAAAAAGAAGGCTGAGGAGACAGAGAAATGAATCTTGACACAGGACAGAATGAAAAAGGAAAAGGTGTTGAAGAAGTAAAAGAAAAATATTTTGATATCTTAGATGAGACTGAGCAGAAAAGATTCTCTCTTTATACTTCATATTTCATAGACTTGTGTTGAGCTGATGACCAGATGTTCCATAGTCATGGAAGACAATCTCTTAAAAAAATGCTCAAGAACTGTGAAGACAGTGAATATAGATTGTTCTTGGTCATGTATATATCTGTATAGTACATTTGTATGAAAGAACACTGCAGGCATATTTTCATATTATGATTTTGGCCTCCACACATACAACTTTAAAATACCTAATAACTGCACAAGCACACAATTAAGCAAATCCACAAGGATGTTTTCTTCCTAGTATCATGTACAGAGTTGAAGTTGGATAGGTGAATCTGACCTTCAAGCCAAAGGCCCTGTGCTTAATGTGGATTATTCACATTTAACCATGTTAGAAAGGAACTTCTGACATGGTGTACCAAGAAACTCAGGGCATACAGAAGGCTGGGCTTTGTGAAAGGAGGGAAAGCTGAAAGCAGATGGAGTTCATTGGATGAAACTCAAATCATACAGATGATTGACTAATTTGCAAAAAATTTTCACTGAATAGCTTATTTTGATCCCTGTCATTTCATCTTTCTTAAAGAACTGAGTGTTTTGGCTACAGTTATGTTTAGTAACATTAGCATTTTATCTTCTTTTGTAATGTTTTGGAAGTAGAGAATAAAAAAACAGAAAAAACCCTGTACTCTTCTACTAAAATCAAAAGTAAGTTTGCATGTGCTTTGGTTTCTAATTAAACCTTTACTCCAGAATAAAAAAAAAGAAAAAAAAAAAAGCCAAAAACGTCTAGGAAATGCAGAAGTCATTTTCAATGACTTTTGAAAGTGAAATACTATTTTCTGACAGCTATAAACTGTAATACTCTGTCAAAGAAAAAAAATTTCTATAAAATGACTAGCTTATGTTGAATTCATATTTACAGAAGGAAAAAAAAAAGATTTATTCATCCAAGTTGCTATATAAAGGATTTATTATGATCATACCTCATGAACTTCTGGGATCTTAGGAATACTTTCTTTCCTAGGCAATTGAAAATGAGAGATTTCTGCAAAAGAAATCACAAAATGAAGAAGGGAAGGGATTCTGGGACATGATATCTCAAGTGTATGATTTCAGGAGATATTCAAATATGCTAAAAACACCTACCCATGTGCTTTAGGACATGTAAATAAAGTACTGGAAGATACACTATTTTTCTACAGATCAAATCTATTTCACATTTATGGCTTGATGCTCCATAAATGAGTTTACCTTATAGCATTGGTGGCTAATATGCTATTGCCACACTAAACTCCATTGGAAAGAGTTTAGAGTTTATATACAATATCTTGCATTTACATCAGGATTCAGCTTGTTTTAAACCTCAGCAATAACCCCAAAATGATGCAGACACATCATGACTATTTTCCTTTTCCTAGCTAATGGAACAAAAGTATGGTTCAATAAGCCTCAGCTGTAGATTAGGAAAGAAAATATATTTGAATACAATTCTCATTACTGTAGTTAGAAATGCAAATTGAGACACTCTAATTATGGTTCCCATATTACACTGACTTGGTAATGATAATTTAATGGGTTTTAAAAATCAAATGAATATTAATAAATCGTGACTTATTCTTGCTGACACCATTAGGTACCAAACAGTTGCTTTCAGTATCATTGTTGTTCTGCTGCAATGATTTATAATCAAAAATCAAATGCACAATCTGCCTTCCCCCCAGGTCAGGGTCCCCTCTGTATGTACACATAACTTGATAAAAGAGAGCAAACCTTATCAATGGCACTTGAATAAATCAATGCTTTCCAGTTGTTGTGGTGCTGTGTCTTATCCTTACTTGCAGCACAAAATCTCCATTGCATACTGATGTTCCCTGGCACACCAAGACCAGCTTTACTGTTGTTGGATGAGGAAAGAGTTCCACAATTTCTTTGATTAAACTGACAGAGTAATTTTAAAGTGGATCTGGCATGTTGACAATAACCATTTCAATGGAGAAGAACTTCTCTCATGATTAATTTATGTTGTAGTAACTTTCATTATTACAATTATATGTCACTGTAAGTTAATACCAGAAATAGTTTGGACTTGTTATTGAAAATACATGATCTACTTAATTTCCTAGTTCATCCAAAAATTATACACTGTGATATAGTCCAAATCTTTCTCTCATTGAATTTCCCCTGAAATAACAATACAATTAGACCTCAGATATTAAGAAAGTTTAAAATGTAAAACGTTTTGTAGAAAATAAAAGAGATTCAGGTTGTGCCCTCCTTCCAAAAGACCTGAGAGAGCTACAGGCAGCTCTCTTATGATAAAAATAAGAAGAATAATTTAATCTAGAGCTCACAGGTGGAATATCAAAATAACCAGTATAAAATGGGCTGTGGTACTTAAAAATAGGTTGTTTAAAATTGAAAAAAAATTATCCTGGTATCTAGCATAGATTGAAAAATATGTGCTTAACCATAGATATTGACTTGCCAAATAAAGCTCAAGGACTGGGATGAGTCCTGTTAGAAAAGACTTAGATTAAAATTTAACAAAGCAGTGTTTCAGCTTGTTTTAGGGAATTCATATTTCAACTAAGGCTTTTTTTCTAGGGACAAACAACACATAGTGAAAACATCCCAAGCTTTTGTGAAGAAAAGGTAAAAACCTGAGGACTGAAATCTAGATGCAAATTCTTTCACAGAAGAACCCTGAGACTGAGAATGTATTGCTCCACCCTTAGAAGGAGTAACACCTTTTTTAGTAAGATTAAAGATGTGATGCAAGTACCACAAGGGTTTCAGGATACAGAAATAGTTTCTTACCTTGAGGAAAAAATCTGGCCTCATTTCTTTCCCATGATGTTCTATACAAGAATTTTGGAGAGATTGGGGTGGGTGTTGGGGAAAGGGGTAAGATTAATATACATAAAGTATAGAAATTTCTCTCAAAGTTAAGCTGGGACTATGATACCACAATGCCTGGTACAGTAATAAAAATGGGCTCTTTTCCTAGGAATGTCATTAACACATTACATTGTCACAAAAGACAGCTATCTCAAACAAGTTACATAAATAAATAAGAAATAAGTAAATAAAACGTTTTACACATCTTTCATGTAAAAAAAGATGAATTAAATTATGCTAAAAAAACCTTAAAAATGAAATTTAAAAATAAATTAGCAAAAATAAATTGATGAAATGCTTTTAGGAATGCTTTGTACCAAAGTCCTTATTGATCCCTGTTGCTACCTGTGAGATTTTACTCCAATGGGATCTAAAGGACATTACCTCACCTGGGAGTACCATTTTGGGTTGCCTGATATGGTTTCTTAGTCTACCTTGAGGAACAGCCTTGAAATCTGTAAGAAATGTCAATGTAACTCTAACTTTTCATTGACACAATACCTCATGTATTTCTCAGAAACATATATTATTCCTATAATGAAAGTTCTAAAATTAAGATATTTTGTTTTTTTTACAAATTTTGTGATAGATGATTTTTTATTTTGCTTCACAATGGTTTACAAAATGGAAAAAAAAAAAAAAAAGAAGGCTACTGGAAGAGAGAGCTAGTGTCTTTTCACCCAGGCTTGTAATTCTTAATATCAAATATCTTACTGAAGTGGTTCTGAAATTAGTGTTCTCTCTAAGCCAAACCTTGTATTTGAATTTTAGAGGAGTCACTTTGACTGTAAAATATACATGTTCCTTTTCACTGGATTAATTATGTATCCTCAATAGTCAGCATTGATTTTCTCAGTACTCTTAATATTTAGTACTCAGTCACTTTTCTGCTGAAATTAGATTCTGCATAATTTTACACTCAGTGTTTCTTTTATTGGATTTGACCAATTTATCACTGTCCTTTCTCACTTTAGTGCAAATAACTTTTAGCTGCATACAGGCAGGGAATGATTATTAATCTATTCACTAGCCACTGTTAGGAGCAGCCATTGTAACTGAATTCAGAAATAAAAAAGATTACTAAATTTTAATAGAAGTATTATTTTTGGCCAAACTTATTTTGAAGGAAAAAACATGTAATCTTTACAGTAAGTCTACTAAAAGACGTATCTAGGAAACCTGCTGTGCACCAGAAAAAATAAAAACTTCTGTTTGCAAACTACATTATTTGGACAGATATTTTGTTATTTTATATTATCATTACCATTTTTCCTTTTCTTCATGTTGTTTTAGTAGAAAATGCATTTAGTAAATATATCACATTACATCCTATGATGGAACATGTCATGGCAGCACAGCAGAATTTAAATCTTCTAGTTTCTTTTCAGTCTACTTAATTTAAAAAATGAAAGGCAGATGCATAGAATAGGATTAAATACTTTTTCAGAAGTATGTTTGGTACAAATTTGAAACCAAATTGTTTCAAAAATGAATGCTTCCCACAAAGGAAACTCTCAGTTCCCTCCTAAGTCTAATTACAAATGTAATGATGCATCCAATATTGTTTTTTTATTTTACAGGGAAAAATTAGATAACAGTATGTAATTAATAATGCAGCACCCATCTCCACACTGCATACAGCATTGCAGTTGTATGTATCTAATGAGGAGAGAGGTAATTTCTGCATGCAGAGGGAGAAAGTTGATGTGGAAATATCAGGGAAACTTCTGAGTATAATGGAATTGTAAAATTCAGAGTTGACCCTAACTGACTGCTGAGGTTGGACACTTAATGAATACTGCAGTCTCTACAATAATTTTTCTTTTTCCAGGAAACACGTTTCTGATAGAAACTGTACTTTAAACAAGATTTCTATTCCAGTGTACTCTGCTACCAGAAGTATAAGCATGGGCATACAAACCTTCTGGCTATTTCCCTGGGCTTCATCTGACAATCTAACCTGACAGAGTGCTGATTTACTCTGTGTTTTCTACCTTATTACTTCTCTCAGCAGCAAATTATGCTGCCTGTATACCTATTACTTGCTCCTTACTAGACCCATCTACTTTACTTTTTTAAAAAACAACATGGAAATTGTAAAAATACCTCCTCCTCTCCTTTTCCATATTTCTCACTGTCAGTTGTGCCAGCCACTAGCCAAAGTATGAAGTATGATAAGATTCCAATAAATTCTCATGACAATGTTTGTAGTGACGAGAAAAATTTTCCAGTTCAAATAATTTCTTTAAGATTTTTCAGAGCATAAATCTTTGATCTTATTCTTTACCCTAATCTTTGTATTTCTCAATGTTTTTTTCTTTTTCTCCTTAGAAAGAGAAGGCACAAAATAAAAATCATTCTTCTCCTTGGGAAATTTTATATCCTTTGAGCTGCTCATTCTTCATATGGTCAAGTAAGAGTCCAGTAGTGTTTTGCATAAAATTAAGGGGGAAACAGCTGCTATTTTTCTAGCTACACTTTTAGATGACTCACCTGTTTCTGTGGTCACCCACTGCATATTCTTTTTCATGAGCTTCAAATGTAAATAATTTTTATGAAGTGTCCACTAGCACACTTTGGGATCTCTCTTTTATTCTTTTTCCTGACAACAGAAAGAGTGTTTGTGTAGTTATTAGCATATTTGAACGCAGTAGCAAAAAACCCAGAGCCAAGGGAATTAATTCAAAACTCATTGTAATAATACAGAAGAATATAACTCGTCATCTCAACTCTCTTCATCAATATTCTACACTGGGGGTGAGTGAGAAAAGTGGTGTTGGGCTCTTACTAGATCTCCATAAGAAAATTGTGACAAAAATGGTGACAAAAATTCCACTTTTTAAAGGGAGAATATTATGTGCCTTATATCCTTTCAGAGGCTGGGAATCATGCACTTTGTGTAGCATCAGGCAGACCCTAGATGACCTTTCCTCTCCCTTTATGAAGAGTTTTCTCCTTCCTCTGATACTGAGGTAACTTTTATTTTGTATAACAAAAAAAAAAAAAAAAAAGAAAATCAGCTTCTCCTGGCAGGCTGGAATGCCATCTCTGCCCCAGCAGCCACTAGCACAGACCTGCACAGGGAGCTCCAGCAGGCTCGTGCTGCAGGCTCAGCAGCTGCTCATGCTAATGGGATTCTCAAACCTGAGGTGAAAGTCCCAACAGAGTAATAATGTTTTGCTCAAGATCCCTAAGGCCTGGAATATAACATATTCCACAAAGCTGTGACTGTGAAATTTTCATATTATACATTATTTTGTAGGAAATAGGTTTTTTCGATTTTTTTCATTTTCCCTTATTTTTTTGTGATTGTGTCAGAGTGGAACCACATCACTGTATTTCTACATGTTTACAAAACACTATTGATGTCAACATCATCACAATTGTATCCTTGGAGGCTATTATAAAATTTCATTGATACAGGAAACCAAACTTTATGCTTCTTTGCTTTCTGTGGTTTAAAGCTAACTGCTAGTTTGGTGGTACAAATGTTAAAAAAACAAATTAATTTAAAAAAACATATTGCCTTACTTCATAAAAGATCTTACAGCAGTAATAGCTTTGATGTAAAAGCTTTGAAAGTTCCATCTCACTATATTCCAGTCAGCTTCTGAATATTGGAGCTATAATAATCAGCACTTAGGATGAAAATAATAACTGAGCATATTTTTTCAACAGAGAAGAGAAACTGTTTAAATTAGAAAGCCACTGGTAAGTATTGGCATTCTGAAGAGAAGAATAATGACATGAGAACAGAGAAGTGATATTATTTAATTAATTAAATAAAAACCAGAAAAATATCATTAATTATATCATTTCAGCCAAAAGTCAATATTCCATTGCTTAGATGAACCAGTATTTGTGCAGAAGAATATGCAGCCCAAATAAGACCTGTGAAAGTGACTACATGCTTCACAGCATGCTAATGTGGTTGTTATATTTAGGTGCACAAGTAATGCAAAACATATTCATCAAAATGAGCAGGTAAATGTCACAGGATGAACACTTGAAAGCTACAAGAGTTTGCAAGGGCCTCAAGGATTCCAAATCCTCTCTGAATATTGCAGGATCAACCATTATCATTTTATCTGCAGGTTTATTACAGAATTCATTCAAAGATTGTCAGCATTTCATTTTATAGTCATAAAGAAGTAAAAGAAAAGAAAGAATCTCTTGCTGGAAATTTTTCTTTAAGCATCTGTCCATTGAGTGTTGGGAAACAGCCCTGTCTGACCATCCAGGGACCCTCTGGCAGGGTCACTCACACACCTGAGCTGAGACAGGGGCTCCTTCTCAGCTGCACTTCCCACTCCCACTCTAACACCAGGGTTCCTCAGTGGCTCGACCCCAGGCTTCCCATAACGGAGTCCCTTCAAATAATAGATCATTATTATTGTTATATTGTATATTATACATTAGAATAATATTATTATTATCATAACAGATCTAGATTATCATATTATTATAATAACAGGTCCTTCAAATAATTTGGAAATGGTGCAATATCTAAATATCAAAGTAGCAGCTCAAGCTGGTGCCTCTGAGGGGCTGTGACTAGAGGAACCCTCACAGCCTGGCTGTGGGGCAGTCAGGGGGCTGTGGGCTCCTGCTGTGCCCCTCAGTCCTGTCCCCTGGCTGGCCACAGGTCCCTGTGCCCTTTGTCACACCAGGGGTTGGCAGGGCACAGCCTCCTGCCTGCTCCCATCATCCAGAGATGAACCTACAGCACACACTCCTTAATATGAGAACCAAAACTTGCTCTGCACTAAACAGGATTTTGTTATTCCTGGCAGAGGTGCATTCAGTAAGAAGAGTGTGACAAGTTGATAGGGAAAAAACAAGCAATATATTGCACCTGAGAGAGTTTTTAAAGCACTTCTCTACTGCTTTGGGGCATGGCTCTGGAAAAACAATGAGTATAAATTCACCATCATGGTTGTGTTTGGGTTTTGGATCCATGGTCTTATACCTAGAAGGTATAACTCTTTATTCTGAACATGCTGACAAATAAATGCTGACAGTAAAAGTGGATATAACTGCACTTCATCTTAGGGACTTCATTGAGGCAGTCCAAAAGATTAGGATCATATGGATCCATAAAGATGAAAGCCCTATAGACATGTTTCCAGGCATGGCTGTAGGATACATTTCAGAGCAAGAAAGACTCCATGTGAATGTAAGAGGCAGCAGCTAAGTGGGTTTCAAAATATTTTCTGTATAGAACTCCTTCTTTCTGTCAATCAAATGCTGTGTAGGTACACCTTGGAGTGTCTAATTTTTCCATCCAGGGCATTGGCATAATTTGTCCTCAGCCATTTGTGTTGTCTTAATAATAAAACACAAGTTGTCCAAATATCTTCTTTTATTATTATTATTCCTTAGCTGGTATGATGTGTTCCAGGATTACATTCACCATTTTATTAAATAATTTACTTTTCTATAAAATTTCTTGGAATTGTTTCTGTCCATAAAAGAGTGAGGGTAATTAATCACTGACACAGCCATATTCTTCATTACTTGGTGAATTTAATTAAAAACTGGATTTCCTCTCAGAGTAATGAAATAACTTTTCAGCTCACAACACTTAGACTCCTGATTTCCACTCTTGTGTACTTCAGTGGGGGAATTTCAAATGTTTAGACAGCACCCCTGACAGCCTGATTGACTGGTGCAGTCAGAAAGAGTTTCAGGCTGCTTCAAGTGATTCATGAGTGTGACTAGTGCAGAATTGTCACTGTCAAAATTACAGAATATTCTGAGTTGGAAGAGACCTACAAGGATTATCAAGTCCATCTCTTAAGTGAATGGCCCACGATTGATGCTACTGTCAGCTGAATCAGACTGCAACACCAGTTTATAACTTAATGTCCAGCTATGTGTTTGACTCCTGAGCTGCACTTCTGTGATTTCACATCTTGTATTGTGAAATTAGACTTGAAATTAGGAGCATTAAGTGGCACCCACAGAAGATATTTATACACATACATTTAGAAATGTGAACTGCCTCATTTATCACAAGCAAGGACTTGATATCTTGTTTATTAGCCAAGTTTTTCTGTCCATCTGGTGAAAGCATCAAATTCAAGTAAGCAATTTTATTGCAACTGTGAGTGTCCAAGTGCATAATCCTTGCCAAGGCTCAGAAACCTCCTTCCTATGAACTGTACAAATTTCTGCCATGTTTCACTCATCACCACAGGACAGATATGACTGCGGTTCTTCAATCTGTGTCTGGAGAGCAGAAATAATTTCTTGCCAAACTGTGTTTTAACTAGACTTGATAGCAATTTCTTCCCAGTGATTTCCACAAATAACCACAGAATAGTTGAGGTTAGAAGAGATATTTGGAAAACCCAAGCAGTTCAACCAGTGTCACTCATTGCACCTTGCCCAGGGCTGTATCCTGCTGAGTTTTGCACATGTCCCAGGATGAAGACTCCACAATCTCTCTGAGCAACCTGTTCCAATGTTTTATCACCCTTAGTGTGTTTCACTTTGTATTGATTGCCTCTTGTCCTTTCCCTGTGTACCAATGAGAAGAATCTGGCTGCATCATTTTTCATCAGGTACTTACACAAGTTGGGAAGTGCCCATCCCTACCCCAGGATATCTTTGTTGCAAGTTAAAAATTCTCATTATTTTCAGCCTGTCCCTATATGACAGTTCAATCCTTTAATCATTTTAGTGGTCCTATGTGTATACACTTTCTTCTATAATATCTTTGCCTTTATCACTCACAGCAGCTGTCAATTTTTTATTAGAGCTTTTGAAGAGAAAGGTGATGTTCTCAGTCAATAAATCATTTTTATGTCCAAAAATGGTTTGAAGCATTGTTTTCAGACAATCAGCATCTCTATTAATTTAGGACTATTTTCACAAAAGGTTGACCCTTAAGTAAAAAACATCTATGAATTATTTATTTCTGTATTTTCAGAAAAGGTTGAGCTGGACTATTAGAATGTTGTAAATAATTAAGAAATACAACTAAGTGTAGAATTCACGAAATTTCTGTTCTAGGACTCAAAAAATGTACTAGAAGTTTCTGATGTATTACTTGTAAGATTTAATAGTCTAAAAAATAACTTGTAATTTAAAAAGAAATTTAAAAAATTTTTAGTCTCCTGAAGTGTGTATGTTGCTTTTGTATATTTCTCATGCTCACAATCATGGTAATAACTTACACTTAAGAAGTGAATCACTTCAGAAAAGAACTCTTTGTTCAAAACTCTTTAGGTAATTATAAGTGTGTCATTGCATCTTGCAAGGACTTATTTTGCTTTTCAGCTGAAACCTGTATTATGCTTTGTTTGTTTGTTCAAGTAAGGTGACATGCTAGTTTTAAAAGCTTTTGGATTTTTTTTAACATCTCAGAAGAACCTGAATCCTAAAGTATTCAAGGTCAAACAATTTCTTCTTCCTCAGTTATATTTTCTATAGCTTTTACAGACAGTTTTGCATGAGGTAATTCTACTTTTGAAAGGGTGACTATTGTAGATTATGAAAGATACTTTTCAAATTCCAGTTACCAAGCAACCTGTCACAACCAGACAGTTCTTTCCCCTCTTTCATAAAGTCTTTGTTATACATTTTTTTTTAAAAAAAATAAAACCCTACCAAAATGCTTTGAAAGCAAATTGTTACCAGCATACAGTTTCCAAGTCCAATTTATTTAATTAAAAAAACTTAAGTTTATATATTTATTTTGGAGTAAAGAAAATGGCATATAATGCAATTTTGAAATAACTTTAATAATGATGCCATTTTGACTGGCTTACTTTTTCAAATATTTGATTCTATTCTGAACCTCACAATCATATTTTTCTGTAATCAATATGAGCATTATTCAGTTTTTTCCCCTTAAATGCTACGTGTAACCTTTTTGTTGATAAACTCTTTTTTTCTTAATGACTGTGAGGAAGCTTTTTATACTGACCTTGGTTGGAGGCAGAGCAAGGCTATTTGTCTTGCTGGCTGACAGCAGCAGCTGGTAAAAATTGCTGGTACTGAATATGGCTGCTCACTTGGAAGAGGGAGAAAAAGATAGATTGGTCTTCTTGTTCAAGATAAGAAAGATACTAATGATAAAACTATCATAATTTGAGTCAGAATAGATTATTGAAAGGCTTTTGCCTGGTTTTAACATTGAAAAAGTGTTTTTTACCATAAAATCTGAATTAACAGTATGATTGAAAACGTTTATTTTGGTCTTATAAAAGGAGAGTTTTGGAACTTGACAAAGCAAGAAAACCATGAAGACCATTACATTTTATTCAGGTTAATTACTTTAATCTTGAATTTTTATGAAAAATGTAGACAATTATAACAGTTGACATAAAAAAAAGAAAATTATCAAGGAATATAGATCAGAAAATATATGAAGTTTTGATCACTGTGATAAACTATTTTCAAAGGCAGGTTTTGGGTACAAAAAAACCCTCTATTCTGTTGTTTGTTGGTTTTTGTTCTTTTTTTTTTTTTTTTTTTTTTTTTTTTTGTTTGTTTGTTTTTTATTCACTTTTTACTATATGCTTTTTGCTTTGATTTATAACCTGAAACAGTGTCTCCTTATTTCCAGCAAAGAGGTATTGGACATTATGGACTATTACTATTGTCTTTTCCAAACTTAAAAATTTGAACTGTCATTCGGATTACTTAAACAAACCAGAGCACTGCTCTAAAATGCCTGTGTAAACATGGTTGAAATATTTGAAATTGAAAATTTTCCAAGTAAGATTCACGTGTTTGGACCAGTTCACATTCTTATGAAAAGGACTGCTGACCTTCAAACTCAATATAGAATACTTTTGTCTAACCAACTTTTCAAAGAATTGGCCTTTTCTCAGCACTTCAGTTCCATGAGAAACATTTTCCCTTTGTTTCAACCTCTTGAAATTTGCAATTGTTAGATGATCTGCTTTTCATGGTGTCTTAATCAGCATGTCATCAACTGAAGAGAAAGAGAAAAGGAGTCTTTTCAAAAAAATTAAGGATCTCAGAATTACAGTATCTGATTGAGTTCATAATTTCACACAATGTAAATTTCCCTTCAGAAAATTTCAGCTCAGAATATTGCACTATGACACAAAAGGTATATTTTCCATCTATCCAACTGCTATTAAAACAACACAGAAATCACTTGTGTCTGGGAAACTGACTCTTCTGCAATCAGAGATAAAAATGATGGACTGTGTGAATGAGCTGTAGCTGCATAGATTCATCAAGTAATCCCTGATTGCAGCTGGAAGATAAAGAAACAATCCAATTAGCTTGATATATATATATATATATGTAACATGTATAACTGGTAGTGTAACAGAGCATGCAACAGGAAATGTGCAGAGGATCATTGTTCATCCTGTTCCAAATTCACACTGCAGGGACCACAGCAGGACAGCTGTACTTCATGCCTCACTACAGCCATTAGTAGGAGCCATAATTTTTTGCCAAAAATAACTGTGAAAGATGGGGAAGGTTCTCAGCAGGAGCTGGGCAGTGGTGCAGAGTACTGATGTAGCATTAGGAATAGAAATGTTCTGGTACTGCTAATCTCCAGCACTCAAGAGTCATGACTAAGGCTGTATAGAAATCATGAGATGGCACAAAATAATCAGATACAAACAAACAAGCAAACAGTCTCTAGAAGTGGATGGAATTTTAATTAGCTTGCTGCTTGGGAATCTTTTGGGTTCACTGAGGCAGTGTATTCTAGCTTATCTTAGCAGCTGCAGAAGCTAGATATACTTTGTGAAATGAAAGCATATGTTTTTGTGTAAGCAGAAAATGTCTTGAAGGGCTCAGCCTTAAGCAATACACAAGCACTAAAAAAATTTGCAAGAAATTATAATTTGTTTTTCTTAATGTAATATTTCCTTTGTTCAGTATGGAAGAAAAATGGTCTAAAGAAAATTTCTCTTTCTTTCCTCACAGTTGATGTTAGTCCCTCGTTCAGCCTTATAGCAAGAGAATCAGGCATTTCTCTTAGGGATGGAAGTCCTGATGACTCCTCTGCATTTTCTCAGGTTTTCCTGACTCCAGGAGCCCCTCCTCCAGCTCCTTTGGGTATTTTGTTCCAGAACTTGCCACAGCTGCTGCTGCTGTCACTGCTATTGCTATGTGCCTCGTTCAATGACTCATGCTAGTTTAAAATGAGCAATAATTTATATTTTTTTAAAAGGTAGTTTGTTTTTCTAGATGCAGATGAAAACATGCCTATAAACTACTGAAATGTACTACTGTCTTATTTTGGTCTTTTTTGTGTAATTTATCTACACTGATTTGTTAATTTCAAGTGCTATCATCCCCTCTCCCCCTTTGTTAAAGGCTATTACTAGTAGTAGTAAACTATTACTAGACTAGTAATAGACTACTAATACTTGAGTCTCTTTTCAATGTACTGCAGCCTGTGTAATTTCAGCTCTATAAAGTGTACTTAATCTTTTTCCAGTGCAAAGATAAATCAAATCTGAATGCTCTATCACCAATTTCAGCTCAGGCTATCATTAAGAACCTACTCTGAAAACGATCAAGGTGTGGGACTGATGAACTAATTTTTGTTATCAACTCTTCGTTACTCCTTTCTCCTCGTAAATGCTTTGGATAGTTACTCACTCATTTCAAATTATAACTCAGTAATGGACCATAGTTATGGACCATGTCAGTGTAGCCCTTTCTTTAAAAGCAACTCACTGCTAATGAAATTTTATTGATCCTGCACTGAGTAGAGTCTCTCCAAGGTTAAAATGTCACCCCTCAACTGTGACAGAATGGTTGACCAGGGATTTAACATTTTTGAATGAACATAACAGAAATGTAGCTCTAGTTCTTTCTAGTCCTTCCTTCCTTCCTTCCTTCCTTCCTTCCTTCCTTCCTTCCTTCCTTCCTTCCTTCCTTCCTTCCTTCCTTCCTTCCTTCCTTCCTTCCTTCCTTCCTTCCTTCCTTCCCTCTTTCATTCTCTCTCTGTAGCATGCCTGGACTTCAGATTTCTCATGAAGAAAACTTTCCACTCTGGACCTAGTAAGGAGTATTAGCCCCCTCTTGTGGAAAAATATCTTTGATTCTTCAACTTCCTTAATATGGTGAACATTACAGAAAGCATGCACAGCATTATATAATTCAACTTGTGGATCAGTGGAATACCTATGCAAAAAACTTAAGCATAATATAGTTTGAGAAGCCTGCCTGTCAGCAGTCATTATGTATAGACAGCTAATATTAACTCACTGTTTGAGTATCTTCTGTATATGAGCAAGAGTGCATTTCAGTGGTGTTATTTTCAGTCCTTTCTTTAAAAAGCTTCTGCTGTGCTTCTGACTGCCCAGAGCTGGTAGAGCCAATGGTGGTAATTATCCCTTTGCATGTTCTTTCAGAAAGAATTCTGGTTATAGCAAAGAAGGTATGAAAAATCAAAAGGGAATGGGAATAATGTTTTATGAAAATAATTACAATTATTTTGTGTTTCTTATAAAACCTACTGATTAGCTGGAACTAAATTTGACATTTAAGGCATTTCTATCAATAACATTAAAGAAAAAATATTTTAATAAAAACTATTGTATTACATTAAAATACACAGTGTAATACCATTTAGTGTAAAGGTATTTTATCTAAGATTCAGAGAAGTTTAACTAAATATATACTACAGTTTGTCTGGCCCAAATTAGAAAAATCTTATTTCAGCTCATTCCAACACTGACATAGCAATTAGAATCCAAGGACCTTTTAGAAGTTTACATCTTGGATTGGTGTTTGGGAACACAGCTTGTGGTGCCCTGTCTGACAGTCACCAATATAATAAAGATTTCAGACACTGAAAAACAGCATTATGGACCTCATGTTTTACAATTAAAGAATGTAATATACAAGTATCATGCTAAGAGTTTACTTCATGAGGAGCCCAGTTCTGACTAATGGCATTACATAATTAACCATACTGCATCAAACAGTTAATTAAAAAGCACCATGAAAAAAGGTAACAGATGGCTCTATATTAAATATATGAATTTAAGTATCTCCTACCCTGAATATTTGGTCCTTTGTGGACTTACAGAAATACACCCTTATTCAATAATTTGTGGACTGAAAAACTGCTTTAGTCAGTTTGTGCATGGTAAGAAGTCATAATCTTGGTGAACATGACAGAGGTTCCTACTTTGTGTTTCTTTTAGGTTCAGTCAATCTACTCTCAATATCCATCTTTATCATTGTGAGTTGCATTCTAAATTTAGTTTCATTGAAGCCTTAAACATTGCATTAGTGTTATTTTGTAAATAATATGACTGAGATAATTGGCAAATTCTTTTGCTAATGTCATGTTGGTTTCATGTTGACATCTGATGCAGTCATATTTTTATCCTTTATAATGCTTCTACCAGGTTTCAAGGTTATAGAATTTTTTTTATTATTAATCCCCACTACACAGCCTTTTATTTCACACCATAAATTTCTCTCGTGTCTAGCTCTAAACTACCACAAATCAAACTCATACTTCACCCAGATTTAAAAAGGTATTAAGATCTATTTCAAAACAACTTAATTGTGGCTGATGCTTTTTTACTAATATAATCTATTCTGGTTTCTCTTGGTTGAGTTATGTACCAAATTTAGCATTCACCTACTAATATCTATTTGCCATATTTGATTTGTAATATAATTTTATTCTGACTAAATTGCTGACATTACTGATACAGAATCTTATTTCAATAGAACTATACACTGCACAATGAGAAAAGTTCCTCTGAGACATACTCATGCAGAACTCTATTGAAGGAAATATTTCCTAAGCAGAGCAGAAAAGAAAATTAAACTCAATTAAGACTATAAGAGAGGACTGATAAGAATTATGTGAGAGAAAAATACTGTGTTGGGGATTTCTGTTTTATTTTTGATTTACAAACATACTGCATGTCAAAGAACATGTCTGTTTATAGTAAAACAAGGGAAATTTGATATATTTATACACAGAAGAACACACTTCAACTCATAAATATGCATTTTGATTTCATGTTAGCAAGGATCTGCACATTCTCTTGCATATAGAATAACATCTCCAAAGTATCATGTCTCTTTCCATCTTGACTTTGAGCTTTTTCTTTTATAATTTTTTCCCTTTTTGCTCTTTCTCTCCCTCTCTTTTTTTTTTTTTCCTTTTCATTTTCCTTTCCCTTTTTTTTTCTCCTGCTAGAAAAATTGCTTAGACAAATATCTGGCATTATTAATTGAGGGAAATAAAATTAGAAACTTAAACGGTGTCTACAAATATGCACAGGCCTGAGTTCCTCATTTGTTTTGGAAAGTCTAGCATTTAGGAAGACCAGCATTTCATTATATTTTTTTTATTCATCTGTTCATGTATTTTTACACTTTCAGAGTTTATTTCTACAGCTACAACCTGTAAATAGTAAAACTTTCCCAACAGAGCATGAGGCATTACCTCACAGAGTGGAAAAGTGCCTGTGCACTCCCTCCAGTGGGCAAAGTTAAAGCTGCTAAAGCAGTGCTGGATTTTTCCTAAGAAATTACACAAAAAAATAAACCAATCCCCCACTAACCCATAAGCAAAGCAGAGCAAGTAATTCGACATATTTTTATGCATTTAAATGAACAAAAAATTAGTTTTTAAGTTTTAATGCAATATTTCTGCTGAGTACCCAATATTTCTGCTGTGAGCCCATATTGCTCAGATTTTTATGAAGCTGGGATATTTGAATTTAAGATATAAGCTCTTTTCTGAATAAGTGGAGAAAGTTTTGGAATTTATAAA
The DNA here is from genome assembly GCF_029582105.1 of Oenanthe melanoleuca. NCBI lineage: Eukaryota > Metazoa > Chordata > Aves > Passeriformes > Muscicapidae > Oenanthe > Oenanthe melanoleuca. Next base: position 33,045,775 of record NC_079339.1, read on the forward strand.
GAAGAGAAGAGTCTCCCCATTGGGCAACAAAAAAATAAACATTTTCAAGTGTTAAAAATGTAGTTTATCTTGCATTTAACATTAATATTGCATCTTGTCCATTGTAATGTCATGCAGTAGCAAACAAAAGGACAGAGCCCATTCTCTGACTTACATAGCAGAGACTTACCTTTTTGTCAGTTTTTTTTTTCCTTCTGTTTGCTGATTTTCCAATTATTTTTTAAATTTGTTTTTTTTTCAAACAAATGTAGATCCCCTCCAGTTTTTCCTGCCTCCTAGTTAACCTGCTTTGGACTAGAAGTTCTCATCTGATTTATGGAGGATGAAAAAGGAGTAACAATCTTCTGTACTGGAGACATTTTTAAATACCTGTACATAAGTCAGAGGAAAGCAACAGAGAAGGTAAAGAATGTTGCCATCTTAGAGCTTTATTAACAGAGAGGACGACCTTACTAGCAAAAGTCTTGGGACTGATGTTTTTCACACGAAAACTGAGTGGAGGGACATGAATGTGGACAAAAGCAGAGATTTGTTTTGAAGTTTTTCAGCTAGCAGAAATTTGTTTTTTATCAAGCAAGGTTTCTTCTACAGGAAGAGAAAAATAAAAGACATATGCCCTTTGTAACTCTTCAAGGGAAGAGAGGAACAGTGCTCTGATTCTCTTTTTGGAGAGGCTTCTCCAGCAGGATGATGTCTGGTCACTGTGGATGGTCCCCTGTGCCCCTGCCCAGCTCCAAACCCAGCTGTGTGCACACCCAGGTGTCAGTAACACTGCTTTTACCTTGCTGCTCTGAAATACATTCCACTCCTCCTCTGCTTCTTGTTTCACCTGCCCTCTTTTTCACAGGACCACAGAGTGGGTCAGGCTGGAAGGGACCAAGTTTGGGTCATCTGCTCCAACCTCCCTGCCCAAGCAGGGTTATCCCAGAGCACGTGGCACAGGATTGTGTCCAGGCAGTTCCTGAATATCTCCTGTGAGGGAGACTCCACAACCCCCTGCACAGCCTGTTCCAGTGCTCCATCATCTGAACAGTAAAGTTATTTCTCGTGGTTAGGTGGAACTTCCTGTGCATCACTTTCTGCCAGTTCCTTCTTTTTCTTCTCAAAGAGCCCGTGTAATAAAAATTTCTGAAGATTTTCAGGACTTGTCTTGACCAGACTCTGAGCAAACTGATCTCATACCAAAATTATTTCTGCTTTCAACAAATAAGTGCACGAGATGCCCTCCAGACGTGCCTTCCAACTTTGCTGTATGTTTCTTTTGTCTGAGATGCCCTTTTGATTAAGTGAAATCATACATGTCAATTTACTATATGATTCTAGATTATCAATCAGAATCACCTGCCTCATTAAACTGCATTCTTCCTTTGGGGGAATTGATTTTTACTTCTGAGTATAAGCACAAGCAGGCATAGATATCTTGCAGTAAAAGCAAAGTAAGCAAGTGTTTTGGTACAAGAGATCATCTTCAAGCACTGTTCATAATCTGTTCAGAATAAGAGGAATACTGAAATAGTAAAGAAAAGGAACTGACCAGGCATATAGATCATTTCACTTTTATGTATTACCCATGTTATCTTTGTATCTTCCAGTTCCCTGTTCTTGGGGCAATTTTCATGAATTTTCATTCAGCAAGCAATAAAATTGCATTTAAGAGCATTTTTCAGAAACAAATTCATTAAATATGGGAGACAGGATGGAACAACCTTTCATGAAAAGTCAGGGAAGAAAAAGAGTGGCTGTCATTTTAAGGTGAAGTGGATTAAAGATGTGACTGCCTTAGTGGGGGAGAGGGCTTGACATTCAGAGTGGTGGCTCGGTCTTTCTCTGTAAAGACACGGAGAGTTTTAAAAATAATTGTATTGAAAATGAATGTCCATAATTTCTCTCCAGGGTTAAAATCCTCACTGTCAGGCTGGCTGCTGCTCCATTCCCAGCACGTTCTGCTCCTGATGCAATGCAGCAGCGATCCACGCTGCCATCTAGTGCCTCTGGGGAAAGCAGCGGGCTGCTGCTGCTGCTGCCTTTAGGATTCTCAGGGATGCTGGCAGAATAACAATTTGTGCTCTTTACTACTGCGCTGGCTTTCTCATTGCCTCAGCTTTAGCCCTGAAATTAAAATTAAGGAAACTTGCCTTTTGCAAGGGAGTATCCTGTCAGGAATGAGTAGAAGGCTGCTCAGGAAGGAGTTGGGGACAAGGGATGAGGATGAGATAGGGAAGAGCAAAACAAGTGATAAACAAGGCTGCAGGCAACAACCAGAGGGAAAAAAGTACACTGATTACAGGGCAGCTATCTTACTGCTCAGAGAATCAGAACAAGTGCAGTGGAGAGGCCATCTGAACCAGAATAAACACAGCAAGAGATATAAGTGCAGAATGTCGTGACCTTGAGAGTAGGCACTGAGAGAAAAGATGAGGGAGAAGTGTTTGCGCACTCACTGAAGGGTTTGTGATTTAGCTGTCAGCTTAATATTGGCTAAATAGTCCAAATAATTCATATTTTCCAATTAGGGCTTTAATAAATATGCATACATTTATATAACTAAAATTAACAGAAGCCCTAAAGACTGCTCAGCCAATTAGCCCCACATCTGCAAAATGACTAGATTCCCCAAAAGAGTCAAAAAACTCAACCATGGAACAAGGCATTCATGTGAGAGACCACTGAAAATAACTATGTAGTCCGTGGAAAGGGGGTCTCAAAGCATGCTGAATATCAATATAAACATATTGTACCTCATTATACTTAATTAAAATAATTATAAGTAAAATATTTTGAATTCTGATAGCAAAATAGAAACATGGGTGCATGATTACTTTTCCCTTCTTCAAAATACTTGAAGTAGAACATTTGGGAAAAAAAAAAAGGCTATGCATTCACACTTATATTTGAGTTGTTTTAGATTAAGAGCATAATTTTGGTAAAACAATTTTTCAATATACACCTGTACAATCCCTCTGAGCAGTTTGCTGTCAATGAAAATTTTCCTTAAATATTAACAGTGTTTTTCATGAACTGTCCTTACTTACAAAATTGAAGAACAATATTGATTTTAATTGAAATTCTTCCTTGAATTGTAAAATTAAAACTCTGCCTAAATTTTTAGATACTCGAATCTACAAGTATACTTACTTCTTTTACTGATACTAAAATAATATACAGACAAAGAAACATATGGCATCCTAAGCAGTTTCAGAATATTCAAAAATTTGTAATTTCCCTTCACAGACAGGCAGCAGACAGGCACATAAATAGAGACTTGTCTGAAGATCTCAGTCAAAACAGAAAAAAACTATGTTGGAAAAGCCAATATTTTTTTTCAGAATGCAGTTATATGGTGACAAAAATATATCATTGTCAATCACTTAGATAGGACTTTAAAATACCAGTCTGAGGTTAGAAATGTAGAGCATATTGCTTCAAATAAGCAGAAGAATATACTTCAAACTTGCCTGATATAAAATATTTGAGTCTACCAGACTGAAAGTGATTTCAAATGGACAAAAATGCACTTATTGAGCTCTAAATATTGTATAAAGTTGAGCACTATTCACAGAGAAGTAAAAGAAATAAAGACATATTTTTCTTAGAAGTTTTAAGAATTACAATGAGGACATTTGATAAACTTCTTTTTTCTTTACACATTTTGGGAATATATCAACAAGTGACTATATATTTCATGAAATTTTCTTACCTATATGATTTTTTCAGGAGATGGCATATAATGTGTATCTGCTTTGCTTTTTTTGTTGGAGAAATGGGTCACAATTGTCTTAAGCTTTCCCCTCTAAAGGCAATTGCTGTTTTATCAAACTGCACAGACCTCAAGAGGAGCTACAAAACCTACAAAAATATAAGCTTGCTCATATTATGAAATGTCATGAATCAGAAAGATGAAAGCCAAAGAGGGTGCTGGTTGTCACTGGGAGCAGTGAGTAGTTGTGTAGAATAATGAGAAAGATGATGATGGCTTAGTCTATGGAAAGTTTTTAGCATGCAAAGGACTCAGCTGTCTTTTTCCATCCCCTGAGCTCATGCTTGTATTAACAACTTTGGTATGACTGGTTGGATGCACCACAAGTGCCTGGAAAAACCAGGCAGCAAAACAAGGTATTTTCATGTGAGAGGTGTTGTTTGCAGAAACAGTTACTCTTTCTGAAATCACCAGAGATTTGATACTGTTGTGTTACTGTTCTTCCCTCTGACCTCTGGCCCTTTTCATCCTCCATGCTCAGAAGAAAACCTTTTTGGTTTTGAGAAGCACCTGAATGCCAAGCCCTGTCTAGCTGAGACAAATTTAATTTGTTATGGATATAATTCTGATTTATCCCTCTACATTTATCCTACCAGAAAATAATTCAAACAAAACCTAACTACTGCCCCACTATTAGCAAAGTTGGTTATGCAGTAAATATTGGCACCAATCATGTCTGAAAATCAGGGTAGCAATCAAACCCCCATGACTCTGCTCCAACCAACTGCTGGCATTCAAAATCATCAGGTGAAACATAAACATATTTAGCTTTCCATGTTGAACAACATTGTCATAAAAATCTTGACAATGAATTAGCAGAGAGTTTTAACAGACATAAAGAAAAGATCAAAGGAATTATTTGCTCATAATCCATGTTAGAACAATCAAAAGTAGTTTTATTCTTCAGGACAATATTTTTTGCCAGTCTTTTCATGTCTTCATCTCTTTCTGTTGGCTTTCCCCTTCTTTTATTTCTCGAAATTATTTTAGTAACAGGAATATATTGAAAAATGAAGTTTTACATATGTATTATTGTAAAGAGCTTGCAGGCTTTCCAACTTCATTTGTGTGCATTTGTAGACATTTCAGAGTCAAATGTATGTCTTGTGCTCTGTGTCCTGCTGTACAGCTCTTCTGGAGTCTGAAGCTCTCAATATCACTTGAAATTTAGCCATTGTTCTCACCCTTACAGGGAGCAGTCACATCTTTAATCAAGGAATTAAAATGTATATTTCTTCCACCTAATTGCTAGTGAATGATTTACAGATCAAGAATAATTCACAAACCCTATCGCATAATCCACAGATAATCATAAATTCTTGAAAATTGGAGCCAAAACATGTATAATTCCTGCATGGGAAAAGAACCAAAACAAATGAGTGAACCAATTTTTAATGATTAATTTCTCCTTTTTCTAACAATCTGAAATTTACCATGAAATGTTATTATGCAACATTCAGATACATCCCCAGTGAAGACTACATCCATCATTCGAAAGGGATCACCAGTACTGGGCACATATAACATCCATATCTCACACTGCTGGGGGATTCAGTACACTCCACTAAACTGCAGTCCTTGGCACAGTGAAGGTATTTGCTTAACTTTTCTGCTTCTTAGGGTTGCATTGTCAGGGTAACAAGATGCAGATCTGATGTGCATGGCAGAAAGCTCAGGATGTAGCCCACTGCCTCCCTGCAGCAGATTACCTTTCAGTGCTTCAGTTTGATAGTAAGGCTAAAAATGCATAACATGACTGCAGCATCTGAATAAGGTGGCAGTAAAGTTCAGAAAAGCCTCACAGACTAATTTCAAGCAACTATGCTAAGCTGAAGTGAGACTCCTTTTCTTTCTAAAATTCCAGAACACCCTTTGAATTCCATGGTCATCTCACAGACCTTTGCACAGTAAGACATTTTTCACTCAAGATGTCTGGCTGTTTGGATACAATTCAAAAAAAGGCTTATGCTTCAAAAAGCAGGAAAGCTGACACAAGCTTTAGAGTAAATACCAAAATCTCTTATCTTTCCATATTTGTCATATATTTTAATCCTTGCAAGAGTGGCCTCCACAATAATAGGAAAAATTCCTAAATATTGGCTTGACAGACTAACAAAGGCATTATACATAAGTGGTGGTTAGGGAACAGCTGTGGGGGGTTTAAGCTTTGTAAATTATAAATGCTCATTTATATTAAAATGTACAGGAATTTCCAATGGGAATGTCTCCTAACACATAAAAGTCCTACTTCTGAGGACTGATTTATTCTTTAGCATATATGAACAAGAAGTTGCCCCCTGGGTATCTATCAGTGTAGGGACAGAGGATTTCTGTGTCCAACAGTATTTTTTATTGCTTTTGGTATTAGATACTATTTTTATTGCAAAACATATACTTTATGTATCATAAGTCTGAACTGTCTGATCCTCCTTCCAAATTTTGCCATGCAAAAGGAATGATCACTGATAATTTTCTGAATGCAGCTCTAGGGTGATATTTCATACTCTTTCTATAGTTTGCCTATATGTGTGATGGCTTATACACTGTAATTAAACTCTAGAATTTTTCCCTTCCTATTACCTTAATTAGTTTAGTTTCCACATTAAAACACTAATACTTTAAAATAGATTTGTATTTTCCTAAGATAATCTATCATTTATTTTAATGGGAGCATTTGAAAGTATCAGTTTTGAAAATTCTTCCTTTGGAAAACCACACTATTAAAATACTAATTACACAAGCCCACTTGAACTCGTGATTCCCATGCTAATTTCCATAACAGAGCACTTTTTGTATGTGTCACTGGTTCATAAAGAAGTGCTCCTTTTATACAACATAAATAAACAGAACTCCTTGAGGTACTCTCCAAAACAGCATCTCTACCTTAACACCTTCCCTCTAAATCCTGGAATTATGCTGCCTTGAGACTTACTTGCAGAGTCAGCTGAGAAGCCTTGGGAAATTCATTATCTCTGGGAGAAAGTAAGGTATGTATTTCTTTTCCCAGCATCATTCTTATGTGCCTTTGCCTTTCTCTGTGAATAAAGAGGATGCAGTTGATTCAGCTGGTGAAGGAATGAGTCAGTGGTAGAAGTGAACTTAAGTAAATGTAACTTACATATTACATGTCTTTCCATACTTATTTAGTTGCATAAAGGAAAATTTTTTAGATAAAATTTAGATGTACTTCACTATAGATTTTGAGATAATTGCAGGAAGTATTTAAAAGCCAATAATATCTATTACCATTATTATTATTATTGTCTCCAAAATTAAAATATAATTATCACAATAGATATTAAATACATGTTTAGTATATAACTGTTCATGGGCTAGGATACACTGTATAGAACACCAACAGAAATTACAGAAAAAGAACAAAGGAAAGATGCAGATTACTACTCTCCATTGCTTATTTAACAAATAACACTAATATTTTCCAGCACTTTTTCTTTCTTTTTAAAAAATAGGTTTCTATCCACTGTATGAAATATGTTTTCTGATGAATTCTCTTTTCATGCATAACATCTCACCAACATACCACAAAGAGGTGCTCTAAACACACAGTAGCACTTGAGAGCAACTCTACCAAGAGCAGATAGAACTGCTGCAAGCTCGCCTCAAGGTAGGGGTTTGTGATTTTAGTACTCTGATTTTTAAGTAAAAATATTTCTCATGGCAGTCATTGCAATGAAACTTGTGTCCAGCAGTCAGAACTTAAAATAATGAGATTCGTAGCTGTCACCACATTAACAAGTTAGGTGAGATTTATTCCATGGGATGGATTTAGGCAGAATACTCAGCTATCGATCATCTCATTTTTCATAAATAATCTATTCAGTTGAACAGAATGTCTTTTTCTCCCCTGAAGTAATAACTATGTAATGAGTGACTTGTCTGGCATGGTTTTACAGAGGATTCTGTCTTGACAACTGTGGTGCATGTGTTTTTTGTGAATTATTCTGTTGTCTGCAACTTCTTAACTAGCAAATATAAACACACATACAAGTCTTCACACAATCAGGAGTGAAAAACTAAATTTCCCTTGAGATCTAATTTCTAAATATTTCTTTAATCCAATTGAAATTAGTTTTTCAATCCCAGATAAGTTTTAACAATTTTTCTGTATCCCATCACTGTTCTGACTGTCAGAGAGGAAAAGTGTGGCTGAGGCAGAGAACCCTGAACATGCATTATTCCTCATCTATATCACTTCATACTGAAACAAAGGGGATGAAACTTGATTGCAGTCTCTGCAAGAAATATATGGCTTTGACCTAGTCAATCAAAAGAAGAGTCACTTGCTGTAATGGCATCATCTGTGGGGTCTTCATGTAGGTCCACAATTACTTGGAGGCCACTGGAGGTAAAAAAAAAAAGGTAAAAAAATCTGCACTTCCAATTGTTGAAAACAGAATTTGTGCATACCACTGAAGGAGTATATATTTTTTTTTTGTTTTGAGGGGAAATCTGAATCTGAATAGGACTGAAAGAGTAGAGTTCTTGTTTATTTGAAAATACTAGTTGAACAGCTCTATTATAGTCATTCTTTATTTCTGAATGCAATTTAGAAAATGTTGTACATAACACAGAGAATGTCCCCTTCTAAAGTGTCTTCATTTTCTCTTATGTAAATTAAACTTTATCTATATATTGGATTATTAACAATTGTCCCAATGGACCTGTTTACTTATGAAGAGATATATTTCATTCTTGAGATGCTTTAATTTCAACTTCAAAATTTAGCTCTATATTTGTATTCAAATGTTAAAATATTTGGATGCTTTGGAGCATTCAATTTGAAAGTTTTCAAAGGTGGTTAGTACTTTGTCTCCATGTTATTTATGCTGTAAGGAATCAATTCTGTATCTTGAAAATGCCTTGTCTGAGGTAATCAAAACTTATAAATGAGAAAAAGGAAGGAAGGGAGGGAGGGAGGGAGGGAGGAAGGAAGGAAGGAAGGAAGGAAGGAAGGAAGGAAGGAAGGAAGGAAGGAAGGAAGGAAGGAAGGAAGGAAGGAAGGAAGGAAGGAAGGAAGGAAGGAAGGAAGGAAGGTCCAAAATGATGTTCCTGGCACTGTGATCATTATTTAATAAATGACTTTTCAAACAAGTAAGAGTTTTGTTTCAGCAGGCACTACCCATCTATAATTGAAATATCATTTTTGCTAATCAGAGTCTGCATGGTGATATAATTGTTTTGAAAGCTATACACCACTGGAGTACACATATTATTTTGGGTCTGCTAGATAATTAGGAATTTATTCTGAGTTCTCAGCTCTAAAATATACAGACTTACTGTACAGGTTCCAGCTAAACACAGGATAGATGCAGCACAATTGTTTAAAGACAAAGCCAGAAATATTACAGATACTGAAGCAATTTTTTGTAAATGAAATAAGATAAACACTAACCCTACATATATTTTTCAGACTGCATATATGTCTCAAGTATTTGAATGATAATACTATGTTCAAAGTTTTGCCTTGTTACCTTCATCGGGTCTCTTTTTAAGGGCTTATTAATTATTTTGTTCTATTATCTTTCTGTCTAGATGCTTGTAAATTGAAGGTTCTTTAAAGGCTCTCTGACTATGGAAAGCTTAGGCTACATTGCCTGAAGTTGCATTAAGCAGAGCCTCATCAGCATTCAGCACCACTACCATAGCATAAAGCCTGGAAGAAGTGGAAAAAATTACCTAGTGAAACATAAGAAGAGAAGATGAAAAGAGGCCAGCAAGAAGAAAGAAAAGCTCCTCATTTCTCTTCTGAAGGTTCTTTTTCTAATGGATCCCCCTCCCAAGCAATGTTGCAAGTGGCAGGTGATGTGTTCTGCAAATAGATCAGCAATGCCACTTCTAAAATTGCACTTTTTGGCATTCAGGTGTTGAAGCCAGTCAGCTGGCAGCCAGGTTTTATCCAAGGCTGTATTACAGAAAAAGAGTATATGTTAGATCATCTAGCAGCAATTACAGTAAAACACCTCTGGCTTGAGACAGAATCACTGTTACTGTTGCTTCCTGCAGTGAATTCTGTCACTATCATATTTGCTTCCTTTTTCACTCCCAGGTGTCAGATATACTTGGCTAAGATTATTTTGCTGGGTTGAATTAGTTCCACAACTTCTTCAGACAGTGAAATGACTGTTAGCTCTCCAACCATTCTCAAACATTGAGACCTCAGTGGAAACTTACAAAGATATATATCAGATTATATTTTAAAAGGTACTGAAAATTCGTTAAATAAATTATGAGATATCATTGTTAGACTTGCTCAAGCCACAAATGTAATATTTTTCTTCTTTTCTTTTTTTCTTTTTGCCATAGTAATCACTGCATCAAGTTGTAAATGCAATGAAACCCCCTGCTATCTATGGTGGAGAGAACATAGAAATTGATTTATTATATTGATTTATGATACTGTGCAAACTTCAGGTGCTGTCATAAAATTTTGCTAGTTTCAGAAGTCAGTAGAAAGAAGAAAAGGAAGGAAGGAAGACTAAAGATAATCAAAGGAAGAAAGAATAGGAAGGACAAAAATCATAGTATTTCCCTTCTCACATGTAAAAAGCATAAGGGAAATTTGCATGTACACAGATACTATAATGGAATATTTAGTTGTTATTTACAGTTTGTGTAACTCTTGCTCATCACACTAATTACCTAATATATTTGTATGCTCCAGTTTGTGCTATTTATTGTTTACTCCCTCTGTAATTATGTGTATTTTATGTATTACTGCTTAGCTTAGGTCTTATGCAGCTTCATGAATTATTTTCACAGGCTGTCCAAAGAACCTAGAAATACTGTAAAGATAATTTAAGATTTTTCCATGAGGCCTTTCCCCATGATCAGCCTTTAAAGGGCTTCAAGAACTGTGGAACAGAGCTACTGTTTTGGGAGAAATGTGGGGCAATGGTCCAAGCACACATGATGTTGTTACAAGTTGAGTGGAGAGGCTGGTTGATGGTGTGAAGGCTTGCAGCTGCAGCAAATGCAGGAAGAATGTGGTTTGTTAAGGAAAATGAGATAAAGGATTATTAAAAATATTCCTATAAAACAAGGAAAGAAATTAGGAGGTCTTCAGGCTTTTTCTACTCCAGCCTCTCCTTTGTCTCTCATCACTGCCTTGGCAGAGCCATGAAGGAAGAGTTCCCTTGCTCCCACCCACCCCCTCATTCCATCAAAGTCTGACTTAGAAGGCAAAGAACAACCTCATTGATCCAGAAAATCTGCTTTTCATATCTGTAAGGGAAGTATATTAGAATGCTCTGATTTCTCCTTCTTTCAGCAGGTGTGGAAAATGACAGAGATCCAGAGGTCAGGTTCTCACTAGGGAAACTGATTGCCTGCAGTCTTCTAAAAATCCAAAGGAGGTACACACAGTATTGTAGGAGAAAAAAATTAAAATATTTTTCTATTAGCTCCCTAATGTCTTTGAAAAATCACCTCTGCTCTAGTAGATGCAATAAAGACTTATTCCAAGGAAAAGATCAAGCCTTATGCTGGAGCTTAGTGATTTTTATGTCGTGAATTTCTGCTTTCATTTAAATAGCTGATGCAAACAGCATAATTTTTCTATGTCTGGGTCATCCTTGCCCTTTCATGATCAAAATCTAATTTGTAATTTTGGCTCAGGCTCTAGACACCCACACTTCAAAGAATGAAAATGACCATAGTCATAATGCTCTCAAACTTTCAACTGAAAGCATACAGGAAACTTTCCCTCCCTATGCTCCTTTTAATAATAATGTTTCTCATCTGTATCTGAACCAGAGACCTGTTTTTTTCAGTAAAATAAAAAACTAAAAAGAATTTTCCATCTATGCCTATGCTAGTTTCATCCATTGCAACAGCTCTCTTTTCTCTGTAGAGGAATAGAAGAAGGGTACATTATTTTGAGAATCGAGACTAAAACATATCTAGGCAAAAAAAAAAAAAAAAAAGATCAGGTTTACTCTAAACCATAAAAAATTGAAGCAATTTTGTGACACTTAAAAAGTGAATGTCCATTTGTTCAATATTCTGTGTCATGGGGTTTTGGTTTGGTTTGTTATTTTTATGGAACTGTTGTTTTCTCAAATACTGATGAATCATTTCTGTAATTTTTAAATCAAGTACAATCAAAAAACCATCTGAACCAAATAGCAGAATATGATTTCCCCAGCTGGTTTGATTTTGTGTTTCAACACTTAGCCTTCATGTAAATACTTGCCTTTTGGCTTTCTGCAAAAATTTATATGCAATAGTTTTTAAATCTAGGATAAGTTAGGTATTGGATAAAAAAAGGACAGAACTGTAAGTCCAAAAATGTTTGGAGCTAGTATTTTTGAGCTTAGCATAGCTTTAAAAATGGATGGATTGCATATGGCTTCTTGTATGTCCTGTAGCTGTCTGTGCATGGGACAACTATACATGTTGGGGCTCTGCAAATCAGTCAGGATTTGAGAGGCACTGATCCTGGAATGAAATTTCAGGAGCCTTCTGCAATGAGGGCTCTTCATATTTAAAGTGGATAAAAATGATATCTAAACCAGAGTTTGATTCACATGGAAGCTGCATTTTACTTACTTGTAATAGTAATTCTTCAATCAGCAATGACAATTTCTTGCTTATGAGGTTATTCTGGGATTAATTGAATGTTACAAGAAGACCCCTCTGCTAACCAAACCAAATGCTGGTTTTTTCACACTCTTATATTAAATAGTTTATTTCTACTTAACCAAGATCCACTGAAGAAAATTATTATATCTACATGCACCACTTGATAGGATGGAAATTAGATGCCAGCAGAAGAACATTTCCTTATGAACAGTGTTTCACAGTCTGCATCAGCATCTGCCTTCATCAGATGTTTGCCATCCTTCTTCCTATATGTGCTTTTTTAACAAGAAGTTACAGCCATCCTATGACAAAGTCTTAAACTCATCCAGATTTTCCTCTGCATTTTAAAATATGTTTATTGCTAGGTATACTTATATCAAGATGTAGCCTGCTGAATTATTGAAGATGACAACACATTTTCACTTTCACTAATCTGTGAATCTAACAGGATACTGACACCACTTACCAAAATTGCTGCTCTGTATTCAGAACAAGTTTATCCTTCAACAAATATGAGTTAATTGAGGTGATAGTCAGGATAACATGTTCTTTATAAAGCCTTTCCTTTTAAGGCTTCATAAAACCTTTCTTGAGTCAGTACACTGGAAATGGGACCAGTATTTTAATCTAGCTCGGATAAAGAAGAAATTTTTCAATCTCTTTTCAATCATTGATACCACTGCTAGAACTGACCATTCTGAATCCTCCAGGATTACCATTACCTTATATTATTCCTTGCTGAATATACTATCCAGTAATATAGACAGGAAAGGGAAATGGATGCTAAAGTCCAGTCCTCTATGATGAAGCCATATTTTAATGTGAAAGTTTGGCCTACAAAAGGACATTCTTTACAGACAAAGAAAGTATGACTTTCTATATGAATTTTATATTCTGATTCTTCTTTTTTATTCATGCTTTACACACACTTTTACACAATAATGTACTTTAGTATCTTCCAGGAAAGTACTAAATAATAGATAGGACTGTTACTTGGTAAAACTACTATTCCTGCTGCTATGTGAGTTTGTTGGTTTTTTCTCTACCACTGCATAATACCATATATATGATTCAGTGTCTCTTTGAAAGCAATTTTTTCCTTTTGTTATTTTTTGTGTGTATGAATTAGGAACATCAAACACCTCAACTTGCATCTCTAAGGAAAACAAAAAAAATCACATCTCTGTGTGCCAGCTGCTGAGACCTATGATGCACCATTTCAGTATTCAACATGAAATAGAGCTTATTTTCTGTTAATCTGAACTTAATACATGCTGTGACTGAGTCAGCAGCACTTTCTTTATAAACCAAAGTAGTGTGGCGACCAGTTTTTGAATCATGCAAAACATTCTAAACATTTTAATAATTTCTACAGGAAAAAAACAAAATAAGCTTCCTTCAATTGTTGTAAATGAATGGAGAAAGACATATGAAAAAGCAGAAAGAGTGTAAGAGCCCACATCTTCCATTTCTGTCCAGTCTTGCCTTAAGGAGTCCCTGATGTTCTCTTTGAAACACAGGTATAGTCTGAGAAGCTGCTCTTGGCTCTGAAGGTACAAGCACACTGCACTGTGTGTGTATGCACAGGACTTGAAATGCAGCAGATGATCATAAAAGGGAAGTGGCAATGCAGACTGAGCTCTCATAATAACTCAAGTATTCTTGAAATTTAGATCACTGCTGTGAGATAAGAGGAATGGTCAGGCTGCAAAGACAAATGGGACAACATTATTGAGGAAATAATAGGACTATGAAGTTACAAGGCATTATAAAACTAAAAGTTTTGAATAGTTAATTCTACCTTGATTTGATTATGTAATCTGTTGAGACAACCAAGGCCTGTTGAACTGGATCACAGCCAATAAATGCTTGTATTGATGGTGTGCTCAATAAATACTATTCTTTCTCACCTAAGACTGAAATGTCTTTTTGATTAAATGAGCAGAATCTAGGATCTTATCTATTGATGGTTTAGGTTAATGTGTTCTGATGAGGAAACAGGATAAGCAAAGTAAAGACAATACTCCAAGTAATCTCCATTCCATTAAGATAAGGTCTTATTGCTTCACTCTATTTTGTCATTTACTTAGGCAAGTTTGTTATTAAAGGTTAATATAGACTGCAGATGAATTGTGTGTCAGCACCTCATGCACTGGAAAAAGGTTCTGAGTGATAATGCATAAGATGTAGAAATTAAGAATTCCAAATGAGAATCCCAAAAGGCAGTTGGCAGTTATCTGTGCAGTTTACATGCTTTTAGAGGCTTTTTTTTTTTTTAATTACTCCTTTTTCTTTTCTTTTTTTTTTTTTTTTTTTCTTTTTTGAAATCCTATGCTGCATACACACATGAGATTATTTCTCATTCTTACATGTTATAACTACTAACTAATATACTGGGAAATAACAAAGAGTAGATTTTCAGAACACCCCAGAACCTGTGTAAATATGGACAGATTGTGTCTCTCCTGAATGCAGAGGTCTGGAGGAGAAATTCTGACTTGATCCAGAAACACTGACTCTAAGTGTCAAGAACAGTACAACTGGGGTGAGGCTTTGAATGAGCCATTTTGCTTTTCAGAATGTTCCATTAAATGATGTGGAAAATACAGCAACTAAACTGCTGCAGCACTCAGGCTGGCACATTTTCAGTGACAGTGCTATCTACCTCTACACTGCATTGCAGTAAAGAATGTAAACTTTAACTTGAAATGTGATTAAAAGGGCTCTGAGCAAGCTGAGAGTTTTCTAAACAAAGAGAATTTCCCTTCATTTTGTGAGCTGCAATGTCAATGCTATTTCCATAATGCAAAATTTTTGGTGTAGAAATCACTCTGGCTGGGTTTAGGTCAACAAGTTTATCTCTTTTGGGAAAAATACAGAGTTACTGCATTCATTGTCAAACTCACACAGTGAAGAAACTGGAAGTTTGGTACTTCACATAGTTGCCAAATGATGCCATCATTTATTATGGTACATTACCCAGGGTTTACTTTCTGGCTAATTTAATTTTCCTTTCCTCAAGACAATTCTATGGAAAATATTATGGAAGAAACTTTGTAGAGTTACTCTCAGCTTCTACCTTTCTTCTAATACAGTTCATTATCAACCTCAGAAAATGTTTGATGTTGTAAATCAGTAATGTGCAGCAGAGGAGCTTAGGGAATAATATATATTTTTGTACTGACCACAATACTGCTATAATTTTCTACAGGCTGATGTTAGAGGCAATTTGTTTTAGGTTGAATTAGCTGACTTTTCCTTTTGCACTCAAAATTCAAAGAGAACTTTTTCCATCAACAGTAACAAAATTCAGTATCCTGTCTGTTTCTTAAGTTCAAGATATTCCTTTTCCCCAAAGAGTTGTGTTGAAAAACTACAGAGTAGCTAAATGTAAAAGATTAAGAATGAAACACACATAATTAAAGAACCATTATCCCAACTTAGTGTAAAACAATGTTTTGCCACTCTCTTTTGATTCTTTGCTTAATTTAGCATTACCTTAAATTTGAAATGAAACCATCTGTATGAATAACAGCACAACTTGCACCTATTTGGAGCATTATCTAGCACTGTACATTTCAGCTATAAAATTGTTAACATAGAAGGCCAAAATTTAGAATGAGAGAGACAAAGAACTTACTGTAGCTGAAATTACTTGAGTAATGTAACCTTATTGTTATTAATATTAGTCCATACCATCCTGTTCACCTGAAATCAGGTATGGCATTGCCTCTAGAATTTATTGTTAAACAATGAAACTCGTAGCATGAGTTTCTCATGAAGATATTCAGCCTCTTTACATAGCTTTGAAATCTGAGTATCTGCATCCCAAACACTTTTGGTTTTTGTTTTGTTTCCTTTTCCCCATGGCCTATGTAAGAAATAGACTTCTCAACAGAAAAGGATTTCAATTAGCAGCCAAAGTAAAAAATTAATTCAAAGTATTCAAGCTTATAACTATCTGCAGGTTGATGGATATGGCACTATATATGAAATGTCAGCAGATCCTGATCTGGGATAAAGCTGAATATATGCCAGAAAAACAAATATGTTTAATTAATCACACATACTTCTCAGATAATTTAAATTGAGTTATTAAGGTTTACAGAAACACACACACAAACACACACACACACACACACACACAAATATACACACACACACAGAGAAAGATACTTTTAAGACATCCAAACTGGGCTGTTGTGCTCTACCCAACCGGAATTCTACTGTGACATTGGATAAAGTTATTAGGAAAAAGGAAGAAAAAAAGGGTTTTCTTCTCAGTGAGATAATGGGAGACATTGGAAGAATGACTAGGATAATATAAACCTGTAAAGTAAAGCTGGTTTTAAGAACTGGGAAAGAGTGAGGATGACTGAATTTAAAACTTCTGTTTGATTTTATTTGTTGTCTCAGTCAGAAGTCTTTTAAGGATACCAGATTCCTTGATCTGGTTTCCTAATTCAGGAGTGATGATTATCTACACTAACTCTTGCTTTCTTTAATTCATGATAAAAAATGAGCCCAGGTTAAGACAAGAGAATGAAAAATATAGAATATAGTGAATGCTTGTTATTTCCTGACTATTACAGAGCAAAGAAAATTTCCTTTTTAAAAATACAAGTTTTTCACCGGTTTCTCTCTCCTCTCAGTTTTCTAATTTTTCAAGTGTGCTATTTTGCCAATATTTGGAAATCAGCATAAAATAATATTTCTTTAAAAAGAGAAAAAACAGAGTTCTTCAGAGGCTCCCATGATCTTTCATTTTGGACTAGATTCCTGTATGAGCCACTTCTCCTGGAGTCATTGGTTCTGCTGGATAATATAGTTCTTAAATAAAAGTATTAACAGGTTTTCTTTTTCATTGCCTGTTTTTAATCAAAAGAAAACATTTCTACAAGATTTTAGATTTAACAACCAGTATTTCCACTCCATGAAGAAATGTCAGAAAATCAAATTACAGTTGTAGCTTTTGTAGTCCCACAACAGTATTTTAAGAAGCATCATAATCAAAAGATCATCTTATGGAACATCCTCAGGATGGGCTAATGCATCCACAATATGGTTAGCTTATATATATTTTAAAAAAGGAATTTAAAAATGGTCTGTTTTGTCTATCTACAATTGAGATACCTATTTAATGAATGAAACATTTTTTTTCAGATTAAATTTAAATATAGCAACACTTGGAGTATCATCAAATTGGACACAATAATTTTGCAGGTGACACAAAATTTGAGAGGGATGGGGGTGGGAAGTGGACCAGGGCAGGGCACCTCACAAGGCTGGAGGAATGAACTTACAGGGTAACTTTATTAAATTGGGCATGGCAAATGCAAAGTCCTGCACCTGGGGAGTGAGACCCTCTTGAGACAGTGCAGGAGAATGACCAGCTGGGGCACAGCTCTGGCAAAGACCTCAGGAAGAAAGTGACCTGAACATGAACCAAGACAGTTTCCTGGCACTAGAGAAGGTCATCAGTGTCTGGGGCTGCATTCACTGCAGTAGTGCAAATATTTGGGGGAAAGTCATAATTTCCCTGTACATCACACTTCTTAGCCCACACCTTGGTGCTGTGTGCAGTTTGGGTCTCAATGTCTGAGAAAACCTGAGTACAATTTAAGGAAAAATACCAATACATTCCAGAGGACCACCAAGATGATTGGGGAATGGAGCACCTGGCCAGTGAGGAGCAGCAGAGGGAGCTGGGTTTGCTCAGCAGGAAAAGAGGTGGCTGGAGAGGGGTCAGGAAGCAGCCTAACAATACAACTGAGAAGGAAATTGAGCAGGAGGCTGGACTTATGCAGAATTCTGTTCCAGTAGAAGACCTGTAATATGAAACCCATGAATTTGTACAGTATGGTTTGTCTAATATAATACATAGATAATTGATTATAAAATTAGTGTATTTTAAATCTGTGCTGAGTTCTAGGTAGGTTTTCTGTCTGGGGAGTGTGTGGCTTGTTAATAGTTTGGAACATCTAATTTTCCTTTCTAAGAAGTCAACAGTCAAAAAAGAAAAGACTGAAAGAAGTCTTGGTGAAACCTTTACACAGATATAAAATAGTTTCTTATCTTTTTACTTTGGAAGCTTTGAGCCAATTATTTTTTAACATAGCTATTGACACTTCAAAATACCTGAAAAAACCCTCTTAAACTAGTATTAAAAAAGTGGTTTCCCATACTTACTGTGTTTTCATTTAATATTCTTGATATTAATATATTATTTCTTGATAATATAATAATAGTAGATTTCTGTATGACAGGAGAAAATTTTCATTTAAAGTAAGACCATCCATTATAATCAGAGACAGGGTATTTGAACTGAAGATCACTACTCAGCTAAAATAAAAAATAATGAAAGTGTCATCTCTAATAGAAAATGTCATAGGAATACATGACAAGTGGTGCACATTCAAAATGTTTTCTATAAGTCATGTATGCAGTTTTAGATTTTAGAACTTAAAAAGCTCTTTACTGCTTTTTAGTTGGCATGGGACACTACACACTACATCTATATTTTTATTTTTCTTTGAAGCATTAGAGTCCATAGAGCTACATAACAGTGTTTTATTTCACAACAGACAAGCACTGAAAGAAATATGCATTAAATGCACAAAGAGTAATTATAAATGGAAGAATGTAAAGCTGTAATTGACTCTAAGGATTCCTACAACATAGAAAATTTAGAAAGGACTTTGAGTATCAGTGCAACCCCTGGACTAAATATTAAAATCTTGGGCTAACTTGGAAAACAATAAAAGAAAAAAAGATTTGTGATTCCCATTATTTGGTACAGATTTGCAATTAAAATTTGCTGTCTCAAACAAGAAGTTTAGCATGGCATTTTATAACTATGTTCCCAGTACTATAGATAAAATGCATTTTAGGTTATAAAAAGTTTATAGAGAAAGTAAAAACCTAGTCATCATAAGCCTGTGGTGAAACAAAAAAGGGTTAATGGTTTTTTCTTTGCCTGTTAATCATACCTATTTATTTTTTGTTATAAAGAAGCCTATGTATATTTTCTAAATCTGGCTAATTTCTCATCTACATACTTACATTTTATCACATGCATTTCAATGAATGTTCATCACTCGTGTCTGGAAGACAAAAATTTATGGTTGCTCATGTATCATTCTGTAACAGACTTAAAAATTGGCACATCAGCTGTAAAATGAGCCCTCAGTCTCCAGACCAATGGAACTTTTGTGGTGCTATCCTGTGCACTGACTGCCTTGGAAATTCTCCCTGCAACCTGTAGCACACCCTCCTGCCTTTTGCTAAACGGAGAAAGGAAGAAGAAAGAGTGGGGTTTGCTATGAATGAATCCATATTCATCAAGAGGAAATTTGTTTGGAGAATTTTTGATGCAGAAAAGGCCAAGGCTCATTGGCTTAGGCAGGTCCTAAAGTGCTGCAAAAGGCATTTCTCCACTCTCACAGAATAAAGAGGAAAGCTAGAGAATTTACTCCAACCAGCCTGCAGTCCAATTAGTGAACAGGATATGGGGTCTCTGAATCATGTGAGGAAACTTTATTTATGACTGTGCATTATAGTTTTTTATGGGCTTGGAATATGAAATGTGTTCTGGAATGAAAAAAAGAAATTAAAAACTCAAACAATTAATACTTTCCAACCCAGTATCCTCTTGTGATTTTTGTGTCAGGGTACACAATAGAGTGAGGTTTAAATGGTTTATCATTGGAACAAGAACTAGTTTTAAAAAATTCCAGGGGAAGGTTTAGAATTAAACCTATCAGAAATGACATACTACTCACCAAAAATTAAATATTTAAAGAATTTGGTCTTAGTGAAGAATTTGGTCTTTATATATCATGAGGTACATAATACTAAGGAAGAGAGACAACATTTGTTGTTAAAATTGCCAAGAGACTCAACTATTAACCTCAGGAATCTGTGGAAATATCAATATAGTTAAATGTAATTTGAAGGAGGACCTTATTTCTCTAAGATGCACAAATGTAATCTTCAGCATCCAGCCTTTTTCATGTAGTTTTAAAAAAAAACCAAAACTTATTTTCTAATACCTCAGTTGTGTTGTATTTTCCAGGTGCATAATAAAAGCTTGTTTTATTTTGGTAACTTGGTGGTTTCCTTGATGTTTAGAAGACACAAATGTATTAAAAAGGAATAAAGTAGAGTCTAAATTGAATGACTAGTCATTCTGTCGTTAATGGAAAATGGTTTAAAAGTATGTTAAGAAAATTTGTTTCTGAACTCTTTGGAATAAAATATTTTAAAACTCTATTTTCAAACTTTTTATATCTAACAGGTCATTATTGGATGGAACAAGGTTCTGTGTGAACAGAAGTTACAGCAGTTTATTCAAGATCAAGATTCTTTGTCTTCACTTGAGTACAGAATGAAACTTCTTTATTTTTTTGCATCTTCAATGAATACAGATAAAGGAGCTTCGATTTTTTGCTTTCTGCATCAGGAGCTTGATCCAAGGCCAGCTCAGTGGAAATGCTCCTATTGATTTCAGTGGCTTTGGATCAGACTTTAATTCTGTTGTGACTGGATTGAAAACCAATATATTTATCTCTTTGGAATTCTACTGATGTAGTATCTTTTAAAGGGTCTTGTTTAATTCTTTTCCTGATGCAATTCAGGTAATTATTCAAACAATTCAACTTACTTCCTATTTAACATATTGTTATCAGCTGTCAAAATAATTAAATACTCAATAGAAATTTAAGCACTTAAACTGACAAAAATGTTACTGGTAAGAATAATGGAATAAACAGAAAATCAGGAAAAAAAATTCCAAGGATAATTCAAACCATTTCATCTGTAAATAATGAGAATTTAATGAGGTTGATATTCAAAAACGCTCTCACTTCTTACAGTAAAGAGCATTCATTTTTCACATTAATTGTCTTTTTAGTAACATTTTTAGGATGATGAAAAGAAAATGTTTATGTGAATATAAGTTGTTTACATGGAACTTTTTCTCTTGTCCTAGAAAAAATCAGTTCACCTATGGACTTCTGAAAAGAACATTTTATCTACTCTGTCAAAAAAGGAATTCAAAGCTCAGGAGACTCATACCCTATAAACAATAGGCTGGATCTTTTAATTGAAATCTGAAACTCTGAATTTTCATGATATAAAACATGCCCTTAGGATAAGGTTTCTATAATACCAAGATCTAGAGTCACCAAAGAAATAACAAAGTGACATTAAGGCATTGGTCCACATTATTTGGACATTGATCTTCCAGATCAAAATAGCACAATTCTTGGGAAAAAATTAAACCTGATTTGTGATTAAATGCACAGGTAACACCACCAGTGAAAGAATTGTTCTATCTGCCCTAAACCTCTACATTTATTGAGATGAATTATCCCCTGGAGGTACTGGGCTCTCTGCATTTACTATAGAAAAGCCTTAATAGATAAATTAAATTGTATGGTCAGCTCTTGGAAAGAGAAAATTAGGTAAATAGAGATCCACACTGGATACTGATTCATCTGTATCAGTGAAGTATCTCGTAATAACTTATTAAATAAGTCAAGAGGAAAAAGTTATGTATACTTTGATACAGGAAGCTGGAACTATATGTACCTCTTTGTGAAATATTTCTTTCACATGTTTATTCAGCACTTACTTTGAAAGTGTTTCTTCACTTTATGTCAAACTATGTAATACAGAAAAAGTAGGAGGTGGGAAAGATGGGGAAAAAACCTGAGAGCAGCCAAAACAGTGAGGAAGAAATTACATGATGTAAGATTTAAAAAAAAAAAAAAAAAAAAAAAAAAGGAGAAAGATGATGCTGTGTAAAACTGTAAAATTGATGGCAGGCTGCTGATGCATAGCTCTGAGCAGCTGTCTCACTTACCTGTGAGGTTTACTGCCAGCACATCACCAAAAGCTGCAGTTGAGAGTGCCCCAAATGGGCACCCTTAAATTTGCTTGCTGTTCAAGCAAGAGCACAAGATTTATTGAAGGGATTGAGGTAAATCAGGCAAGTGGAGCACACAAAAACCCCAGACTTCAGATAATGAAAGTTTTAAAGATCATGAAAATATTTTGGGTCTAGAAAATCAAACATAAAGCTGTATTTCTTTTTTCTGACATTTGAAGAAACATCAAAATAATCTGGATGTTATCATGAAAGACATAAGGGTCATTGTAATCAATATTTTTGTGTCATCCAGAGATGCTCACAGTTAATAAAAAATATCAGCAAGGTTTATACTGATAGATATGGAATTATGTACTTAAAATACAGTCTGGAAAACTGTGTTGGTATGTGACAAAGACTTGTATAAGAATTAAGGGGATGAGTGGACCTGTCAAAAGAGGGTTTTACAAGTAGTGAAGAACAAAAATTTAGTGTTTTGTTGCTACAAGAAATCTTTTGCAGGTCAGCAATCAGAATATTTGGGGGCTATATGGGCTTAGAACAATATTATCATAAGATAATAGAAAGGCTTGGGTTGGAAGTGACCTTGAAGTTCTAACTCCCTGTCATAACCATGATTCATCCCACTAGATCATGCTGCTCAGGGCTCCTTGAACCCTTCCAGGGACAGGAGATCCAGCCTTTCTGGGTAACCTGTTCCAGTGCCTCACCACCCTCACAGTAAGGAATTTCTTCCCAATATCTAATTTAAACCTATCCCTTCAAAGCCTTCCCTTCCCTTGTCATATCATTACATGTTGCTGAAGTCCTCCTGTGTTAAACACACAGTTTAACAGGAATGGCAGTGGAAATTTGAGTATCTCAACATAACTCACAAAGTGCCCACCAAGACATACTTTGACCACCTATAATTTGCAAAATAGAAACATATTCTTATTGGGTTTGTGTGGCAAGGTTTGGGTGACCAGAGCTGGTGGTGAATGTGGTTTCTCTGAGAAACTACCAGGAGCTTTCCACGTGTCTAACAGAGCCAATGCCAGCTGGCTCCAAGATGGATCACTTCTGGTCAGGGCTGACAGTTATGCAAAACAGAATTTCTGAAAAAAGAAAACCAACTACACCTTTCTTTTGGGAAGAATTCCTTTATGACTCTTAAACGGTGATTATGGGGTGATAAATTTGTATTTTGTTGAAAATAAGGACACAGACACCACACCCTAGATGAACTCTGTTCTCTGACTTAACTATACACATAAACAGTATCAAAATAGAATACATAATATCTGAAGGCAATTACAGAAACACATTTACAAAGCAGAATGTGTCAAAGCCAGGTTGACGCAGACACATTTTCCCATCTGTCACAGCAAACACTTATAAATATTGAATAATCAACACTCAAAATGGAAGCAATTTTGTTTCAGAAAGCCCCAGCCTACCAGCTAGATGTAGCTTCTGACTTTGTGCTCATGAAAATTTGCTCATGTCTCACTCATGAGGGTGAGGGGAATTCTCTCCCTCGTTGTATAAATTAGCTGCTCAAGCTACAGAGCCCAGACACACAACTAAACACCACCGTGGTTGGTGTCAGATGTGATTATGTTAGAGATTCATTCCTCTGTGTTTAAGTAATACCTGAAGGAACCCATAGTACCCTGTAGCTTTATGGAAAACTAACTACTCTGCCAATGAAAGACCAAAAATGCAGTAAGAAACTATCAGGGAAAGTACATCTACTGAGAAAGGCAACAGAGAGAGTCAAAGCACACTTTTGACGCAAAAAGTGGTTTTAATCTCTTGTTTTTCTTTGTAGCTTGTGGTAGCACAACCCATTTAAATCCTATGTTTGGCTTCAGAAAGCGGTTTTATCAGTACGTGGCTCGTGTGCATTGAGTATAAAATCATATTTTTTACACCCAAGGAAATGAAAAGTATTGACTACCAAGAATTCTGCATGGGTGGACTTAGTATCTCCAATACTAATACACTAATACTCAACACTGACTGGTTTAGCATTTTTGTAGTATAAATTGTCTTTATTTAGAGCTGGAAAGACATATTATTAGTTTTTTCCATTGTTTTCTTCTCAAACCTAGAAGAAAACAGTATCAATGCATGATGAATGAAAAAGAAATAATAAAGAAATAGCATGTTCTAAACCTGCTGAAGTTAATAAGTGCTCACTCATATTCTAAAACTTTTGAGTTTATATAAAATTTGTTTTCCTGCTATTTACAGGTGTTTGAAGACCACTGACCTTAACCAGATGCTAAATGTCAATATTGTCAACACTGATTAAAAATATATTGAACACTTCTGTAATGTACACTTGTGCAGTTTGCTCTCATTTTCCTGGTTCTCCTTTAACTGTCCACACAATTGACCTAATTTCCACTGAGTATAAAAATAGACAATTTCACCCTCCTTAACTCATTTCTATGAACCTGTTTTTCAGATTTTGTAACATCAAATTTTTTCCTCAGTACCTATGAAGTTTAAGTCTTTCCTAAAAAGTAAGTTATTTCCTCCAAATGAATGCAGCCTCTTTACATCATTTTGCTACTTTCCCTCTGGGATGAGTTCTTGTGCAAAGAGAGAAAGTGGGAGTAGGGAACAGTGAGTTAAAAAGATGACAGATTTATAGTTGCTTTCAATTAATTTTCACTCATTTTAATCCAAATTTTATCCTCTGGTTGATTACTTACATTTTAATGCAGTGTGAGACCTCCTAACTTCAGATTTATTGGTTCTGCATGATCTAGAATAGCAATTACTACATGTTGTCATCACCTGCAGTAATTCCTAGAACTGTAGCTCTTTAAGTCAGAAATGACCTTTGTGATCAGTCAGTTTAGCATTCTAGACAATAAGGCCCATATGATGTAGAATGATAAGGCAGATCTCTACCTCAACAGCTCTTAGTCCAAAGTAAATAACAATTAATGGTCAATTTTAGCATGAACTGAATATCTGAATTATCTGGGACTCACTGTGTGGCTCACTCTTGGTTACCTTTTCTTTGATTCATGATTCCTACACAGTATTCAACATCACAGTGTTTATTGCTCTAACCTGTAAATTGTTGATGCAGACAACTGCTGTCTTTACTTGCAGAATAAATTTGGGATAAAGGAATTACTAAGCATGGAAAAATGAAGTGCTTTGGTGAGCCTTAGCTTTTGGAAAATAAATTCTGACTCTCAGGCAGGAGAACTAAGACTAACACCTCAAAAATTGCATTCTTTGGATCCTGTTAGCTCTTTACTCAAGACTTGAGGAGCTGGTAGAGGTTTGAAACCCAAATGTGTGAATGAAGCAATGGTGTATATAGAAGGGGCACAGTTATGTTAGGTACTGGGGAATTTCTTTGAAAAAGGAAATTGCACAGGCAGTATAGCCTGAAACATAATACTAATAGAGTCAGGTAATGAAAATGAAACGGGTTTTAGACTAACATTTAGGATAAGAAGGGAGAAGCTGGGAGAAAACTAAGATATACAAAAGTACTTGGCTCAAAGTGACACAATTGCTTGTGTGCTACCTCTGGAGACAGGAACATGAAGGATATGAAAATGTTGCTTCAGTAGCACTTTGCAAGCACATCTAGCATGTGAGCATTCGAATTCATGAGAGGCAAATACATAAAGAGGGAAGGAAGAATATAAAAATAGCAGTCCAAAAGGAATTAAATTTACCAACAGATTTAAGTTTGGTTTTGGTTTTTTTCATAAATGAAAGCCCAAGTAAATTTTCCCTACAATTCAAGAAGAAAACAGAATGATCCAAACACCCTACCCATAAAAATCACAGCACACTGAGAAAGTTAAGGAAACTATCACATGAAAAAGGCTGACTTTTATGAAATGGAATGTTTACACAAATGAAAAGAAGAAAAGAAATTAGAGGGGCTAGAAAATAATTTAAGGCATGAACAAAGAATTCTCAAACTGATTTTAAAAATCCTTCATATAAACTATCAGTCTAGGTAACTTCATCTCTGCCTATGATCAGTAAAAAATCTACAGAGTTTCTAATGGCCTATTAAAATTAAATAGGTGATTTTTAAAGAAAATCTCCAACTTTTCTTCTGAGGTTAGACAAAAAGGCATCTGGTATTTTTATCAAAATATGCCATCCATAGTGAAGCACTGCATTATTTTCAGTATCTAGGCAGTGGTACCAAATCCAGTCATCAATTGTGCAATAATCCACTGGAAACCAGAAGTGGTTTGCACAGGACAGCTGAGACAGTGCTATGTGTGACTTCTCTGTTTTCCCACCCAGCTATGTAAACAGATGTTTTTCCTTTGCAGTATTTAAGCAGATCAGTGGAAAAGAAACAAAATAAATCAGTCTAACACTTTACTTTTTTTGAGTCAATTGTGGATCAACATAAGTATCTTTATGAATATTTGGGTTAGTGTTTAGTTCCAAATTAAGATTTTGCTAAGAAAAATTCTGGTTAGATATTTCTTCCTTCATTTTAAGCAGGGAAGGAAAGGATCAGCAAAACATTTGGGGACATGGGGAATGCTGTACTGGTAAAAGATGAGAGATATTCTGGCTTACATATCCCTTTCAATCAGGCTTTCTGTACCATACCTGTGACTTTGTGATACCATCTTGCTCTTACTCTTTTGTTAATGTAAGGTTGCTTCACTAATCCACCAGATCAGTATCTTTCTTTTTCTACAGGAGACAGGACTAGAATCAATCTTGGGTTATCAAGTCCAGGACCCTGCTATCATGGAGAACCACATCATTTAATCCCCTCCTTTCACATATCTAGTTCCATTTTAGCTAGTGTTTTGCTGCACTAATACAACTAGAAATATGTTCCAGAACCAGATAGTTCTACTCAAAACTTTTTGTTATTTGAAATTAAATATATTTATTAATTATATGGACTCATAACTGCTTATTTTTGAAAGTGGATAAAATTAACAAATTGAGCTAATCCTAATACCCTTAAGGCCTTCCCCATGATGAAGCCCAAAACACAATAACTTCAGTGAGACATTAAAATTAAGATCAGCTTTACAATCTCATTTTGATAATCCATTTAATCTATTCTTCTTGCAGGATATATTAGTCAGGGATTTCTTGGTTTATGTTTCATATACAATAGGCAGTGATGTGTTGGAGCTTCTTTTCAGGTATAGAAAGAGTTTTAGTAAGAAGGCTCATTTCAAGGTTCATTAGAAATATATTTTTGTTGTTGCAAATTACTTAACACTCTCTTTTTAAGCATTAGGTGAGGCTTTGGTTCAACCAGTAAAATTTAACTTTTTAAGCTAGAAAGGCAAGAGGAATTCTTTAGTATAATCACTGATGGAGAGAAGTGTTAGTTCTGTTCCTTTCCCTCTTCCCCAGGCTTTAGAGCTACTTATTTTTAACAATATCTAATATGTCCTAAGCTCGGAGACTGGATGAAAAAAAAGCAGATACCAAGCACATCATGGTAGGGTGAAAAAGCCTCTTTTAGTCAAAGGGTGATGGCATTAGACTGTGAAAGTCTGAGTTCCTCTGTGACTCACTCTGAAGGATGGACAGGGGCTGTGCAGAAGTGCTTCACCAGTCATTTTTCAGTGCTGTGCTATACAATCAGTTTTTGATTACCCAGGTCAAGATTTCCTGAAGAGGAAAAGCTATGACATTCAGAAATTATTTCCATAAATGCTAACCAAGGCAGAACTCAGTACTTCTCAGTCAAACTGTAATTTCTACCTATTTAAAAAAAACAAAACAAACACACTTTGATATGTGTCCACAAGGAGAAGGGCAGAAAATCTTCAGAAATGCTTTGCCTTTATATTTCTCAGAAACTCATGGAAGACTTTAAAATCACAAATTTTATCAAAAACCACTCATGTCTTTAAGAACACAGGGATACAAAAATCCCATTGTAATAATTTTAAATAATTCAAATGTAAAATAACTTTCTGTGGTCATTCACTGAAGATGTTAAGATTCCAGAGAGCTCTAATATTTAGAAAATTTCAAAAATGAAGACATTTTTTGCATAAACTATGATGTCTATTATTTCTAATTTTCAGGGTTTTTTTGGAGGCTAAACTGGAATTTTTCCAACAATATGTACAATATGTAAGGGAACTCTGCTGTTCCCATTTTTCCATAAATAACTTAGGTATCTGCTAGATGCATCATAATGGGCTTCCACATATAAAAAGAATGGTACATTTTTTAATGTGTGATTTTATTTAAAAAATAACTTCGAAATTACATACCAGCAGTTCTAAAAAAAAAATAAATTATAGACTGATATGTGTGACAAAATTATTTAATGAGGATAATGTTGACAAGGAAGCATAGTTTTCACTTTCTAAGGCATAGCACTGATTCAAGCAATGAAATGCTCAAAAGGCAATATTATTGACACCTTAAAAAACTTATTCTGTAGCTGTGTATTTACTGAACCTGCTTCTTAATCATTAAATTATATGACTAAAATCTGAACAATTCACTTAAAAAGTCTTAGTTTAGAGAAAGCTTATTTAAAGTTATATTACTGTTTCAATATATTCAGAGAAACAACTCTACTAGCAAATTAGTTCAAGCAGCAATCCTTAAG
Organism: Oenanthe melanoleuca; assembly: GCF_029582105.1. NCBI lineage: Eukaryota > Metazoa > Chordata > Aves > Passeriformes > Muscicapidae > Oenanthe > Oenanthe melanoleuca. The sequence continues at coordinate 33,074,617 of NC_079339.1, forward strand.
AGCCTTTCCTCTTCTTTCTTACAAAAACTAACATCTCTATGATCAGTGGTCCTACATGCAGAATCATTGCATTGCTTGATGGACTTGTATTCAGAAATCCACTTATTTAACTGCACTAGTGTGATCACTTTGCCATTTTTTTCATCTTCCTCTTGAGTGCAATCTATGTCTCTTTTCATCTGCATTGTACTGTGCTCCTTTGTTATAGAGTTATGTATTGCAGAAATTTTTTTGCCTCAGCCTGGCACAATGTTCTGGTGAAAACCAGAATATATATCTATAACTAAGGTAGGACATGTAAAATGTCTTATAATTTCATACTACATTATTGTTTCAGGCAATTAAATACTGTAGACTTTTGTTCATTTTTATAAGCATCAGTATCCTAATTTCCTATAACTTCCAATTTTCTATAACTTCTAATTTTCTATAATTATATGTATTCCCAACTCTCACATATGCTTATCCTGAATCTTCTCATCTCAGGGATCTGATATTTAAAAATGTTTGGGTTTTTTTGCTAACTTCTAAGACTTCAGAGATTCCACTAACACTTGATGTTTATAGACAACACCAATTCAAGTCTTTGAATAACAGGCCATTTAATTAAAACTAAAAATAACATCTTTTTCTGTAATCCTTATCAGGATAATTTTTTTTTTTTAGGCAAAAGCCATTAATAATTTCATGTTAGGATAATGTTCATCACAAGGATACAAGCTTGAATTAATATGCAGTGTTAAGATAAGTATTCAAAGAGAATCTGTTATCACCTGATAACCTACACAAGAAATTTGATGCATGGTAGAAACAAAAGAAATGAAATAGGGTGGAGAGAAGCACAAGCAGACAGCAAGTAACATGTGAAAACTAGCCTAATCCTACTTTTTCTTCTGAAGTGTTAATAAATAATTCTAAAATTAATTTCCTGCGTGGGTTTTACCAAGTGCCCTTGTGGTAGTTTCACATGTAGTGCTTATTCCACATTGCTTACATGGTAATCAAATAACCCACAATCAGTTGTTAGTCATCCTTATTGCACCACTGTGGCCCATTAGAGCTCTGTCACCAAACATTGGACAGTACTAGGACGTTATTTAGTCACTAAGAAAAAGTTCATGCTGCTTATTTAATTGACAGCTTAAAGCATAAATTTTGTATAGCTGGCTGCTACATAGACATAAAAGGCCAAACTTATATTTCATTTCACACTATTGCCTTTGAATTTATTGGTTTCCTTTGTTGTCCTTGGGGAACCACTTTGAATGCAAGAAACTGCAGTTATAATAGTTAGAAAGAAATCAGTGGTTACAGGGGAGGTGATCAAACAGTAAATAAAATAACCATTTATAGCTGTTTTAACAGTTTGCCTTTATGTGTGCTTGGAATTGCATCTCAATAAAGCACAAGCTAAGATTTAAAAACACACAGTTTCAAAGGTAACATGCAAAACAACTTGACTCTTTTGCCAGATTTCACCCTGAGGGTAATGGCATGCTTCAAAATATCGCTTGGCTAGGCTTTTATTTCTGGCAAAAAATATCTTCCACGAAATTGTTCTGTTCTGCAGCATAGCAGCACTAATTTATAATCTGTGCCTCAGTAGCAAAAGGCTTTCTGTCTTTTCCTCTCCCATTTAACATTTATATTTACTTTATTCCCTCCCCACTTTTATTCTAGTTACTGCAGCAAATGCATTAAAAAAAAAAGGAAAAATGAAGCTTAACAAAGGACTGGAAAAGTAGCACCTGAAGAAAAGTTTTTCTGTGTGTCTGATGATGACCTATGGGATATAATAATGCAATGTTGAGCTCATATGCTACATTTTCTGCTTAGAGATCTCTTGGCAGCTTGCACAGAACAGAAAGTGACTGATTTGATTTCATAGATGAGAGAGGAGGATGGAAGCAGAAGCGAAAAAAAATTCATGAAAGGTATATACAAGATTAACACAACGAGAATGCAGGTGTCTTCATTTTCATATGCTCTAGACCAAAGTGTCTTTGCACCTTATCTTTGCAGTTTTCCTTAAAATGTATTACAGTTACATACAGAATCCCCAGCAGTCCAACAGCACAGTGGTAATCCACTAGCAAGGGAGAAAGATGTGGTAAGGATAATCTGTCCACAAGGAATTGGAATTGGAGCCATAATTCAGAACATGCAGACTACTAAACATCCTAATTTGGCAATTATTTTTGGTCTTGTCAGCCTCACTGGATTAAAAGCAGGAATGGAGCAGCTGGTGACTTTTCCACATACAGTTAATGTCATTCATCTCTTGAGTGTACCTTTGTTCCCTAACCACTGCATTGTCACACATGTTCACTCTGCATTGCCACATGCAATGCCATCATCCATGATGTTTTTTTCAGGGTATTGCCATGAAAAATACAGCTCACCCTCAAGACCAAAGAAGTGATTGTGTGTAAAGTGCACATTACCTAATCTGTAACAAGGAGGAATCTAGGGTCACATAGACATTTGCCTCTTCAAGGAGGCAGTAGAAGCAATTTATGCTCCTGAGCAGCATTTTCTTTCTTATCAGCATAGCTCTTGCTCTTCCCCCCTTTTTTCTTCACCCTTGTTACAGTTTATTTTACTGCTATTGTATTGCTTGAAAGAGAACTAATGCACAATTTACACCAAAAAAAGTGAAAAGCAATAGTGATGAGCTGTTTCAGTAGATTAATTACTTTTTCATAACCCATCTTATCTAACTAATTACAACTCATCACTTATGGATTTGAAAATATTACAAATCCATTCATTTAGAATTATGATCAGTTTCAGGTTTTCTCACAGCGCTGTATCAGTGATTCTTGCTCTGATTTCTGATCGAGAAAAATCAAGCTCCCATTATTGACATAATTGTGTTTTGTTACCTGATTTTATCTGCCAACTTTTTTCAAATCTAGGATATACCTTCTCAGTTATGTTATTCTCTTAGCATTCTGCATAAAATACACTCTTCATTACTGCAGATAGCAAAGAATTATCTTCATATTACATGAGCTGTCACCTGGGAATTTTTGTGTTATCTAGTTTGGAGATTCTGAGAAGCAGCTTGATCAATTCTCATCTCCCCTTATTTTTGTTATTGGCAGTACATCTGCAAAATTAAAACTATTTTTGTCCTTTTATCTTAGATGCTTCTGGGCACTAGAATGTTTGAGGCACTTGTTTACAAGGCAGTGAGAATAGGAGCACAAACCCATTGTGAAAGATGATCCAGGTTACTCTTCAGACTTCCCTGTTGTTTTATTGATTCACTAAACAGAAAGACTAATTCAAGTTTATGTTCTGTGTATTTGCTCTGGTCTCTCCAGAATTCTTCACCCTCCCCCAAGACTAAATAAAATCATATTGTCTATCTATCTATCAGCACAGTGACAGTGAAGTAACCATCAACTAATCAATTTTATTGCAAAGTTAATTTTTGTTTTAAACAAACACCACCATATTTTGTTGACACAATTAAATGATTTGAGTGTTATGCCATATATGTAGCATGCACCCTTGGGAGCTGGTAGAAGCTACAGCAGAAATCATGACATACGTGCCATTACATCAAATTAAACATTTTTCCCTTAATCCTAGCACCAGCAGCTGTTAGACACTGTGGCTTACTGCATATAGCCTATATAATGAGGCAGATGCAGGCACTTCAAGTTCCTCTTCTGAATGCTGAATAAAGCCCATCTATCCAAGGCCACTAAGTCTTATTGCTGGTGAAATGGTCCTCCTAAAGCAAATAAATACATTTGTCATTCACATAACATAAAGATGAAAAAACAGTGCATTTTTTTATTACTAGGGAGACAAAAAATAAATTGGCTTGGTAAATGAAATGTGGGAAACATGCATGGAATTTGCAAAAATAATTTCTGTTATCCAAAAAGGAGTCAAATTAATCCTTTGCAATAACTATAGAAGTTCATAGTAAACCCAAAATTGGAGGTGGCTATTCCCAACTGTTGATACAATGTCCTGGAAAAAGCAATTTGCTGATTGTGCAAAAGAACAAAACTATCTGCAGGTGGATGATATAGCTAATTGACCCTTCATATTAAGAGCAGACTCTGTTTCAAGCTCCATTTTATTTATCTTCTGTTCCATTGCTCAGCAGGCTGCAAGGTTAAGGGCAATCCTTTCATGCCACCTGACAATGTGAAGACAGCTTTTCTATATTTGAACAATAAAATCCTCCTCAAAGGACTACAGGATTACGAATTAAAATTCTCTAGTAAGAGTAATCTGAAAATATGATCTATAACTGAGAACAGAAAAAGCTGAAGCAGACCACTGCTTGAAGCAATGTGCTGACTACTTCCTACTGCAATGCCTGCTTTGGACTTCATTACAATGTGGGAAGGGGGTTTTGGTTGTGGTTGGGGTTCATGTACTAAAACAGATTAGTCTAATTTGGAACAATAGTGTAATCATGCCTTTTTTTTTTTTTTTTGTGAGGTGGGTGAAAGGTAGTTGGGGCACTATTACTGAAGTTGCTTGTGCTTGGAGGGCCAAATCTTCTCTCTGTTGTGCAGCCAAAGTAAACAAAATTGTTCAACAGATTTTGAGGATTAATTGAAAATATTTCTGTAGGCCATAGCTTACCTGTAAAACCAGAGTATAATTGCTGTGCTATATTTTTGGCATCTCTTGCTACTCTTGTGCTTGTACCTCAGATATAAGAATTATCCTGACATGCTTATGTACAAAACTATCATAGTCTTTTATCCTTCCCATCCCTTTTTCACATACTAACAAGACATAAGGATAAAAACCTTAAGTCTACCAAGTCAGCTCTTGCACTTAAAGTGTCCAACACATAGAATTTTAATACTTGTTTCAAAGATTCCACTTCACAGAAATGCATATCAAAAGAAAAAATATACCTAGTATTGATCATAGGGCATTTAAACATTCACTATTGCTATACTTGCTGCTAGTTTATGTGTTTTGTACTAAAATGGCTCTTTCTTGCCTTAGATATAAAAAGTCCCATGCAAAGGAAGTATCTTGTTTTACAATAAATATGAAGTGCATCCAAAACCTTGTTGAGTTTGTGAGCTAAATATCACCAAAACCAATTTAGATCTGAAGTGTAGTTGTGTAAGTGTGAATTTTCAAATGTGTCTCTGAGTTTCTAGAGCATATTGCAAGCTCTATGTCTCCCAAAGAAAATATTCACACTACTGTATGAAGTGGGACAGGAAGAGCAGAGCTGGTTTTGAAGAAATGTTTTATATGTCAACAACATCACAAAGGTCATGTTTTCACACATTCAGTATGATATGAGGAATATGTATTTTTTTACTTCCCAGTTTTAATCCCAAATCTTAGTTGGGAGGGACAAACAATAATGATTTCCAAACTCTGCTCTAATAGAGAGATATTTTTTATCTTCCCATGCATTAAATAAGTAGAATCTGTTTTATGTTAGAATATTTAAACTAGGACTAGCAAGTACTAGTTCAGATCTCATAAGATATGTGGTTAGATTCTACTGTGTTTGCTATAGGCATTTCAATCCCTTTCAAGCATATACAAACTTCAGTCCAAGAGCAGTGAATAGGCATACATGAAATTATATCCAAATTCAAAGATTAAAAAAAACCACAAAACACATTTTTCTGCTACAACCAGCTTTCTTGGACCCCTCTGTCACACCTGGCTTTGGCTATGAATCAAGCAGATCCCAGAAGAGGGAAAAACCTTCTCTCCTGGTCTCCCTCCAGAGCTTTATTCCATTCTACTCTATCAAGCAGGTGCCTGAAAAGATCAAAGTCTGCTCTCCTGAGGTGTAGGGTAGAGAGCTTGCTGTACACCCACCTCACTGCCCTGCCAAGGCTGCCAATACAATAGTCCATATAATAACACTCAGGTGTTAACATTTAGCATCTCTTGCTGGTATCTTTTTCCCTCCTGTAAAAGCAAACATTAATTTTTTTAACATTTTGCTCTTTTATTGCTACATTTAAATTTGGTTTAGTGAGATCGTGCTATGGCAAAGGACATTTTTAACAAGGATATCGTGATTCACATTTAATTTCTGGGCTAAAAATTGTGGTCCTAATAGTAATACAATTGTAATCACTGTACTAAGTACTCTGACTAGGTTTTTGAGGAATCTCAATGTACAAGGAACCAGAGCATCCTCTTGTTCCTGACCCTAGCAACAATTGCAATAAAACCAAGACAGAATGAATGTTATACAGTTTGGACCAATCTAATGTTTTATTATATTAACAGTTTAAAAATAATTCTCTAATGTATTTTTTAAAGTCGATTAGATTTCCTACTTTTATTTTGTGTGGGGCTTCATGAGTCAAGATGAAGTTCTGCAAGTATAGCACACAATATTTTTATGGTCATAAAAAGTATTTTGCTAGTGGCATCCTGGGCTGCATGAAAGGCAGCATGGCCAGCAGGCTGGGGGGTGATTCTCTCACTCTAGTCAGTTTTGAGAGATCCCACCAGCAGTGCTGCATCCAGCTCTGGCTCCTCAGCATGAGAAGGACAAGGAGCTAATGGAGCAAGTCCAGAGAAGGGCCATGAAGGTGATAAGGGAACTGACCACCTCCCCTCCACAGACAAGCTGAGAAGGTTCAGCCTGGAGAACAGGAGGTTGCATGGACACCCCATGCCTGCTGCTGCAAAGCAGTGAATGAATTCCTTCTTTTATTTCATTTCCACATGCATCTTTTGCTTCACCTATTAGACTGTCTTTATCTGCACAGGAGTTCTCACTTTTACCCTCCTGGTCCTCTCAGCACCTCCCACTGCAGGGGAATGAGCAACTGTGAGATTGATTTGCCAGCTCACAACAAAAGTCAATACCTTGTGATATATGCACATTTCACATTTCAAATGGAGTTGTTTGTTTTCTTTTTACAGGTTAAGTTCCATTGCACTTTTTAGTACAGATAAAGTTCATATAAGCTATAACATCACAGCCCTGCACAAGCAGGCTTCTTAGCTAATCTTCAGCTGTTTGAAGAGGCACCAGTTTTCCATTGCTATTGTGAAAAACTTACTCTTCCTTTAAGAGTTTATTAGTAGACCCTATAGCAGTAAGTTCTTACCTCGTAAATGAGTATAGTTCTGTAAGTAAACATATCAGGCTGTTTGGCTAGCAGTTGTGTATTAATTTAACCACATAAAGCAGAATTAAAGTGTTCATTATCTCTGGAAAGAGAAAGAAAAGTGGCAAATGGGATCTATTGTATTCTTAGTATAGTTTGTGCTTTGCATTTTCTTGGTAATAATTCAGTCCTGGCTAGTTTTAGACTCAGTAATTATTTCTTAGATTGTTACAATAAACACAAGGACTGCACCACCCACATACACTTGAAATTAATCATATAAGTTGCTCTCTTGTGTTTTAAACATTCAATGAGTAACAAAGAACATCTGATTTTATTGCGACCTTGTTTTGTCTTCCTTTTTATGCAAATCATAAAAGTAAAAAGTGAAGCAACAATAGCAGATACTACTTAATCTAGCTCTAAGACACCATTACCTGAGGAACAGGAATTGAACACTACATGAATCTAGTATAGAGTAAATTCTCATAGAGAGAGATGGTATTGCAAAACATTGAAGAAAGAAAAAAAACAACCAAATAAGATTCACAGAAGCTAAATACCTGGGCTGAACCATAAAAAGGGGTTAACACTCACCAAATGCTCTTCAAAAATCTGAAAGAGTAGGAAGAATGCTTCTAAGGGACATGTGGGGAATGACTGTATTAGAAAATATTGGAATGACATTTTGAAATGAAAATTTAGGATTAAAATAGGAAGAATCACCTTCCAATGCAAAACGTTTTATTGAGCTGTCACCTCTCTCTTTCTGGTACTGAAGCAGGATGGAGCAGATCTGAATGCAAAGGAATGAGAGGAAGAATCATAAAATTATTTATCGGAAGCCTTAGCGTTCTTGGTTATTGGCAAACCATGGAATTAAAGCTATGGGGATGTACAATGTTTGTGGATTAGGGGAAACTTTTTCATTCAGAAATTAATAACTTGTTCTACAAGTACAATAAGGCTGTAGTGTTCTGGAGTTCTAGACTGCTTCATTCTAGAGGTAAAGTACAGGAGAACTTTACAAATAAGCATGAAATAACCAAAAATAAAAACACAATTCATTCAAGAGATTCTCTCCATTTGATAGAAACCTGATAGATTTTATTTTGAATTTTTACTCCAAAACAGAGGAATAGATCTAAATAATTAACTATCTGTTTACATTACTGACAAGATTTTTTCTGTTTGTTTTGCAGGTTGTTTACAGTCCATTTATCTCTTGTTTATATCAAATTCTTAGGAATTTTTAAAAAAATATTTTAACTCTAACTTTATTAAATTCCTAATTCCTTGCATTCCTAAAAAAACCCCCACAAAGTCAAATTTAAACTTCAAGACACTGATTCTGTGATGCTTGAAAGATCAAGAATCAAAATTATTACTGTTTTACCTGTATTTAAATTTGTATATATAAAGAATAAAAACCTTGTCAACCTATGTAACACATTAATAAGTAATCTCCAAATATGACAGCTAGTATCAAACCTACTTAGAATTCTATGTAATTTCTGTGGTCTTCACAGAAATTCTCTTCATCACTAAATTAAATTCAATTATTTTTAATACATGCTGTATTTCCCCCAATAATTCATGTCTCAAAAAAAATCAGAGTGGCACACAGTACTGTCAATCTGTCTTCATGTTTCACTCCTCTTGAAAATAAAACCATGTAATTCCTGATTCTATATCCTATCCTGATTTTTCCTTTGATTACAAGGGAAAAGGTTTCATTAGTGTTGCTGAAAAAGACATCAGAATCAAATTCATTATTTACAGTATATAGCAACATATGAGAAGAGAAATATTAATCCCTGGCATTGACAATGACAAGCTTTCTGGATTAAGTGATAATTTCACAGTAATAATTTTATAACCTGAATTTCTATTAAGAATTTGAACAGGGGTTACTTCTGAGGACATTATGGCCAAATGGCCCATACACAATAAAAAAAGTGAATAACAAGGAAGTGATCAGTATTACTATCTTACAAAAGCACATTCTTTTCAAGAATGGGAGGAAAGAACAGTTCATATTCTTAGAGACTAATAACTGGGCCTGATCAATGTTAACTTAAATCCAGCTGTTGCCCCTTGTAAAATATTCAAACTGCAAAACTGGTGTCAGTGTGGAGAGACAAGCTTAGTGGAGGAGTTAACAGTGATTTCATTCTGTTGGTATGGGAAAGAGATGAACTAGTCACTGCCTCTCCCTAAAGACTCATCTCAAATATTTTGTTCTTGCTCACATATACAGTATCCTCTATAGTAAGGAAACGTTTTCTTGTGCTTCCTTCAGAACATTGGTTCTACAAAGACAAAGTAAATACCCTCTCTCAGCATGAATTGCCCTTTCAGGATGCCCCATGAACATAAGCATGTCATGGAATGGGAGGATTAGCAAAATTTTTTTTTCATAGCATTCTTATAGAGGAGCTTCAGGTTTCCAAAATTGTTCCAGGGGATGATTATCATCACAGAGAATTTCCTCTCATTAGACACAGCCCCTCAGCCAACTCTTCCTGTAGTGAAGACTATTTTTCAAACCTCAGGGTAGGGACAATTTTTTTTCATTCCCTCCCTCAGGGAATTTATTGCTCATGGAAGTGCTGGCTCAACAGTCCTGAGGTTGAAGTTGTTATCCACAACATTAATGAATAATGCAATATAGCCTCTAAAACTGTTTCTGTGAAATGAATGGGGTTATTTGGGTCATATCAGAACTCCTAAGCAAATTATATTTTTTTATAGGAAATGTTCTTTCTATAGTGAATGCTACTAGGTGATATAGTAGGAAAATACATTAATTCGATTATTTTTACACATATGTAACTCTAAGAACAACTTTGCTTCACTATGATTTAGAAAATACATTGTGAGACAGTTGGTGAATTTGTGACTGTTTTTGAAACAGATTGTTATTAAAAACACTTAAATGAGGAACACTAGAGAGTTGTTTGTTTTTGGGTGGATGCTAGCTGGAGTGGAACAACAAGTACTGCAATTCAAACACATACTATAGATACAAACGAACAAAAAAATGGCACAGTTGCTATACTATAATGCAGCAATTTATACATATTTCTAGACTACAAGTAGTCATTTATAAAAGGTGTTTTAACTAAGCAACTCAAGAGAATCCAGTTCAGCATTTTCCATGGTAAAGTTGTACAAAACCCTATTTACAGAGCTGAAGAAAAGGGAAGAATGGCAATTTTGGTGATGTAGAAAATACTGGATTTTTTTTTTTTTATGGCAATTATGTTGACTGTACATGCCTGTATTCCTTTCTTTCAAAAATTCTGAAATCAAAATTCAAACCTCACCCTAACTAAAATCTACATGGCTTAACAGTGTTCTTTGTCTCCAGTACAACTGAAAGCATGTGGCTTACTTTTTACAGTTATGCTCCCACTCATTTTTGACAAAATGAGAGTGTTTTGAAGAATGAGAAAATTGAGTGTCATTTTTTGGTAAAAATGCATACATGAGATAAGAATATACTTCAGTCAAAAATCAGTAAGATAATTTTATTTTAAAGGATGTAAAAATTAACTAATATTTGTTTATCTTCTTAAAAGATAAACAACAGACAACAAAATCCTGAAGGTGCTAAAGGGGTTGGGTGGAGAGAGAAACAATGCCCTAATTTCTAAGTAAGAAAATGATTTTTACTCTAAAGAGAGATATCAGGAAGGAAAGTATTTAGCAATCAGCAATCAGTATTATGACAAAATAAGGACTTCGAGAATTTAATTTGCTTACCATTGATGCAATTAATGAGAAAAGTCTTTTCAGAAAGGTCATATCTCCTGTTATTTCAAGAAGAAAAGCAGGAAAAAACTCTCTTTGTTGATCTCTATATGATATTTTCTAGCCAACAGTCTTCAAGCATCATAGGTAACTTTAAGGATAGGAAAAAGGGACAGCTCCAGCAGACCTCCCTCCCCTATATACATGCACACTCAAGCCTTTTAATCAGCAAACATGCCTCTGCAAATAAAAAAAAGTATTGACCCAAATGGTCAGGGACTTCAGGGAAGACCAGGACTCACAAGATCCTTGCATTTGGGTTAGCTTTTGAAGGATGTTAGTAAATTAACAAAGTGAACAAAAGGCATTCTGCTAGTCAGCCCTGGAGCAAACAACTTTGCAGTCATGCCAGGAGATTGTCCTTTGTCTCCTGTTTAAGATCTCTATTGCCAAGAAAATTCTGTAAGCTGCCTGTTCTAAGAAAGGCAACTGCCAACCCTGACGGTAATTATGGGTTTTCCAGACAGCTGTGACAGTATTTAGATATTAGCATGATGAAATGAGCTGAAATGGGAGAGAGAGTGGGTAGAGAATAAGCTGGAATACAAGTGCCATGCACATGGAAACTACATGCTGAATTTTGTGTATGAGGGATTCTCATTTTGAATGAGGTTTGTAGGATGAATCAAAAATCCAAACTACACCTAAATTCTTCCTGAACATTAAAACATTTAATCTGTGAATTTTATTTTAACTTGATGACATATAAATTATGTGCAAAAACCTGAAACTGGGAGCTCACATAAGATATGAGCTAAGGAGACCCATGCAGTTGCTGAAAGTCATTAAATAGTCCTACCTGGCAAAAGTGATGGTCATGTCTAAAAATCTAACTTTAGAGTCAAAATTTTAACAAGGCCTCACGTATTAAAATTTCTATATTTCAGTATCCATATCATATGCAAAGTGGACTGAAGTCAACCACCATCCTGTACTTATATGCCTTTGTCTCTTAAAATGCAAAGAAATGTGTGGCAAACATTTTGATTGATTGCAGGTGGCCAGGCTATATCTTCCTTAGAGAACTATGGAGATCTAGGGAAAGCTAGCTAAGTACTCATAATATGCTTACAGCAAACTTATCCTTTTTTATATCCCTGAAATGAAACAAAAATGCATCACTGATCTCACTTGCTCTAAGCAGATGGCTAAATGAGTATGGTCTAGATAGGACAAATCAGCATGGTGTTTCCAACAAAGAAAAGCAAGAGAAAATGCAGTACAAGAGTTAGTGAACTTGAAAACTGGAGCATGCAAGAGCTTATCACATAGCTGATTCTTGTAACAACGCATAATTTGACACAATTTCAATTTATTATCCATCTGACATATCTATTGTGTCCTTCCTTATTAAATTCTGCTCTGCTTGGAACAAAAGCTGCCTCTTTGACCTATAATGACATTTCAAAGGCTGAAGAATAATTATTGAAATAAAAGCCTTATAATGACTATCTAATACCTTCCCACACAGAATCTTTTTTTTGTGCAGAAAATGCTTCCACTGCTGGTGGTCTCTTTTTAAATTTTTTTTTGCTGTTAGTTTTTCCCCTCCCCTTTAAATGCATGGGCATGAAAATGAAATGCACTGCCACAAGTTCTATAATACAGTAGATACAACTTGGATGAAACTCAGTCACATTTTTAAAGTCAAATAAATAAGTGAGCATTCACATCAAAGTCTTCCAAATATATGAAGAAATGATTGATGGGGAAAAATATTCTTTAATTGCACATATTTGTGTAGTGTGCAAAAATCACATCATTAAATCTGACTTGAATTACACTTCTCATTCAGAGTTCCAGCTAGTAATAATTCAATATCAAGAGAAAAATTTTACTTCAGTCAGTTTCACAAGGAATTCTGTGAAAGTTGGAGACACTAGTGGAGAGCAATCACTGGATATGAATATCTCCCTTTAAAAAAATATGCTAAATACTTACTAATGTAAACCAACAATCTGAATTTTGAAATTGAGTATTAGTAATTTGTAGTGTTATGTTTCTTACTCATTGAAACAATCCCTCACTAAGGCTTGAAATCATAGTCCACATACTTGAGGAGTTGGTACCACACCAGATTTTTCTCCAATAGGTGACTTTCTCGGGTCGAAGTTGTCCAAATTAAAGTCTTCAGCTCCTAATACAAAAATCTTTTTGCCTTAAAAAGAAGCAAACTAAAAAGTATTCTTATATATAGATGTCATGATAGAAAAAAGTAAGAAAATGTGACTCCACATGCACCTCGAAAGTTCAATTATCAAAAAGAATATACAGGTTTAGAAAAATAATTTTTAGCAATTAAATTTTGTTGGATATTTAAATACTGCAATTGGTAAGACTGCAAAACCCTGATTCACATAAGCATATGTTTAAATATTCTTGTTGTTCTTGGTCCCCCTGGGTTTGAACAAATTATGAGGGAGCTTAACAGGAATAAATTGTTAATCATTAACCAAATATTAACTCAAAACTATTTCTTCCACAAAGCCAGCACAGGAAAGTTATTTAATTTATTTCAGCTATTCCAGATTTTGACATTGTCTGGCTAGAAATCTGACTTCTAAAGCTAAACAAGAAGGGAAGAATTTTTACATGTTTAAATCTCTGTGCCCTAAACCAACAATAAAAATGTGATTGTGAGGAGAACACCAAAAGAAGGCAGTGGGAAATAGTCTACTCCTACATGCATTAGTCTACCTTGTTTATAAGTTCTGAAGGAAGTTATATGTCCCCCAAATTCAAGTACTTGATAGAAAATGGAGATGCAACATTCTTTTCAACAAAATTTTCCCCAAAATTTATTCTATTTATTCTGGTGAAGCCAAGTTTGAGGGTGGAACTTATCATAGCCTTCTGCTGTCTGAAGGGGTCAGCCACTAAGAACATAGTACCAGATCCTTTTCGTTTTCTCAGATGTGCATAGTGAAATAAGAAGAAGCATGGTTCTGACTGGATCTACAGAAAATTATTAATAAAATACTGGTTACAGACTGATAGATGTTACCTAGAGCTACAAGATAACTTCCACATTCAAAATCTTTCAAAATTGTTGAAAAAAACATCAAGATTCTGGTCTAGACAAATATAGACTGGTTTTGAGATACACATTTACTCCAATTTTAAATTAGTCTGGTAGTTTTTCTTGGTTGCCTTCAATTTCTAACAGTTTTTATGGTGGCTAACTTACATTTTTATATGATGAACTTCATTAAAATATCTCCCTTTTGATGAGCAGAACCAATTTATCATCCTCCAGCCCACTCACATGGCTTTTAATCCCATATGCAGCTGGGAATTCTATTAACTCCACAGAGCACAGCCCCTCTCACTTGTACAAGAGCATCCTAAAATAATGCAACTGCCACCTACATACACATATCTGGTATTATATAGGCTCAAATTCATCATTATGAACTCCAAAAACTAAAATATTAAACAAATAATTCAGGAGAGGAACATCCTACATATTTCTGTGTATGTTGAAAAATGAGTCCACATAGCTCTTTTTTACCATCAAATCCAGTTAAGCATCCAGTACTTTGTACTAAAAGGCCATATATCTATTTCAAGTGAGTTTAATTCCAATCTACATCCTTCTACTTCACACTGGACTTGAAGTTTCTTAGTAAAAAGAATAAGTGAGGAAAGGAACTCTCTTTTAGGTAGAATTATCAGTACAGAAAAAAAAATTGGGAAACTCACCTCAAGACTTTGAGGTCATCATGATCATAGTTTCTGATCACCAACTCATCAGCAAAATGGAATGTGTTTCTGGATTTAATGAAATAAAAATCGGAGATTAAGTTCATTTTGCAAGTCAAAATTGTTGCTTTTTCTGAATAGAATGTTAGAGGCTTGGATAGCAGTTGCATAACAGGGATCAATACAGTAACTGAGCCCTACTAAAATGTCTACTGACAGAATAATTTTCAAAACCTTGTGTGCAATATCAGTGCAAAGAGCCTTCTCCCAATTAATTTTTGTTCTGAAATAGGTTTGTAACTGATGAGTACCATAGATACAGCTAAAAAACATAAAAAAATACCTTTTTTATTTCAATTGAATGGGGAAAATCACCCTTAATGATATTTGATACAAGAGTGCACCAACATTTTATATTCTTTAGCTGTACTGACATACTTTTCCATTCTTCATGTCTTTGACATCAGTGCCCGATGTGGCAAGATTTTGAAGGTTTGCCAGATGAGAAATTGCTCAGGGGGCAAAGGAAAAATCAGAATCATACTCTGTATCAAGGTCTAATCCAGTGCCTGACCCTAGGAAAGTAAGCTCATACTTTGAAAAAGAATGCATTAAAAACTGCAACACTGAAGCAACAGCATCCCATGTATTTTCAAGTCTAGTTAGAGGAAGTGAAGAAAACAACACAAAGAATGAGTTTATTACAAAGAGAAACAGTGAAATATATACCAGATAAAGTGGTTTTCCTGTTTTAAGTGAACATAGTTTTGAAGAGAAGCCAATTTTGTACATAAACCATTTTTCAATACCCCACAGTAAGGATAATACAAAGTAGACACTTATATACAGTATCACTTCAATATCCTCAGGAAATTGAAAGCACACATATGCACAATCTTGATAGACATACAAATTGAATATCTGCTTTCAGAAGTTAAAGGATCACACATCACATACATCTAAGCATAGCCTTTTCCACCCAAAAATTGATGAAATATCTGCCACTGCAATACTTTTGTTTACTCTGTGTAGATAGATGTGCAAAGATGAAAAAAGAAATCCATGTAAAGTTGAAAGCAGCCATAAATTTACCTTCTTGAAGGAGTGAAACTTACACAAAAAGTTTATACCTAGATAGCAAAGATACAGATCTATACAAGGAATTGAGGTGCAAAAACTAAATCAGCAACAAAATAAAATTACACTACATTAAAGCTTGGGATCTTCCAGTATTAATTAAGTTTGGAAAATTGAGTAATTACTTTGCAGATTCTCTATATCTTAAGTATTATTATACTTCATTATCACCTTGTTTACTCCTATCATTAGAAATGGTTTTTGAAATGCCTTCCACCCCTTCTGTAAGGCTAACTATTTTCCTTTATAATTGGTCAGTGGAAATTCACATTGCCAGGTAGGGTTATGTTAGTGAAGAAACACTGGCATTGAGATGTATTCTTTTTTGCTTCTTAAAAACTTGGTACAGAGTCCATATAGAGGTGAAAAGAGTTGCAGAGGATTTAGGATTACCACCTCAGTGTCAGAGTCAGATGGGTCTGTCACACATATGATGCTCAACAATTTGCAGAAAGATAAGAAGCAGATGAAAGGGCTATTGAGCTGACATTTTCTTCAAGCCACCAATTTTCTTTTTCAGCTAACCTGGACTAAGGTTCACCAATTTCCACAGAGGCCAAGGCCAGAGGAAATATTTAAGTGTCAGAAGATCACATATTTTGCAGATCTAATGACTACACAAAATTACATGAAGAAAAAAAAAGATGAACAAAAAGACAAATAAATGTCATGTTTAGGTGTTCAGCAGATTAGTTTATACTGCTTTATCTTTTATTACACAGTAAAATATTTTAGACATTAATATATTTTTTAGAGTTTCTTTGTTTTTTTACAAAAATGTTAATAACACTACAAATATTGAGGAAAATTAAATTTTACTCTAAAGCCTCTAATTTTCAGAGGGTAATTTCTCTTGAGCTAATTTAAATGAATACTATTTGGCAGATAGGAATCTCTAACTGGTACTTATTTCTGGCAGTGCACAATTAGAGCAAATACAGAGGAAGTGTAACCAAGTGTAACCAGCCTCCACAAATTCAGCTGGATCTCCATAATAGCAAGAGATGAGAAAATATTCCTAAGCCTTCTTAATACACTTCTGATAGGTAGCACAGTATCCCTTTCTTGACTAATACTGCTTCAAAACAACCTGCCAGGAAGGCTATTAGCAACAAGGATTACACTGAGTGCAAGAAAGCCTTGTTTGTCTTTTCCAAATCCATTTTTCTTTAGCATCCATTCATGTCTCTGAACTTTTGTGCTAAAGCTAAGAAAATAACCTAAGGAGGTATTATCTTTCCTATTACAACTTCTACAGCACTATTGTGGTCCTTCCAATTTTCTTCCTTTTGCTGTGGAAAAACAAATTTTTTGACTCATCTTAAAAGCTTTTCTTTTCCTCCCTGAAGAGTGTTATGTAAGACCAAGATATTATTAAATATTTTTGTTTATCCTGGGTTCCTGTCTGTTGTTGGCAATCAATCTCAAAACCATGGAAGTGTTCATTTCAGTGCAGTATATTATATATTACCCCAAACACATAAGTTTTTATTAATTTTATCTATGCAATGCATCTGCAATTCGGTCATGGCATTTCACTTTCATTATCCTCTTTTGGAACATGTTTGGGAAAAGATGGGTGGGAGTAAAGCTTCTTTTTCTCAAGTGTGGCAGTAGCAAGCAATTCACAGTGGCTACTGAAAGACACTTTCCTTTTAATTCTTTGATTTCACCTCTTTGCTCAGCTACATTTGAATTGTAAAATGGTAAAATAAGCCAAAACTGACCTTTTGTTCACTTCAGACTTAGTTACTGTGCCATAAAAGGCTAAAAACCTCCTGGTTCCCTCCAGAGTAAAAATATTGGTTTTTCAGGAAAGTAATTATCAGTCAGGATTTGGTTGGAGCAGCTTGTATGCTGGTGGCTCCCCCAGAGCCATAAGTTTCACCATCAGGGTTCACTTTATCTTTGACTCCCATCACCAGGCTGCCTCTTCTGAGAGGTAACTCTTAGCCCAGTGTTGTCATCAGTCCATTTATTGTCATTGACAAACACTATCATCAACTAAAATATTTTCTTTTGTGCAACACATTTTACATCCAGCCCGTTATGCTGTGCTGACAAGCACTGAAATGAGCTGAATATATTCAAGGAACTTTAGCAGGCACAGACTGAACTGGAGATCAATCATGGCTTAAGCCACCATTTCCCAAAACCCATTAGCCCCACCAGGACCCATGTGTACTTCCAGAACATGAAATTCCAGGCTGACAAGACCTCTCAGCAAAATCAGTACATTCACCCATACTTTGATCCAGCAGTACTAGACTTTAATTGATTTCTTCTTCCCTAAAGACTGCCAAAGCCTGCCTCATCTGTTAGAGCCATGATATTTCTGAAAGGTCACTCTCCCTTAAGCAATATGATAAATTATTTTTATTTCACTATTTGCCTTTTGCTTTCCCCCCTCCTTGTAAAACTACCCATACATGTAATTTAGCTGTTTCCTTAAGCCATTGACTCAGCTAGGTATAGAATTGAAGCTCAAACATAGGTACCTCACAATGTTTCTTAGAATTATTCCTCTTTACCCTCAAAAGTTTTCCATAGCAGAAGTGTGCCAAGTTCAATTAAGCCTTTATCAAAGGGAACTGCCAAGGATGTAGTCCAGATTAATTAACACAAATGAGGTATAGCAAAATTCCCCTTCCAACCTCTTCCAGTGAGCCAGCCCCTGCAGCCAATTCCCCACCCTGTGGCCAAGGTTTGCAGCACCTGCTACTTAGATAACTCATTGTCTAAATCCTTGCCATACACGGAGTTGATACTGAAAGACACAAAATATTAGTGGTTAAAGACTGTAATATTGATTTATACATACATCTATCTATATCTAGGTATTACATGTATAGGCATACCAAGACAAGTTACAGATAATTAAGCTTCACAGGGTTTTTAAACTCCTGACCTTCTTCCAAACAAACACAGAGAGAACAATTTTCATCTTTCCTAATATTAAGATGCAAACTTGTTGAGAAATCAAGCATTTCTTACTACTTTAAAAGAGGATAAAAATAGATAGCACAGACTTCACTGATTTTCTAAACTTCTTTTTCATTTGTGTGTTTTTCGAGCTCTTCCTAGCATTCAAAATTAACCTTTTTCTGAAAAGGTTGTGAAAGGAAGAAACTACATATTAGAAGAAATATTTAATATGACTTTTCTTTCCAACCATATATAAAACCAGAAAAGCCTACAAGGAAGCAAGGATAATATCTAATTAAAGTTATTCCACATTAAACCATAAGAAGGAAATGAATAAATGTCTCTTGTGATAATTTGTGTTTAATACCAGCATAGAGAACTCAGTAAAGGTACAAATTCTTTTTTTTTTTAATAATAAGATTATTACTTTTATTATTTACTTTTTTTCTATCACAGGCAACTTTATATGGAACTTTTAAGAGGATGAAAGAGAAATATTACCAAGGCAGACTTGTTCAGTAAAAACAGTTTTAAAAAGCAGAAAAATTCTAAATAATTGAAAGCACTTTGAAACAGCTACATATATTCATTACCTTTTTTACATATGTGATTATTAAAAAAAACATTCTGAGAAGAAGTGGAAAAGAGATTAATCAAACTGACATTTCAACACTCAGTAATTTGCAGTACATAAAATCTATAAGTAAAACACAGGCTTGTCAGCAACAACACATAGTAGCTACAGGATCATAGCAGTAGTAGCCCAGAAGTAACAGAGAATTGGGTCAGAGAAATAAGTAAAGGTGACAGAGAAATATGACTCCCAGTGAACATTTCTAACTTTTTGTAGCAGAGAAAAAATTGTGTAACCTCTCCCTAGCATGAGGGTTTGGAAGAGGAAAATAACAGGTATAAAGCAGCTCCCAGTCACCAACAGGATCCAGGCACCATACTGCTCTGCACAATCACACTTTCAAGGGCAAAATGAAACTTAAATTGTAGCATGGCAAATACTCTAGAACTAGTTATTGCTCACAGACTACTGCAAACACTATCCCTTTTCTTTCTGCTTATCACGCTTTCCAAAGAATGCTTTGGAGGTTACCAAAACTATAGTACAAATATATACCACAAATTCATTCTGACATTTTGTAATTAACAAGGCCCGTTGCAGAACAGCAAATTCAGACATCTCTTATCTTCAGAAAAAAATATCCTTAACACTGACCAGCAAATCTCACATAACAAAAAACATATAACATTATTAAACAATGAAACCAAAAAGCCCCCAAAACAATGAAACCAAAACTCCCATAGTATGATCTTGACCAGCCATCCATTGCACCTGGGAATGATATCTTAATTATGTTCTTCCCAGCCCTTCCCACCACTTTCACTTCAGATGCTAAAGCAAAGAGGGTTGAAAGTTAAGTTTTTATCCTGAACAGAATCAAGCACGGCCTCATGATCACCTGATATCTGACTCTTGATTAGCTACACATTGGTTTTAATTATCCACCTGCTTTCAATTAAGTACCAGGAAATCCATCCTATTAACAGTACAAACTAATCACCCTTGCACACAAACAGGAGACCTTTTCCTCTCAGGATACATCTGAAGAATACAAATAATTAAAATAATTTTTTAATCTTGTAACAATATTGTTAAAATAATAACAAGCCACCTGTTTTAAAATCTATACATAAATTTGTATTATGCATTAAAAACCATATCACATTTTATTGTGACAGTATCTTGAAAGAAATTTGGGTTAGGAGTCAAGAGTTCATTTTGAAAACAAAATGCAGTTAGTATCCTAAAAATCAAAATCCTGACCCTGCCCTTCCCTAAGGTATGGATGTCTTTGTTCCACAGCCTGCTTTGAAAATAGGCTCTGTATGACCACCAGATCAGCTTTTACAGCCAGCTGTGTGAGTAGCCCTGATATTTCTGCAAATGCGTGAAATGAAACTGCACATCTGCCTGCAACATATTAGAATTTAGTAATAAAATACCAGAAAATGGTGTTAAAAATTCTATAGAATCATAAAATACATTTTTCCATAGTTCACGTTTTAGTATTGTCACAAAAATCTGGAGACTGGATGGATTTAGTTTCATTGTTATTTTATTTAAATATCTTGAATATTATGCAGAAGATAAAATAATAACAATAATAAAATTCAGACTGTTTAAAACAACAACAAAATCAAAACTAAAATTTTAATTGGCATTATATGAATATGTGTATGTTTAATAAAAATGAACTATGTAAAGAATTGCTGTGCATTAAAACCATATTAATATAAAATGAATTAAATTTTAATAAATGAATTAAATTTTTAAAAATTCATTATGCATTTGTATTTAAATAGGCAGTATAGCTTTATGTTTTCAATAAAAGTGAAATGAAAAATCCAGCACCAGTAAATGAAACAACATACAATACAAGGACACTGAACTGTGGAAAAGATGTCGAGTATTTACTGTAATGCTGGTCAAAATGCAAATTGCTATCAGACCATGTGTAATATAGCCCCAGTCACTGAGACTCCTGTGAAACCGTGTTTAGAATTTTATTTCTTCTGGAAAATAACTTCAGAAAAAAAAAAAAATAAAAAAGGCAGGTTATTCATTTTCTACATCCTAAGAATGTTTACAGCACAGGGGAGAGGGTGACGTATAGTGGGAAGGTATTGCACCTGATGGTTCTTATATACCGGATGTAAGAAAGCCTGCCATAAGATCTAATTATCAAGAATTGCTTTTTCTGCCCCAAAGCAATCATTTTGATGACAGCCTTCTATGCACTGTAAAACAAAATGGGAAGCCTGTGTTATATAAACTGGCTCAGCGCTTCCTTTTACTTCCTCTGATATCAGCCTCTCCACCTCATTTATTTTCCACACATTAATGGTAGCAGTCACCTTGAGCTGTTGATGCAGAGTAATTTTCACAGAAACCTTGATCAGAAACCATAAATCAGCCTGATGTGCTTTTATGGTCTAATAACATTCTGCCTGCTCCTACAGGCCCTTATGTAAAACTGCATTGCGGAGAATTCCTTGGACTGTTTTTTTCACATGCACTCCTGTATCTGAAAGACATGAAATACCCACAACATAATAAGATTAATATACTTTGCTTAAAGCTGCAGTCATGAAAGCATTCAGGTATTAGCCTGTAAACATGAAAATATTCAAATAATAAAGCACAATTTTTCTCTGTAGATTTTTCTGTGTTTAGCTGCTCCTTCCTACATTTGGTTAGAGAAACTGAGTAATCTTCCCCTTCTCTCCCAGATGCAGTGCATCAACAGGCAGAGCACACTGAAGCTGAATGCTTTGTCTAGATTAGAAAATGCTCACCTGTATAGCTGTATCAGCAAATCCACACAGCGTGAGAGACTTCTGAAGGTGAATCTTGTCTGTAAGATTCCATTCTCATTCGTGGATGGGTTAAAGATTTTAAGTGAAGAACTTAGAAAAGAGGTATTGATTTCAATGGTAAAATCATCATTTCCTTCCCATGAAAAAGAGAATTATTACTTACCTTTAACAATGCTTTCCCATATGACATAAACATATTATGTAAACCATAGTGGGTTTACCACAGACCCCACAGCTTTTTTTTCAGCACCTGGTTTGAGAAAGTGTAACCTATTTTAAAGAAATCCTTAGCATTCCTGATATTTCAAACTAGAATTTCAACATTTCTCCCTCTCTCTTTTTCTGATTAATCTCTATGTACATTTGTTCCTACCTCTAAGGGAGAATAATTTCTCCCCCTGACCTTGCAAAGACCATGTGGGAACACACACACACAATAGATTACACATCTATTGTAGTACTAATTATGTCTCAGTAACATAGGTTTGCATATATAATAAACATAAAATCACTGACACTCAGAGTTTAGGCTACATATGCATAATTTTTTACTAAGTGGTTTTTTGCTTTTGTATTATAAGTGTTTTCAACAGAGGTTTTTTTCTTTCTTTTCTATTACAGATAATAGTGCAGTTTCTTGCTTTTATGACTAACTTTCTACAGCTTTTATGATGCTCCCCTGGTCAGAAGCACATGCAGCTGATAGCAGCAATCAGTGCACCAACAAATAACCATGATTCACAGCATCTTTCACATTAGGGCTCCCAGATAAATCCTCAGCACTTAGTAGAAAATGCTTGTAAAAGGCAACTTCATCATTTCAGGACCAGGTATATGAGTGTCTGAAGAGAAAACAGGGCATGAGTAACTGCTCATCTTTCTCTGATACCTCTCAAGGTATGAACATAAGTGAAATTGGTTTTTTGTTTGCAGAAGGTTCTTGCAAACTCTCTGATTTGTGAACAGAGTATACAGGGTAGCAAGGACAGAGCAATGGGAGATAATGGAGTACAGAAATATTCCTTTCAGATTTGCTGAATCACAGCTGTGGGTAATGCAGTGATAGCACCACAAAAGGTATCATTCAGTGTTAAAATGGCATCACTGTGAATGCTCTCTTCCTACTCAAAACAGCTGCATTTACCTGCCATACCACTTCTACAAAATTAAAATTAAGGAGAGAATGAATAAAATGGATAGATTGTAGCTTAATGTTGGAGTAGGAATAGTTACAATATAAAATTAATTATTTTTTTTATTATAGGCTTCTATCATAAAAAAATAATACTTTGAAATGTGGTGGATACTACCCATGTTATCTTGAAGAAACATCCTTCTTACCTTGGTTTGTGGCACATTGGTGTGAAAAACAGGAGCTGTCCAAGAAGAGGGACAATCCCACTCTGTATGTATGCTTTTTTTTTATTAATGCTTTTATTGAAATTATCATGGGGTAATTATATGGTAATTTAGATAATTACATAGGCTAAATCTAGCTTTTCACATAGCCAACCACTCTGCTGACCATCATGTTGGCTTATGTTGGCTTTATTGCTGAACTCAAAGAGCAATGGGGTACGAGGAAACCTCTCTGGTAGACAAAAATTGAAATGAGAACAAGAATAATTTGTCTTGCACATTTAAGAAGGCATTTCTCTTTTGTTGATTGGTTACTGAGGCAATCAAAATCTAGGATCTACCAATTTATTGGATTGAAATGGGCTTAGACTATCCACCAAGGATATTTTGACAGAATGTCTGTCACACTGGGCTGCTTTGGCAAGTAGGAGTCTGTTACTGTGAGATGTTTGTGACCCTTGTATTGACACTGAGACACAAATGGTGTGGGTGCAATTTGATACCTAGATAAGGTACACCCAAATATATTATGGGCTATAATTGGACCTACAAAAATGTGATTTGAGGTAAAAATGTTTTTCAAAACTTTTATCTCAGTGGAATATATTGTTATACAATATCATATGCATTGGGCATAACCTTTCCTTTTGTAAGGCAGGAAAATTCTGTCTGTGAATACCACAAGAAATACTTTCAAGAGTTTGAGATTTCTTTAATTTTAGTAATTTTTTAAATAATTCTTTAATTCAGCTCAAAGAAATGTATATCTGTTTTATATAGCTACCACAGGACTGCCCAAACTGGAACATGCCAATACCAGAAGGATTAGTTTGGTTTATATAATTTGAATTTTGTCTAGTGTTTGACAGTGATTTACTTTTATTTTTCTTTTCAACATCATTATAACAGAAGGATTTTTATGCCCTCACCTGTGTGTGCACATGCATTTTATATACATTTCACAAATATTTTTCTATGTCGTATATCATTGAAGAAACAATGGAAATTGCCAAATATTTTGTCTTATTTTGTGTTATAATCCATATTGAGTCTCTAATAGTTTGCTTCCTCCACAAAATGTAATCTTCCTTGTGATTGCTTTATCAGTCATCACAGCTTTTGCTTTTTACATTTAAGCTCCTATAATTTGCAATAATCAGTGTTCTGAAGCTGAGAAAATTCCTTCCTTTATGATGGTCAGTGCTTTACAGACAAGGATTCCACACGTGGAAAGAAGTGAGATCAGAACAACAATACTTGCCAGAGTTTTGTCTAGTAAATTATTTGGACAAAACATTCTCTTTTTTCCTTTGTTTAGTACACACCACAGCTTGTCTTTACAGAGGGAAGTGTTTACCATATTGATACTTTCTGTTGTTCGTGCCTGAAAACAACTGTTCAGATAATTTTGTGTGTATTCCAAGAAACTGAGTAGTTTTTTCTAATACCACATTTATTCTAATTATGTATTTGGCAATCACTGCTGAGAAAGAAGAGCAGAGACATATATCAAAGCTGCCCCTGTACCTGACCTACTGAAAATAGGTTTTTACTAGCTTTACCAAAGTGTTCCCCTATTTTGATGTTAATTAAAAATGCTGCTGTTTTCCTTGACAAATTTCTTGTCAAGAACTCCGTCCATTTTTTTCTTAAAGCACAAGGACTGTTTGGCAATTAGTTCTCAAGATTACCTTCACCATCTCTACCACAGATGGGCCCCATGTAAATAATTCCCTTTGTTGTTTTTCTGTTAGTAAAACACAAATCACTTGTTTTACTGAGATGCAGTAATATAATAATACTGCACTGAGATCTAAAACATGTGTGGGTGGCTGAAACAGATTTTTGAACTCCTGTGGATGGCACCAGAAGCACATGTGTAGAAAAGGGGCTATTAGGACTGCAAACAAGTTATATAATGCACTCTTTAGAGATTTTGTGAGAGTAATGTGAATAAAAGCCATTTTTAGAAAAGAAGTTTCAGTCTATCTGGTAAGCAGAAGCTTGGTTGTCTTGCTGATGACTTGACATTTGAAATTTGTTTTCTGGTTTCAGTTAATCTGTTCTTAAGTATTAGAAAGTCTAGGTGTATCTAGGTGTATACAGTTCTTGGGTCCTAATTTCTTCAGGATAAAAATCAGGCTGTTTATTAGGTTTCACATCTTGGAAGTAGCCTCCCAGGGAGCTTATATTTGTTGTTTTTCTCCCCAGTCTTCTTTCTGTGTTTGCTTTATGTTCCATCTGAATGTAACTACAATTTTATGTACATTTTGATTTTGTTTTTATTCCAGTTGTTATCCCTAATCTGGCTAGCACTTTCCCTACTTCCTTAACAGAAGGAAATGAAAATATTCAAAGGAAATAGTCAGTGATTCATTGTTAATGACTTAAAACTCCACAGAAACTTTTTCTTTGTGACGATTTAACCTCCTGTAATAAGTGAACTTCCATTCAGTCACTGATCTGCACATAATCCAGACAAGGAATGTAGGAAATTCTAGAAACAGGCATAAAGAACTGATGTGCTTCTTTTTTCAGGTGAGAAATTTTTCATAGTATTCAATCTAAACCTTCCCTGGCACTTTTCATTCTGTCACTTGTTATGTGGGAGAAGAGCTGACCCCCGCCTCCTACCATCTCCTTCCAGGTGCTTGTGGAGGGTGGTAAGGTCTCCCCTGAGCCTCCTTTCCTCCAGGTTCTGAAACCCCCAGCTCCCTTAGCTGCTCCTCATCAGACTTGTGCTCCAGACCCTTCCCCAGCTCTGCTGCCATCCTCTGGATGTGCTCCAGCTCCTCATCGTCCTTCTTATCATGAAGAGCCAAGAGCTGGACACAGGAGTGGCCTCACCAGTGCTGAGTACAGTGGGACAGTCAGGGACACTCTACCCCAAGACTGCAGTGTTTCATGGGGCTTTGGTGAGCAAAATGCAGGACCCTCACTTTTCCTTATCTTCTTTAATGTGGTTTTTAAAATTCAAAATTCCTGTTGGAACAATCCACATTCTCAGCCTGATTTCAGAGAGGCCACCCAACGTGTATCTCTCTCTCTGTTTTGCTGTTGAGTATTTATATTCTTTTGGGACTGGGAAATCTTTGATGTGATGGAAGGAGTGCTTGGATTCCTGTCATTCAGGTATGCTCAGAATGTCATAATGCAAGGCATGGGCTTCAGTGCCTGTTAATTTCAAAAGTACTGTTCAGTCTTGGGAGGAATTTCCAGACTTGTGGGATGGCTCATAAGACTTTTCCTCCTTGTTTCATTTCCAAATATTCTAGACTTCATGAGAAAGTTGTCATTTCAGAACATCAGCCTCAAAACAATGAAGGACAAAAGAAATGCAGTAGCTATTCAATAACAATAAAATAAAGTAGTTTCTTACACCACTACATGAATAAAAATGAAGGGAAAAAGAAAGATTGGAACAGATGTTGAGAGAATTTCTGAGAGAGCAAGAAGGAAACCAGAGGAAAATTAGACTGCAAGTTCAAAAGGCTGCAATGCCACCTGCATGGATATTTCTCACTGAGGAACCAAAATTAATCTGAACTCTGAACCTTTTGAAGTTCTCACATCACTCATGCAAATACATCTCTATTACAGGTGGATAGCAGTTTGGTTTCAGCTAATGTATTCAAAAGGGCTCAACAAGACTGAGATGTATTCAAGTATTCTATGTATCTATAATGGCTTGAACTAAATTCAAATGCCTTGGGGCCCCCCCTGTGTATGGTGAAGCTCATAGAATTCTGTATCAAATAACCTCTTTTATTTCTTTGAAGTGTCATAATTTATTTGCAAAGTTTTATCTCTTTGCTTTTGTGCAGGTCATGCTGTAATTAATCCAAGCACTTTAAAGGTGGGAAACAGACATATTTCAGAAACCTTATTTTGCAGTTTTTCTGGAAAAAAGAATATGTTTTCAATAATAAGAAAAGCAACTTCATTATAAGAATAGTACCACTGCCTTAAATGCCTTTTTTCTTTCATTCAAAACAGAATTTTATTAATAAAAAGAATTAATATGCTTCTTGCTTCTTTTTGAACTGCTATGAAGTATCTAGGGATTTTTTGGAGGGGGGTGTTTCTGTTTGTTTTTTTGTTTGTTTCTTTGTTGTTGGTGGTGGTTTTTTGTTTGCTTTATTTATTTTTATTTTTAAATCTGACCACTACTTGTTCAGTCTTTATGAAACTGTAGAAGGAAGGTTTTAAAAATACTTTGAAATTTTCCACATCTTTCACATCACACTGTTTGAATCAGTGGATTCAATCAGAGGCACATAAAGCCCCAAAACCTTAAGTGATATGCAGATAATATTTCACTCATGCTGCTAGTAAAAGGGTTTTGCTTTTGCTTATTCAGACTTCCTCCTTCCTTGAAGTAAGGTCTACATCCTTTCTAAATGGGCTAGAACAGGAAGGGCTTTTGTTTAAGAAGCTCTCTCTATATTTAACAAGCATGTCTCAAAGAGATTTTATGTGATTTTCAGGTGCATTCAAGTGTCTAGATCATTCCACATCACTTTAAATTCCTGCCTTAATGTTCATCCTATTTAATAACTGAAAAGAGTAGGAAGAATACCTTTTATGCCCATAGAAATGGGGTAAACTTGGTCACTGCTCCTCAAGTATATACATAGATAATAATATCCATTATTATTCTTATGTTCCTGCAGAGATACACTGCAAGTAGAAATCCATCCACTTAGCATTCAAAATTTTGATATGTTACTCCTCTTCTCTAAAGATTATTTTACCACCCTATTCTTTCTGTGGGCAGGATGAAGTATTGCTCTTTGGGGTGAGGACCAACACAAGGTGCTGTGGAAGAGTGGACCAACAGGAATAAACCATATTCCTCTTGCAGCTGGAATGCCAGGTGTGCTTTAGATAAATTTCCAGAGGCTGGAATTCCCCCAGACCTTATAAATGGCACATGCTGTAATGTTTCTTGAAGAATCCAGGCCAGAGCTATCCAAATGAGGAATCCCTTTGATAGATGTTTTATGTATAGAGAAAACGACTGACAAGTCAGAAAAGGATATAGTATTTATGCTTGTCTGTACAGTAATTTTCTTTTAATGTTTTCAAATTTCCTTACTGTACTCCTTAGGTGAACATGCAATCACTGGTTATAGAATGTCTCTAGTTAAAGAATAAATTTTAGAATAACAAATTAGATATAATGATTTAATATTACTACTTGTGAAAGAAGGATTAATAGAACTCCTTCTAAGTATGTCTTTCTCTATAATTGATTCTACCACTGCACAGGACTCTTTTAATGTACAGTTAAATTAATGTAATTTAAATTAAGAAAGCAACATAAAGACTTGGAATTAAGTTCAGAGGTAAAACTAAAGTAATTTGAGAAAAAATAATGTGAACGATATTTGGATATATCTTTAACCTTATTCATGGGCTGTCCAAACATGTATGCTTCCAGACATCAGTGTATGTGGTCTTCAGACATTATGCAGTGCATTTTTCCTACTTGCCTGTATATAATATGATTGCCTCTATATGTTATTACTTATTTAAGGTATAAAATTAATTATTTTTCATATTATTAAAGAAATAAAAATTAATGTGTAAAGTCTAGGGATCTAGATTTCTACAAATCCATTATTGGGAATTGGATTGTAGTTACCATATAAATTTACATTCTGGTAAATAATTTTTACTTAGAAAAAAAGAATTTACTAGTTGACTTCCTTACTTGTCACTTATTCACTGTTTAATTCATATAGACACAATAAAAAGAAATTCTTCTATACTTTTAACTGACTGTGGAATTGATACACTATATAAAACAACAAGACTTGTATAAAACTTGCAGTCTTTGCCTAAGGGGCATCTGTTTGCTACTGCAGGAAAGAATATAGTATTAGTAATAAAATATCAGGAAATAAATCAATAGTATATGATATAATTGTATATAATATATTTTCTATGTGATTAATGGTCCTAATTCTGTTTCTGATCAGAAATCATGCAGCTGACCAGGTCCTGATTCACATAGGCTTTTATTCTGGGAGTAAGGTGTTGGATGTTTTGGAAGTCTACTGGTTGGTGTGCCATTGTGCACTGTTAAAAGCAGATGAAAAAATTAAGAAATGCCAGTTTTCCACTGAACTCTGCTTGGGTTTTTGAGGTAAATATTACATCAGTTCTTAAATTCACTTCTTTATAATGATTTGGTTTTCACAATAAGTATAATAGGATCATAGAATCATAGAATGGTTTGGATTGGAAAGGACCTTAAAGATCATCTAGTTTCAACTCCCACTATGGGCAGGGACACTTTCCACTAGAACAGGTTGCTCAAAGCCCCATCCAGCCTGGTCTTAAACCATTTCAGGGATGAGGCATCCACAGCTTCCCTGGGCAACTTGTTCTAGTGCCTCACCACCATAGAGAATAATTTCATCTTAATATTGAATCCAAACCTACCCTCTGGCAGTTTAAGGCTATTCCCCCTTGTCCTGTCACTAAATGCCCTTGTGAAAAGTCCCTCTTCATCTTTCTTTTAGCCCCCTGTGGGTAATGGAAGCCTGCAGCAAGGCCTTTCTGGAGTCTTCTCCAGGCTGAAGAAACCCAAATCTTACCCAGGTGTAGGTTTTGATCTGCATACATGTCATTCCAACAGATGATGAAAAACCCCAAAGAATGTCATATTCAAGTATGGCTATGTCTGTCTGGATTTATTGTTTCTTGAAAGTCTGTAATCAGAGTTGATCTAGCAGAAAGTATCCACAAGCACACCATAATACATTGTGTTATCCCAGTTTTACTGTTATGAAATACTCTCTCAGTGTTATCCCTCTTGCCTCCTCTATCTTTTCCAAATACAATGTCATGACTTATATAAGACCCATATAAGAAATTTTGACTGTTGGTTTCTGCTGTTTGTTTCAGTACATTCATCATTCTCCTGGTCAATATTCAGTATATTTTAGTCAGAAACTCAGTAGGAACTGGAGAAATTAATAATCAGGATTTCAGGTGTATAATCAGGAAAAGAAAAATGATCAATAATCAATAAATCAGAAAGGTGACATGTTGTAATTCAGTATTTGAGGTATAAGAAATTATATCAAGGTATCCTGTAACCTTCTTCCTGCAAACCCCAGGTCCTGTCTCCCTTTCCGGTCCTGTGACCTTCCCCTGTGTCCTTGTACCCACTGGGGGGTCGGGTATTCCGGCCCCTGTCCCCTCTGTGTCTTCATCCCATTGGCAGCTAGCCAAGGCCACTCCCATTCCCCTCTCCTGATTACCTGTTCCCCAGAGAAACTCGGCCTCTTTCCGGCCATACCATCGCCCAGGAATAAACTTAAGACTGAAAGAGCCTCTTTTGGTATCCTTCTCCATCCATGATGCGATACTGTGTCTGATCTTAAGTAATTAGGAAAAAGACACAGTAATAACAGCATCAGTTGGCGCCCAAACGTGGGGCTCTCAGTTTTAGACCCCATTTGGCTAAGTAAGGCCCGTTGAGCTGTTCAACTACCTCTGTGGGTCGGAGCTGTTTTTTGCCAGCCCCGAACATAGGAGGGTGAATCGGATAACTTCTCCGCGAACTCGGAGGAGCCGATTCTGGATTGGAGCTTTTGCAGAGTTACGGCGAGACCGCACTCCGTCTGAGGAAGGTAAAATATCCCTTCGGGGAGGCAGGAACCCCTATCTAGCCCCGAGGTACTGGGGAGGGGGGAGTTTTTAGACGGAGTAGCCCCAAATTCGCGGGGGGAGGGTTGTATCCCGCGGGGGCAGCGGCAGCAGTTCCGCGTGGAGTGGTGAACACGTGGGCGGTGTTGCGCAATCCCGCCGGCATTTTACGTGTTCGGCCGCTCCACCGACGTGTGCTGTGCTATTGGCGTGAGCACGAGCGCGGGGAATTCCCTTAGGAGGATTTCCCCGGGACCGCCCGGTGCTGCCATAGCGACAGCCGCGTGTGGTAACAAAAACCCAGTACCCCCCACACCTGGGTTTGCAACGGACTGCTAATTTGTAACTTTCTGCAACAGTATAGGAATCGTGCATTTGTGTTTATAACATCGGAATGGGGGGGAAATTTTCTGCACAACAAAAGAGTATTATTTCTCAGCTTAAAGAAATGTTAGATGCGCAAAATTTTGTAATTTCTAAAAAACAGATTAAGAAATTTGTTAGTTTGTTGTCTCGAGAAGTTATAGAATTTGAAAAGCAAGATGTCACTTCAGTTTTATTTTGGGACAATGTTGGAAATTTATTAACTTCTAAAATACAGAAAGGTGATACCACGGCTGCTTTATTTTTGCCTATATTTCTAAATATTCACCAACACTTAACGCAATTAAATTCGGAATCTTCTGTCCCTGAATTAAAAGAGAAATCAGAAATACCTCAAGAAACTACTAATTCTAACAATCCCCCCAGTTATACAATGTTGCCGCCTGAAAATTCTAATTTAGAAAATCACCTTTCTTCAGTGCAAGGGGGAAAACCTGTACTAACTTCAAACAATGTGCCTTTTTCTTCCAATAACCCATTCCTGCATCCAACTCCCATTTCTGCTCCATATCTTCCCAGCTATGTAAACCCATATTTCCAAGCTGCTGTTTCTATATCACCTTGTAACTATCTTTCTAACACGGGGACAGAAAACAATAGGAACTCCGGGAGGGCTGAGACGGGGGGAGGGGCAGCACGTGTTTCAGGAACGCAGGCAGAGACACAGAACCACTTAACCCCTAACTTGCTGACTAACCCTCCTCAACTCTTTGATACAGCTCCAGTTAGTTATGTGGGTAGAAGGAATGGTAGGAGAAGCTACGAGCCATTCTCATACCAAGATAAAAAGGAAATTTGTAAGGTGCAAAGGGAATTTGGGAGGCAAAGTGAAATATTTAAAGGGATGCTAAGAACAACCCTTTTGTCTAATGAATTAGTTCCCCAGGATATAAAGGACCTTTTCATGTGTTTGCTAACTCCAGCTGAATATGAATTATGGCTTAATATTTGGAAACGTTCTTTAAGCAGTCTTTTAACAGAGCTTCACAAAAACCCTGAGCATTCTAAAGATTCGGATGATAATGAAATTACATTGGACCATTTATGTGGGGAGGGCGAAATTCACTGCCCTGAAAAACAAATTCGGTTATTATCTAAATTTATTTTAAATAAAATTAGTGATGCAGCTGAAAAGGCCTTTATCAGTTTGCCAACACCTGAAGTAACTACTAGTTATGTTCATATTAAACAGCATTCTTCTGAGAGTTTTTTAAGTTTTATAGATCGATTAAAGACACAGGTGGAATGCCAGGTGCAAAATCCAGCCATGCATGCAGAACTGATTAAGGAATTAGCAGAGAAGAATGCCAATCAAGCATGTCGCAGAGTCATCTCGAGCTTACCACTCTACCCAGACCCGACCCTGGCACAGATGATAGAAGCATGCACACGCAAAGCAGAACTGTTCAGTGATCCTGAGAGGAACCCAAGTCCAGCACCTCCTAAGCCTCCAGCACCTCCACCACCAGAGATGAAGAAGCAGCACATGTCATCACAGCAGCTAAAGAAGATCACCTGTTTCCAGTGTCAGCAAGAAGGACACTTTGCTAGGGACTGTCCTCAGAACAGGAAACAGAAGAAAATCAGTGAACAAAAAAACTAGAACTGAGGCGCTGGCCTGCCATAAACACCATAGAGCGCCAGGATATAAATTCTGCAGGCTATACTGTAGCAAAAGCCTCTCTCTTAAAAACAAAGGGGGAGGGTGGAAGGGACAATGTGGGGATAACAGATGATATAAATGTTAAATGTTCTCTTAACCAGGTCAGGCAGTCCTGTGGCCGTGTAAGGCTCCAGACTACCAAAGGTTTTCATTTCAGATCTCCTGAGTGGACAATCATTACAGTGGACATCTCAAGCCCCTTAATTGACATGACGGTTTGCCACATGGAGAGTGAGTATTTTGTTGTGGGAGACACAGCACACACACCTTTAGAAATTGAAATAGCTCCTATGATCATGAAGGGGAAAATATCCAGTGTTATAATATTAGCCCGTTGCTCTCAAGCACCTTTCTATTTGTGTGAGGGGCAAGTACTGGCCCAAGCCCTTCCTATTCCAGCAGACATCACAGCAGATGATAAGTCACCAGAGGTTTACTGGGCAGAAACAGTAAAGGAGGAAAAACCTTCTCTAGCATGCAACATGACACATGGAACAGATCACCTACACGTCCAGGGTGTTCTGGACACGGGATCAGACGTGACCATTATTCCTGAAAAACTTTGGCCTTCACATTGGGAATTGCAACCTGTGGCTGGGCAGCTCCAGGGTATAGGAGGAGTTAAATTGGCAAAAATATCAAAACGCATGGTACAAATTGAAGGACCGGACGGCAAATTAGCTAGTGTTCGTCCGTTTGTAATAGATTACAAATGTCCCTTGTGGGGGAGGGACTCCATGTCACAGTGGGGAGTTAAAATGATAATTCCAAAAACCCCTCAGGATTTTTTGGAAGCGGCCACTGTTGACTGCCAGGTCCAGAAACTAACATGGCTAAGTGACACCCCCATTTGGACTACACAGTGGCCGCTCAAAAAGGAAAAATTACTGGCACTTGAAAAACTTGTAGAGGAACAATTGGCAAAAAATCATATAGAAGAAACACTTAGTCCCTGGAATTCTCCAATCTTTGTAGTGAAAAAACCAGGGAAAGACAAATGGAGATTGTTGCATGACCTTAGGGAAATAAATAAAGTAATTCAGGACATGGGGTCTCCTCAACTTGGGATGCCTAGTCCTAGCATGTTACCTAGAGACTGGAAATTGGCAGTGTTAGACATCAAAGATTGTTTTTTCCAAATCCCATTACACCCTGAAGATGCTCCCAGGTTTGCATTCTCAGTGCCATCATTGAACAGAGAGGCTCCAATGAAGAGATACCACTGGAAAGTGCTTCCACAGGGCATGAAGTGTAGTCCTGCTATCTGTCAGTGGTATGTAGCTTCATTGTTGTCTCCTGTGCGTGCACAAAGCAGGGAAGCTATAATCCTACACTACATGGATGATGTGCTGGTGTGTGCTCCTGACAATTCAATACTCCAACACACGCTTGACCTAGTAGTTAAAGTTTTAACCTCTGCTGGATTTCAATTACAGGAAGACAAGGTTCAAAGGATGCCACCTTGGAGATATTTGGGCCTACAGATTACAGCCAGGACCATTGTTCCACAGAAATTACAAATTAATTGTAACCCTAAAACTCTTGCAGATCTTCACTCTCTGTGTGGGTCATTGAACTGGGTAAGACCTTGGTTAGGCCTCACTAATGAGGACTTACAACCCCTTTTTAATTTATTGAAAGGGGAGAGGGAGCTACTGTCTCCCAGAGAGCTGACACCTGAGGCAAAAGCTGCAATTGAAAAGGTACAGCAAGCCCTGTCTGAAAGGCAGGCTCACCGCTACCAGCCTGAACTACCTTTCAAATTCATTGTTTTGGGGAAATTGCCAAACTTACATGGGTTGATATTTCAGTGGATTGAGGGGCAGAAGGACTCACTCTTAATCATAGAGTGGGTCTTCCTCTCCCACCAAAGATCCAAAACTATCACACAACCACAGGAGCTTATGGCTCAATTGATCCAAAAAGCAAGAATGAGGCTGCGTGAACTGTCTGGGTCTGACTTCACATGCATTCACCTGCCAATTAAACTTTCTATGGAGGGAAAAAACTCTCCTGAAAGGCTAACAAAAGAAATGTTTGAGCATTTATTACAGAGCAATGCCAGCCTCCAGATATCTCTGGATAGCTACACTGGACAGATATCTGTTCACAGCCCAGCTCATAAGTTGTTCAATGAGGAATTCCACCTCATCCCTCGTGAAAAGAGGAGCAGGAGGCCGCTTCAGGCACTCACAGTGTTCACAGATGCATCGGGGGCCTCCCATAAGTCGGTGATGACTTGGAGAAATCCTCAGACTCAGCATTGGGAAGCTGATGTTAAGTTTGTGGAGGGGTCACCCCAGATTGCAGAACTGGCTGCAGCTGTGAGAGCCTTTGAGCAGTTTTCAGAGCCTTTCAACCTGGTAACAGATTCAGCTTATGTTGCTGGGGTAGTATCTAGGGCGGAGCAGGCAGTGCTCAAAGACATCAATAATGAGCAGCTCTTTAGGCTGCTGTCAAAACTAATCTATTTGATTTCACACAGAGAACATCCTTTCTATGTAATGCATGTGAGGTCACACACAGAACTACCAGGTGAAATCTCAGAAGGGAACCGAATGGCAGACACTCTTGCAGCTCCAGCTGAAAAGGCACGCCTTCCTGACATTTTCCAACAGGCAAAACTGAGCCACCAGCAATACCACCAGAATGCAGCAGGTTTGGTCCGTCAGTTCCAGCTAACACGGAGTCAGGCCAAGGCTATTGTAGCCACCTGTCCCAGCTGCCAGCTCCAGGCCATGCCATCGCTGGGTGTAGGGGTTAATCCCCGGGGCCTAGGCAGCTGTGAGGTGTGGCAGACAGACATCACACACATTCCTAGTTTTGGACGCCTCAAATATGTTCATGTGAGTATAGACACATATTCAGGTGCAGTTTATGCATCCGCACATGCAGGGGAAAAGGCTGTACATGTAAAACAACACCTAGTGCAAGCCTTCTCAGTGTTGGGGATCCCTAAGGAAATAAAAACAGATAATGGACCAGCATACACATCCAAGGAGTTCCTGGAATTTGTCCAGCAGTGGGGACTGGGACATAAAACAGGCATCCCCCACTCCCCTACAGGCCAAGCAGTGGTTGAACGCACACACCAGACACTTAAACAGGTTCTAGCTAGGCAAAGCAGTTCAACTGTGTGGATGTCTCCCCAGCAAAAGCTCTGTAAAGCTCTGTTCACAATCAATTTCTTGAATTGTTCGTTTGAAACCATGACACCTCCTGTGGTCCGTCATTTTAACAGCAGTAAACAGTTTAAATTGTCTCAGCACCCACCTGTTTTGATTAGGGATCCAGAAACATGGGAAACCAGGGGTCCCTATGAGCTAGTAACTTGGGGAAGGGGCTATGCATGTGTATCAACCCCCTCAGGTCCTCGATGGATTCCCCAAAAGTGGGTTAAACCTTTTGTTCCCAAAACTCCAGCCACAGCAGAAGGAGATGAGAAGCAAGTAACCACTGCTTCGAAAAGAAGACGCCGCAGAGGGAAAGGAAACAAAAACCTCATAAAGGAATACCCTCTGGCAGAAAAGGACTTATAACATGTTTTAAAATGTTTGTTTTTCCTTTTAGAAGAAAGCTACCCTCCAGTTAACCCTGTGTCCTGTTAGCTTTGAACAGTTTGGCAGCAGCGTGGATCATCCCTCAGAAAACATATGCCTGTCCTCTGCAGCAGCAACAGACCCTGTGTCCACCTGCCTGGGATGCCAGGGATTTGAAGGACTTTTGCTGCATAAACCTGACTGCAAGAGCTCCTAAATGTCCACGCTGCTCTGCAAGAAACAAAGGACTGGCTTAATGAACTGTTCAAGGGCTGGGGGTTTTCTGGGTGGTGGACTTCCACAGTCAAAACCATTATGTTATTTGTTGTTAATTCTTCCCCTTGTAGCAATAGCATTTGGTATCCTACGTCATTTAATATTTAAAGCCATTAATGGTATAATTTCTTCTACCTCAGCAGACAATCATATAGAGATAGCAAATATAAAACAATCTAATTCTCCTGCTTATCACAAATGGTAAGCAAAATCATAAATTCGGACTAAAATTAGTTTAATATCATCCCCCTACTTAAAAAACAAAAAACGGGGAGATGTTGTAATTCAGTATTTGAGGTATAAGAAATTATATCAAGGTATCCTGTAACCTTCTTCCTGCAAACCCCAGGTCCTGTCTCCCTTTCCGGTCCTGTGACCTTCCCCTGTGTCCTTGTACCCACTGGGGGGTCGGGTATTCCGGCCCCTGTCCCCTCTGTGTCTTCATCCCATTGGCAGCTAGCCAAGGCCACTCCCATTCCCCTCTCCTGATTACCTGTTCCCCAGAGAAACTCGGCCTCTTTCCGGCCATACCATCGCCCAGGAATAAACTTAAGACTGAAAGAGCCTCTTTTGGTATCCTTCTCCATCCATGATGCGATACTGTGTCTGATCTTAAGTAATTAGGAAATAGACACAGTCTAACCGCATCAGTGACACCAATGATTTTTAAAAGTCCCAAACCTCAAACAAGCATATTTTGGAAGAATCACCAACCTACTGAAACACCTGTAATGACATTTGCATCTGCCACCCCTCACAGTTTAGGCTGTACATGGTTAGCACCCATGCAAAGCCTGGTCTCTCCAGAATGGGAAAAACTTTTTCAACATCTCTTGTTGTTGCTCAAGAGTAGCAAACCACTCTTTTCCAACAGGAATACTTCTGATATAGATGAAAAAGTCAGGAATTGTAGTAAGGAGAGCAAGTGCTTGCTTGCTTAGAGGTCTTCTTAAGATGAATGTCAGGGAATTTTGATCAGGGTTTCTGCCTGTTGCTATGGCAACACAAAAAGAATCCAACTGATGGAAACAGGATTGTGTGAGAGAAGGAAAGAGTCCATGGGCCATAATTTCCCCTCAAAAACACATTAGTCATATTTCAGCACACCTCCTTGCTTTGCAGGCAAGTCTACTGAGAATGCAAAAGTATTTCACACACATTGGGCTGTTTGAACATTTTATGGGTTTTTTTCTGGCAGAGTTTCCATATAGCAATGAAACAGGTATTTTGACCACACCTATTAGTTACCCTTTGTGCTCACATCAGGAAGCATGGACTCATTTGATGTCCTGCATTTGCTGTAAACAAAAAAGCTTGTAGTCCTGAAAATACAGATAGATATTCTTATGCCATATCTGTCTCAGTGGTAAGTAAGAACAGGATCCACAGCTTTGTAAAAATCAATGATAATTATGCTAAATATGCTGTTATGATCTGTTCTGGCAAAGAATGAAAATAAACTTGTGTGGCCAGCTCCCCTGTCTTCCCTGTGGTGGATGCTGATATGCCCCAAAGTACATGAAATCACATCTATTTCCTCTCCTTGCCATGGTCTCCCCTGCAATCCCATAGTCTGCAAGCAGATTCAGATTCCTCTGCATCAGCTCCACAACTTTCTGTAGGATGTTGGTGACTCTTGGGACTGAGATAATTGTGGCAAGTCTTTCTTATTGCCAGTAGTTGAATTCTCATCATCTGCCCACTAAGGGACCAGCCACACAAACCTCCTCTCTTGCCAAAGGGTGCATGCACTCAAAAAGCCAAAGGGACAAACAAGTATTTTCAACAAGAAAAGGACAGTGCAGGTGAAGCTGCAAAAAGCAGTAGCAGTAATCTTCATGAATTTTAACAAAATGGTGGGATCTTATATTTTCTGCAATGCAGCCCAATGTATGTAGGGAAGACTAGTTAATGGGCACTGAGTGATTGCCCTTGAAAGCAACAAGGACAGGGAAGTTAAACTATTACTGTTTGTATTTACAGGTAGCAGTGGGCAGCATTTTGCAGTTATCTGTGCTAACGTTTTTGCTCAGTTTCTTGTGTTCACATCGTGAAATTTTCACACCTAAAAGAAAACACTTTATCCAACGGCAGAAACATTTGTCACCTGTGACTATGGGTGGATTATCTAGCATATGGGTGCATTTGTGTGCTGATAAAGGTATTGGGAATTAAATGACAAAGACATGTTTTTAGATTTCCATTTTTTAAATTCAAACCACAGTAACATTGTTCTTCTGCATAGGTACAAGAAACCAAAAGTGGTTAAGAATCTTGTCCTTGATGTGACTGAGCAGAGACAACCCAAAACTAAGTATTTAACTCTTACTAAACTCAATGAAACTGCAAATAATTTAATCATGAAAACTATTTTAATTTCTTTGTACACTCTTTAGTGCCACTGGGAGTAGAAAGGGTGTTAACCCTTCCCTTACCAGTTGTCTTTTAGTCTTTATGAGTCACTCCTTCATTACTAATTTGAATACCAAAAACGATGTTTGATTTTGTTTTGACATGAGTGAATATTGACTTAATTATGCATGGAAGAAGAAATACTTTCTCAGGCAATTTACCTTCTTATGTAAGATTAACTGTACGACTTTAAACCAAAAATTAATCAAAACTCTGTTTGAGTCTTGATCTGAACTAATGAAGCAGCTCATGAGTTTCTAGCAATAAGACCTCATGGCACTTTGACATTTCTGCTGCTCTGTTAGCTTATTTCACATGTTAATTTCAAATGTCTAAAACTATTCCAGAGCAAACAGCAATGCATTATGCAGAAATGTTGCTCTTCTCAATATTCTGCAGAAAGCCAGATACTAAGGCTATTCATAAAGGCTTGTTTATTTGGAAGGGACAGACAAAGTATGTGTGATATCTCTTCTGCAGGTAAATGTTTATAGGTATCTAATGCCTTTCAAGTATTCATTGGTCCCCAGATCACTTGTTCTTTTTGTCTCCACTGTTCATTTTCTTTCAGTTCACACTCTTACAGGGCCATGTGGACCAGGGACAGTTCCCTTGCTACAGTGATATTTTTTTGGTTTGTTGAATTTGTTGGGATTTGTTTGAGTTTTTTTAAAATACACCTCTGCAGATAATGAAACCCAAAAAACCACAGGGGTTTAAGATTTTAGGATGAGAATTTTTTGACATGTTAATAAGACTAAGGTCAGTACCAGAGTTATGATTTTTTATATTAAGACCTGTATTTAATACCCTTTAGAAAGCTGTGTACAGTTGACTTTGCCAACTGCAAACAAGTGCTTCAGTGTAATCTGTGTGGGAATGAATGTATTGTGCAAAAGGTAAAGAGAGTTTTATGAAGAAGAAAATACTGCAGATGCATCTGAGAAAACCCAGGGACTAGTTCTAATTAATTATTTATAATTTTGAGGAATGCTTGGATTCAGAGATATCATTGTAACCACAGTCACATAAACATTCTTTGCACACCTGAGGGAATACCATGTCTAAAAAATAAACAAAAGTTTTTAATAGCAGGTTGTTTATTCTGTGTAAACAAAACTAAATAAATCCAGAGAAAAGAGTTTAAATCCTCTCATGTGTTAGCATTAATAATTCTTTCATGGCTGTTTATGAATTCTATCTTCTATGCATTGATGGTTAATCCTTTCCATGTCATATGCAGTCTTTCACAGGTTTCTGTTCTCAGAGCCTGATATAACCTCATTTCCTACTTCCCTTTTCTCTTTTTCATTAGTTATCCACTCTGGACAATTATCATCTCTATTATCCTTCTGCTGCTATTACTTTACCAAGAGACTATCTGTATTTTGACATTGTCTTTGATCCTGTTCATGTCATGTGAATGGTATAGCTATATAATATTCTATGCATTTCTGCAATTTTTTTACCATTTTTTGATATTTTTTCTTGTGTCTGAACCAGTGGAAATGTCAGAACTGGCTTCAAAACCAAGAGATTACTCTTTTAAACAGACCAAAACAGAAATAATAAAAGACCTTGTTTTCACTGTAATTTTCATAACTTATTTAGAAGTACTAGTAAGCAATATCCTTAGAAATGTCACAGTGTCACTTCACAGTAAGTGAAATTCCAGTACAGACTGGAATTTGGAGTATTGCACTGGTTTGAACAACCCTCTATTCAGTTTCTCTGTACTAAGAATTACTAAACAATTTTCTTAGCCTAGTGGGAATAAAGAAATGTATTTGCTGATGACTGTAAATTCTCCTCAAAATTATTTTATTTGAATCTCATATTTTCCCATTACTGATGACTCTTTGAAGTGAACTCAGGGAATTCCTTCATTGTTCTGATAACCTGTTCCTTAGGATTGCTTCATTACTGGAGTGCCAGTAGCCATCCTCATAAACAATCTTTCCAATCCTCTATGCTTAAGGTGCAACTTCTCTGTAAAGTGCATTTTACCTGAAGGCTGAGGCACATTTGGAAGAGGGATTGGTAAACAAGTTTATCCTATAATAACAGACCCAGAGTATTAATAGAACTGAGGAAAAGAAGTGCTGGGAGTGAATCTGTCCTCCAAGCAGTTGCAAAGCCATTTTTATATGAATGACCCTGCTGAATTGCACATGTCTAACATGTCATCACAGACCAAGGTTGCTACAACTTGGATGAGGAGTAAAGCATCTGGGTGAGTTATAGGAAATGTTATTCCACCTGTCCACTCAGCAGTTAGTTTCACTGCTGAGCTGAATGAAATAAAAAAATTCTAGGCAAACTGGGACCAATTCAGGAATGTGGGTAGCATGTGTATTAGGGTATTTTTTTGTGTAAGTAAAAGAATCAATCTCCTTTCTTAATTGTTTTTATTTCTGAGTGAGGGCTGTCTTTCCTATTGATTATGAGCAGCACAGTTACTTCATTGTTACATTCAAAAATGAACACTTGGAATGAAGACACGGAAGGAAAGAACAAACCATGAGTGCATAAATTCAGTTGAGCAGGTGTCAGGTGGCAAGGATTGTGTGCACTTTTGCTGTGTTTTT
Source organism: Oenanthe melanoleuca (assembly GCF_029582105.1). Lineage (NCBI taxonomy): Eukaryota > Metazoa > Chordata > Aves > Passeriformes > Muscicapidae > Oenanthe > Oenanthe melanoleuca. Next base: position 33,116,558 of record NC_079339.1, read on the forward strand.
ATGCAGGCATGTCATGATTTTCCTGTTTACTGAAAGTTTTACATCTTCTGCTTGAAAGACAACTCAGCTATCATTTTGTCCCTTGGCCAGTATTGGAGCAGGAACTCCAAGGGCAGAGGCTCTTGTGAAAAACCAGACTAGCTATTTTGGTTCTTGTGAACATTCTCCTCTTTGCCACTGTAGTGGTGGAACAAGACAGGAGCAGCAAACATCAGCAGAGCCCCTCTGTGCTGAGAGTCACAGCACACTGAGTGCCCAGCCCAGCCTGAGGGCATGATGGAGTGTGTTCTCTGCAAAGTGCCTGAATGGACCTCTGGGTCTAGACTGCCTGAAACTACATCAGAGGATGTTGACTAGACATTCTCTCCAGATGAGCACTCCCATGATGTCCAATTACAGCCTCAGACTCTGAGCCAGAGGGGGTGACAAGGGAATTTGGCCTGAGAATGCCTTTGAGGGGGAACATAAACTACCTGAGTCAAAGAGTGCTAAGCATACCAATGATAAAACTGGTTTCATCCTTTTTGGCTTTTCAGTTTCTATCAAGGAAAACATGATGAGTGACATTACATACTGTAGAACACAGTTGACCTGGGAAACCTAAAAGCAATCCTTCACCAAATTGCTTTTAAAATACCTGTTTCTGCTCATTAATAGGTGAGAGATGGCCTCAGTTAGATGCATTTTTTAATTTGATGTCTTTGAAAGGTATATTTGCATGCAACTCTGAGGATTAATTGTTTATTTTGTACTTAACAGGTTTTTGTCCCCTAATTTCTCTAATTATGTTTATTTGAATTTATTTGAATTTATTTTGAAAAGTAATTTCCTTTTCCCTTTCAGTTTTACTGTTGATTTTCCTGTCATTTTCCTGTCAAAGCCATTCATTAGCTTTGAACATTATGTAGAAGTAGCAGGATAAAGGAAACAAAGACTGTTCTATTCTGCTGAACTGTTAATTTTTTATTTCAGAACAAGCAAACCCTCATAAAACAAAAGAAATCCCTGGCCACTCAGATCTTAAATATATTAGTCCATGATTGCTAGCTTTATCTTGTCCCCTTTTGTTTTTAATTGGAATTCATCTTTTCAAATAGGCTAAACAGGAAATACTCTGGGAATAAAACTTGGTTAAATGTGGGATTTTTTGGTATTATTTATGTGCTTTAAAAAATTCCATTAAGAAAAAAAAAGAGCAGTTTGAAATTTAATATCCACAACCTTCAGTACGACAGTTTCTGAATTAATAATCTTCACTTTGTATCCCTGTTGATCAATCACAATGTATTGAAGAGGGCTATATTTATACATTTTCAAACATCTCCTTAAAGCACTTTGGTTTAGTTTCTCAGGAGGATATATAACTTAATATATTTATTCAGGTTTGCACATGCATTGTGTGGGTGCTTTCTATAGCAAATGCTTTTCTGTTCTAAAGAAAAAAAACTGGAGCTGTCAGAGATTTAAAATTGTGTATAAAAATTTTTTACACTTTAGAGAGTTATGACACCAAAAGGAAGTAAAGATGGTCATTAGACAGGGTTAAATTTAACCAAAAAATTAAAAAAATAGGGAGAACTCAATATTGCACAGTTTAGCAGAATCATACCCCAAGGTGAATTGACATGATATCACTGTATAGAGTTTCACTCCCTAAAAGACCTGAAATATAATAAGAGAGGGATGTTAACAAGAGAGTATAAATCTGTGTTTTTCTGTTAACATGAGTTAACTCACTGACTCTATGGAAGATAATTAATTAGAGTCTGATTCCTTTAGAGAAGGGCCTTTATTTTAAATTCTTAATTGGTGAGGTAGGATTAGAGAGTCTGCATCTATACTAATCTTCTTTAGAGATGATTGTTTCTATGTTTTAAATATTTTTAAAAGATTTATGCAGAGAAACAGAATAGTTTTGTGTGGGGAGAGAGAAAGTGTGGAAATATGGAACACAGAATATCTTGTAAAACAGCAAATACTTTAATTACATTGGATGAGTATAAATGAACACTACAAGGCAGTTGAATGCTATGAAACTAAATATAAATTGTGGAAGTATAATAAAGGTATACAGGGTACAGATGAAATTACAAACTGGAAAAAATATGTCAGACCACTTGACATTTTTACAAAATATTTATAAATGCGAATTATATGAATAGATGATAAAATATTGTAACTCTGAATTCTGAAATGCAATTATTACTTGAAATCTGCACACTAGGATTTCTATAACTGGCTTTTTCTGGAATGAGTGCCAAATTTACCTTTGTGCAGCCATTACACTGTTTTTCTCAATTATTTTTATGCAACAGAGCTAGAAGTTTTTGTGTGAAAAGTAGCATGGTCTATAATTATTCATGGAGGAAGAAAACACAGCATAGTATGTGTTTTTTAAAAGATCCCACACAAGTAGCATGGTCACTATTATTCATTCAAAAGCTCAGAACATTCCAGATTCTTGCTCTGCAAGAGTAATATTTTCTGTTTATATATAGACTGGTCTAAATCTAGTACACAAACCTAACATCACATCTAAAGTAAAACTTTTAACATTATCACATTTTTTCTCAGTTAGTTATTGAACTACTGTATTATAATACTACTCTACTACAATATATTTATAGTACTGTATTGTGGTGTAAGGCTTGATTTATTTTGTTTCATGTTTTTGTCCCAAGAGAAAGGTGACTGTGGGTGGTGTGTAAAATCAAAGAAAGTGATATATCCTGTTGTTTCTCTCTTGAGTATTTGCCAGGTATATTGTTTCTTCTATCACTTTTCAGTGTGTTAAATTTTTTTATAGTTGCTCAGATATTGAAAATTAATTCAATTCCTTCATTTTAATAACAATCCAAATTTGGGAAGATTGATCTTTACACATATCTACACAAAGACATATTTCTCCTTTTACTGAATCAAGAAAATACAAAAAAAAAAAAAAAATTAAAGCTCTTAGAAAAAGAGGTTAAAGTAATGAGGAGAAATACATATGACATGTAGTCACTTTTTCTCTCTGGCTGTTACACTAGGGAAGAGTTGCAAAGAATAAGAGCCTGAATGTTAAAATACTCAGTTAAGCTCCCCAACAAGCACAAAATTGTAAATCCATGCAAAAGCTATCTGATGACAAAGATATTGAACTTTAAATATCCAAGCCCACATCCAATACCTATGAAAATTGCCCATTTACAGGAAATGCATTTAAATTGGCTTTGTCCATGCCAAGTACAGGGAAATGATAGCTGAAGGAGCATAATTATGTTACAATGATTCAAGAAGGGTGACAGTCTGTCGTGAAGCCTAATCAGTACCTTGGCTGTGTCTGTGGGCACAGAATGGGAAGGAACAATCTGCTGAACTGCTAGTCCTCAATTATCATCATCTTTGACTTGTTGCCTAAGTACATGCAGTATTCCAGGGTCAGTGCTTATGCAATCTCTGTGACTAACCATCCTTCAGAACACTGAAATACACATTTTATTGTCTTCACTTCCTCTTATACAATTTTAGTAGTTAAGCAATACAAAAAATTTTGCCCCTGGATAATCTGATCCATCTTCCTCCACTACTATTTTGGGCTGCTAGATTTTTCATTTCATGCTTTTATTTCCTTTATGATTGGCAGAATTACATCAAAAGAAATACTTAGTTTTTAGCTGTCTTGGAAACATGTGATTATGTATTCTTGGGACAAGTCTAATTTATAAAAAAACTTATTCTAAGCAGTGTTGTAAAACTACAGACCTGAATTGTATAATTAGGCTTTTTAGATGTGTACTATACATTATCCAGTATTTACTTTAATGGCTCTAATAAATCTTTTTTTCACCTCTTCAATAGTTTCCTCCTTCCAATATTCTTTTAAAATAATTTCCTTGAACAGTTTCCCTGATAACTTGTTTTATTTTCATAGGATTCAATTTCAATATGGCCATATTATATCTCTAAAAGAAAAATTTAATCACGCAGATATTCTATGCATGTTATCTTTTATTTTCTTAGAATCTAATGTATAGGTAAAATAATACTATTCTGCTACACTTTTTGTTTCTTTTTTGCCCCAAATTTACAATTAAACAATATAAACAGCCAATTCTCTTATTTCCATATTTCCATTCAGAGTATTTGGTTTTACATCCTACAGTATAAATTCTCATTTCATCAGTCAAGCTGACATTTTAGGGCACAAATATTTATGACATTTCTTTTAGAATATAATAAGTCTTATAATAACAACAGGCACAGTCAGAACTCCCTGATTACTCTTTTGGTCAATATGAGTACTGTTTCTGTCCTTAACATCTTTCCTTCCGATATACTGGTGTGGGATTGGCTTTGGTTGTAGTTTTGTTTTACCACCCTCTGCATATTAAAATTGCATAGGATTCATATCAGTCACTTCCTCAGTTCCTTTTCTCTACAGTTCCTCTTATCTCCTGCACCAGCCCCAAATCCAAAGAGATGCAATGCCAACTGCTCTGAGAGCACATCCATTAGTTCTGTGTCTCCACAGATATGTGTATAATTTAAATAACATCTGCCTGGGATTTATCTCTGATTTCATTATCTTGTTCACTTTACTGTCTTCCCTGAAGGATCAAGTGAATGCAACTGAAAACCATCTGAGCCATCATTCTGCTGAGGTGTTTGGTTGTGCTCCATTTGCTGCCTCGGGGAATCCTAAAGTGTCATTTGTTGTGGTTTGAAGAAAGATTAATGGACCTGGAGGGGCTTTTTTTCCTCTCCTCAGAATCCTTTTCCACTTAATTTCTGCAGTTCACACCTTTTCCTCTGGTTTGCAGCACAATCTTGTAGTCTCTGGATCCTCTATAATAACAGGTGGTTTATCCTCCTGAGCGTGGGGCACACAGTCTCCTCTTGGTGTTGGTTTTCCTCTTGAGTCATCTATTGCTCTTCAATCTTCTAAACTCTTGTCAAATATCTAAACAAGCTGATAAGATTGTCAAGAGAAATGTTTTTCAAAAACCTAATATTATTTAATAAGTTGCAATTAACCGTGAGATCTAATTAAGTGTAAAAAAGATCATAAATACTTAATACATTCCACCAGGTAAACCATACAACTGTTTAAAACATTGCAAAAAAGCAAAATATGTTTGTAGTGGAAAAACCATTAAATTCCTGGGTTTTTTTTTGTTTTTGTTTTCTTTGTTTTTTTTTTTTTTCAGGATTCTTAATAATGAACAAAACCAAAATTGCAGCTCTGGAACATTGGTTAGGTGATTACAGCAGGACATGGTCTATCATAATAGCAAGTATAGAAGACCTTTATGCTTAATGACTGTATTTCTCACATTTCTAATTCAGGTGCAGGTAGAAAAATTGTAAGGAAGAAACACTATGGCACTGCTGACATGGAGAGTGTAAGCTTATTTAAGCATTATGCTAAATCTGACTGAGTTAAGAATCATTTCAAAAAGAACAATTTATTCTATATTTCTAACAAAGCTACTCCAGTCATTGCTCATCCTTTGCACTCTGAAATGGTATTCATTGTGAAATACATTCCTAAGCACATTTGGATCTTTATAACAGGTGATATTCCCCCATGGAATATATAGCTATGTACCAAAGAGAGAAATTTCTCACTGGCCAGGTCCTGTAACTCCAACAGCAGAAGATTTTTGGCATGTAAATCAACTGAAGGTTCTGTTATATGACAGATATGACTTGATTTTATTTTTTCCTTACAGGTGGTTACAATTTGCTCTCTGTGTACAGAAATCTAGCACTTATTATTGTACAGAGTATACTAAATCAGTAGTGACAGGGGAAGGAAAACCTTCATGTAAATTAGATCTTAGTGTGACCTGATTGACCTATGAGCTGAAATTTTCACTCAGCATGTCTTAGGTTTTCTTTTTGTGTTTAAGCTACACCTTGGAAATTCTGCTCTGACTTGAACAGTGAGACCCAAGAGCTGCTGCAGACTGAGGGGCTCATTTCAAGGCTGCATTCATCTGAGTGGCATCATAGGAATTACACTGAAGGTTATAGAAAATGTAAGCAGTAGAATGATTTTTTCTTTTTTTTTTTTTTTTTAATCAGCTTTGGATGTTTTTCTTAAAATATGCCATGAATTAAAAATTGATTTTTCTTTAAGAGTATAAGGTGGAAAAAGAGATTTCTTCCTCATTATGCAAAATCTATTCCATGTTAAAGGAATCCAAAATGCTTTATCTGAAAAATCAGAGAGAGCTCCAAAAAGCCTCTGGACAGCAGGGAAGGCAGACTGTGTGAGAGGTGTCAGAACCTCTGTAACTCTGTGTCTGCAGAAGAGTCACTGAAAAACTGCTTGTGTACAACACCCACACAGTGACAAAGAGGGATATGAAACCAATACAGAAAGAAATGGATGATTAAAAAAGACTGTGAAATATAGTTATTAGACTTTGAGATCTTCCAAGATTTGGGGCTCCAGGAGATAAAATAAACCAGGTAAAATACATGTGGTGAAGGTCCCTTTCTGACTTCATTTTGGTCGTTGTGCTTTACTGATTTTTTGATCTTAAAAGTTTCTGAATGTGATGGTTTCAAGATATTGAATGCACTTGAGACAGGACAATAAGAGCCTGGCTTAAAACTATTCATCATTCTGATTTTTATTGTGGTAATGTCGTTTTTGTACTCAAAACCTTAGTGTACAAGGTGTGATAGAAATACTAAGACATAAGAAAATTACTAGGCTGTTCAAATCCATCAGGTTTTACAGATCTTATGTAGCAGATGAAGGAAAAGAAATATGGATAGTACTTTACTCTACTCTTGTAAGGAACATTGAGAATTTAGGCTGACAGCAAACATGATTATATAGGAAGCCAGAGAAAAAGAATTATTTTTAACAGTGTTTGCTTATTTATTTCCCTAAATAAGAAACAAAACCAGTAAAAGTATTTTAAATTTTCCCTAAAGACATAAATTAATAAAGATAGAATATTTGTTCTATCATTACGAAGGAGCTGATTCTTCACACAAGAGATCAGACTGTGTTATTTATGGAATATCTAGGGGATTACCTTAATAAAAATATAATTAAGTTTTAGAAACCTGTATAAAAGCAGTTGTTGATGGACTATGTTTTCTTTATGTTACCTGCTGTAGCATCTCTGCTCTTATGAGGACACTTTAGTTGTAAAGAGAGATGGCTGCTCTCTACACCAGGGCACTACTATTAGGAAATTCTACATATGTATAAAGTATTTTCTTTTTAAAATCTAAATGTCATTAATTTTACTACTGGCACAGGGATTTACGATGATCTATGTCTGTCCTTTCATTGGTACTATAAATAATGAATTAACATCCTAACAATATACATATTCTTCAGTTAATGCACATGTGAAAAGATGTGCCAAGTAACTCCTAATGGCTATTGAATTGTCAGACTTTATCCAACCCAATGCATGTCTAAGGAAATTGGAATGGAGGCAATATTTGTAAGCACTTCAGCATATTACTTATTTTTACCTTAAAACATTATAGCTTTGAAATGTCTGAAGAGAACATGAGATTGTCGGTATTAGGGCGTTTCATCAGTGGTTTTTATGGCACATGATGAGATCCACTCCTGAGTTCCGAGTGAATTGGCTTGATGTAGTGGAAATTAAACTCTCCATGTGTGAGAGAGTGGCAAAAATTATTAATGTCTCAAAAAATGAAAGTGTGTTTGTGGGGGAGGTTTGGAAGGAGGAAAAGGTTTGTCCCATAGTTAAAAGATTTAGAAAGGAGGACCCTTGGAACTACTGGCCTTCTAAGAAAGAGAGGGACAGACATATTACTAAGGCCTAGTGATAGGATAAGTCTGAAATTCAGACTAGAAGGTTTTACAATGGAGGTGGTGAAATACTGGAAAATGTTGCCCAGAGAAGTGGTAGATGTCCCATTCTTGGAAACATTCAAGGTCAGGTTGGACATGACTCTGAGCAACCAGGTCTAGTTGAAGATGACCTTGCTCATTGCAGAGGGGTTGCATGAGATGAGTTTTGAGGTGACTTCCAACTCAAATTGTTCTACGAGTTTTTAATGTTATTATTCTGTTCTTTCATAGCAATGCATCTGCCCCAGTTTTGGGTTGCAATTAGACCACAGATGCAAAGACTCTCTGAATACTTTTCTCATGGCATGTTGTAGGCATATTCTATTCAACTTATGGCCAAATCTTATCTTCATCATTTTGAATTCCTTTTACTCTGTTGTTCAATTTCTTACCAATTTGATATATTTATTAGCATCATTAACAACTTTGTGCACTTTTTATATTAATCACAGGGTTAAAAATGAGACAGCTGATAGAGCAAACCAAATAGATTTTTACACCTCTGGATCACACCATCAGTTATTATTATCAGCTGAAGAGACAAGTACAGACTTCCTCAATCTGAGAGAGTTTATTACAATCAGTTTTATGACAATGTTATCCAAGTGGTCAATTTGGTCATAGAGTACTGTTGTAGAATTTTTTTAATTTAAAAGAAGGTTAAATTCTCTTTTAAACTAGATGTATTATATTGGAAAAACAATCCCTCTCTTTAGATAAAGATAATGCATAACAGAAAAATAAATCCCCTTGTCTTCAGAAAAAGCTATTCATCAGAATCCCAGAATCACAGTATACTGGAGGCTGAAAAGGACCTCTCCAAATCATCAGATTCCACCCACTGCTCAAGCAGGGATAGCCCAGAATCACACACAGTGAGATTTTTAGTATCTTCAGAGATTCAGATTATGCGACCTCTCTGGGCAACCTATTTCTGTGTTTGAGGACACTCAAATAGACTAATATGTGCATTTAGGCAGGGAATTGGAAGGACCTTAATGATCATCTGGTTCCAGCTCCACTGCCATGGGGAGTGTTTCTAAAAGAAAGCCATCTCAACATTAAAATCAAGCCAATTGATTCAAAAATTCAAATATTTTGGTTTTGGCAAGATACTAGGTGAATAACATTCTGATGATCACAGTACCAAAATATTAACAAAGCATTTTGTATTTTAAAAATATGGAGGAGAAAAGGCAAGCCTCTATATAGCACACATTTTTAATTTAGAAGATTTATTGAGCATGGACTTCGTATCAGCTTAGGATGAAATGAGATATTGTACCAAATAAATTTAACTTAGTGCTGGGTGTATGCTTATATATCATGTTTCTTGCTAAGTATTGGAAGCTATAAGCCCAAAGATAAATGTCTAATGAGCCCATTCAATTTCAGACTGTATGAATTTGTAGGCCTGCACTTGGTTTTTTTCCTAGCATAAATAGTTGTGCCTTACCCTCTAAAACTCTGATGTGCAGGAAAAAACTCACATATGGTAAATACAAAAATAACAATGTTGACTTTTTTGTTTGCATGAGAAATAGGAGATAAAATCAGTGTCTTTAGTGAATTAACATCTTGATTTCTACAAAATGAAATAGCTAATCAGCCAACTATGGGAGGCATCAGTGATTAATACAGATCAATTCAAGTGTTCTATTTTTAATCAGGCTTAGAATTAAAAGGTGCAATCTAATATATTTGGATTTGTCTTAATAAAAAAATTCAAAAAACAAAAATGTGATATCCTGAGATTTCTTAAGAGCTAGGTATGGACAGGACTTTGGAGCATCCAAGCTGCTGATTAATAACATTATTTTTTGGATATTCTAGATATTGGTTTCCTGGATATGTTCTATCAAACAACTCCCTTTCCCCAATAATTTGATTTAGAATGACAATATCATAGAAGAATTTGGGCTGGAAAGAGCCCTTAAAGCTCATCCAATCCACCCAACCTGCAATGAGCAGGGTCATCCTCATCTAGATCA